>NC_088176.1:32365774-33020596 GCF_028769735.1 Zonotrichia leucophrys gambelii | reverse complement strand
GCCCGCCGCCATCCTCCCCCGCCCCGGGGCTCCCTCTGCCCATCGCGCCCGTCCCGGCCCCGGCCCCGCTGCACGTACCCGGCGGCGAGCGAGCGAGCCCGGTCCTGCCGTGCGGGAGGAGAGAGAGCAGCGGGTCCCCTGCTTTTCTTCACGGCGCTGTCATCCTCCCTCCCTCCTCCCTCCCTCCCTGATTCCCTCCCTCCCCTCTTCCCTCCCTCCCTCCCTCCTTCCTTCCTTCCTCCCAGCCGGGGCAGCGGCGGGGGGAGCGGGGCCGGGCGGGGCCGGGCAGGGTCCCCGGGCCGAGCCCCCGCTGTATCCCCCGGGAGCTGCCGGGCCCCGCCTCGGGATCGCCGCCCGGGTGGGGAAGGGGCGAAGCGGGGTCCTGGGAGCCCGCAGACACCCCGCGACATTGTCCCGTCTGGGCCAGGGTGGGTCCTGTCCCCTCACGATTTGGGCTTTAGGCTTCCTGCCCAAAGCAGGGTCACACTGCGGCGGTCAGGGCTCTATCCTGCCAACCTCCAAGGATGGAGCCAGTACAACCTCTCTTTGCTCACTGCCGTACTGGAGAAATTGTTTCTTCTTCCATCCGCTCCAAAACCTCTCCTGCCCCAGCTCTCACCATCCCATCATGTGAGGAACCTGGCTCCGTCTCTGTGACCACCTCGTGGCAAGGTTCCTTTTTGTTCTCCTCAGCCAAAACTGGCTTCAAGATCAGCACCTTTCTCCCCAAACTCCACTTGTGCCCACACAGGAGCTGTGGAGGGTCGGTCCCACCGTGCTGTGCTGTGCTGTGCTGTGCTGGTGGGGTCACATCCATGTGCTCCAAGAGGGCAGGGAGTGAGAGCATCCCCCTGGGAGCAGCCCAGGAGCACTGGGGACACGGCTGTCACTGTCTCTGCAGGGCAGGCTTAGGGTCTGGAGCATCAAACCCTGCAGAAATGACTGTTTGGCTGAAGGGCAGAAATTCACCCAGCTCTCTCAGAGCTCTGTAATGTTAGACACCGAGGAGCTGAAAGACATCTGGCTTTGCAAGCAGAGAGAGATCCAAAAAACCAGTCCCCATAAAAACTTTCAGCCTCCTTCCACATTCCTGGCATAGTTTTTCTGCTACGCATGTGGCACAGACAACAAAATGCAAGTTTTCTTGGCATTGAAGTGTGATCATCAACGTTGTTCATCGCTCCTCAGTGGCTTCCTGTGAGCCAAGGCGATGGGGATGGCTCTGCATGGAGAGTGCCAGCAGCTGGTATGCAAACAGCAAGGCAGGAAAGCCTGGGTGTGATGTTCATGGCCTTCCTTCCTTCCTTCCTTCCTTCCTTCCTTCCTTCCTTCCTTCCTTCCTTCCTTCCTTCCTTCCTTCTTCTTCCTTCCTTCTTCCTTCCTTCCTTCCTTCCTTCCTTCCCTTCCTTCCTTCCTTCCTTCCCTTCCTTCCTTCCTTCTTCTTCCTTCCTTCCTTCTCCTTCCTTCCTTCCTTCCTTCTCTTCCCTTCCTTCCTTCCTTCCTTCCTTCCTTCCTTCCTTCCTTCCTTCCTTCCTTCCTTCCTTCCTTCCTTCCTTCCTTCCTTCCTCCTTCCTTCCTTCCTTCCTTCCTTCCTTCCTTCCTTCCTTCCTTCCTTCCTTCCTTCCTTCCTTCCTTCCTTCCTTCCTTCCTTCCTTCCTTCCTTTTTTCCTTCCTTCCTTCCTTCCTTCCTTCCTTCCTTCCTTCCTTCCTCCTCCTTCCTCCTCCTTCCTTCCCTCTCCTCCCTCCTCCTCCCTCCCTCCCTCCCTTCCTCCTTCCTCCCTTCCTCCCTCCCTTCCTTTCCCTTCCTTCCTCTCCTTTCCCTTCCTTCCTTTCCTTCTTTCCCTTCCTTTCCTTCCTTTCCTTCCCTTCCTTCCCTTCCTTCCTTCCCTTCCTTTCCCTTCCTTCCTTCCCTTCCTTTCCCTTCCTTTCCCTTCCTTTCCCTTCCTTCCTTTCCTTCTTTTCCTTCCTTTCCTTCCTTTCCTTTCCTTCCTTTCCTTCCTTTCCTTCTTTTCCTTCCTTTCCTTCCTTTCCTTCCTTCCCGTTCCTCCTCCCCAGTATAACAGAGCTGCTCCTCTCTCCCTGCTCGCACAAGGGCGTGGAGGGGAAGGAGCAGCCCCACAACGGCATCGGGAGCAAGGAAAGGGCCACGCGTCTCTATAGCAACCAGGATGCTCTGGCTTTTTGGGTAATAACCAGCTGGTTAAACCAAGCTGCTGCTGCTGCTTTTACACCCTCGGGTCAAGCTGGTGATGTGGCAGTGACCAGGTCGGGCTACAATTTAAAAAACCTCCACTGGTTTTTCCTCTGTCAGCACCAGCGCAGCATCTCGTTTTTATCACTGGCATTGTCCCATCTCGCAGGAGCTGCTTCAACAATTTGGGTATAAAATAGAGGTATTTTACACCCATGGTATGGTAAAATCTACTTAAACTGTAGCACACAAAATGTTGTGGAAATTCGAGTTAGTCTGCAGGGAAGAGAACGATTTGAGGTAAAAATGAGGTAATCAACAGGTAGGAAAAATTTTGTCTAGAAAACTTTAGGCGATCTGTAAGGCACAGTGAATATTTTGGGGGTAAGATCTGAGATGATCTGTAGGGGGCAGAATTACATTTTTTGCAATAATCTAGAGGTAATCAGCAGGGCTTTTTTTTAGTGGTAAAATGTAGGCAATCTGCTGGGGAAAGAATGAACATTTTGGAGATGAGACAGAGGTAGTCAGAGGGTTCTTTTGATTGTAAAATCTGTGCTAATCTGTAGAGGACAAAGTGAACTTTTGAGGGCTAAACATGAGTTAATCTCCAGGGAACTCAGTCTTCATCAGAGATTATTGCACAATATCGTCTTTTCAGTTTGAAAAACATCTCACTCAATGAGCAGCAGGACTGATCCATGTCCCAAACCACTTCCACCTTTGTTAAACACCAGTGGCTTCATCTGCTGGGAGCAGAAAGTGGAAAATCATGCAAAATAAATGTAGGGAGATATCAGGGAGTTGCAGACTAGTTTAGGTTGGGAAAAAACCTAAAAGATCACCTAGTTCCAACCATAAAATCTATTTTCCCCACTGTATTATCTAAAGCCCTTTGAGCTGGCAGGAGTTAAAAGCAAATCTCCTGATCTTCAGGGAACAGGCTAACTTGCACTTTCCTTTGGCATAATAAAGCATTGCTATTTCTGCACCTTTTTGGGTCTCCAAAGCTTCTTCAAAACAAACTGTCCCATGTGGACGCTGAGTGTGAGAATAGAAAACCCCAAAGGACGCAATGCATTGGCAGAAGACTTTGCAATTCCTCCTCTTTTCCTTTTCCCAAAGGAAATGGAACAATTACCAGCAATTTCCCCCACCCTCTGAAGGCTGGGGGCTCCAGTTTCCCATAACCTGCACCAGGCCTTCCCAAGAAAAGCATTTTCACTAAAGAAATGCATTTTCACTACCAGCTGGCCATGGGCTGGTACCAGGAGGGTGACAGTGTTAAAATTCTCCTTATCCTCCAAGGGTTGAATGCCATTTAAAATCACTGATCTACCTGTCCTCGGACTTTTCCTCCCAAACCTTCCCACAGAAACCTCACCAGGGAGTTTCCATCCTCTGTGCCAAGGCTGCCCTGCTTTTCCTGTGGAATGCAGAACCGAGAGCTGGAACTCTTCTAGGGGCTTTTTGTTTGCTTGGGGTTTTTTGTTTGTTTGTTTTCCGGTTGTTTTGTTTGGTTGGTTTTTGTGGGTTTGTTTGCTTGCTTGAGTTTTTGGGGTTTGTTTTGTTTTGTTTGTTTGTTTGTTTTTTTTTGGCTTGTTTTTATAGGAATAATGAAACACTTCTATTCCCTCCTGCTGGGAAACCTCTCTCCTTGCACCACCGGCGGGGTGTTCCACCCTCTCTGCGATGATGGGTTTCGTGTCACGGAAGGCTGTGGGAGAGCCAAGCTTGGGAACTCCGTGTTTCCAGGCTGTTTTCAGAGCCCCGCGCTCCTGCTGCCACCTGCCGACCGCCCCTGCCCCCGGTGCCAACTGGTCCCAGTATAACCCTGCAGCCCTTACTGGAGCCCTGGCTTTGCGGGGGGGGGTTCCTGTGGAAAACGCCAATCACTTGTTTTTAAAATTTTTAAAAGTTTAATAGTAATAAAATAGTTATAAAAATAGTAACGCGATTAGAGTAATAACAATTGGGACAAATTGAATTAAGACAATGTGAGACAATAAAAACAAAGGGTTATGGATGTCTGGGTACCTTTTCTGGGCAGCACAAGCCCGAAAAAGGACCCCTGTTAACAAAGGATTAACCCTTAAAAACAACAGCCCGTTGCATATTCATACACTTCATCCATGATGCACAAATTCCATTCAAACACAGGATTCTGTCTGGTCTTCATCAACTTCTTCCCTCTAATCCTAACAGCGCCTTTGAGGTGGGAAGAAGTTCGTTTCTTCTGATAAGAGAGCAATAAATTCCCTTTCTCTGAAAGATTCAGGTGTCCTGTGGCTGCTATCTCGCTGCAAGTCCTTTCTTTTCAACAAAGCATCTTACATAGCATAGTTTCTATTTTAACAATTTTTATAACCTAAAACTATATTTAACACAGTACTTAAGAAAATTAATACAGCATTACTTTCTAACACAACACATATAATATTAATTTGAATATTTGCGAAAAGCCAACCATAAAATACACGCATTTTTCACAGTTCCTCTCCCTGGAGCCCAGCTCCCCCCGTGCTCCTGGCCCGGCAGGTTGGAGGGGGAGAGCGAGCACTGCCAGAGCCCACATCTGCTTTTTCTGTTCCTCCTTCCCCATCCCTTCCAACCCCAGAAAGCTCCTGTTTGCTCCCTTGTCTGTTCCTGTCTCAGCACCCTGCTGTCCCTGACCCCGTGGTGCCACAGGGACGGTGTTGCCATCAAGAACCAAAAGCAAACTGCCCACCAAGAGGGCAGCAAGCCCAGGCAGGGGCCCTGGTGACAGGACCCGGGGCTGGGGGAGGTGACAGCCAGCAAACAGCATGGGAAGGGCTGTCCCTGAGGCAGCAGGGTTTGCTGTCTGCTCATCCCCCGAGGAAGGAGCTCTGCTCTCCATGGAGAGCTGATTCTGGGCCGGTTTGCATCCAGGACCTGGGGGTGTGGCTGATGTCTCATGTCTGCTTTCCTGGCTGGTGCAGCCCCAGCACATCCCATTAGCTGAGCTCTCCAGAGAGACGTGCAGTGGATTTTTCCCCCCCACTTTCACAGCAGGTGTAATTAAAACCCTTCCTAATGAGGGTGGGAGCTCCGTGGGAATCGAGGTGCTGACAGCTGATGTGTTTTGCACTGAGCTCCACTCACCCCCCCCTCCCTGCCTCCTTCAGCCCCCCACAAACATGTGCACAATCTTCAAATGACCCCGCACCTCATTTTCTGTTCCTTTTTCAATTCCACTTCTCTAAAACTGCTGAGGGCGAAATAAAGAAGTTGGTTTATTTTTAATCATTGCAAACGCTTTCCAAACCGGCAACGCAAAAAAAATCACTTTTGACACGATGAGAGCAGCTGAGCCAGGGGGATTTCTATCGAGAAGAGAGGCTGGCAAGGCTTAAAGCAGTGACACCAGTAGGAAAAGGCTCTGATGTCCCCCATCCCAGCAAGGCCAGTCTGCTGCTCCCCCAGGTGAGCAGGAAGCCTTGTGCTTTCTGGTTTGGCGTTTGAAGCTTCTGTCACGGAGGAAAAAAGGCAAGTGAGAAGGGAGGGGGATCACATGCAGGCTGTAAGAGCATTTGTACCAGTGTCACTGGCTCTGGAGCAGCCCTGCAGTGAAAAAAGCCATCATGTGGCTGTCAGCATCTCAGCAAGGTCAGCAGCATCCTCAGCTGGCTAAAATCCGTCTCCCTGTGCTGGGAGGGTCCCCAGGACCAGGTGAGAGATGAGAATTGACTCCAAGTCCTCAGAAGGCTGATTTATTGTTTTATGATATTATATTGTATTAAAAGAAATTATATATTAAAACTGTACTAAAGAAAGAGAAAGGAGCCATCATAAGGCGAGCAAAGAATGAAAATAAAAACCTGTGACAGAGCAGATCCTGACACAGCTGGACTGGGATTGATCATGAAGTTAAAACAATTCACATGCTGGATAAACAATTCTCCAAATCACATTCCAGAGGAGCAAAACATGGTGAAGCTGAGTCTTCTCATCTTGCCAGGAGAAGAAATCCTGGCAAAGCGATTTTTTATATAATGTCAGGTGACATCCCTGCTCTCTACACACATGGAAACTCCCCATCTGGCCAACCCCCTTTCCCAACACACCATTCAAGGAAGGGAACTGCATTTAGTGTAGCCCCTTTTCTTTCTGCCCAGCCTGTGAGTGAAGAGAAACCCCCAGCAAAAAGGAGCTGATTGTGCTAAATGGCAGCAGTTACCCAAACTCTGGGCCTCAGTGGGAGAGGAAATGTCTGCAAAACGGTGACTTGTCTCATTTTCGACCTCCAAACAGAAGGAAGTGAGAACCACTTTGGAGTGGAAGGTCCTGAGCACCCAGAAAACGCGAGGAGTGACTCAGGTTTTGGGTCACTCAGGTCACAGGTTTTGGGTTTTACCTGGGAAGCACCACACGGGCCACAGGCACAGACCAAGCGTGGTCCCTGCTGCAGGCTGTGCCCTTCTGCTCCTCACCCAGAACATCACCAGTCTTAGGAGCATGGAAATAAATTCTGGCAACACTGACTCGTTAATAATCTGAGCCAAACCCCTGGTGTCAAGGTGTTTATGAAATGGTGTGGTTTTATCAAGGCATTCTCACATGTTGATGAAACCTTCAAGAAGCCGTAGGTTCCTCATGCTGAATGCTTTTATCAGTGAGGTTTATTGTTGCAGCTTACTTCCTTGGCCTAATTTGTTATTTGTATCCCATCTTTTTGTTGCCCTGCCATTCCATGGGGTGCTGAAATCCACCTAATGCAGGGGAATTCTGATTTCCTTGCCCTAATTGTGAAAAATGCATGTATTTTATGATTGGCTTTTCACAAATATTCAAATGAATATTATGTGTGTTGTGTTAGAAAGTTATGCTGTATTAATTCTCTTAAGTAGTGTGTTAAATATAGTTTTAGGTTATAAAAAATGTTAAAATAGAAACTGTGCTATGTAGGATACTTTTTTAAAAGAAAGCAGCGAGATAGCAGCCACAGGATGCCTGAATCTTTCAGAGAAAAAGAATTTATTGCCCTCTTATCAGAAGAAATGAACTTTTTCCTGCCTCGAAGGCGCTGTTAGAAGGATGAAGTTGAGGATGACCAGACAGAATCCTGTGTTTGAATGGAATTTATGCATCATGGACGAGGTGTATGAATATGCAACAGGCTGTTGCTTTTAAGGGTTAATCCTCTGTTAACGTGGGGCCTTTTTTGGGCTGCCCAGAAAAAGGTACCCGGGCTGTCTGTAACTCTTTGTTTCTATTGTCTCATATTGTCTTAATTCAAATTGTCCAAATTATCATTACTCTAGTTGTATTAATATTTTTATAACCATTTTTATTACTATTAAACTTTTAAAATTTTAAAACAAGTAATTGGCGTTTTTCACTCTAATGGGTTATTTATATCTTGTCTTTTTGTTGCCCTGCCATTCCATGGGGTGCTGAAATCCACCTCATGCAGGGGAAGGACCATCTGTGCTCACTTTCTGTCCCTGTGCCTCCCTTTGTGAGACCTGCAGTAAAGTGAGCCTGTAATCTTATCTTTTATTGCCTCTTCTTTGCAGGGGGAGTTTAGAGTTGGATCCTCCTGATGTGGCTGGATCAGGAGCTGACAACATCTAAGCCTGGGCAGGGAGACAGCAGGATCACGAGGCCAGGGGGTGATGGTGGCAGGGAAAACCCTTTCCAGCAGCAGTTCTGCCTGCAGATCTTTCTGGCTTGGTGATAACCAAATCCTCACTGCTTTGCACACAATGAGGACACCAGGACCTTTGGAGCCTTGCTCATAGCACATCCAAAAAAGGATCTGAAACAAAAGCACCTGAGCAGATAAGGGACAGAGAAGCAGCATGTGCCCAGAAGCCTGGGGAGCTCACTGGGATGTCCATGGGGTCAGCCAAGCCCTGCAGATGGACAGGATGAGCCCACCAGGATCTCCTGCTTTGTGTGGACACCTGCAGGAGGAGCCACTGCTGCCACTGGAACCAGACACTTTTGCTAGAAATCACTACAAATTCCATGTGTCTTCCTGTTCCTGTCATATAAACCTGTTTGCTTTCTAAGCTTCCCTGTGGAAGGAAGCAGCACAAACCTGATAATCCTCATTCTTATGGAAAAACCAGCTTCCAAACCTCTCGGGGTTCATTAAGTCTCATTTGCAGATGGGCTAGCAGGGACAGAACTGGTTCTGGACCCTGTCCCACTGAAGGAGCACAGACAGAGACCAGCTGCAGCCGAGCAGGAGAATCACAGCCTGAGGGGAAGCAGCTGCTGGGGAAGTTTTAAAGGCAGTTGCAGTGGTCCAGTGAGGGATTTGGGGATGGTTATTTCTCAGCAGGGTTGGGGCAGGTGCCTTGGGCTGGTTTTGCTCCCTGTCCTTCCACAAGTGCTGGGTGCGACCCAGTGTGTTAAGCCAGGAATACCATTTGCTGCTCTAGACACAGTGGGGTTTTTATGCCTTTTTTTTTCTCCCCTCTCTTCCATGGGCTCAGCTTTTGTTCTGCAGCTGACTGGGTGCAGTGGCCAAGGTTGAATGCTGACTCCTACGCCTCTCTGCCCTTCCCTGGGGAAGGATAAGGAGGGTTTTGTTCCTCTCTGACGTTCACCATGGCAAACACAGCTCAGCAGAATGGTGAGTTTTGCTCCAGCTATTTCCTGGCAGTAGCTCAGCTTGTGTGGGTACCTGATGCTGACTTTCTTAGGGCCAAGATTAACAAACTGAAGGTGAAAATAAGCTTGTATTGATTTTTTTTTCTGTGAAGAGCAGGTGGAAACACACATATGAGGTGATAATCATGGAAACTGTGAGTGCCATGGAAAACCAGGCTGCTGGCTGCCACTGTGACTGCCGTGGAAAAGCAGGCTGCCAATCCTTCATTAGTCAGCACTGCCCATGGAATTCATAAAGCATCTCTGTTTGCTGTTTTGAGGAGATGCTCCAATGTTTCCCCAGCTGCTGTTGGGTGAGCAGTGGGAAGTACACAGGAAAGGAGGAGGGATTCCTCTTGTGAAATCCAAAGGCATTGAATCGCAGCTCTTTGCCCTCCTTGTGCCACAATCCTGGTGGTTTTTCCCCCTGGAGTGAAACATGCTTTTGCTTTATGAAACTGGAAGGTGAAGGAACCCTGGAAGAAGATCAGGAATTTTGCTGTGGGATGCCTGTCAGACTTGGAGCAAGCAAGGGATGGACACCACACTGGGCTATTGCTCCAAACTGTTAAAATGCCAGGCTCAGCTGGGACAGTGGAAGAGAGACATTGAGTCTCTGGCTGTATTTTTTTTTTTACCCTTTTGTACAAGAGGGCAGAGGGCAGCTGCTCAGATGCCCACGACTCTGGGTGTGGGTTGTATTCACTGATGAATAGGATGAAGAAAAACCTCGTGGTGGGAGCCACAGCAGCTGCACTTGCCACTTCCCCCCCGTGTGACTTTGATTAATCCCAACCCGTGCCACTTCTGGCCACAGTGACTGGCTGCTGCTGCTGCAAATTCACTGAAATCCTCAGCCTGCCCTAAAATCCTGGGCTGTGAGTGTGCTGAGGTGAGATCACACGTGAGGAGCTGCTGCCTGGGGCTTTTTGTGACCTAAAAAAGAAATGTAGACCTTGCAATAGCTCAGAATCCAGTGAGCAGGAAAGGGGCAATCCCTGCCTGGCTCATCAGGATGTTCATTAAGATATTAAACTGCATGATCTTCCTGTTCTATTCCTTTTCTCTTAGCTCATCCAAAGTTTTGGATTTCCATTCTGAAGACAGCTTACTTGGGCTTTTGTTTCCAGTCCAAACTCTTTGGTTTTGTACCTTCTTCCTCAATATTTAGTGCCTTCCTTTTTGCTTTGGATAATAAGGGAAGAGAAAGCAAGTATTTCAACAGAGAATGGAACTGTGTGAAGAAAGTTGGGGTGGTGTGTGTGTTTCATCAGCCCAGTTCCTCACAGCAGCCTTTGTAGCTGTTCTCTGCCAACTCTGATTTTCCCTGCAGAATCTGTAATTCTTTGTGTTTTTCCTTAATGCCGTAGCTCCTGGAGTCCCATGATTTTCTAATCACTTCTGTGTGAGCCCAAGTGAGTCGCAGCAGATGGAAAACACTGGATGGCAATGACCTCTACTGCTGAAAAAGCTCTAAGTGTAAAAAAGAAAAGCTTCTAAGTGTAATCCTCGAAAACCTGCAAAGCAGGGACCTAATGAAAGGAGCTCAGCCCTCTATTTTCTATATAGTTTTTGTTTTATATATTTGTATTGAAATACATTTTAAAATGTATTACATTATTATTTATTATTTTGTTTGTTTTCTTCCTGGATTACCTAGATGTATGGTTCTAAATTTTTGGGGGTTGGGTTAAAGAGGATTTAGAGAAACATATTATTTTACATTTATAAAAAGAAACCCTGCTTCAGTGGTTGTGGCAGAGATTTACCTGGCTGCCATCTTACTGCTTGTGACCCTGACAAGATGACACAATGGGAGCAGAATTCTGCATTTTGGTGCATATCCTTTAAAATATTGATGAGCTGGTGCTGCTCTGTTGATTCCCTCGTATTTGGGAGGAATCACCTGCTTTTCTGGCAACTCTGTTGCTGTTCCAGATCTTGCTAGAGCTGATTCATGAGGGCTCTCTGTGTTGATCTACTTGGTTTGGAGTATCAGCCTTGGGATATGGTTTGCCTTGAAACACGAGTCTAATCCCACTAAGTAGCACCTAAAATGCTGAGGAAACCTGGAAACAAAACACAGCTTGTGGCTAAAAAGCACAACTTGTGACAGCTGACAAAGGAAGCACTGAAATGAAAATTAGCTGCAGTGATTTGAGGTTTTATGTTCAGGGCCTCACCTCCCTCACAGGGAAGAATTTCTTCCTAATCTCTCACCTAAAGCTACTTTCTTTCCGTTTGAAGCTGCTGTATTCTCACTCTTACAGCCCAGCCGGCTCATCGTGCGCTGCTCTGGGCTGATTCAGGCCTCTGATCCAGCCAAGAACCATGTGGTTCTGTGGGTCAGGGATGGTTTTTTTGTTTTTTTTGTGTGCCAGGAGGAGTGGGTCAGCTCCTGCATGCCCTGGCTGCTGCAGGTAGGAGAGCTATTTCAGCAGGCAGCACCTGGCCAACTTGGACATTATTCTTTTGCAACCTTTGCAGTTGCCTGGGACGATTTTCTGGGCCAGTAGAGGTGCTTTTACTGTGCCAGCTCATCCAGTTCTCTGCTCTCTTTAATTTTATTGTGATTGCTTGTGCTTACACACACTGCTTCTCTCGTCATCTTGTGTTGCTGAGCTGCAGCACTGCCATCCCATTTGGAACGTGCTCTGGGAATAATGTCAGAGCAGGAGCTGTTTCTCTGCAGCCCAGTGGTGAGGAAGGGCGGCTGTGTGGGGGTGTCTGTGTCCACTCCAGCAGGACCCACCAGCCAAACCCTTTGGTGAATCACAGGGAGGCTGGAATAAACTTCAAACGTGTCCAAGGCTCTGCACGAGGCTGTCAGGCTGTAATTTGTGGCTCCTCTCCTCCTCCTGCTGCAGCCTGAGTGGAAATGCAAAAGAGTCTGAAAGGCAGGCCGCTGTGGAAAATGCCTCTCTTTATTTATTTCGCTTGTTTCGGGTGTTTTCCTTTTGCAAAGAGAACACTTCTCCTGCAGAGCTGGCCGTGGCTGCAAAAGCAGAGCCTGCAGGGGCCTCTGGCTGGCCTCCAGGGATTGCCAAACAGGGATTCCTCACGTGCCCCACTTGTGCAAAGCACAGAACGGGGTGACGTGGAAGGAATTTGTGTGCTGTAGGCAAGACAAAAGTGAGCATCAAAACCAGCCCTGGTGCTGGCCCAGCCCAACTGGTCGGTAGGGAGGCAGCTGCAAAGTGAGTCATGCGTGAGGCAAAGTCCCTCGCTTGGCTCCTCCTGCTCGCTTTCTCCATTCCGAGCACATGGCTCCCAGAAAATGCAGCTGAAAACCAAGTTTAGGCTGGGCAAAGCCTGCTTCTCCCTCAGCTGCAGCCAAGTGACTCAGCTGTGTGTCACTGCAGGCAATGATCCTTCCTGAGAAGCCTTATCTGGGAGGTTCATCTGCAGGAAAACCCCAAATCTCAGCAAAAGCAGAAGGTGGAAGGCAGACAGTGGCTGCAGCTTGTGCCCTCAGTGCCAGTGTCACATCTGGTCCCAACAGGCTGAGATATCCTTTAGAGTTTCCCTCTCTTCCAAACGTTCACAGCAGACAGCTGCTGCTTGAACTCTTGATGCCACTTAATATTCCATTTTTAAATGAGGAAACCAGCAGACAGTATGGCAAGACCAGCAAAGCTGTGTCATGGAGACAGTTTGTTAATGCCAGATACTGAGAGAGGGGGAAAAAAAAAAGGTCCCAAATCAATGGGAATTGACAAATCTCCAGGAAAACCTGGGCTAGCCTGAAATGCTAACAGACCGGGGGTAGAACCTGCTGGTTCCAAGCTACTCCTTCCTTCCTTCCCCCTGCCCTTCAGCTCCCAGAAGAAAAACAGCCTGCCTGCTGAAACAGCTCTCCTGTTCCAGACAGTCTTACTTAACCTCCTGTTAAATATCCTTCACAAAGCTCCTTTTTTTTGGTGCGTGATTTCCCAGGTTAGGAGCTGGCTGCTGGTTGGAAGGCGGAGGTGCCTCGTCAACACTTTGTGTGCACTCCTGAGATAAGGGGGCAGCACACTGAGCCCTGCCTGGGCAGCGTGGCTTTAGAGCTGGCTAAAGGTTGCTTGTTTAGTCTGGCCAAAATTGGGGGTGGCTTTCTGCCCCGCTGATTCAGTCTGGGCGCTCCTGGCTCCAGTTTGGGAATTACCCAAGAACCTGATGATGTGATAGCAGAGGCTCTGGAGGCTTCAAAAGAAACTCCTGTGGAGGGGCAAAGGCTCTGTGCAAGCATCAAGTTCTCCTGATGTGGTTTGTGAAGAAAATCACGGGAACCTGGGGCTCCTTAGCTGGCCTTTTAAAAGGGTCTTATAAGGAAAGGAGAAATGAGTGTTAGCTGGGCAAAGTGAAACAAAGCAGATCCACTTCCTCCTAACCTCTGTGCTGCAAGTAAACCTTAAATGTTATCCACAAGTGTGGGCCTTGAAAAATGAACAAGTAGGTAAGGCCCTAATAAGGTAAAAATGTGTGCCCTCAGATGAAGGGCAGCACCTGGAAGGTGCCCACAGGTGAGCTGGGCACAGACCAAGCTCTTTAGATGGGAGAGGTTTGTGGGAAGCTGAGCTGGTTCAGTTTGCTGATCCAGTCAGGAAAACAACGCTTGGTTTTTTTTCTGTTTCCTCTGGGTTAGTTTGTTTTTTCAGTTAGCTGCATCAGTGTGTGAAAAATGCATGACTGGCTTTTCAAAAATATTAAAATGAATTTTATATGTGTTGTGTTAGAAAGTAATGCTGTATTAATTCTCTTAAGTAGTGTGTTGAATGTAGTTTTAGGTTATAACAAATGTTAAAATAGAAACTGTGCTATGTAAGGTGCTTTTTTTATAAAGGACTCACACTGAGATAGCAGCCACAGGACATCCAAATCTTTTAGAGAAAGAGAATTTATTGCTCCATTATCAGGAGAAACGAACTTCTCACCACCTCAAAGGCACTGTCAGGATTCAGGCACTGACCAGACAGAATCCTGTGTTTGAATGGAATTTATGCATCGTGTATGAATATGCAACAGGCTGTTGCTTTTAAGGGTCCAAATTATTACTACTCTAATTGTATTACTGTTTTAATAACCATTTTATTACCATTAAACTTTTAGAAACAAGTGATTGGCTTTTTTCACATGTGTAAGAGGCAAAGCAGGAGTAAGAGGCTGGGAGACAGCAAGTGAATGCAGGCTGTTCTTAATTAATTTAATTGCTGCTCATTTGGAGCACAGGGATGCCTGGCTGCCCTGTGACAAGGAAAAAGCAGCAATGCCATTGTGTCCCAAGCCAGATGGGAACCCCATGAGGGGGAGCACTGGGGTGGCACATACCCAACATGATGTTTGGTTCTGCAGAGACCTCACAGCACATCCCGCTGTCTGAAGGAGCTGTGAAAAACACCAGTCGCTTGTTTTTAAAATTTTAAAAGTTTAATAATAACAAAATGGTTATAAAAACAGTAATTAGAGTAGTAATAATTTGGACAATTTGGATTAGGACAATATGAGACAATAAAAACAAAGAGTTATGGACGTCCAGGTACTTCTTTCTGGGCAAAATAAGCCCGAAAAAGGAGCCACGTTAACAGAGGATTAACCCTTAAAAACAAGAGCCTTTTGCAAATTCATACACCTCATACATGGTGCATAAATTCCATTCAAACACAGGATTCTGTCTGGGCACTGTCAGCTTCTTCCTCTGAATCTCAACAGTGCCTTCGAGGTGGGAAGAAGTTCATTTCTCCTGATAAGAGGGCAATAAATTTTCTTTCTCTGAAAGATTCAGGTGTCCTGTGGCTGCTATCTCGCTGCGAGTCCTTTCTTTAGAAAAAAAGGATCCTACATAGCATAGTTTCTATTTTAACATTTTGTTATAACCTAAAACTATATGTAACACACTACTTAAGAGAATTAATACAGCATTACCTTCCAACACAACACATATAATATTCATTTTAATATTTGCAAAAAGCCAATCATAAAATACACATTTTTCACAGAGGCCACAGGGAAGCTGGGGAGGGATTCTTCACCAGCAGTGGTACAATTTGAAGGAGAGGTAATTTAGATTGGATATTAGGAGGAAACGTTTATTACTGTGAGGGGGTTGAGGCACTGGCACAGCTGCACAGGGAGGTTTGTGGATGCACCATCCTGGAGCTGCTCAAAGCCAGGTGGGAGACAGCGGGAAGTGCATGGTAGTGGATTAGAAAAGGTGCATTCCAGCCCCTTAACACTGCGTCTCCATGTTGGTGCGTGCCTCAATCAGGCGCTGCCAGCCTGGCTGGTCTGTGGGGGGAACTCCCGCCTTTGGGACTCCCACTGCCTCAGGCAGCGGAGGCAAAAATCGCCTTGAAGGTTTTATTTGTTTCCGGCTAGACACCGCTGTTGGCAGCGGCGGGGGCCGCAGGGGGCTTGGGGAGCAGCAAGGGGCTTGGAGAGCCGCAGCTCCTGCCGCCGAACGCAAACTCCCGGCTGCCATTTTCCGTTCCCTCAGCGGCCCGGGCCCCTCACACCCGCCGGCCCCGCCACTGCGCGTGCGCAGGGGGCGGGGCAGCGTGCGCGCGTGCGCGCCCCGCCCCTATATAAGGGCGGGCGCGGGCGGTGCCGGCGGCGCCGCATTGCAGACGGGCACGGAGGGGGAAGCGATGGCGCGGCCGCTGATCCTCGGGCTGCTCAGCCTCCTCGGGCTCCTGGCCGCCGGTAAGCGCTGCCCTCCGCCTGCCGAGCCCCTTCCCCATCCAGCTGAGCCTCGGTGGGCTCGGCGAGAGCGCCCAGCGTGCGCGGGACCAGGGGCGAAGGCCGGTCCTGAGGCTGTTTATAAGGGAGCAGCGATGAGGGAGCGTGAGGGCAGTGGGATTTCTAGGGCGCCTTCGGGGTGGCTGTGATGCAAAAGCGGTGTTTGGAAGGGGCAGAGTCGCCCAAAAATAGCCCAGGGCAGGGAGAAGGGGGAGTCCCCGTGAGGGTCCGGCCGTTCCCGCTGCTGGTGGGGAAATAAATGCTTTCCCGATGTGCAGCCTCGTCCCGCACAGAGCCCAGGCTGCTGGGGACATTGGGAGGGATTTTGTTGTTTTTCCCCTGCCAGCAGCGCTGTTTATCTCCGCCACTTCGTGGATAGATGGCTGCTAATCCTCTTGGGGATGGCGGGAGGCTGCCTTGGCTGTGCTGTTTCTGCATTAGGATCTCCTGCTCCCCATGGAAAATTCCGCTGGTTTTGCTGCTCGCCGTCTCGTTACCTGTTGTTGCTGAGGGTGAAAGTGATGGGGGATGGATTATGGTCTCCCTTTAGCTGTAGGATTCGAGGTTACAACATTGCAGGAGCTTGACAGAAATGATTCATAGTCTGCGGAGCGATAATACACCTTTAGGCTGTGGGATGCAATAGCTAGAAAGCCCAAAATGTAAGGACTTATGCAGTGATGTCCACATTTACTTGTAGAATTTTCTTCTAAGTTAGACTATTTAATATTAAAGCTTATTTGCTCACGAGCTTAACCTGCCGCATTTCAAAAGTAAAAAAAAAGGCCCAACTGGCTGTTTAAAGGCCATAGGAGTAACCAGCTGGCACAGTACAGTAAATAATCCTGTGAAATGTTTCATGATTGTACATGAGTTTTGTCCTTTATTGTAGTTGTAATGTCATAAAATCATAGGGTGACCTGGTTTGCAAGGGACCTTAAAGGTCATTTAGTTCCAACCCTCTGCCTAGGACAAGGGACACTTTCCCCTAGATATACTGATAATATTTAATATGCTGATATGTGGACAGTTTAATGGGTTACCTCAGAATTTTCAGGCAGGAAGCAAGAGAGCAGCTCTCAGCTTTCCCTCTGCGTGTTTATGTGCTTTCACAGTGTCCTCTGAGTCTGCTCTGTGCTGAATTAGCTGCCATCACTTGCCACTCCTTCTGGGACTGCTTCCAGGTGGCTGAAACCATTGCAGTTTCTTGGGCTCTGAAAGTGAAAAGGCTTCACCTTGAAGTACCCACCAGCTTTCCCATTAGTGTGTGCAGGGAAATTGTAATGAGAAACCAGTTCAGCAATGAGGGTTGGCTTGGCCTACCTGCTGAAGGCATGTCATGCAGCTGAGGGCAGCAGCAGACCAGTCAGGCCTGTTTGTCCTCAGAAGCCACTGTTTTTACACAAATAAACAGCTGTCTTTTCTCACCAGGGCTCTGGGTGCTCCTTGCCTCACCTGCCGTGCAGATTTTCCCCGAAGATTTTGCTGCAGACACCGTTCTGTCTGCCCAGCTGGCTAATCAGCTGTGCAAACATCCAGCCACCCTTGTCAGATCCTAATGGAGTCACTTGGCTGCCTGACAGGCCGTGAGGGTTTTTGGTTGACCTACTTACAGGGCTTCTGTGCATCTTCCCTTGAAGGGAGGCATTAAAGCAGGGTGTACAGGTCCTGGCATCTCTGGACTACTGATGTGCACTCTGATTGTTTCTTGTCTTTGAGGCCAGGCTGGGTGTGCTCTTAAAGCAGGACTCAGTTTCTCTTTGACTATCTCCTCCCCTGCCCTTTTTGCTAAATTAAAAGTTAAGCTGGGAGTGGAAAGTAAAAACTTTGAGGATATGAATTTTTCACATCCCTCCTCCTCTAAAATAGTAGACTTAAAACCTTGTAAGGAAGGCAGATCCAAGTTAATGTGTAATTCCTCTAGGAAACGCTGGTCAGATTATATGGGTAGGCAGGAAATTTGTGATCTGAATTAGCCTGGCTTGACATTTTCTTGATGCTATGGATAAAGCAGATAACTGGGCTGTTCTGTAGCTTGCAGGCTTGTTCTGCTGTGAATGTGGTTTTTAACAAAAACAAAGCAGCCCAGTGGTGCAGATTAAATTGGGAGAAGAGGGGAAGGTGTCTTGTGCCAGCAATGGTGTGAGCAGGGCAGTGACCACACCTTGACTCTTGTGCCCACTGCAGGAAGGACACTGAGGTGCTGGGGCACATCCAGAGAAGGGAATGGAGCTGGGGAAGGGTCTGGAGGGTAAGTCCAGGTTGGGAATCAGGAGAAATTCCTTCTTAGAAGGGGCTGCCCAGGGAAGGTTCTGGAGGGTAAGTCCAGGTTGGGAATCAGGAGAAATTCCTTCTCAGAAAGGGCTGCCCAGGGAAGGGTTTGGAGGGTAAGTCCAGGTTGGGAATCAGGAGAAATTCCTTCTCAGAAAGGGCTGCCCAGGGAAGGTTCTGGAGGGTAAGTCCAGGTTGGGAATCAGGAGAAATTCCTTCTCAGAAAGGGCTGCCCAGGGAGGCAGTGGAGTCACTGCCCTGGAGGTGTTCAGGAAATGTCAGCTCTGGTCTGGATGGCAGCGTGGTGATTGGTCACACCTTGGACTCGGTGATCTTGGAGGTGTTTTCCCGACCCAAATGCTGCTGTGATAATACACAAATAAAGTCAGTGTTTTCCTGGAGGAGTAGCTGGCTCTGAGGCACGGTCAGGCTGTGGCCCTGATAGCGCAGCAGTCATGTGCCCTGTGCAAACCTGCCCTTGCACAATCCATCCCCCGCCTGCTTGCCGGGCAGGTATAAATAGAAAAGGCTGTTGGCTGTGTCTCAGGAGCCGAGCCAGCCCCGGGCAGCCTTTCTGCAGCGCTGTTCATGCACCTCGGGCAGCCCCGAGGGGATGGAGGGAGGAGCCGGGGAGATGGGGCTTGTCAGCAGCGCTGGATGTGTCACCTGATGGCAGCTGAGCTATTTCAGGGACGGCTTTTCTGCTATAAAATGCACGGACATCTTGCTTTTCTATCTGTTCCTGCTGCCTGCCGTGGGGTTTGTTCCAGTATCTCCTGTTCATCTCTTTCTTCAAAGCAAGTTGGGGCCTTAGAACTCTGACATAAAAAGAGACTTTGTTTTTCCTTAAAGGATTTACTCACTTTCTGTTTGCTTTTTTTAATGGAGCAGCTTTTAAATGCAATTTGTTTGCTGCTGCGAAAATATCAGAGTTCCTGTTGCAATTAAAAAGGCCACATTGAAGTGTGTGTGTGTGTATTTTAGGGCAGTGCTTCTCTGTGTTTGGTCATGAGGCAATGTTTAGTTTCAGATGCCTGACAGCAGATTTTTCCCAGTCTTTGTGTGGATATATTTGCCTAGTGAAAAAGGAATGATAAATACAGGATTGCTGCAGAGACTCCCATGAAATCTGTCCCCTGCATCCCTCCCCTCCCAAAAAAACCCCTCAGAACAAACCCAGAAAGAATGGAGATGGACCACAAGCATGGCCCAGACATTTGAGAGTATTTTTGCTGGCATCTGCTGCAGGGAAAAATGCTGCTCATAACTTTTTGGGAATATCTTAGCATAGTGTATGGGGCCACTAACTCCTGGTGACTACCAGGTGCCCTGGAATATCCACTTATGTCCAGAATCTTCTGTATTCTGCCGCAGGAAAATCTCAGGCAGCACCTGGCCAACTTGGACATTATTCTTTTGCAACCTTTGCAGTTACCTGGGACGATTTTCTGGGCCAGTAGAGGTGCTTTTACTGTGCCAGCTCATCCAGTTCTCTGCTCTCTTTAATTTTATTGTGATTGCTTGTGCCTACACACACTGCTTCTCTTCTAGGGAAGAGAACACCTAGGGAACACCTGAGGCAGAGGCAGTGTGCCAAAATGAGAATGAGTTCCCAGCTTTGAGGAAGAGCCTGCTTGTGGTGTTAGCTCCAAACTCATTTCTTGCCCTTCATGTTAGTTAGAAATGTTTCAAGTTTAGTTTTCCCTCAGTAGATATTGGACAGGATATTTGTAACTGGAATGCTGGTAACAGCATTCTTCCACTTTTTCTTTAAATTGCCTGTAATCCTTCAAATGTTATGGTCACTTTACTGCCTCATTAATCCAGAGGCCCTTCAAGAGTCACTGGTGTGTGATGTGGTTACAACTTTTGAAGTTTTACTCATTAACCGACCACAGAGGCTGTGGAATATTGAGCCTTTCAGAAACTTCAGGTTGGGGTCACTCCTCCTTCACTTGTTGGCACTTTGTAAACTCTGGTGAAGAGAAGTTGATCCCTCTTGACTTCTTTAACTTGAACACGCTTTGTTTCTGCAAGTGTCACAGGACATGAGGAAAAGTCAGTAACTGGCAGAGCAAGATGGCACAGGCTGATGCCTTTGCTTGCTCTGTGGTGTCTCTGGGAGATAATGAATTTTTCATTTGTTTTAGCATTGCAAGTAGGACAGCCTGGGAATGACAACCTTCCTGATGAATAGGTTAGTACCTGTTGGACACACGAAAAGCATGAGAATTGACAGCACACGAAATGATCTTCACATTTGACTGCAATCCATTGAGTTGAACAGCAGCTCAGCACTCTCCTTGGGATGTTTGTTTTTTTTGGTTTTTTTTTGTTTTTTTTTCTCCAAATTAGAGGTTAATTTGTCTGTAACCAAGGGTTTTTCTAGCAGTTGGGTTTGGAGCAGGCTGGAGTGTTCAGGTTGAATTCCTTTGTGTTCTGGGTGGTTCATCCTTTGGCTCTTTAGGGAGTCTGGTCTGGCCCCTCAGAATCCCTGTTCCTTATATAAGGTGTTAAATTTTAAGTGTCATTTGTAGCTTCAGTGCAGCTGTGGAGGGGATTTCTTAGGATGTTTTCCTGAGAATCTAGGGGACAAAATCCAGACTGGCTCTCTGTGGAAGAAGAGTGAGACACAAATGCCTGAGGGAAGGGAAGGTGTTTTCCAGGGAAGGTAATTGCTGTCCTTGCAGAATGGTAATCCAGCCATTACAGGCTTCCTTCCTTTTAGCTTCCTGTTTCCTGGGTGAAGAGCTGGGCTGTGCTTGCTCTGTAAGCCAAGTGCAAAAGGTGATATTTTCTGAGGGAGCCATCCCCTCTACTTGCCCAATTTGTGTCTGTGTGTTACAGCAAACTTGGTAAAGCAAAGGCTCTTTTTTCCTTCTGTTGAAGGAGCCACATCTGAAGTGCTCCAGGCAGGGAGAAACCAGTGAAGGGGATGAGCAAAGGAACACATTGGCCTTCACAGATAAACTTGTTTGGTGCTCTAAAAACAGTGGCTGGCAAGAACTCGAGGAAATAGGGTGAGCATGACATGTGGCTGTTGGGAGCTGATCTACAGAAAAAGGAGAAATCTATTAAAAATGGATGACCTTAGGTAAAGAACAATATATGAAATAGAGAGATGCCAAAGATAACAATGCAAGTAAATCCCTTGGGTTTATCTTTATTTGTTTACTCTTGGGTTGCTGCTGTGCTGGGGATGTGAAATACCACATTAAGGTGTTGCTCTTTTTGTAGCAAAGGCTGTTTGGAGGGGAGAGTTAAAACTATTTATTCTGAGACAGCACAAAGTCTTAACACACTTCACTGGCATGTTTGCTTTTGTTGTAATATAAGTTAACATATGAGGGAAAATTCTTTTTATAGTGTAATAGGAGAGCAAGCTAAAACAGTAGAGAGTTTCCAGTTATTCTTTTCTGAACCTGCAGGATCTGAATAAATCCAGAGTTTTTTAGCTTTGTTTCTATTTTTCCCAGGATGTTCAGAAAGGGAAGGTGGATACTGTTGCAATGGAGGTGCATCCTTTCATATTAGATACAATATTTCAACCAAAAGTTCCCAGAATACAGAATTCCCAACACAGAACAAACTTGTAAGAATTTAACTATGTTTGAAGTCACTGTGGGAGGTGTCAGGAAGGAAGCCATGATGAGTGTGTGTTATCTTTGTTCTGTAGCTGCTCTAAAATGTGCCAGCCATGTGCGGCCTTAACAAACAAAACTGCTTACTCACTGCCTGACTGCAAAGTTCTGTACTGAAAACATTAAAATCTAGAGTTGTCTTGACACACAGCCAGCAAAGCTGATAACTGCAAATAATTCTGAAACATGGTATTTTTGTCAATCACTTGATAGTGGTCTATTGTTAAGGCTGTGAGGAAGAAGGAGCAGGACGTTGTGCTGGAGCTGGTACAGATCTGAAAAGTCATGCAGTGACAGGATCTCAAAATAATCAAACAAACCCTGAGAGCTCACTAAGAGCCTGATCAACCAATGCAAGTTACAGCAGGAATGCCTCCATTTGGCTTTAAAACACTCTCCTAAATCAGGAGTTGGAGAGACTGCTTGGAATGACTATTCTGGGAGTTGTATAGCTCAGTTTTGTAGTTTACAGTGTGCTTCAGTGGAGGAGGAGTAATTGTCTTTTGATAAAGGCATAGGTTAAAAGCTGTGCTTGTAAATAGTTGGGAATCCCTGATTCCACTGTTTAAACTCCAGCTCTTGACTGACTTCATTCAGAGCCTGACTCTGCCTTCCAGAGCCTTCCCACCACTGTTCAGGGCCAGTATCTGAAAGGGAAGAATAACTTTCCCTCAACCAAGTGTATTCTTGTTTATTGTCACCCTGCCAGAGCTGACAGCTCTTTGGCTGGCCACTCTGGCTTTGAAAATTAACTATTCTTAAGGCTTGCAGATCAATAATGCTGGAGTTTGGAATAGGCTGTAAATATTTTGCTAACCATACATTATTAGAGGCTTTGAAGTCTTACTCCTGCACTCTCCCTGCTCAAGGATAAAATGCAATGAAGCTTTTTACTGGGAGAGATGGTGACAAGCTTCAAGCTCTTGTGTGACAAAAATCAGGCGTGCAAAGCACGTTTTTCTTCAAATAAATGGGTCATTCCTTTGAAGCCCAGTGCAAACAGGCTTTATAAATCAACAGCTGAGCAGGCTGCAGAGTGCCACCTATAAAGCAGAGTTTATCTGCCTGTTTGGTGAGTGGTGCCCGTGTACCTTGTAGATGCACTGGTAATTCAGCTTGAAATCGATCCTCTAATGGCCTACAACAAGGCATGAGAAATGGGAAAGTGATTGTTCATCTGCTGTAACATTGCCACAAGCTTCATAGCAATGGAACACCTGAACTCCTGCCTCGTGGTGACAGAGTAATTTTACAGGGATTTCTGAAGTGCAAGCAGCATTGATGTAGAGGCAACACCTGTACAGCTAATAGGTTTGAGCAGGTTGGGTTTATGTTTTGTTTTATTTTGTGTTTTTTTCGTTTCTGTGAAGTTTGGCAGCAGTGCCTTGTAGGCTGGGGCTGTGGTGGATTTCTTTGGAGGCTGCCTGCTGTAGGATTTTAGGAGTTGTTTCTTGATTGGTTACTGCAGTGTGGGGCATTGTCTCCTGAGGAAACTTACTGACACATAGGATGGATTTAGAAACTGGGAGAAGTGCAAACAGGTCCAGACAGCACAATTAAAAAAATAGAAAGCTTGGAAAGTCATTAAAAACATGCATTTGATTAATTCGTCCTACTGATTGCTCACAGTGCAGATACTTTACATTTCTTTACCAGGACTGTCCTGAGAAGATATTCTGGATCTTACTTGCAAGCTCTATAGTTTGCATGGCAGTCCCTCATGGGATGGGAGGTAATGTCCAAAAAAGGACTGGTACATTTTTCACCCCCACGGATTTTTCTGTACGCAGTTGAAGACCTAACCAAGAGAAAAAAAAGGAAGTCTAAATAGATTTAGTGGGTTTGAAAAGTATGCTAGAACATTCCTTAAGAACATTCTTCCAGCTTTCTGTTTATGGTCAGTGTTTTGATCTGTACCTGCTCTTCAGTCTTGCATGCAATGTGTGCATTGTTGTGGCTCCTAATCTCAAATCTGTCCTCACCCTCTCACTGGCTGTGTGAGAACAGGATGCTTCATGTGGGAGGAGGAATGCAGGCAGCAATCACAGGCTGCCTCACAGCTGAAGTAGGGAGCTTGTAGCTTTGGGAATCAGCTGTCTGTAGGGTACATTTCTGTAATGAGCAGCTTTTCTGTTTCAAATCATCTGGTGGTTCTTGTCTGCTAAGTAAAGTGAGGTTTTGTGTGATGGTGTTCACAGGGGTCTGAGGATGAGGGAAGAGATGAGGATCTGACTCCATGGTTCAGAAGGCTGATGTATTATTTTATGATATATATTACATTAAAACTATGCTAAAAGAATAGAAGAAAGGATTTCATCAGAAGGCTGGCTAAGAATAGAAAAGGAATGGAATGATAACAAAAGCTTTGGTCTCGGACAGAGCCCGAGCCAGCTGACTGTGATTGGCCATTCATTAGAAACAACCACATGGGACCAGTCACAGATGCACCTGTTGCATTCCACAGCAGCAGATAACCATTGTTTACATTTTGTTCCTCTCTGCTTCTCAGGAGGAAAAATCCTAAGGAAAGGATTTTCCATAAAAGATGTCTGTGACATAGCTGTCTGTAGGGTAAATTTCTGTAATGAGCAGCTTTGGTGTTTCAAATCATCTGGTAGTTCTTGTGTGCTAAGCAAAGTGAGGTTTGGTATTTTGGGATTTTAATATTTTTTTTACAAAGGTGGATGATGGGGGAGCAGACTGCTGAGGTGCTGAGGCTTGGGAAGTTCAACCTTTACACCTTTTCCAGTTTTTTTTTTTTTTTCTCCTTTGATTCTGTAAGCTGTTTTTGGGACAGGCCAGAAGTTTCTGGATTGCAGTGAATAAAGAGGTGGTTATTGAGGCACCTGGGAAGGCTGATGGGGTTTTCTCTCTCTGGCAGCCGTGGCCAGCCCTGTGCTGTGGCAGAAGGAGTGTGCCAAGGGGCCCGAGGTGTGGTGCCAGAGCATTCGCACGGCGTCGCAGTGCGGGGCACTCAAACACTGCCAGCAGAACGTCTGGAACAAGCCTGCCGTGGTAAGTGCCGGCCTCTGAGAGCCCCCAGCCCCACCTGGCCTCAGGGAGGCTTCCCAAGTCTCTCATCAGGCTCTGCTGAGCTTGCTGTGCCTTAATTTGGGTGCTGGATGGAGGTTGCTTTTCACTGCTCTGCCTTGCACAACTCGTCTGCTGACTTCTCCCGTGACCTGTTGCACAACCACCCAGCAATGTATGGAATGGAGCTAGTGGATTTCACTTGTTCCTCTGCATTGCTACTGACTCTTCATTCAGGGGAGTCTTTTCTGAACTTGAGCAATTATTATGAAAAAGCTGTGTGTTTGTTTAAATTCCCAGAAAGATGCACCATATGCTAAATTATGGAAGGCATGACAGAAAATAATAGTGCAAATGTTACATTTAGTAACAGCCCTTAATCCCCCATACATATCCTTTAACTTTTGCAAGTTTAAAGAAAGGCCTGGAAATACCAACCAGGCACAGTGGAAAGCAGCAGCCTGAGCTTGCAGATGAGTGAAAGGCAGCTTTGCAATATGCAGCAGGCTTCCCAGGCAAGGCACTCAGTGCAGTGGTACTGGGGAGTACGAGGTTCTCAGGAGCAGTTCAGGCCTGTATCTTGTAATGCATGGCCCTGCTGTCTCCAAGGTGTCCCTAAAATCAGCATTTCACTCACTGCAGCACACTCTGCTAGATTGTCACTGAGGCAGCAGCTACATGACCTGTATGGAGATGGGAGAATTATTTGAACTGAGTACATTTTTCCAATAGATAATGGATTTGATTAATGTGGCCCCTTCATCTTCAATTGGATGGAATGTCCATCTGCAGATCACTGTCTGCTGAGTTCTTACATTGCCACCTATCATGCAGTGCATACACACATCATTTTCTCATGACTTTACTAGATGTAGCTGCAGTTTGGGTATTGTTTCACAGTTTTCTAGGGGAGAAAAAGGTGTTTTACTTACAGATGCATTCAGTCCACATTGGCTATATCTGTGCAGAGATACTTCAGTTTCAGGAAAAGCAGGGGAAGGGAGGAATGTCAGAGTACAGCTGCAATGGTTGAAGCAGCCTGAAATGTTCTGAGATTTCTAGCAAGTGTGAACTCTGAAGGAAAAGGTAAAAGGAGAAGGTGTCTTGGGGCAATCAAGTTTGTATTTCAAGGGACTGGGAGGAGGTGAATGAGCAAGTGCTAGCATGCCAGCTTTCATCCAGCATTGGTTTACTGACGAAACTGTAGCTGGACATGCCTGAAATAGCCTCACTCTGTTTAAAAATAACCTCTCCCCACCCTGGCCTCACCTTTCTTCCTTAATTCCAGGTGCAATGTTTGCCCTTTGTGCTGTTGTTCACACTCTGCTCTTAGAGGCACTCAGTTCTTTCTCCAAGTAACTCTCTGCTTCTCTCTCCAGAGCAGTATTCCCTGTGACTTGTGTAAGGAGCTTGTGACAGTTGCTGGCAAAATCATAAAGGATAATGGCACTGAGGTAAGCAAAGCTCCTTTTCTCCTCATCCCAAAACACTGTTTGGTTTCAAGGTCTCGTGGTGAGGGAGTGGAAGAATAATCTGTGGTGTTTTCCTAACATAAGCAGCAGATGTTGAAAGGGACTAGAGTGCATGTGGAAGGGCTTTTAAACAGCCTCTGCTGGTTTAGAAATTAGCAAATTCTAGAGCCTCCCATTAACACATCCCTGATTGACTGTAGATGCTTAAGAAAGCTGTTCTTGTGCCAGTGAGGCACCAATATTAAAAGGTGGGCTACTGCAGTCTCCAGCAGTGGGTGGTTACACCAGCTGCCCTTTGTTTGGTTTGTGGGCACTGCTTCCCTTTTTCTTTTGTCAGCCTGTGGGTACTTTGTATAAACAAGTCACTGTCCCATGAGCCCAGAAGTTCACTTTCTCCTCTTAATGGTAAATGTTCTGTTCTGGGCTGTGCAGGCCACACGAGCAGTGTGACATGTTTGTGCTGTGGCAGGGTCCCATTGAAGCTCCAGAACTGGGGAAAATGTGTCTCTGTAGTGTAGAATCTCACTCTAGTTCTGCTTGTTGCTACCTGGGCCTACCTGGGTCTGAGGAGCTTGTTTCAGGCTTTGTATTGTGCATTTTGGGAAAGGAAGGAGCATTTGAGAAACAAATATAATCCATCTCTGCTCACCTCATCTTTGATAGGATGAGATCCGCTCCTACCTGGAAAAGACCTGCGAGTTTCTTCCTGACCCAGGCCTCGTCTCTGAGTGCAAAGAAATTGTGGATTCCTACCTACCAGTTATCATGGATATGCTCAAGGAAGAGCTTGTAAGTAGATAGCAATTTTAAGCTGTTGGTCTTAAAAGTTGTGCTCCTCTTGATGCCAGAATTTGTCTTCTGCCTCTGATTGTGTGTATGAATCCTTTGTGGATCACTGGCACTGTTAGTTTGAAGACTCCTTCCTTGCTATGAGTTTCCTTGTTTTACCATGTTTCAGCTGAATGGCTCTCTACTCTGAACTTTAAAAGTGACATCAGTTTGGAGCTTTGTGTGTGTATCTTGTCTCCCCCAGGATAAACCTGAGGTTGTGTGCAGTGCCCTTGCTCTGTGCCACTCCCTGCAGAAGCACCTTGCCTCAATGAAGCTCCAGAAGCAGCTGCAGACCAACAAGATCCCAGAGCTGGATTTCTCTGAGCTGGCATCCCCGTTCATGGCTAATGTGCCTCTTCTCCTCTACCCTCAGGAGGAGAAGCCCAAGCAGAAGCCTAAGGTAAGCCTAGGACTAAGGGCTGTTCTAGTGTGGACCATTTGTATAATCTTGGATTAAGTTCTACAGTCTGCAGAGACAAGTCCTGTGCTGTGCTGTTGCCATCCAGGACTGTGGTAATCAAGCAGATTTTGCTGGAAACAATTTCTCCTGAGAGAAAGCTTGGGTTCAAAGGTTCACAGGAAGAACAGCTCTTCCCATATTGTGAGCAGCCTGCTAGCTGTGCCCCTCAGGGGATGCATTTGTCTCTGAATGTAAGGGTGACAGACTGGATTGGAAAAGAACAAATAGTTGACAAAGGGGAATAGATGAGGCAACGAGCTTGGTGCAGAGGCTGAGTGTTGACAGCAAGCCAGGGTGTGGGGGTTGAGCAGTGAGTGGGCTGAGAACAAGCTGCTGTGGGTGGAGCAGGTAAGATCTATGCCAGATTTAGAAACTTCCCCTCTGTGGTCTGTAACAAAACCAAAAGATTTGAAGATTGGGTATCTTAACTATTATCTTGGCTTTGGAGCCAAGTAGGTACCTAATCTCCATCTAGTGGCTGCTGCACACACAGCAGTGGCTTGTCTGTCTCCATACTAGCTGAGGCTTCAAAGTGTTCTCCAGAGTATTTATTAAGGTTTGTACATAGCTCAGAATGGTTTGTGAAACTTGGTGGTAACAGGAGCTTCTGAAACATGTCATGTGAAGTTGTGTCAGCTTGAGTTTCCTTTCTCTCTTTGTCCAGGCCACTGGGGATGTGTGCCAGGATTGCATTCAGCTGGTCACTGATGTTCAGGAGGCTGTGAAGACAAACTCCTCTTTTGTGAAATCCTTGGTTGCTCATGCCAAGGAGGAGTGTGACCGTTTGGGACCTGGCATGTCTGATATGGTAAAGTGTCCTTTTGATTGGAAAATTCTGTTCCTGTAAGCAAACATAAACCAGTTTGTTCAGCGCCTTAATCCCCCGATCATATTCTCTATTTAGTATCACAGAGGAGATTCTGTAGCATGTGTTAACACAGTATAACAATAACACCACTGGAATTGTAAACTTTGTGGTCAGGAAAGTTGGGGTGGGATGTGTGGGACTGGGGAGCAGGGGAAGGACTCCAGATTGCTTCTAGCCCTTAAAGGCCTTTTCCACAAACATGGTCTGGGTGGGTAACGGGGTTGTGTCAATAGGGGCTGGGCCTTTTTGCCCTGAGAGGAAGAGAAAAGGTTAAGCAGTCACCTGTGCAGCAGTTTTGTAACCTGAAATACCATCTTGCATTTGGGCCAAGCTCTAAAAGACCTGTTGTTATGCAGTAGAGCAGGTAAATTAATACCTTGAGATGGATTAGAAAATTCTAGATGGACTCTACAGCGCAAGTGGTTTGGTAGTCATGAGGCTTTCTCTTCCCACTTTCTGCAGTGCAAGAGCTACATCTCTGAGTATTCTGACCTGGCCATCCAGATGATGATGCACATGGTAAGATCAGCAGAGTGCAGTATTTGCTCTCAGTTCATTTTTCTGGCTTGTGTAGCTAACTTCCTTGGAAACAGGAAACGTGCACTGCAGTAAAACTTTGGGGAGGGCCCTTTCTCTCCAAGTCTTGGTGTTAATGCTTTGAACTTTGTGTTTTTTGGATAGCAATTTCAGTTTCAGGATGCTTTCTTTAGCACATTTCCTTCCATTTTATAATCACTTTTGCAGTGCAAAAGGCACGCTAATCCTTTGAAATATGAAGATACATTACACATGTTCCTTTATATTCTTTTATCTTAGTAGTCCTGTGCTTACACCACTTCCCCCCTCCCCCAAATACTGTGTTAAGGACATAAGAGTTGGCTTTGTCACAGTATTGCAAAATTAGTTTAATTAATTAATAACCTCTTTGTCCAGAGAGCTGAGGGACTTCAAAAAACATGGCTAAGTCTTTCCTGAGTGCAGCCTGTGGGTGCCACAGGTGACAGAACAAGCTACAGGTGAATACCTGGCTGGCTTGAACCTGAATTGGGCAACATAGTGGCCTTTTCTTGTTTCCAGTTGCCACAGGCTCTTAGAAGCTCATCCTATTCTTAAACATTTGGGGGGGAAGTCAATGTTTGCTCCAGCAGCACTTAGTTTCTCATTCTCAGCATTGCAATGCAGTGTGTTGTTAATGGCTGAAATTGGAATATGACTACACCTTGTGTGCATCTGAGTGTTGGCCAGACTCTCTGGAGGTAGTCTTGCCCAGGATGCCTTCATAACTGCAGATGAATAATGCTGGTTAGCACTGTGCAATTAAATGTGAGTTGCTGAGGATCTTTGGGGTGGGGACTGTGTCATATTCCATTATCTTTGTGCAAAGAATATATGCAGTTCCAAGTGCTTGATGTATTTTTTTCTCTTAACTGTTATCTTCAATTTCTCCTTTCTTCCTCTGTCTCCAATCTCCCCTGCCAACAGAAGGATCAGGTAGGTGAGCAACTTGCCTGTGGTGATAGCCTGCTTGTAGTTCACCCTTTGCTCTTAAAGGCCTTGTAGTTCACTTCTGGCTCTCTTAGCTGTACACTTGGTGTGATTGTGCTCAGTGCTGACAGATACAAGGGATATTAATGTGATTAAAACAGAGACTAAAGGCTTCCTCCAGTGCATCAGTCCTACTTCAGCTCCAGATACCACTTTGTGCTACCAAGATCTCAACTTGATGATGCTTTGGTCAGTAGAGCAGAAAATATCCTCCCTCTTACACAAGAAGGATAGATGTGGAATAAGCATGCCAGGGGCACCTGGCAGCTGCTGGTTTAAAGTCTGGGCTCCAAAGGGCTTGAGCAAAGCTGTCCCCAGCTCTTTCCTTGGTTAACCTTTCAATCCAGGACAATGGTATAGATGTTTGAAGTATATGAACTGAAAAGGTGAAAGCTTCCTAGAGCAATTTGGGCTTTTAATTGAAGCTGTCCTGTGGGACCTTGTGTCTGTCACCCCTCTGTGAGGGAACCTGTGTGTATGTGGGTGTTGCTGTAACATTAATACCTGGAACTGCTTCTTACAGTGCATGAACCAAAGGGCTTGACTTAAAGGTGCTGCCTGGAGTGGTCTGAAGCAGCACAGTGTCTCTGAGGCGCTGCTTCTGCCTGTGCATGAGACTGTGGCATGATGTGTTAATATTAACTCTGGGATAAGCCTGTGCTGTAGGAAGCTTGGAGCAGGGTGAGATGTGATCTTCTAATTACCTGGAGGACCAAGGGTGTCTTTTTCTAGCTTTAGGAGGGAAAATGCAAGTTGTGTGTCTCATTCTGTACAGCCTATCTCACTTTGGGTGTCCTCCTCAGAACAGTTTGCCTCATGTCTGGCATTTCTTTGTGCATTTAGTAATGTATGTTCCAAAAAAGAAATACATGAAGAGTGTATTTCTTTGAGAAAGGAAGCCTTTTTACAGACTTGGTTCCTGTTTGCTGTTTTCTCTTACTGTGAGAACACTGCAAGTTCAATTGTTGCAGGACAAATGGTTAGCCTTGGGTTTTAACAAGCTCAACTTTTGTTTCTTGTAGGCTGTGTTCAGTAATGAGAGAAATTGTTTCTGTTTGCAGAACGTGATGTTTCTGGCAGCTTTAAAGAAGGTAGCTTGTGGATGAGGAAGGAGGTTCTTCTAGGCATTTCTCTCAGCTTCTGGGTGAACTCTGAAGTCAGGATAATTGGCCCTTCCTGTGATTACTTGAAGCTGGGGAGCACCTTTGTGGATGCAGCTCTGATGTGACGCTGCTGGTGGCTTGTTCTGGTGTTGGTAGCTCTTAAGTCAACTCCTTCTGAAGGGCTTGCAAAGTGTGGGCTCATGGGTGTTTTTTTAAATGGGGTTTTTAACCTCTTCCTCTTTAACAGGAACTGCTAAATTCCATCCAGTAGCTGTCCTGCCTATAACCTTACCAAATGCTTTGGCAATACTTGGAGTAGAAGTAGTCATGAAACTTTGTGTTGGAGCCTATCAAAATGTTGCTCTCTGTGCCTGCTCACAGGCTCTGTAGAAAGGGCAGAGACTTCTGGTCTTTAAAAATTGCTTCCACATCTCTTTGCAGCAACCAAAGGACATTTGTGCCATGGTTGGGTTCTGTCCTTCTGTGAAGTCTGTTCCCCTTCAGCCTCTGGTGCCAGCTCAGGTGGTTCATGAGGTGAAAATGGAAATTGTGGAGGTAAGATGGGTTTTTTGTACTGTGCTTTCCTTTCCTTTTTGCTTTAGTGTAACAAACCAGGTGAAAAAGATGAACTTTCATGCACAGAATAGTCTAAGTTTCCCTGCATATAAATTCCTGGCCTTTTCTTGTTTCTGATGCTGATCTGTGAAGTAGGAAAGCTGATTGATTTGTTTGAACAGCAGAGCCTGCACTGAACCAGAGCAACAAGGTAATGCTTTAGGATTGAAAGGGGAACTCTTGTTCCAGCAGTTCTGAATGACACCTTAAATGCAAAGTCTCAGTTTGAGTTTTGCTCTTTGTTTGGAGTAATGCTTTGATCCCTTTTAAAAGTGGGGCAGCACTCTGCATGTGCAGGTGAGGCATCAGAGTCAGAATGCTGAAGCTCTGAGTTTGAAGAAGCACCTTGGCTTCTCCAAAGGGTATTTTTGCAAACAGGAGGGTGCTCTCAATTCTAGGAAATGTTGTCCTCCCTTAATGTATTTTAAAAACCACTATATATTTCCCTTGACTTCTGTCTCCGTGGGATTGTTTATTGCTTTGTGTCTGCTGAGTTCAACTCTTTGTACAGCCTGGGGTTGTAGTCTTAAAATTAGTCATAAAAAATGCCTGTTCATTCAGACAGGCTTTTTACTGAGTCCTTTGAGGCTGGTTTTGTGTTCTGTGTGACCTTTTGAATACAGCCCAAAGTGAGCAGCTAGGTAAATGCTGTTAGGAGTTGTGCCTGTCAGATGTGGTCCAGTGCTGATTTATTGTGTGTGTATTTCTTCTTCTGTGTACTCAGAAGGCCACAGTCCAAGAGAAGGAGAAGACTTTTTCCTTGTGTGAAATCTGTGAGACCATGGTGAAAGAAGTGACTGGCCTCTTGGAGAGCAACAAGACAGAGGTGTGTGAGGGGTGGGCATTGTACCCTTCCAGCTTTGGCTGGGACAGGGCTGCACTGAAGGGGGAAGGAAAATCAGTTCCATTGCCTGTTTTCACAACAGCAACATTTCTATCCTGGGTGGGACACAAAAGTTGTGCTTATAAACTGAGTCAGAACTCTGTCCCTCGTTTTCTCCCCCTGCCTGTGCTGCAGGAGGAGATTGTGCATGAGATGGAGGTGGTGTGCCGCCTGTTCCCGGGCAGCGTCAAGGACCAGTGCAAGGACTTCATCGAGGTCTATGGCCAGGCTGTGATTGACATGCTCTTGGAGGCAACAAATCCTGAAGCTGTGTGTGCCATGCTGAAATGCTGTGCAGCCAGCAAGCTCCCCCAGCAGCCAGGTGGGTGAGGAGGGGTCTGTGGTGTTCAAAACGAGCTGCTTCACCTGTGATGAGATCTCTTTTGAGGACACTGCTGATACTGCCTCCTTACTTCTCTTTCTCTTTACCCTAGCACTGATGTTTGGTTTGGTTTTTTATTTCCCTTCTCAGTTGTGGTGAAACCTGCAGGTGGCTTTTGTGATATCTGCAAGATGGTGGTGGCTTATGCAGACAAAGAGCTAGAGAAGAATGCCACGACAGCTGAAATTGAAGCTTTGCTGGAAAAAGTCTGTCACTTCCTGCCAGAGTCTGTCAGTGAGCAGGTAAGGTGTTTGTGCATTGGTCTTGGTGTTTATATTGGTCCTAACACTGACAGTTAAGCTCAACCTCATTTTCTGAGTGTTTCATCTGACATTTTGTCTATATGCTAATTTTAGGTCCGTCTCTCAAGTGTCTCTGCTTCTGCTATAAATGTCCAGGTACTCCTCACAGAGGTCTCTGTGTTTGGCCAAATGCCTTGTCTCTGGCTGGAGACAAACTGTCCACAGGTGCAGCTGGGGCTGGCTTGTGTCCAGCAACCTGATCCTTCTCAGGTTTTTCCCTGTACTAATTAACATCAAAGCACAGCAGCTTCTCCTGTCCAGTAGAGCAAACAAAAAAAGGGAGGAAAGGCTTGATCTGAGGCAGTTGAATGACCTGGCTGTGTGGCAGCCTGCTTTGGGGCAATGCAGATGGAGATGAATAGAAGGATGAAACACAGAATCCTGGGATACTTTGGGTTGGAAGGGACCTTAAATCTATCTAATTCCAACCTCCCTGCCATAGGCAGGGACATCTTGCAGAGTGTTTGGGAAAACTAGAGAGCACTTCTCTTGTTGGTTTTGTAACAGCATTCTCTGCTGAAGGCTGGGAGGAGTTTGGGGTGCAGGGGGATTAGCTTTGCTCAGTTCCCATCCTTGGCAGTTGGCAGGCCCTTGAATAGATGTCTGCTTTAAGGCTCTGAATTGACTGCCTGGATTGTTGCACTAATTTGCAGTCAGGAAAGGTTTGCCTGGAAATCCTCTGAGAACAGTGGCTGGGAACACTTGAAGGTTTTATTTTTTTTTCTCAACACTGATCCTGCTCAGGGGATTAATGAAGTAATTGAAGGTAGGCTGGTGTAATTCCAGTGGGACACCTGTTGCACCACTGATATCAAGATTTACCTGAAAATCTTATTAGGTGGCTGCTGAGTGTCAGCAAGTGGCAACTGCTTGTGAGTTTACTGGGGATAGAGTAGAGGCTTAAAGCAGCTGTGGAACAGCTCTTCCTGCTGTGAGGCTGTTTAATAGCTGTGGTTGGTTTATTAATTGGTGCTGTTTGTCTCTGCTGGGAGCAGCAGCATCTTCCCCAGCTCTGGAGCCAGCTCTCCACTAGAGGGAGAGAGGCTGTTCTGGCAGCCTGTGCTCCTGCTGCAGCCTTGTCTGAGGGAATAACTCGAGTCCCAGTGCCTGGGAGTCCTTGCTGCTGTCCTGCTCAGGGAGTTTGTCTCCAGCTGGTTCTGTGTGCTTCCCTCTTGAGACAGGCGTGATCTCCACCATCAGAGATGAAGCTTTGCAGTCAAAGCTTCCTCTGCTTGGTTCTTTTCCCAGATCCTGTCCTGTTTGGTTCTTTTCCTTGTGACCCCTTATCTCCTTATAGTGTGTCTGCAGGCAGGTATGAGCTGGCAGAAACAATGCTGTAGTTGTGTGATTAGTGCCTGGCTCCTGTGCAGAGCTCAGGCCTCTGCTTTACCCTTGTGGAGTGTGGTGTTGGGGTGGCACACAGGCCTGCCTGCTGCAGCCCACACCTTCCTCTGCTTTCAGGGGCTCCACAGGAGAATCTCTCACCCTGTGTTTTGTTACAGTGTGTGCAGTTTGTGGAACAGTATGAACCCGTGGTTGTGCAACTCTTGGCAGAGGTGATGGATCCCACTTTTGTTTGCACTGTGAGTATTGAGTTTGGTTTTATTGAGGGCAGGCTCTGATACAGTCCTGGGTGCCTTTCAGTGCCCAGCAAGCTGAAACTCTGCTGGAATCAAAATCAGCACACTGAATGCTTGGAGCAGGCCCCTTGTGCAAGGGCTGGGCTGCCTGAATGGCCAGCTGTGTGACTGCCAGCCCAGCAGCAGGACAGACTGCCAGGGGTTACCCACTGCTGGAGTTCAGTGACAGGCTGGGATGTGCCCTCAAAGTGACATTTCTGAGAAAGGTCCCTCTCCAGAAGATCTGTTTTTCCAAACTTGATACGAAGGAGTTCCATAACTGAGCTCTGCCCTGGCTCAGCTTGCCTGGCTGCTGGTTCAGCTGCAGGTGGGAGCTCAGTGGGAGCTCCTGCAGCTGCCTCAGTGCAGCTTCCACACCCCCTCAGGGGCAAGCTCAGCCATAAGGCCGGACTGGAGATCTCTTGGTGCACTCGGGAAGGTGCTGACTGTGCTGCTGCTCTTTTCCCAGAAACTTGGAGTGTGTGAGTCAGCTAAAGAGCCTCTCCTGGGCAATGATGCCTGTGTCTGGGGTCCGGGCTACTGGTGTAAGAACATGGACACTGCTGCTCAGTGCAATGTAAGTAAAGCTGCCTTCTGCCTCCAGTTTCCTTCTCATCCTTGGCAGCTCCTTCTGAGCCATCTTTGCCTTCTACTGCACTTCAAAATGGATGAACTCCAGTTCAAAAGGGTACTAGTTTGATTAGAGGGTGTTTCATAGCTCTTAGCTTTCTCAAAGCTGACTTTCCTCTCCTTTTTGTGTCCCACACCTGTCTGCCAGTATTTCAGAATCTATAGTAAGGTACAGTGTCAGCTTTATATTTAGTCAGTGTTCCTGCAGCCAACAGACCATGTCACAATCTCTCAGCAGGCTCTAAAAATTGGCTTCCAGTGTTGCTTTTTGTGCCAGGCCTTAATGGCTAAGGGTCATCAGCCTTCTTTCCTAAAGCTCCTTCCTGGCTGCTGAGGCTCAGGATGTTATTTATTCTAGTCCTTTTTGAAATCACTTACTTTAAGAAAAACAGATTTGCTCCCAAGATCTTGGCTCAGGATGAGGTGTTGAACTGCTTGTTTGCAAACTGGCTTTTTTCCACTAATATCAGCTATTTCTTCCCCTTTAGGCTGTTGATCACTGCAAACGTCATGTGTGGAACTAGAAGAAGAATTTCCAGTTCTGAAAGTTTGCCATGGCTCTTAGGAAATGTGGGCCGAGGTTGGCAGAGAGCTGTATCTCACCTGTCCCTCCTCTCTGCCTCATTAACAATTTGACCTTCAAGTTCCTTTGTTGTAACTCTTCTGTAGCAGTGCTGCTGTTGAAGGATCAGATTTTCATTGTTGACTTAACAAAGATACTTCTGATTGTACAGTTTAACCCATTATGCTCCTAAAAATAGTCAGTGTGTTGTAGATTTTGTTTTTAAATTGGTAGGCTGAAGTGTTTATGTGCTGGGAAGAATGACAGAGATTGTGAAATGAGACAAGGCTCTTTTAATTTTTAAAAAAAGAGCAAGATAGCAGCTAAACTTTCAAATGTCTTTCTGTAGGCAGCATTGGGAAGGTTTTACATGCTTTGCATTTTTAACATCTGGCTGGAATGTTTATTTTCTGTGTATGGGAACTCTAAGGGATAATGTTGAATCTGGGAATCCTTTTGGCTGGAATTTTCAAAGCTCTGCAGATGCAGAGGAGTGGGCTTTGTGTGCCCTGCTACCTTTCCAAGTCACTGATAATTAAAAAGATGCATTTGAATGATCAGCCTTTTGCATTTGAGTGACCACGCTTGTGGCTCGTGGCGTTGTTCTAGCTAAGGAAAAGCCTCCCCCAGCCTTTGATCACATCCTTCTGATTTCCTAGGGCTGCTCAGCCCCAGCACGGGTGTTCTGCTGCCAAGCCCAGTCCCGTAGGATGCCAGTTTCCTGAAACATGCTGGTGTACCTGAGGCATGGCTCCCTTTTTCCTTATCCTGCTTGCTCAATCCTGCTTGCTCTTGCAGCTTCCCACAGGCAGCCAGCTGGGTGCTGAGGAGGTAGCATGAGCTGGCACTGGAAGATGGAGGAGGATCAAGCCAGCAGGAGCTGGGAATATGTCAGAGGGAGCTCAGCACCGAGGGTGGAATTTGTGGAAAAACGAGTTTTATTGTAACCTGTTTGTTCCCTGCTCTGCTTTTCCTCTCACAGCATGTTTCAGTCATCTAAAGCTTGAGAGGTGCTGTGAGGCCTGGGGGCACCTCCCACTGCTGCCCACCCACTGTCCCTGACGCCCTGCTGAGTAACTGCAGCTATGAATTGTTACCCAGAGCTCCCATTCCTGCTGGGAAATGCAGCAAGCACAGATGGCAGGTGCTAGGAGCACTAGAGGAGATATTTAAAGCTCTGCTGGCACACTTGACAGCCTGCCTTTCACACCTCTCTGAAATTCCACTGAAATGGCCTAAAATCCCCCCCAAAACAGCCTTCAAGGCAGGCTTGCTACCCTGGGAGCATGGCAGGCTTTGGGGGTGAGGATCCTGCTTGTGCTGCTTGGGCCAGCCCTTGCATTGGGTGTGCATTTCTGATCAGGTAAATCCCCAAAGCAGGGGCACTGAGGCGGCTCTGAGCAGACCCTTGGGAAGGAGCAGCTGGGCAGATGTGGAGCTTTGAAAATTCCAGCCCTGTTCAGAAAGATTCTGGTAACTTCTGCTGTTCCTGTGGTGTGTGGGGCGTGCAGGAGCTCCAGTAACAATGCTGTAGCAGCAAGTAGGGTATTTGTCATTGGAAAACCACTGGACTGCAGGTATTTAGTTGATCTGTGTGCATAGTAGAAGCCTGGGCATTGCTGGCAGATGGCAACAGAGGCTGTTCTCCCCTGTCTCCTGAATGCTGAAGCACTCATGGCTTTATAGAAGAGGAAAAAAAGAGGAAAATTTCCCCTGAAGACATAAAATAGCTGCAGCTTTCTGTCCTGGCAGGCTTGTGCAGTGGTTTGGTGGTGTATCCCAGATGGAGCAGATAGGAGATGGGCTCTGTCCCTGGAGGGACAGGCTGTGTGACACCAGGGCACAGAGCGTGGCATTTGGTGTTTTAAACTGGATGGTGTGGGTCTTTCCTGGGGGGAGGTGGGGCTGCACTGACAGCCTGGCAGGGTCGTGGGAAGGTTTTATTTTCCTGGGGTTTTTAGTAGGATTCATGCTGGGCAAGGTGAGCCAGGGGAAGTCCTGTGCTGCTGCTGGGAGTCCCTTTAGTTTTCTCCCTTCCTGTGGACTGTGGCACCCGACCTGCTTGAGTCATGCTGGGGGGACACTGTGCAGTTGCTTTCTAAAGAACATTGTCTTGATTTTTTTTCTTTTTTTTTTGGTCTTTTTTTTTGGTTTTTTTGCACAAAAGCTTCCTTAATGAACAATAAAAACTTCTGTAAACCGATAAGTTGCCGTGTTTCATTTTTCTCCGTGGCAGAGTTTCTTGCTGAGATTCCCCTTGGCTGCAGGGCCAGGAGAAGGCACATCCCAAGGAATCTGGGGCTGAATGGATTCAGGTTCCTATTATGCTGCGTGTCCCATCAAGCCTTTGTTCTGCAGGTGGAAGAGGCTTGCCTGGGATTGCTGCCTCCTTTCCCTGGACAAACACAACGCCTGGTGTGAGGCAAGAGCCCCGTGTTGCAATCCTGCCTTGCAGAGGGACTCTTGATACCGGCCTTGCCTGCTGACTCGCACTCAATGTGGCTTCCCCTGTGTCCTCATTCCCTGCTTGCTTCCAAATAAATGTAAAAATGTCAGTCAAAGGCAGAGAAATAAAACATAAAAATGTCATTCAAAGGTGCTGTCACGTGGCTCTGGGGCAGTTCTCCCTGTGTGTGCCCACCCTCTGCAGCCAGGTTAGCGTTGAGCAGCTGCTTCTGACCTGCTGGGAGTACCTGGCTGCCTCTGGTCCCTCCCTCCCTGGTGATGATTTTATAATCAAGGCATAAAGTGAGGGGTGTGGTAATTGCCCTGCGTAGGTGTGGATTCTCACTGCTTCTCCCAGCCCATCCAAGATTCCTCAGTCTGGGAGCAGCACAGGAGAGGAACCAGCCACTGAGGACTCTTAGGAACGGCATGGAGAGCAAATGGAGTGGCTTGGTGCTGATCCTTTCTCTGTGCCTGGGCTCCTACCAAGGTAAGGCCAGGCCTGGAGGTAGGTAGGGTGTGGACAGCCCAGAAAACCCTGCTGAATCCCAAAACTGCTCCCAGCTCTGGTGTCTAAGCTCCATAATGTGCTTCCTCTGGTGCTGGAGTTGGGCAGAGGAGCGCTGGGGAAGGTGGCACTGCTGCCTGTGCTGCCCACCTGGAGGTGAGAGCTGGAACTTCTGCCTTTGAGGGTGATCTCAGGGCAAAAGGGGATTGTTCCCTCCCTTCCCTGGGTTCAGGCACAGCTGGTGGTGTGCTGGGATGTGGAAGGAGGGAAGCTGTGACAGAGTAGGGAGAGAGAGGGGCTGCTCTCTCTGTGCCCTTGGTTTGGGGCCTGGCTGCCGCTGTGTGAGCTGGGGAAGCCACTTGGCTGTCACAGCAGTGTGACCATGGAGCTGCCCTTGTCCTCAGGGTCCTCACAGGAGATGCAGGAGGCAGGAAGCCGGCTCTGCTGGCAGATGGCAACAGCGGTTGTTGGCTTGCTGAGCTTTGGGAAGGGCGATGGGGTGATACTCTCTGCTCACCTCAGGAGCCCTCCCAGCGTCGGCACTTGGGTGTCTGTGAGCGAACCCTCCTGCAGGCAAACCTCTGCTGCCGCCCTTAGTCATCCATCCCCTGCCCAGGCTGGGGAAGGCCTGCTCCCAACCCCTGCTCCTTGCTTGAGGGCAGATCGCTGCTTCCTGCGGGAATCTCCCCCGGAATCGGTGAGCCCTGCTGTGGCAAGCAAACCCTCTTGCACCCCAGTTACCCCAGCTTGGCTCCCCCAGTGTGACGTGCCCAGGTTTGCGGGTGCACACACATGACCCGGGCCGGGGGGACGTGTCTGGCTGTTCCAGCCGGCAACAGGCAGAGCAGGAAAGTTCACCTGTGCTCGGCACGTCCGAGCCCTGCGGTGCCGCCCGCCCGGAGCCAGCGGGGCTCGGCACAGAGGGGACCGCGGCCCCGGGGACCTGCGAGCCTCGGGAGCCAGAAGGGTTTTCCAGCTGGGAAAAGCGTATTTATGGCTCTTGGTGCAACAGGGGCGTGCGCCAGGCCGGGAATTGGGGCGCCGGGGCCCACGCTGCCACCCACCCCCGGCGTTTACATCACAACCGGCTCGCCAGGCTCGGCCGGCTCGGCCGGGGCGCTCCGGGGCTCGCAGGAATGCCGGCACAGCCCTGCCACAGCTGGGACTCGGAGCTGGATCCCCTCTGAGCAAAGCCCACTCCATCCCCCGGGCCTGGCAGGCAGCGATAGGGCACTTGTGGCTCACCTAGAACTGGAGCATCCCTGCCTTGCTCCTTTGCCCAAAATGGCATCACTTAATCACGCTGTGCCTGTGTGCCTGGCAGCATGAGGTGGCTCCAGCAGGGCTTTGGGACGTGTAGGAGAGCTCACGGGACACCTGCTGCCCCGGCTGCTTGCCCCGTGGCAGTGCTTTCCACCCGGGGAAGCTCCCCCTGCTCTCAGCTGCTGGGTGTTATGATTAGCCCTAATTACTTTGTGGCCCAGAACTTGCTGCTTGACCTTCAGCTCGAGCAGGGTGAGCAGTGAGTGCTGAGCTGAGGATCTCTGCGAGCCAGGAAAGTGCAGGACCAAACCACCCGTGTCTTTTAGACCCCGCTGCGGGCTCCGGGCTCCAACACATCTCCGTGAGAGATGCTGCGGGAGGACCAGCTCAGAAAAAACCTGTGGGGTTGCTGCGTCTCCCGCCTCCTTGGTTTTGGTGCTGCCCCTTAATGCCTCCGCTGACTTGCCATTCCTGTTTGCCCTGATGCTGGGCTGAAAAACATAAATATATCCCTCTCAGCTGATGGGGCGAGCGCGGCACGGGTGTGTGGGAAGCCTGGGAACCCGGGGGGACTCGCCCTGCCCCGGGGCCCGCCTGCCCCGATGGGGAAATCGGGGCTGAAACAGCTTCCGGGGCAGTGGGAATGGTGTGGGGGGCTTGGACCCCTCTCCCCACAACCCCCAGCCCCGGGACTTTGCAGGGTGGGCACCTCACGCTGCAGTTTCATGGATGAGCTGGAGGCATTGCCAAAATCCAGCATGCAGGGAAAGCGGCTTTTGGGGAGAAACCAGGGTTGGGTGGAAGGAGCAGCTTCTGCCTTTGGCTTTATTCCTGCTGTGCAAAATCGCAGACAGGGCTGGGGGATAAAAGCTGGATGCAAATGCTTGGAGCAGGGAGGGTTGTGCTTTGCTTAAAGCTCTGCAAGCAGGGTCTGTCTGTCTGTCCCTCTGCCCCCAAATTCCCGGAGCAGCTCCTGGCCAAGGCAAGGCTGTGAAGGGCTTGGTTTGTGCCTTCTCCCCAGCCGCATCCTGGGTGGGCACAGGTTTGAACAAACCCTCGCCTCATGCTGGATGAGCCCTGACACACCAAGGTGACAATTACAGCGCTGCTCTTGCGCCACGCCGGGCATTTACAGCCAGCAGAAAATGCTGTCGTGGGGAGGAAATCAAACCAAAGGAACCCCACCAAAAGCGGGGTTGCTCAATCGTTGCCGGGAGCCGTGGCGTGATTATCCGGCTGCCGTGCGGGGCTGAGCGCCGGCGCCCCGGGTTTGCCCGTTTTGCAAGATTTATTGCTGCTTTTATCAGCAGCCGCCTCCACAGTGTGTCAGAGGGTGCTGAGAGGCTGAGGATGAGCCCCAAATTCCCTTTGCTTCTGACCCTGTGACAGACATCCCATTGGAAAAGCTGGCAGCCTGGCTGTCTTGGTTTGGAAAGACAGGAGTGTGCTAAGGAAGGCAGGGGCCTCCCCTGAAATGGAGAATGTAAACCCTCCCCACCCCTCTCAATTGCTATGAATTTTAAATTAAGGGGCTCTCAGGCAAAAATATGGGAGCAGGAAATAACAGTTCTTTAATAGGGAAGGAAAAAATATAAAAGGATAAAATAAACAATGCAGTACACTAGAACAACACTGCCAGAGTCAGAACCCAACCTGACACCCTGTGGGTCAGGCTGTTGGTGGCAGTCCCATTGGAAATGTGGCTGCAGCCCTCCTGCAGTGTCAGGGGTGGTTCTGTTGGAGCAGGGGGTCCTGTAGAGAAGGATGTATTCTTCCTCTGAAGATCCAGTGGGAGAAGAGGCAGCTGCTGTTCCTCTGGGGAATCCCATGGAGAAAGCCGTGCTGGTGTCTCAAAACCTCTGGATTATATCTGGGTAGCAATGCTTGGCTCCTCCCCCTGGGCTCCCATCTCCCAATGGGATGTTATAGTTCTTATCAGCCATGCAGTGACATTCAATAATCTGTTATCAGCAATGTCCCCTCCCCAGGGAGGTGTGATTGTGGTCACTCAGAGAGAGAGATAAGGCAAACTGCCCACTTGACAAAGGTAATCTGCCATACAGATGGTAACTGAAAACATCTTGCATTGCAATTTTCAACATTGGCACAACCTTAAAAAATAATTTATAAATTAAACCCCCCTTCCCCCCTCTGAGCATCACTCGTTGGGGGTGCCCTGAGGGCTGACAGTGCTCTCTCCCCTCCCACAGCCGGGGCCAGCCCCCTCCACGAGTGCAGCGAGCGGCCGGAGGATTGGTGCCGGGACGCGGCCACCGCGGCCAAGTGCGGGGCGCTGGAGCTGTGCCGGCTCACGGCGTGGGACCGGGCTCTGGGGGTAACCGGGATGGGAACGGGAAATGTGTGGGACCAGGGCTGGGAGCAGGGAACATGGGGGGCTGCGGGAGAGGTGCCCATCTGCCCCAAACACGGAGATGGAAAGAGAATCCCAGCCTGCCCACCCCAGCATGCGTGTCTACAGCAGTGCTGTGATGGCCCCAGTGAGGGGAGAGAATGATGCATCTGACTCCATGGAGAGCAGAAGGCTCATTAATTACTTTATTATGCTATACTATTCTATACATCTACATTATATTACACTATATTATTCTATACTACACTACTCTATACATTAATTATTTTATTATACTATATTATTCTATACATCTACATTTTATTACACTATATTATTCTATACTACACTATTCTATACATTAATTACTTTATTATACTATATTATTCTATACATCTACATTTTATAATACTATATTATTCTATACGACACTACTCTATACATGAATTATTTTATTATACTACATTATTCTATACATCTAAAACTGAATCTGTTAAGCACTCAACCCTGCACACACTGCACTGAATCTTGTGACTGTCACCCAACAGTCCCAACACACACTTGGCCCTGATGTGCCAAGGAAACAAAACACCATCACTTTGACAAAAAAAATCTCCATATTGCATTCTTCTTTTACACAAACACAGGCACAGCAAATGGTTAGAATTGTGTTTTCCCTTTCTCTGATGTTCAGAGAATGTGAAACCCAGAAATCTATTCTTGGGAAGAATTGTGCCTTTCTTTCCCCTGTGAAGAGAAACGTGGCTACACGTGTCTGCAGAGCAAATGGCAGAAGCCAGTGGGTGCCCCGGGGTGGTTTTGGGTTGGAGGATTGGGATCTGGAGAGGGTTTGGGTGCTGTGGCAGCGCCCTGACGTGTCCCCTCTCTCTCAGCAGAAGGGGATCCCCTGTCACCTGTGCCAGGTGGCAGTCTCTGTGGTGGGCAAGATCCTGCAGGACAACCGCACCGAGGTGGGTCTGAGTGGGAAGGGAGAGTGGGGCTGGTGCTCCTCCCCTCCAACCCCACTGAGGCCCTGACCTCTCTCTTTGTGTCCCAGGAGAAGCTGAGGCTGTTCTTGGATAAGAGATGCCAGTACCTGCCCTTCCAGGACTGGTCTGTCAAGTGCAAGAGGATGGTGGACACGGGCATCCTCGTCCTTGTCCAGCTGGGCAAGCAAGTGCTGGTAGGGCAGGGGGAGCCCCAGGTTTGGGTTTTTCCACAGTTTGGGATGTCCTGGGGGCTTGCAGAGCAAAGGATGCTCCTGGGGGCTGGGACAAACCATCTGAAGGATGAGATGGAGAGGGAAATTATCATCAGTCAGGGCTGTGTACAACTCAGGAACGGGATGGGGCTGCTGTGGAACGTGCCTTGAGCTGTTTGATTTTCCAGCATCAGCCTCATTACATGGTTATGACAATGGGAAGATGCCAGCAGCTCACATCCCAGGCAGCAGACAAAGAACTTAATGTTACAACTCACTTTATAAGTTTTTTGACCAACCACACAAAACAAAAGCACATTGACAGTAGTTCTATCCAACCACCATAAGCACACGTACCTTTGGTTAAACAATGCTTGCTTATTTCAAATACAACACCTGCTTGTGAGCCTTCAAACACAACACACAGAGCTCCATTATTAAGCTTCAACCTTCCTAATATCTTGCTAGATAAACTTTTCTGTAGCTTAGGGAGCTATTCTAGACAAGCGTTAATACACAGACCATTGTTCTATTTGTGCTTTTCTGCAGTATAAATAATTTTTCTGCTGACCAATCTCATGGCTGCTGCTTAGCTCCAATCACAGTTCTGCAGCTTTCCCAAAACCCTCTGATTTTGTGGATTCCCACAGGAAAAGACCCGGGATGGGGGTGGGTGGGGCTGGGTGTGATGGAGGAGGTGCAGCTCAAGCCCCCATCCTATCCCACCCTCTGCTCCGCAGTCGGAGCCCAAGGTGGTGTGTGGGACCATCCGGCTGTGCCAGCGCCGGGACAGAGCCACCACGGGCACCCCGAGGTTCCAGCAGCCCCCAGCAGCTGCCGCGGGCCCCAGCCAGGACTTTGCTGACCTCATTGCCCCCTTCATGGCCAACGTGCCCCTGCTGCTCCATCCCCAGGATCTGCCGCACGGCGAGGCCCAGGTACCGCGCACAGGCAGGGCTGGTGCTGCTCGTGGGGCCATGGAATGGTTTGGGTGGGAAGGGACCTTACAGATCATCTCATCCCAAACCCCTGCCAGGGCAGGAACGTGTCCAGGCTGCTCCAAGCTGGCCTTGGACACTTCCAGGAATGTGGTGCTGCCACAGCTTCTCTGGACAATCTGTGCCAGCATCCTAACGCTGCTCAGGGATGAGAATCCCCTTTCAAGTATCACCTACTTAACAACAATTAGAGAAAACCCCTAAAAAAACAATTAGAGAAAAGCCCCTAAAACAACAATTAGAGAAAGCCCCTGAAATTTCTGCAGAGCTGAAATGATTCTGGCCGGCACTGTTGCCAGTTTGGGGGGATATTTCAGGATGCAGGAGAGAAATGAGATATGCTGGTCAGAGTGCTGCCCCAAATTGCAGCCAGTGTTTAAATCCCAGCCCTGCAAATGCAGGTTGGGCGTGGGGGGATTGGTTTTATTTCGTGGGGTACAGTGATAGTTGCCTCCTCAAGCCAGGTCTCACAAGCTCTTGGAGATCTGTTTCACACCCAAGGTAACTCAGCTGCCTTTGGAGGCAGAAAATCAGCAGGATGGCTTCTGTTGCAGAATTTTCTCTGTAAGGAGTTTGTTATTTTGCCTTTTATTACAACCTGTCTGGAAACAAAAATGTTTTAATAAAAAGCAAAATAACAAACTCCTTACAGAGAAAAACTGAGCCAGATATAAGAGGTTCTTGCTCCTGGTAAAACACCTCACAAAAGCCATTAGTTTCTCTGCTCTCTTCTTTTTCTAGCAAATTGCCCAGGTGGGATTTTTTGACTCCTGTCCAATTGGCTCTCCTCAAGTTTGAGGTGATTTCCCCCAGGTCCTATGAGGTGTCTTTTTACCTGATTGAGGAGAGAAACTTCTGGGCTTATTTCCTTCTTGAGGGGACAAGGGAGAGATTTGTCACTCCTCAACAAGGTGTCCCTGTGCTTGTCACCCTGCAGCAGACGGAGGCGGTGTGTGGGGACTGCCTGCAGCTGGCCAGGGCCGTGCAGGAGGCGCTGGGCACCGACTCTGCCTTCAGCTGGGCGCTGGTGGCACACGCCAAGCGGCTGTGCCAGGCCCTGCCACCCGTCCTGGCACGGCAGGTGAGCACCAGCAGGGAATTACACCGGGATTGGGCTGGGAGGGCACCGTGGGCACGGCAGGTGAGCCCAGCAGGGAATGACACCGGGATTGGGCACCGTGGGCACGGCAGGTGAGCCCAGCAGGGAATGACACCGGGATTGGGCCGGGAGGGCACCGTGGGCACGGCAGGTGAGCCCAGCAGGGAATGACACCGGGATTGGGATGGGAGGGCACCGTGGGCACGGACACATCCCGCTGTGCCAGGCTGCTCCATGCCCTGTCCTAAGGAGGGGCTGACAGCTGGGCTGCAAGCAAAGCTGAGCTGGTAGAAGAAACAACAATGGTAATTTTCAAGCATCCATAGCAAGGAAGCAGACAAGGCTGTCAGCACAGAAACAGCTTAGACAAAATGTGTGAAAATTTTTATTACCTAGACTACATGCATAACTAAATGTGTATACGTGCCTTATTATATTTCTGTAAAACTTTTACCAATTATATTGACTTTGCACCAATGAATATAATAAGTTATTGTGATGTAGTTAATGACTCAAGATCATGCTTTGTTAAGAATATATAAGCTGGAGAATATGCAGAATAAAAACTTCGCTCTTGTTGGAAAAAAAAAGGTTTTTTTCTGCATGTTATATATATATAGTTATATATATAGTTAAAACAGTTAATAACTTAAAATCATATTTTATTAAGAATATATGAAAAAATAGAAATATATATATTCCTTATATATATTCTTTATAATATATATTTATAGAGATAAATATATACATTTATATATCAATATATGAGTATATATGTAGTCTTTATTAAGAATATATAAGAATATATATTCTTATATAGATAAGAACACATATATATATAAAGTTTATATATTAAGAATATATAAAGATATATATTCTTATATATAATATTGTTATATATATAAGAATATTCTTACACATATATATAAGAATGTATATAAGAATATACATAATATATAGAATATATATAAGAATATATATATTATATATATTATATATAAGAATATTCTTATATGTATAAGAATATATATACAGAAAGATATAAATATGTTTATATATGTGTAAAATATATAAATTTTATATATAAAGACTATATAAACTTTATTAACAATATATAAAGAACATGCAGAATAAAACCTTTTTTCTTCTTGGAAAAAAAGTGTTTCTTATTGTGCATGTTATACATGTAGTTAATACAGTTAATAACTTAAAATCATGCTTTATTATAGAATATATAAAATATATATTCTTTGTTAAGAATATGTAAGAATATATATTCTTATATATATAATATTATTTGATATACTTAAGAATATTTGTATATATATATAAATAAATAGAAAAAATATATGAAGTTTATATATTAAGAATATATAAACTTTATTAAGAATATGTAAAGAGCATGCAGAATAAAAAAACTTTTTTCTTCTTGGAGAAAATGGTTTTTTATTCTACATATTAAATATATATGTAGCTATATATATAGTTAATACAGTTGGTACCTTAAAATCACGCTTTATTAAGAACATATAAAAATAATATTCTTTATAAAGAATATATAAAGCATATATATAATATTAATATATATATGATAGATAATATTCTTATATATATATATGAGTATTCCTATATATATAAGAATATATATATAAATATATGTTATATAGATTATATATACATATTATATATATAAATATATTTATATGTAAAATATAAATATAGTATACAGAATAATATATAAGTATATATTATTACTATATAAATTTATATATTTTAATACAAAATATATTCAGTTCATATGTTAAGAACATATATATTAATATATGAATAATTTATAAGGAACATGTGCCTCCTCCCGCAGTGCCAGCACTCCCTGGCCGAGCACATGGACACGGCTGCCCAGCTCCTGCACTACCTGGTAAGAGGCTGAGGGCTCCCCGGAGTGCCAGGGGTCTCTGGGTGCCAGCTGGTACCCGGTGACCATCATCAGCAAATCATCCTTTTATTTTGTTAAACTCACCGCCTAATATTCCTACAAAATATTAATTTTTTTCTCCCTTCTCTCTGCCTTGCAACTGCTGCAATTACATTTTGTTTTCGTTTTTTCTTGCCATTTTCTGGCCCCTCCACCGGCAGCAGGCTGAGGTAAGTGAGATCCATGCCCTGATGTGCTGAAATTCCCTTCCCAAGGGCCAAAGCCCGCCTGATTTGGGATGTCTCTCTCTCTCTCCACAGGATCCATCGGAGCTGTGTGGCCAGCTGGGACTCTGCGCCTCCAACTCGGCACTGCCCCTCCACACGCTGCTCACCGAGAGGGTGATGCAGCTCCTGAGCGTGCTGGGGGTGAGTGGGGACCCCCTCAATGCTGCTGGGCTCCTTAAATCCAAACACTCCAAAGGGGGAGCCTCTTTTTGGGTTTTATTCCCTCTTGCACCTCTGTTTATCCGAGGTGGGGGATGCCTTATGTGGGGAATGTCTTACTTGGGGATGCCCTGCTTGGGGGATGATGGTGGAACAGGATGAGGGTGGCTCTGGGGTGTGATGGTGTTTGCAGGGGTCTGAGGATGAGGGAAGAGATGAGGATCTGACTCCATATTTCAGAAGGCTCGATTTATTATTTTATGATTTATATTATATTAAAGCTATACTAAAGGATTAGAAGAAAGGATTTCATCAGAAGGCTAGCTAAGAATAGAAAAATAATGAATAACAAAAGCTTGTGACTGACTGAGACAGTCCAAGCCAGCTGACTGTGAGTGGCCATTAATTAGAAACAACCACATGAGACCAATCACAGATGCACCTGTTGCATTCCACAGCAGCAGATAATCATTGTTTGCATTTTGCTCCTGAGGCCTCTCAGCTTCTCAGGAGAAAAAATCCTAAGAAAAGGATTTCTCAGACACATGTCTGTGGCACTGGGGGGCTCAGCATGCATCCCACCCCCTTGTCCCCACAGGACAGGGTGGGGAGCACTCCGCTGTGTGACGTGTGCCAGTTCACCGTGAAGACAGTGGAGAGCCTGCTGGAGAACAACGTGACAGAGGTGAGTCCCAGCACTGGGGGCTGGCACAGGGGGCCAAGGGGCAGCGAGGAGCTCCCCCTCTTCTGCCTTGTGCCGGCAGGAGCAGCTGGTGAACGACATGGAGAAGGTGTGCTACATGCTGCCCCACGGCGTCATCGGGCAGTGCAAGGACTTCGTCAACTCCTACGGCAAGGCCGTGGTGACCATGCTGCTGGAGGCCACCGACCCCGCGGCCGTGTGCGGGCTGATGCACTGCTGCCCCCGCCTCGGGGACACCCGGCACGGTGAGCTGGCGCCCCGAGCCCGGGCAGGGGGCTGTGCCCTCCGCTGGGTGCTCACGGCCGTGTCCTGCAGGGGCTGAATCCCTGGAGCAGCTGGCGGTGAGCGCCGGCGCCTTCTGCAACGTCTGCCAGATCGTCATCACCTACCTGGACAACGAGCTGCTCAAGAACGAGACGCTGGAGGAGCTGGGCGAGGTGCTGGAGAAGGGCTGTGCCATGCTGCCCATGCCGCTGACCAGCAAGGTGAGCTGAGGGGGCACAACCAAGCCAGCAAAACCTCTCCTGAGCCCCTGCCAGGCTCACCCCTCTCTCCCTCCCAGTGCCAGGCCATGGTGTTGCAGTACGAGCCGGCGGCCGTGCGGCTCTTCGTGCAGATGATGGACCCCACCTTCATCTGCACTGTAAGTGCCCTCACCCCTGGGGCAGCCAAGATGGGCCTCCTTTGTCCCAGAGGGTCAGAGGTGCTCATGGGGGTTTCCTTCCTCTCCCTCCCACCCTTTTCCTTCACAATGCAGAAAATCAGAGCCTGTGACTCGGGCAAGGAGGATCTCCTGGGCTCGGCGCCCTGCGTCTGGGGCCCGCAGTACTGGTGCAAGAACATGGCCACGGCGGTGGAGTGCAATGTAAGTGCCAGCTGTGTCCCCTCCCCGTGTCCCAGGGTGCCATGCTGGCTGTCCCCGTGTCCCAGGGTGCTGTGCCACCGTCCCTGTGTCCCATTGCCATCCCATCCCCGTCCCTCCGCAGGCCGTCGCACACTGCCGGCGCCACGTGTGGAACTAGGAGCCCTCTCCCCCAGCTGGCTGGACTTGCTCTGCCGTGTGTCTGGGGACCCTGGCTCCCTTCCCCGGGACGTGCCCGCGCTCACAGACGGCAATGGCAGGAGCCACCCGGCCTCGCCGCGCCGGCGGGGCTGCGGGGAACCTCGGCCCCTTCCCCTTCCACTCCTGGGGCTTGGATTTCCAAATCAGGTTAAGGGACTCGATATTTTCAGCACTAGGGATTCAGCCTTGATGTCTCTCAGGGCCACTGCAAAATCCCCAAGCTCTATTCCCACCTCTGTCTCCATCCCCGATCCCTTCTCCATCTCTCCATCCCACCCTGAGCCACTTGTATGGCCCAGATCTCACAATGTGGATCTGTCCCCGTGGGCTGGGCTGGGTTCTGCTGCCCAAAACGCTGGCCCCTCACTGCTGGCTGGCAGCAGCCTCACCTGAACACAAAATGAATGAGTTTGGGTGCCAGGATTTCCTGTGGCACCCCCATCCCTGCTGGGGGCCCTGTGCTGCCCCGGCTGTGGGGGTGAGGGCAGTGGGGTGCTGGGGGGGACGTTGGGGGGATGCCTGCACTGCCTCATCCTGTGCATGCATGGGAGCATCCCACCACAAATAAACTCTTCCCGTGAGGCTGGCTGGTTGTGTCCTTCCTCCTCGTGCTGGGGGCTGCAGTGGGAGTGCGGGAGAACACTTAATGCTTCCCCCAAAACCCAAGGTGCAGCAACACCCAGGGCGGCGTCTCGTGCAGATGATGGATGGAGGGCTGAGTTAAAAGAGGGAATTCAGTTCCCAAAGGGGGTTTGGGCCTGATGGATGTGGGCAGGAAGGACGACAGACAGGTTACCCAAAGCCATAGACAGTGTATTTCTGAGTCCCGTAACAGACCGTGCCCGAAACTCTCCACAAGGTCACGACTGGAAACAAACCCCCGAACAAACAAACCCAAATGCAAGAGAGAAGGGGAAAGAAAAGGGCAACAAAAGACACGCACGAGCACTCGACATCCAGAAGCCCCAGTTAGCCTCTCTCTTTTTCGACATTGCAACAAGTTTTGGTAAAGCCAGCAAAATGGAGGAATGTCTTTGGGTTGGGGTTTTTTTTTTTCTTTTTAATTTTTTGGGTCTTTCCTTACTGGAAAGGTGATGTTAATGCCAAAAGGATTCGGTCTCTCCCCACGCTTCCCTGGCCCTCCCCATGCTCGTGGTCGAGATGTGACAGCTGCTTGCCCCCAGCCTGTGCCCGGGGATGCTGTGGCAGCACATCATCTGCATCCTCACTGCACCTTCCTCCCCCCTGTCCAGTCTGGACTCATCAGATTCATTTAGCTTTTCTTTTCCCTTTTTTTTTTTTTTAGAAAAAAAACTTTTTTTTTTTTTTTTAATAAGAAAAATAAAAAAAATTTAATGGTTTCATGGATAAATGACAGGTGAGTAAAAGCATTCCGGTCCTGAGAGCCCCCTGCCGGGGCCAAGCTCTCCAAGGAGCGATGTGCACCGGCCAGCCCGGACTCCTGCGGGGGGAGAGGGGGCCGAGCACCGCCCTGGCCCCCAGCGCGGCCCCCTGCTCTGGGCTTCACCCCCGGCTGGCCTGGAGGAGCAGAGCAGCGCTCGTCATAGCTCGGTGATCTCCAGAGGGCTCTCCATGATCACCTCCCGCATCTTGTGCAAGGGCGTGGACTTGGCCGACTCGGTGCGGGCGTTGTGGTCGCTGTAGCCCCCGCAGTCGGCGGTCAGAGTCTCCAGCGAGCGGCCCAGCACCTTCTGGTCGTCCTCGGGCAGGCTGTTGAGGTCGGAGGCGAGCAGGGTGCCCGTGCTGCCGTGCACGACGTGGATGCCGTCCGGACCCTTGAGCTCCACCGGCTGCTTGTGCCGGAAGCGCAGGCTGCCCTGGCTGGGGCTGCGCTCCTCCTCCTCGTCCTCCAGCTCCTTCTGGATCAGCTGCAAGAGGGCCGTGCGGGAGGGAGAATCACCAGGGCAGCTCCCGGCTTCCCAGAGGGAAGGGCGCTGCACTTGTGAAGCACCCTCAGAGCATGGTGATGGGGATCACCAGGAAGTGACCTCCAGATGGGTCTCTCCATCCCTGGGCAGATGCCCCCGCTCAGACACTGCTCCATCCCTGGGCAGATGCCCCAGCTCAGGCATTGCTCCATCCCTGGGCAGATGCCCCAGCTCAGGCACTGCTCCCACCCGGGAGATGGCCAGTTTGGCACTGGGTTGCATCTTGGGCTAGATGGCCAGCTGAAGGCTATGCTCCAAGGAATGGGCAGGATGGAGGGCAGAGGCTAGGCCTCCCACCCAGGCACTGCTCATCCTTGCAGATTTGCCCCAGCTCAGGCACTGCTCCATCCCTGGGCAGATGCCCCAGCTCAGGAATTGCTCCATCCCTGGGCAGATGCCCCAGCTCAGGCATTGCTCCATCCCTGGGCAGATGCCCCAGCTCAGGCACTGCTGCCCCCAGAGTGGCCAAGGAGTTTGGACCTGGGTTGGAATCTGGGGTTGTATGAAGGTGGAAGGACAGGAGGCAGACAGGGAAAGAAGATGAAGGAAGGCTGGATGAGGCTGAAGGGAAATAAGGGCATGGATAGAGGAGGGCAGAAGGGCTGAATGGCATCTCCCACCCCACTGCTGTCCTCTGCTCTCTTTGCCCCTTGTTTTGCACCCCCATGAAGGGTAGAAGGCCACAGGAGGAGTTTCTTCTCCCCAAATCAGCCCTTCTGCACCAACACTCTCCATCCCAGCATTTTTGCCTCAGAACCCTGTGTTTTTGAGGCAAAAACCAAAGAAGCAGAAGGAAGGGAAGATGATCCCCCACAGCTTTGGCCAGCCTTGGCAGAAATGGGAGCTGATGGATGCAGCCCAGTCTGCAAAGAGGGGCATCCTCTCCTGGGGTCAGAGCGACCGAGGGAGAAGGTGCCGTGTGCTGATCAGAGGAAACACAGGCAGCCACTGTGGGGAACCAGCATCCTGGAAAACCAGTGAAAAAACAGCAGTGGGAACCAGTGGAAAACCACTATCTGGCTTGTTTTGACCAAGCAGAGAGTGGGGGCAGCACTGGTGACAGCGACCAGAGCCTGCGGGGCCAGGAGGACACACTGCATCCCAGAGGGCACGGCAAGCCTGTCCCCAGAGCCACGCACACCCCTCTACCTCCGAGACCGAGGAGCGGTCCCCCTGGCTGGCGGTGGCCTTATGCACCATCCGCTGGGCAAAGAGCTTTTTCAGGCGCATGTAATCATCCAGCACCACCTTCAGGAGCGTGCCCTGGCCGGGGGGGAGAGACTGTGCGTTATCCAGGGCAGGCGGCTTGCTCAGAGGGAGCCTGGCCTCATCCCAGCGCGTTTTGGAGCGACACCACCCTGCAGCGCGGAGAACCTGGAAGGTGCAGAGAGGACTCCTGGGCGCAGGACGCCCTCAGCGCTCACCTTGATGGGTCCCTCCCGCATGATCTGGCCCAGCTTAGCGATGTTGTCGTACTCCTGGATGGCGGCGCGCAGGTAGCGGTCATCCTCGGGCTTGGCGGCCGAGGGCTCCCGGCCGAAGGTGCCCTGCGGGGACACGTGGTGGCTCAGCGGGGCGGCACCGAGGGGACAGAGGGGTCCCACAGCGGGGCCGTGTCTCACGTGGGTGCGCGCAGGGCTGTTCCACAGGTCCGTGATCTCGCTCAGGTTCTCCGGCAGGTCGTCCTCGTGCTCCGCCTGCGCCGCCAGCTCCATGTTCCTGCAGAAGGGGTCCAGCCACACCGGGTTGGCCCTGCGTTATCAACAGTAAAAGGTTTTAAAATCATAAAATTTGGGGAATGAGAAAGAAGCTAGACTTAGTGGGGCCCTGGGAAAATGTTAAAAATGGACTCTGAAAATGTTAGGCTTTGTGTTTGCCAGGTCATGTGAAATTGCGCCTGCGTAAGCAGTATGTGATAAATGATGTAATTGTTAGATGTGATGATTGTTTAGTAATTAAATATAATTATTGTTAATTGTAAGGAGAATCATGAGGAACTATGTTAGAAGTTTGAGGGGGACCACGAGGCACCCATGCTTGGATGAAATCTATGTATACAACAGGACAATATAAGTTTAATAATTAACATGAAAGTTATATAACGATAGAATATAAAAACATGTTCATCCCGCACCCATGTCGGGGTCAGATTTGGGTTGACACCCAGAGCTCTTCAATAAAAGCACCTGCACATAATCATTCTCGTGATTATGTGTTCCTGAACGCTAACATTATCCCTAACCCCGTCCCGAGCCTGATGCTGAGGCTGTACTGCCTCCTCCTGCTCTGTGCAGGTACGATTTGGCTGCTCTGGATCTAAATGTGTGTCAAACCCTGCCCTTTATCTCTGCTTACCCCAAACCTGTGCAGGATTGGCAGAGAAGGAGCCACAGAATAAATAATAATATTTTTTAGCTCAGAAAGCTCTCAGAGTGAGCGTGTGTCCCAGGATCAGTAATGCATCATGCAGGGCACAGCAGACACCATGTCTCCTCCTCCTGGCTCCGAAACACAGGCATGCCTCTCTTGGGAGCAGCCTCCAGCCCCAGGAGGTGGCACTCACCCATCAAAGGAGTACTTGTTGGTGTTTGGCATGTCCATGATGTCCATGAAGCCTCTGTTCCCTGCAACAGGCAGGGGTGAGAGTTACAGGGCAGCACATTGGTGGCCTTAGCAGCAAACCACTTCTTTGTCAGGGAGGGATAAAGAGGAACCAAAAAGGCAGTGAGAAACATGGTGGGGTGTGGCAAGTAAAACAGAGCTTGATGCTGAGAAAAGCCTCCCAGCATCACACCTGGCTGGGCAGGATCACCTCTGATACACACCCCATGATGTCCCCCACGTGTCCCTGTGACACCCCACTCTGCCATGCACTGGGACACCCCAAACACTGCTCACCAGTGGAGCCAGCCACGATGGCTTTCAGTTTCCTTTTGTGCCTGCAAAAGAAACACAGCCAGTTGGGGTAGAAAGTAAGGAAGATGCTGGAAAGGAGAAGGACACACAGATTTGCAATGACCCTTCATACAGGGTGTGCAATCAATAATAAATATTAAATAAGGCAGGGGAGCTTTGAGGTGAGATGTAGTAATACCATCAGTATTAAACCCATGCATTTTGGAGGAAGCTGATGCCCTCCTTTGCTTGCTGGCATTTCCAGGCCCAGGAGAAGCCACGCTGGTCCCCCTGGTCTAAGGGGACATGGCAGGGGCTGGGCAGAGCCCAGGGGTCACTCACACTGTCCGGTAGTACCAGTTCATGAGGATGAAGAGCATGGCAGCCAGGAAGAGCAGGACAGCCAGCACGATGATTGCCATCTAGGAGAGACAGAGGCGTGGGGGGAACCTCCAGGGGCCACGTGCCCCAAGTTATCCGGGTGGAACATCTCTCCAGCACTGAGCAGTCGCCGTGGGAAGGGACACCTCCCCCAGAGGGCTGTGAGCAGCTCCCCCAAGCCCAGCTGGACCCTCACCTGCAGAGCCGAGAGGTCGTCGGGTGCTCGGGCAGTGATGGCAGGCTGCACGTCCAGCACGTTGTAGTTCCTGAAGAGATTCCTCAGCTGCTCCTTGTTCTCGTCTATCATCTGAATGACCCTGGGAAGAGAAGGGTTGCTTGGGCACCCTGACATGACACAGGGTGCCCGGGGAGCCAGGCTGGGCGGGGGGACGGGGGATGTACCGCTCCACGTCCAGGATGCGGTTGGTCTCCCTGTTCACCACGTGGATCAGCAGCTCCGTCTGGGCAAAGTTCACCCGGCCCTTCTTGTCAACGTGGAACTGGGGAGAGACAGCAAGGTCTGCAGGGTGGGACAGGAGTCTCCTCCTGAGCATCCTCGAGGTGTGCTCGCATGCCAGGAGACCCTCAAGCATCATCTGGACCCACACCCCAACTTGGGGTCTATCCGTCACCTTCAGAGCCCAGGGGCGTCTGTGGTTATCCAGGCAGGACTGGAGACCTCCCAAACAGCCTGTGGAAGATCATCTATCCCCTAAAACAAGCTCCAAGGTGGATGGTTACCTGCACATCATCCGTGTTGACGATGGCACCGGTGATGTTGGAGAGCAGGCTGATGAACTCCTCCTCAAACTGCCTGACCCTGTCAGGGATCTCGTTGATGATGATCTTGACCCGCTGGTCATCCCGCAGGATGTAAATCCCCACGATGGCCGTGTCGTTGTGGCCCACCAGGTCAGAGGCCATAATGTCCACCACAAAGTAGCCGGGGTTGTAGGCAGTGAAGAGGTCGAAGGTTCGCAGGATGCCATCAAGGGTTCCTGTGGAATGGACAGTGACAAGCCCAGAATTGTCACAGACATCTTTTATGGAAATCCCTTTCCTTAGGATTTTTCCTCCTGAGAAGATGGGAGGCCTCAGGAACAAAATGTAAACAATGGTTATCTGCTGCTGTGGAGTGCAACAGGTGCATCTGTGATTGGTCTCATGTGGTTGTTTCTAATTAATGGCCAATCACAGTCAGCTGGCTCAGACTCTCTGTCTGAGACACAAGCTTTTTTTATCATTCTTTCTTTTTCTATTCTTAGCTAGCCTTCTGATGATATCCTTTCTTCTATTATTTTAGTATAGTTTTAATATTATATATGTCATAAAATAATGAATCAAGCCTTCTGAAACATGGAGTCAGATCCTCATCTCTTCCCTCATCCTCAGACTCCTGTGAACACGGTCACATGGGATCAGTGACCCCAGCTACAGGGACACCTTTGGCCACAGAGATGTCTCTGCCCAAGGCCCCACGCTCCTGCAGCAGGCTGGGCACCCACCAATGCTGAAGATGTTGGCCACCTCCTCAGAGTCATTGGAGTGCTGCTTGATGTAGCGGATGCCCAGGATGTGGTACAGGACCAGGCTGTTGTTGCCCACGTCGGCGTCCACTGCGAGCACTCGGATCAGCTCCGACCCCACCTTGGCATCGGTGGCAACCCCTTTGAGGGAGAGATGGGAAAGGGACCTGGGGCCAGGCTGGCTCTCACTGCCCTTTACCCTGCTGGATTTTCCTGGATTATCTCTGGCTCCAGGTGCCCCCCAGCCCCTGGCACCTCTTACCCGCCGTGTACTCCGACTTGGTGAACTGGGGGGCCTGGTCATTGATGTCGTCCAGGAAGATCCGCACCTCCTGCAGGGTCAGGTCCTCGCTCAGGTCCCAGAACTGGGCTCTGGCTGCCTGCTGGCCCCGGGGAGGAGCCCAGTTCTTCTGGCTGGATGCTTTGACGATGATGGAGTGGTACGGCTCCTTCTCCCGGTCCAGGTCCCGCAGGACCTTCAGCTTCCCCTCCCGGCTTAGCTGGAAGTTGCTCTCCTCGTTCCCAGCTGGGTGCAGAAAGGCATCCCCAGTCAGTCCTCTTCCAAAATGCCACCTCGCCCGTCGAGCAGGGCAGAGGGGCAGCAAGGAGAGGATGGAAATGCTGGGTGAGTGAGGGGAGTGTGGGGAGGGACACAGAGCTGCCATCTCCACGCCCACCTGCTATGAAGTAGTAGACGATGGCGTTGGAGCCCTCATCCGCATCCACCGCACCGGTGACATTCCCCACCACGGTGCCTGGCGGTGAGTGCTCGGGGACAGAGAGTGCCTGGTACTGGGGACTGTCCCTCTGCCAGAGACCCCAGGGAAAGGAACGTCATCAGCACTTAAATAAAATGTTGGGGTTGCTTTAAACCAAAGCAGATAAATCCCACCGGTGCTCCCCACCATGGTGACGCCCAGGTGTGCACGCTCCATCACACGTGCTCACTGGCATCCCCACCCCTGCATCCCCTGCATCCCCTGCATCCCACCCCCTTCCTGCTGGTGCCTTACAGGTGGCCTGAGGAAGATGGGTTCATTGTCATCGATGTCATCGAGCTCTACCTGCAGGGGCTGCATGGTCTCGTAGGGTGGCTGGCCCTGGTCGGAGGCCACGATGATCAGCTGGGGAGAGAGGCAAAAGGGCTGTCCTGGGCAAAACCAGGCTGGGAGACATCACTGAGGCAGGGACAGGGAGAGGACAGCTGGATGCTGGAGACTTTTGGGGTGATTTAACAGGGAATTGGGTGCTGGCCCACCAGGATGCAACGCCCCTAAGACACTTGATAACCACCCAGTTCCTGCTAAGGTGTGACACCTCCACAACCATGTCATCATGATGCCATCCCCACCACATCCCGTGCATCCCACCATCCCCACAGGGCCTGGCTGGCTCACGTTGTACACTGCCTGCTGCTCCCTGTCCAGCCGCATGGCCGTCTGGATCAGCCCGCTGACCGAGTCGATGGTGAAATACTCCCAGTCCTTGTTCCCTGCCCCTGTCTTCAGCAGGCTGTAGAGCACCACTCCGTTGAGACCCTCGTCTTTGTCCGTGGCATACACCTCGTAGACGTTGGATCGCAGGGGGATCTCCTGCTTGCACACACACAGCCTGTCACCATGGCATTTTCTGGAAAACCCTCTTTGCCCAGGATTTTCTCCTGGGAAGCTGAGGGGCCTCAGAAAAGAATGAAAACATAACTATCTGATTGCTTGGGAATGTGGAGATCGTTTACTAACAGGTGCATCTTTGATTGGTTCCATGTGAATTGTTCTTAATTAATGAGCAATCGCCATCAGCTGTGTCAGACTCTGAGGAGTCAGTCACGAGCTTTCACTATCATTCTTGTTTAGCCTTCTGATGTATCCTTTCTCTTTCTTTAGTATAGTTATAGTATAGCATTGTTTTAATATAATATAATAACATAAAATAATAAATCAGCCTTCTGGGAACATGGAGTCAAATTCTTATCTCTCACCTCGTCCTGGGGACCTCACAACACCACAACAGCCCTTCAGCCTTGGCGCTGCATGCAAACCCCCTGCTCCCCCTGCCCCTCCAGGCCCCCTTGGTCCAAAATCCCTTGGTTTGGAGGTCAGCAAGCTCCCACCGCCCGAAATCCAACAGGGGGATGGCAACACAGAGCCATGATCCCCTCTGGGCTGGTGGCTGGGGACGGGCAGAGACATGCACTGGGGACTGGCTGAGTCAAGCCTGGCTTCCCAGAAAGCAGAAGCATCTCCAGTGTCAGCATTTCCAGCCCATGTTTATAAACACGGTCTGCACGCACTGGCTGTTTACTAATTCCCAGTGCTGTGGGGTTTCTGTTCCCCAAATCTGCCCCATCACCCTGCTCACACGTTTTGGAACATCCACCCCCATGACCCAAATCCTCTTGCCACACCCTAAATCAAGGTCTGGTTGCATCCCCAGCTGAGATGGAGTTTGGATTTTGCTGTTACAGGCAGAAGTGCCCCTGAACTCACTCCCAACATGCCCCGACCTGGTCTCTCCCCAGGGATTCACCTCCTTGATGTGCAGGATGGTGCCGTTGGGCGGGCGCACGAAGACGGGGCGGTTGTCGTTGATGTCGATGACCTCGATGTGCAGCATGGTGGTGCCCCAGAGAGGGGGATGCCCCTTGTCCGTGGCCACCACAGTCAGGTTGAACCTCTCGTAGGACTTCAGGCGCCGCCGGGATGTGACCAGCCCGGAGTCTTTATTGATCTTGAAAGCCTCTGGGGACAGAGAAAAGCCCCACACTTCTGGCTCAGGATGCTTTGCACCAGATAAATTATGGCTAGAAATGGGTATAACCAGCTGAAATGCACCCCCACAGCAGGCCAGGGGTGTGGGTGGTCTCAGGGCTTTCAGAGCACGCCAGCCCATTGCCACATCCTTGTCTCTGGGACCTACTCCCTGGTCAGCCCTGTCTGTGCTTCACTCCTGCCCAGGCTGGCACAGTGGAGCTTTTGGCTGATTTCTGTAATTTCTCAGTGTGCAGATACCCTGGATTTCAGGCACTATCACTATCCACCCACACCTCTTTGCCCTTCAAATCCTTCATCTGAAGCAGGCAGTGAGTCTGCTCCAAGACACACTGGGTGTAACAGAAAGTCCTGCTGGGGTGAGGAAGACAAGAGCATAAGCCAAGGCTGGCTGTAGGATGAAGGCAGGCAAAGCCCTAACATCCCACACCATGAGATGAGGAACTGAAAACTGCAGAGAAATAAAGAAAGCTCCATGCTTTCAGTATCGCTCCCAGGAGTCCAAAGCAGCCACAGGAGATGGGGTGTGGGCTTGGTGCCCATGACTCTTTCCTCCTCCTAACCCTCCTCCCCGGGAACAGCCCCTGCCCCAGCACCCACCTGCTCCAGGACCCTCGATGCTGTAGGTCACCACGCCGTTGTCCCCCTCGTCCAGGTCGGTGGCACTCATGGTGATCACTGATGTCCCCGCTGGCTCGTTCTCGTACACGCTGGTGCTGAACTGGCTCTTGCTGAACTGGGGCCTGACGTCGTTGATGTCCAGCACTGTGATCAGCACCTTTGGCAAAGCACAGCCAGCTGGTGTGAGGCTGGGGAAGGCTGGGCAGCCCCTGGGGCTGTACCCCTGCTGTGACCTGCAGCTCTGCTGCTGCAGAGAGGTGCCCTTCCTGCTATTTGTTCAACTCCACCAGCTGAATTCCTGCCTCCAACAATGGGGGCCGCCGTGGCTGGGGCAGCCATTCATGCCACAGCACTGCAGACAATAGTGTCACCCTCCCCTGCCCCTCCTGCCGACGTGCTGTCCCCACAGCACAAAGTGCCCTGCACCATCCACCCCACGGCTCCTGGCGTCACCCGCTCTTCCTTCTGCCTAATTCCCCCCCAGTCCAGCCCCTGGGAGGAAAGGTGGGGCTTTAACACCTTCTTGCTGGTGGCCAGCACCCAAGGGGTGACAGGAGGAGGAGGAGAGCCCTACCTGCACAGAGTTCTCCCGGCGGTTGCTGGAGACATCCCCAGGGTTGTCCCTGGCCACGGCTGTCAGTGTGTAGTGATCCTTCTTTTCCCTGTCCAGGGCTGACAGGATGTAGATGTCACCCTGCAGCACACAGAGACCTTCAGGTGGACCTCGTCTGGCAGAGCTGGTACTCAAGAAGGGGCACAAGGTGAGGTGTGGGAGCAAGGCACAAGCTGGGACCATTTCAGCCTCCCCTCGCTTTCCCTGCTCTGTTCCAGCCTCAGTTGGCTCCTTACCGTGTTGGGATTTATCCCAAACTTGCCCTCTCCATCGCTCAGGCTGTACTGGATGAGAGCAAACTGCCCGGAATCCGCATCGGTGGCCGTGACGCTCAGGATGACCGTACCCAAGGGCACATCCTCAAACACAGCTTTCTGCAACAGAGGCAGCAGGCAGGACTGGCTCACTCCTGCTGTCTCAGCAGGCAGTAACCGAGGGCACAGCTGGCACAGCTGGCACCCAGCACTGGTGCTCCAGATTGCAATGCAAGATGTTTTCCATTACCATCTGTATGGCAGATTACCTTTGTCAAGTAGGCAGCTTGCCTTATCTCTCTCTTTGAGGGACCACATTCACTCCTCCCTCGGAAGGGGACATTGCTGATAACAGACTACTGAATGTCACTGCATGGCTGATAAGAACTATAACATCCCATTGGGAGATGGGAGCCCAGGGGGAGGAGCCAAGCATTGCTACCCAGATATAATCCAGAGGTTTTGAGACACCAGCATGGCTTTCTCCATGGGATTCCCCAGAGGAACAGCAGCTGCCTCTCCTTCCACTGGATCTTCAGAGGAAGAATACATCCTTCTCTACAGATCCCCCTGCTCCAACAGAACCACCCCTGACACTGCAGGAGGGCTGCAGCCATATTTCCAACGGGACTGCCACCAACACCCTGACCCACAGGGTGTCAGGTTGGGTTCTGACTCTGTCAGTGTTGTTCTAGTGTACTGCATTGTTTATTTTATCCTTTTATTTTTTTTCCTTCCCTATTGAAGAACTGTTATTTCCTGCTCCCATATTTTTTGCCTGAGAGCCCCTTAATTTAAAATTCATAGCAATTTGGAGGGGTGGGGAGGGTTTACATTCTCCATTTCAGGGGAGGCTCCTGCCTTCCTTAGCACACTCCTGTCCTTCCAAACCAAGACAACTGGGCACAGCCAGACTCCCAGCAAGGTGTTGGCACAAAGCACAAAGCGCGTGCCAGCGCTGGCCATTTTCTCCAAAGGGCTCAAGCACAGGCAGAGGGAAGAGAAGGTGTCCCTGGAGAACCCCCAGCTCTGTGCCTGTCCTCACCAGCCCAACACACCCACAGTTTGACAGGGGTGCTCACCTGGTAGGAGGGTTGGCTGAAAACAGGGTTGTTGTCATTGATGTCCACGATCTGCAGGTACACGGGGATCTCAGCGGATCTGCGGGGAGTGCCGTTGTCGGAGGCGCGGACGGTGAAGTTCAGCCACTGCACCTCCTCATAGTCCACTGTTCTGTTGGCCACAACCTTCCCTAGAGGATGGCAGACCCTGGAATGAGAAACCTGACCCAGGTCACCAACCAGCCCTAGAGTCCCACCTCCCCAGGCCACCAACCTGCTGAAGGGTCTTCCAGACAGGCGTAACCTTCTGGAGAGAGGTTCAGCAGCTCGTAGGTGATCTGCCCATTGGCACCTTTGTCTGGGTCCACTGCTGAGATGGAGATGAGTGTGGTGCCCTGTGTGGCTCCCTCCAGGATCCGCTCAGTGAAGTAGGTGACCCCGAAGGGACGGAAGCGGGGTGTGTTGTCATTGACGTCCAAGACGTTGACTGTCAGCTTGGCTGTGGCCATGGTGGAAGACCACAGGGGGAGAGAAGAGGAGAACAAATGAGAAAGAGAAGTAAAGGAAGACTGAGAGGGAGGAAGGCTGTAAAGGCACAAATGTGAAAGTCCAGGAGAGCCAGCAGGTGCTGGTTCATCAATAAAAAAAATTAGTATGCCCCAAAGCCACTATGCCCTGAGCATGCTATGGGTGCTCCTATGCTGCAGTGGGACACCTGATCCTGAGCTTTGTGTCTTCTCACATGAGCCTGAATTTACCCACAGTGGGATGGCAAGATACCATAAGAATGGTAATGAAGAGATTAATGTCTCCCATGGTAAGGTTATGGGCACACAGTCCTTTCCTCCCATGGTAAGATTATGGGCACACCATCCTTTCCTCCCATGGTAAGGTTATGGGCACAAAGTCCTTCCCACACCCACTGCAGCCCTGGGATGTCTGGGACATTCTCTAAAGGAGTCCTCAGGGGAGAACCTGAACCTGACGGGAGCTTGTCCAGGACTGGTCCCACTGGAAATGCTGCTGGTCAGGATGGAGAGGAAGGTGGGAGAGCTGCTGGTTATCCAGAAGCTTCACTGGTGCCTGGGAAGGGCTGTGCCAGTCCCTGTGCCCACCCTTACCGTTGGGCACGCTGACCGAGCGGTCGATGACTTCGCTGGCGTTGTCATGGACAGAGATGGTGACCTCGTAGGTGGCCACTAGTTCACGGTTGAGGGGAGTTTTGATCTTCACAGCTCCTGGGAACCCCGAAAAGATGGATGTCACAGGCTGTGCCTGTCCCCACACCTGGGCAGGGGAGTGAGTACCAGCCCACTGCTGCATCCTGTACCATGCTTGTTCTCCTGCCCCTCCAAAGGGTGAATGAGGAAAACACTCGAGAGCTACAGGAAGAGACAATTGCTCCCCCATTGCTCTCCCTGTCCTTCCTACCTGCCTGCTCCACACGGCCTCAGGTGGTTCTGGTTGCACATCTAAAAGTGGTTTGGGAGCAGCTGTTGCTGCTCCCCTGCACAACCCCATCCACCTGAGCTCAGCATCTTTAACAACTTTGTCCTGTATCTTTTCCAACAAGGTCATTTTTCTGTCTGGATCAACTTTGTGCTTCCAAAAGAGATGTGAGGAGCTCCTGGCCCTCCTTCCCCAAAGGAGCCCACCACCTGCCCTGGAGTGCCCCTTGCTTCCCCAGGGAGGGGGCTTGGGTGCAGTCTGCCAAGGCTGAGCAGCCCCCGGCCCGCAACGGAGGCCAACTCTGCCAGTGGAGATGGGTGAGATGGAGGAGGCCATGGTGGCACGGAGACAGGAATGAGCACGGACACAGAGACAAAACTGAGAGCAGGAAAAGAAAGCAAAGTTAAGTCAGTTAGACAGGAAAGAGAAGGGTGAGACAGCGGGGAGAGAGGAGAGGAGCACCACCGCCCCGTACCTCGGACACCTACCTCCAGGCAGAGAAGAAGAAGAAGCAGAAGCAGAAACGAGGAGAGGGGTCCACACTGCCCACTCCTCCCTTCCCGCTCTCCTACCTGTCCTGAAATCCACCGTGAAGGCTCCCTGCTGGTCGGGCACCAGCGCGTCCGTGTCGTCGCGGGCCACGATGCCCAGCAGGTAGTACTCCAGGCGGGGGTGCAGGTCCCTGTCGATGGCCGTCACCTCGGCCACCACGGTGCCCGGCGGAGCAGACTCGGGGATGCTGACGCTCTGGATGGGGTTGATGAACTCGGGCCGGCAGTCGTTGACGTCGTCAATGAGGATGCTGACGGTGGCCGTGCCTGACAGTGCCGGCGTGCCCTGGTCCACGGCCACCACCACCAGGCGGTAGGCGTCGCGCTCCTCGCGGTCGATGGTGATGTTGGCCACGCGGATCACCCCCGTGCTGGCATCGATCAGGAACCTGTCCTGGCCACCACCCTCAATGCGGTAGTCCAGCTGTTGGTTGAGGCCACTGTCAGCGTCCGTGGCTGTCACCTGGAGGACGGAGAAGCCTGGAAAGGTGGGACACAGCCCTCTCAAGAGAGGGTTGGAGGGCAGCAGCAACCAGCCCTTGGTCCCAAGGCAAATACCATCAAGTGACATAGGCAGCCTCAATTCCCAGATTTTCCCTTTGACCCCATCCTGGCCAACTGTGTCATTGGGAGCAGGATTTTCACAGTCCCAAGGGGACACCCGGGTCACCCTGTTTCCCACCCTGACATCCAGTCCTGACCTGGAGGGCTGTTCTCCAACAGCCGCACTGTGATGGATGCTGGCTGGAAGACAGGGCGGTTGTCATTGTCATCCAGGACGGTCACTGCCAGGCTGGCTGTGCTGTTCAGCCCCCCCACATCACGAGCCATCAGTGTGAATTCCAGGTGAGGGTCCAGCAAAGCCTCTCTGTCGATCACACCACCAGGCTTCACTGAAACCACACCTGGAGAAAAAGGGGAAAAGCCTGGTGGCAGACCACATGGGGACCTGGTGGCCCTGGGCTGGGGACAGACCAGCTGAGCTGCCCCACCTGTCCTGTTGTTGATAACAAAGAGGTCCGGGGATGCCTTCAGGAGCTCGTAGGTCACCACGGCATTGCTGCCCTGGTCAGCATCCAGAGCTAGGATGGGGCCATTGAGCATTGTGACAGGAGTCCCTGGACGAGATGACAAAAGCATTAGGGAGGGTGGCAGTCCCCTGGAGGGCCCCCCTGTCCCCCTCCCACCCCAGTGACACATGAGGGACAGCAATGAATGGATGGAGGAGGTGGCAGAGCCGGGCCTCAAGGGGTGTGAGGCACTGGGTGAGGCACTGGGGGGTGGCTGCTGCAGCCTTGCAGACCGACTCGTGAGGCCCAGGAGAGGTGGTGGGACATCCAGCTAAAAGCAAACAGACAGACACATCCATCAGAGGGGTGGCAGCAGCGCCCTGCCACCCAGGGTGTCACCTGGAGGCACCCAAACCCTTTGCTTGAGATGTTGCTCAAGGGTGGGACAGGATACCTGAAGTCTTGGAGCGGGGAGCAATTTAAATGGCAGGAAGGCAACACAAAATAGTAAGAAAAGTGTTTCTAGCTCTTTGTCTGGGAAATGTCCATCTGGACAGGCTGGACTCTTTTAAAATCTCTAACCCTTGGAGCAAGGCAGTTCCAGCTGATGGAGAGATGGCAGCCCATCCTCTTCAGAGCATTGGGCAGATGGGTGCCCTCAAGGCTGCCCCATGGCTCTGCTCATCCCATGGGCACCTGCTGCAGCTGAGCAAATCCCAAATAGTGCCCATTTTGTGCCAGGAAGGGTTTCCACATGCAGCATGAACCAAAGCTGTGGTCTCCTCAAGGCTCATCAAGGCTCAAGCTCCTCAAACTCAGCATCCCTGTCCCAGTGAGCTGCCCTGCCCAATGTCCTTTCTCCTCCACCACGGCAGGGAGACATCTCCCCTCATCCAGCCCAGAAGGGAGTCTCCAAGAGTAGGGAGTGAAGAGAGACCTACCAGGGGGTGAGTTCTCCATCACCTCAGCCTGGTAGGAGCTCTGGGTGAAAAGAGGCCGGTTGTCATTCTCATCCGCTATGGAAATGACCAGCAGGTCGAAATCCTAAAGGAAAATTGGGACAAGAGGGCGATGACCATAGTGTCCTTTTCTTGAGCCCACCTTCCCCCTCTGGGGCAGTCAAAGGATGCTCCACTATCATTGTGGCTGTCCAACTCTCCAGCCCAACACTGGGCTGGAGAGTCCCACCTTCCATGACATCTGCTGTTGCATGGAGTCAACAAATGACTTTGGACTCGCCCTAGATCCTACTGCTCCTGTTCCCTGCTGGGAATGGGGCTGTAGCCCCCTCCCTGTGATCCCCAGACGCTTTCTGGGGATGGGGCTGCTATCAGAAACACCGTGGGTACAGGCAGTGCTTGGTTTTGGCCATTTTCCCCCCCTGCCCCGCTGGAGGCCCCGGCAGCGTCCGTAATTACCCGCCTGGCATTGCGGATGTTCTCGGGGTTGTCCTTCACCGTCACCGTCAGCCTGTACTCGGCCACCCGCTCCCTGTCCAGCGGGCGGTTCACGTACACAACGCCACTCTGCCGGGGAAAACGGGGGAGAAAACACCACAAAATGTCCCTTTAGTGGGGAAAACAAGGGACAAAGCACCACAATGCCACTCTGCCGGGAAAAACAAGGGAGAAAACACAACAATGTCACTCTAACAAGGGAGAAAACACCACAATGTCATTCTGCCAGGAAAGCAAGGGAGAAAACACCACAATGCCACTCTGACAAGGGAGAAAACACCACAATGTCACTTTAGTGGGGAAAACACCACAATGCCACTCTACCGGGAAAAACAAGGGACAAAACACCACAATGCCATTCTACTGGGGAAAAACAAGGGAGAAAACACCACAATGCCATTCTAACAAGGGAGAAAACACCATAATGCCACTCTGCCAGGGAAAACAAGGGAGGAAACCCAACAATACCACTCTGCAGGGGAAAACGATGGAGAAAACACCACAATGCCACTCTAACAAGGGAGAAAACACCACAATGCCACTCTAACAAGGGAGAAAACACCAATGGGATGCAAGGAATGCTTCCCCTAGGGCATTTCCTGCCAGAACAAGGATGCCAGACTGCACAACTGGGTTCCCACCCCCATTACCCCAGCATCCCAGCCCCCTTATCCCAGCATCCCACCCACTTATCCCAGCACCCCACCCCACCATCCCAGCATCCCACCCCACTCCCGGGCCATACGGTGCTGTTGATGTAGAAGGCATTCTCCGTGTTCCCTGCTGTTATGTCGAAGGTCAGCAGCGCGTTGGGGCCCTGGTCGGCGTCGTGGGCGAGCACGCGGGTGACGAAGCTGGAGACGGCGGCGCTCTCGCTCAGCGTGAGGTTCATGGGCAGGTTCAGCAGCACGGGGTCGTTGTCGTTGATGTCCAGCACACGGACACCCACCACCATCTGCCAGGGAGAGAAGCAGGGCAGGCATGTGGCACGCGTTTCCAGGCCTCCCATCCTTTCCTTGCACTCCCCGGGCAAGAGGCCCAGGATGGAAAGGCCTAGGGACATGGAGAAGGAGGTGGAGAAGAGGAGAATGAAGCCAGAGACCAAAAGGGAAGGAACTAAGCATGGGGAGAGCTCAGAGCCCCCCGTGCCAGCCTGGGGACTCACGGTGGAGCTGAGGGGAGGCACGCCCCGGTCGCGGGCGGCAATGGTGAGGTTGTAGAAGGGGATGTTCTCGCGGTCCAGCTCGGCGTCCTTCCGCACCCGCAGCTCTCCTTCCACCGGCGAGATGACAAATTCCCCTGCCGGAGACAGCGGGGCCCTGGCTCCCACCATGCTTTGGCTCCCCAAGGAGGGGCTTGTTTGGGAGCTGGGGCACCGTGGCAGGTTTGGGGACAAGCCCATGCCCCTTTATTGCAGGTACAGGAGGATTGACAGCTGGGGACTCTGATGGGTGCACCCCCAGGTAGCAGCAGGAGAAGGGGTTGGGGTGAATGGTCAAACAAGAGGTGCCTGTCCCTGTTTTCTGGGCCTTTCTGAAGGTGCCAACAGCCCCTCTGTGCCCTGGGATAGCCAGAGCAGGGTGGGCTACACAGAACTGACCCTCCATGAGCCAAAGGGCCTTGTCCTGCTTGTTATGGAAAAGCTTTGCAGTGGGCTCAGCTGGGAGATGGGACTGGGCTCTGCCTTCCAGATTCTCTGGACCAGTCACCACTCCCTTCACCGAGGGACATCCAGATGTCTCCATGTTTAGGGATGCCCCCAGCACCCCTGCCATCTGCACCGTGGTGCTGGTGGAGCTGTGAGTGCTGGAGAGCAACTTGGTCCCCCAACACCCTGCAAATCCCACAGGGACTCGGGGACAAGGCTCAGTTTCTCTTTCTGCACTTTTTTTTTTCCTTTTTCACTTCTTTTTGCCTTTATTGCTCAGCAGTTTCTCCCCCTTCCCTCCACCAGCCCCAGGCACCCCCTGCCCGGGCACGAACAGGTTAAGTTTCCTGTTGCTCAAACAGGATTTCCTGGTGTCGACAGGCCGAGCTGGGAGGGAGGATGGCGTTTCTGAAGCGCTTCCTCCCCGCGCTCCTGCGAGCCAGGCTCCTCCACGGGGCAGCCAGGGGGACAGGGGACACCCCGTGCGTGTCCCCACTCACCCAGGGGGTCCCCGGCGATGATGCTGTATTCCACTTGTCCGCTGGGCCCCGAGTCGCCGTCGTGGGCCAGGAAAGTCCAGACACGAGGGCCGGGCTGGCCCTCGGTGACATCGAAGGGCCCCTCGTAGGGCCGCGGGAAGGTGGGACAGTTGTCGTTGATGTCATTGAGGTTCACCAGCACCTGCGGCCACGGCGAGAGGCAGGAGGGTTGTGAGAGGAGAGGGTGGAGGGGAAGGGAAGAGCACCCTGCTGGCCACGAGCATGGGAAGCTGTGGAAGGCACAACACCTCCTGTATTTCTGGTTTTCTGGGCTCACCAGACATCCATCTCACCGCCCAGAGATTCAAACTCGGTTGCTCCTGATCGTGCCCGCCCTACACGCACACTGCAGGACTCCAACTGCCAAACCTCTGGGCCACACACCATGGGGGAACTCAACCCAAAAGCACAATGTCCCCCACATCCACGTCCAAGCAGGACAAAACCACAGAGATGAGTCTGGAGACACGCAATCTCTGCAGCCAGCTGGCTCACTCCTCTGCCTCCAACAAACACTTAATTCCTAATGCTGGGCAAACTTTAAAAAATTGACAGGTTGCATCCTTGTCCCAACAAAGCCACCACTGGTGGTACAGGTGGTTATGAGAAAGACACTGGAAATGAGGAGTTTTCTGAGCTTCTGGTTGAAGAACAGTGAAACCCACCAGATGGGCATTTGTTGCTGATTAAATCTAATCTTTACAGAGAGTACATCCAAGATTCTTCCCTGTTTCCTAGCAGTGGAGAAAACAAACACTGTCATGCCTTATCAGGGTCCCATCACTTGGGATCTCAAATAATCCCTAAACCTCCTCCTAAAAGCTGTGTTTTCTTACACTGCTGGCACAAACTCTTGGAGCAGTGGAGGGAGGGTGTTTCCATCCTTCCTGGCTTCGGTGCTTGTTGCTGAAGGGGTTTCCAAGTTCGTGTCTCTGCTTGAGCCAAGCGCAGGGGAAGATCTGCCCTCGCCTGCAGTGCATGGCAGCTTTGCCTTCGCTGCCTGCAGTTAAACCCTGGCTCTGTCCTGGGCCAGGAAGCCATCCCCAGCACCATCAGATGCCCAAATCTGAAGGCTTTCCCTTCGTCCAAGCATGGACTCCCACTGCCAGGCTTGTGTGGACAGATTTTATCCATAGAAATTTCCCACACCGGTACCTCCCCTTTAGTTTTTCTTTTTTTTTCCCTTCACACACAAGAATTTATCTCCTCTTGGGGGATTACAAAACCTGTGGCTCAATATCAGGGTGAGGTACAACGGTCCATGGCAATCAAGACAGAAGGTTTAGCCCATCCCTGCCACCTGCTGACCACCAAATCAATCTGGGCGTGCTGTAGAATTTGTCAAATTTTGGTTTTGGTCACAAAAACAATTGGTGCACTCTATTCCTGCAAAATATTTGCTTTGGAGCTGCTCGCCTGCCCTCCCCAGTCTGAGCAGTGCACTGAGTTCAGGTCACCATGGCCCAGGGAAAATAGAGCTACAGAGAAAAGCAACATAAAAATGACTAAAGGCTTTAAATAACCTCCTTACAAGGGAAAAGGGAATTTTCAAAGCACATAAATAGCAAGAAAAGATAAAGATGAAGCTGAAATTAATGTTATAGCTATGCTTCACTCCCTGCTGTCCCTTCAAGGACCAAGAGGACATTTCAAGAAAACATAGGAGGAGGAGCTCCAGGAGTTTCTTTGTGTCTTTGCAGGACCAAATAACTGGGTTAATTAACCCAGAAACACCTCTTGTGCATGACCCTGTTTTGAAACACCCTTGAGGGAGCAAGGCGACAGCAACTGGGCAAACAGGCCACATCTGGCTGAAGCAACTGGTGACCACTGGGAAGGAGATGTGAAACTGCTCTCCAAGTGGGAACTCCCTGACCCCAGAGAGGCCAGGGTGTCGCAAGCCCCCCGCCAGCTCCTCACCGTGGCTGTGGACGTCAGCCGCCGCGAGACGATGGGGCACTGGTCGGTGGCGGTGACCACCAGGGTGTAGCGCCCGTGGCTGATCTCGTAGTCCAGCTCCTTGACCGTGCGGATCTCCCCCTGCAAGGACAGGGCAGTGAAGGGACAGGCACGGGGACACGCGCGCAGCGGGGCCGGCGGCCGCACTGACCGTGGCGTTGTCGATGTGGAAGGTACCCAAGATGTTGCCCTCGGTGATGGCGTAGGCCACCGTGCCGTTGGGTCCCTCGTCCTGGTCCAGGGCCTGCACGGTGACCAGGCTGGCGTTGAGGCTGGAGGGGCCCTCGTCCAGGGTCACCTCGTAGAGCTGCTGCCGGAAGGCGGGAGCATTGTCGTTCTCGTCCAGGATGGTGACGTACACCGTGGTGGTGGCCTGTGGGACACGGGACATCATGGTAAGCACTGTGGAGGCATTTGCTGGGCAGTCAAGGCTGAATCTGTCAAGGGCAGTGACCAACAATGGCTCAACACTGCCAAGAGACACAAAAAGCATGCAGGGCTCCAAGTGAAATGAGCCGTGGCTTCAGACGCACTTGCAGGTGACAGAGATAAATCAGAGATTTAATCACATCCTTGTTCCCAAGCAAAGCGTGTCTCTGTGGGATCCCTCCCCTTTTCCCAGTTTACCATTGCTGGCAGCACCAGGGAGCAGCCCATGGCACAGGGAAAACCAGGCACTGAGCCCCACTGTGCCTCCCTGCCTTTGGAGGAGGCATGTGTGAGTCCTTGCCTTGCCACCTTGATTGCCACTAACAAGTGTGGCAATATGGATGGAAAATCCTGGAGTCAACGCTGCCACGGCTCAGGGGAGGAGCAAAACCAAATATCTGGGACCACTGGACCAACCTCCTCCCATGGTCCCACCACCTCCCTGCTGACCACAACCTCACTGCTGGTCAGGCTCAGCTGGATCAGAGCCTCTTCCAGTGGTCCCTGGCCCTGCACGGGCACCTGGATGTCCTGTCTGTCTCACAGGGGTGTCACCCCACCTGGGATGGGCTGGTGTTTATTGTTTATGGCACAGAGCTGGGGGCTTGGAACAATAAACCATTTCCTTGGCATGTCTGGGCTTCATGCCCACACCTGCCCCCAGCAACAAATTTCTCCCAGCCAGCCAAGGGTTATGTTTTTGGCAGGAGCATCAGATCTGTGTTTGCTGTAAAAACCACAATGCCACACCGTAATTAGGTACTTTTCTATTTCCCTGCACACTCCAGATTCAGAGCAGGCAAGGCAGCAAGTTTCCTGAGGGTTGCAAAACTCCTCATTCTCCGGGCTCCACTTTCCAGGGAAGGCTGACTGGAAATGAGGCAGCTCTCAGCTGCAGCCAGAGGCTTTGTTGATGCTTTTGGAATTTGGAGAGCAGCTCCAGGAGGAGCTATGTGTCAGACCACGGGGCTGTTTTGCTATTTCAGGGCAAAGTGCAAACGGGCTGTAGGAGGGGGAAGATGGGGCTTTGCTCCCTTTTTTTTTTTGGGAAAGCTCCGTTTCCTTTTCCAAGCTGGCATTGCTCTGAGTAACCCCTCCCTGTACCTGCTGCCCGTTCATCCCAGGACTGCAGGGATCCATCCCAGGAGGTTCTGCCTCCTTAATCCTCACAAACAAGGCAAAAACAGTAATTGAGAGCAAAGTTACAAGCCGGCCCAAGGAATCAGCTCCTTCTGGGAACAGGGATGGAGACCATCACCCGCAAGTCCCTTGGCACCCTCCTTAGCACCCCAAAACCGCTCTGAGCGAGGCTGTAAGGGGAGAAACGCAGCCGAGGCACCCTTCATGAGGAGGAGGAGGGCTCCGAAGGCTTCCCCACCCCGGGCGCTCCCTGCAGCCTCTCACCTCCGGGGGGTGCTCGCCCTTCTCGGCAGCGCTGCGCTGCGAACCGCGATGAAATTTCCTGTGTGTCCCAGTCCGGCTGTGGCTGCGGGGCTGCTCGGAGGGTGCGGGGGCTCTGCAGAGGCCACCCCAGCCCGGCCACCCCTGCGACATGGGCACAGCGCGTCCCCGGCCCGGGCTGCTGCTGGCTGCGCTCTGCCTGCTCGCCTCCCACGGTAAGCCCGGCTCGCTTCGCTCTCCTCCCTGCCCGCAGAAACTCTCCCCACCGGGGCTGTGCTCCGGCACAAGCAATCCGGAGCGTTCGGGGCATTATTCACTCTCTTTCCCCGTGACTTTGGTGTGTGTGGGATCAAGCCAGCCTTTCACACGGCGCTGGGGCGAAGGGGCTGCAGGGGAGCTGCTGTTCTAAAACTCTGAGAGTGTTTTTTTTCGCTTTCTTCCTCTGCTTTGATCTAACATGCGTGGAAGGGAAGCAGCCCCCTGTCCCGGGCTGGAAAAGCTGCTCCGTTCACTTTTCCCTGGCACGGGGGGTGTCCCACGGTGAGAAGAGACCCCTCCAACAGCGTAGGGGGAGCTGGAGAGGTCTTTTCTCGAGAGAGAGAGGGGATTTGTGCCCCCGGGGCTGGGATGCCCTCTCTAAGGATGCTGCCGGGTGGGCAGCCAGGGCCACCGAGCTGCCCTGGCCCGGAGTGAGCGATTCCCGGGGCTGGCAGCGCTCCCCAGCCCGCTGGCTGCTCTCGGCGGGATGGATGCTGCGGGAGGGGGATGCTTCACGCCTGAGCCCGCAGAGCAGCGCTCCCCAGCCCGCTGGCTGCTCTCGGCGGGATGGATGCTGCGGGAGAGGGATGCTTCACGTCTGAGCCCGCAGCAGCCCCGGCAGAGCAGCGTTCCCGTGCGGGGCTCCGGGGCCAGGCAGGCAGCGGGGGCGGTGGCGTTAACAACGCGGTCCCACCCTGGACGGAGGCTCGGAGAGGGAAGCTGGGAAGGAGCGTGATCACCTCCTCCCTGCCCCGCGCAGGCTGGGGTGAGCATCGCGTTTGGCTTCACCCTCTCTCCCGGGACAGAGTGGCTGCCACCACGATTTCTCCGGGAAAACATCCCCAAAGGTGCCCCAATGGGGCCAGAGGTGCCGTCTCCTCTCCTGTGTGACAGCAAGGCTGGCGTGGATTGAACCACGTTTTCCTTCTCATCCGAGCCATCAGGGAGCAATTCCCCGCATGTCCACGGGGATTTGGATGATTTCATTGATGCATCTGGGGCGCTGGGACTGAGCTTCAGGCCTTCTGCAGTGCAATGAGCTGGGATGCTGATGTTCGGCGTGAGGCTGGTGCCAGAGGAACTGAGCTTTGCGCAACCCCGTGCCTGCCAAAACTTCTTGAGCCCCTGGCTAATTTTAGCAGGGATTGATGGAGAAGCAGCCCTTGGAGACATCCAGCTTGGGGATGCTGGCAGCAAGGTGGATGGGGAAGTGGCTCCTCTTCCCTTAAAGAACAGCAGCTGAGCTGGGCTTCCCAAAATCACATCCCAAGTGCCGTCCCTGAGCCAGGGGTGTGCTGGAAGAGGAGCAAGGCAGGACCCCCGAGGCTGCTCCCTTCACTGCCTGGATGATGGGAACCCCTCTGCTGGGAAGCCCATTGGTGGAAACCCCAATGCTGGGAAGCCATTTGGCCCCTGGGGTGCAGGAGATGAGGGCTGTTAGCACGTCTCAGGCATCTCCAGCAAGTTTTTTTGTCTCCCCTTTCCTTCGTGCTCGAGGTATTTCTGCACATCTCACCTGGCTGATAACTGTGAGGCACAATCACAGCGCAGTGATGATGGGGCTCGGGGCACTTTGATGTGAGCCTGCTATGAGAACTGCCAGAAGAGGAAGCAAAGCAAGCAGAGCTCCTTGCCCCATCTCTGTCTCCCTCCTCTGCAGCAGGTGAGCCCCTCCAAAGGCTCCGTGCCCTGATCCCTGCAGGATCATGAAAAGAGTAGAAATCCCTTCTGCCAAGCATAGGAGGGCAGCTCAAACACCTGCTTGCCAGGGCCAGGGACCAAACATAGGAGAAGCAGCCAGGAGAGGCTTTTGGTCACTGACCCAGAATAAAATCCTGATTTATCTGAGCTGCTGGTCAGCCAAGCAGCACAGGTTTCTGCACTTTTTGTGTTTCTGCTTTGTGTGAAAGCAGAGTTCCCAGGTGTCAGGAGAGTGATGCCAGCCAGCACTGGGATGTGCCAGCACTGCACCGGGCTCTGTGCCCCACCAACACAACACCACTGGCTGCAGACAAAGTTACTGAGGAGCCAAGGAGGAAAAGGGACACTTCTGGCACCTGCTTGAGACCCCCTCTGCCTTTACCAGATGGTGACAAGACAACAGCTCTCAGCTCAGCCCTCAGCTGGTCCAGCCAGCTGGAGATGCACAGAGATGGGCATCCGGCTTAATCCTGGCATTTGCCAGCAGCTCTGACTTCAAAGGGAACGGCTTGGCAGGGGTGTGGAAGGAGCCAGGCCTGGGCTCTGGGCATGGAAGAAGCCCAGGAGATTAGGGATCCGTGGGCTTTGGCATAAAGACACCACCAGAAGACGTCTCCTCTGGGCTCCATCTGGCATCCAGCGCGTGTTTGAAGCCTCGGTACCTCTTGGGGAGGGAGCACCAACTGCCCTGGCACTGCTCTGGGCTGCACCGTGCCTTGCCAGCTGCCTTGCCCTCCACTGCAGGGCTCTGAGAGCCTTCCCCCGCTGAGGAGAAGGAAGGGGAGCCTGCAATGCTGAGGGTTGCACACATGGTAACCTCTGCCCCTCCCCGAAAGCGTGGGCTGAGCTGAATTTCCATCCAGACGGTTCCCATCAAGCCCTGGAGGTGGAGGCTGGATGGCTCAGCAAGGCAGAGCCTCACAAAACATACAAGGACGAGCCCTCCTTCATCTGAGGGGGTGTGTGGAAAACAAAAGGCTCCTGCAGGCACTTTTGGAAGGTGTTGGAAGTGTGGCTTCCTCCAATAGAGCCCTGGCTTCCCTTCCTGTGGCTCCCAGGAGAGCCACGACGTGAATGGGGCACTTCCCCTTGCAGCAGGTATCGGGAGCACATCTGAAGTGCCTTTTGTGCTCAGAACCCCTCCAGCCTGGCTGTGCACCGTGGCCCCAGCAGCAGCCCAGCAGAAGGAGAAGTCAGGGCCTGAAAACGAGACTGAAAGAGGCAGTGCTGAGCTGAGGCTGCACAAACCTCAGCCCAGAGCAGCTCCAGGCCGTGCCCTGCGCGTGCTGTGGGGAGCAGGAAGCAATTATCCAGCGTGGTCAGGCAAAGGTCACAGCAGCCCTGCCTCCGGGGACTCCAGAGCAGGGATGCAGTGGGGCTGATCCCCCTGCCAAAGCCTCCCTGTCCCTGCAGAGCATCCCTGCCGAGCATCCCTGCAGAGCATCCTCGGGCAGCGACTCAGCGGCTGCTCCTGCACCACCACCCGAGAGTCAGAGATAACCACCGGGGCTGGGAGGCACGATTTTGGTTTCATCTGGTGACACAGGGCTCTCTGGGTGGCCCAGCAGTGGGAGCCCTGGGCTGGCTGGCTCATCACACCCTGCCTGTGACTACTGACGCCCTCGATATAGCAAGCGAGAAACCTCAAAGCGAAACGTGGCACAACAGGATGTTACCAAAATAAAAAAGAAACATCTCCTCCTTGTAGCATCTTCTCCGCTGCAAACCAGCCCCATGAATCTCTTTTCCACTGTAATTTGAAGTAAATAAACCCAGAATCAGCTTTTCCTCCTGCTTTCAAAGCGATGCTAGCGCTTCTGAAAACATGAAAGAGTGGCAAGGCCAGAGCACCAAAACCTCTCCTGGCTTTGCACTTTTCCATCCCCTCAATCACAACTCCCCTTACCCAGCAGAACCCCCCACCCACGTGCTGGGGAAAGACCAGCAATGCCTCTTGCTCCCACTCTCCTGCCACGCCTGCTGCCCACATTCCAGCATTTCTTTCTGAAAATTGTTTGCATTTCCCAGCAGCTCCTGGCTGTCAGCATCAGCCGGTTCCCCCTTTTCCTCCCTGGGGGCTGAGAAACAAGGAGGGCGGGACCTGCTCCCCGCCTCATCTGGGGCAGAAGGAGGGGCACTGCTCCTCCTAGAACTTTTCTGTTTGTTTTCGCTCCTGTTTGTTATTTTTCTGCAGCTGGCCCAGCTGTGCTGGTGTTTCCTCCCTCACAAGCCATAACCCTGCTGCCTTGCTCCTCCTCTGCCTCCCTGCCCCACACCTCTGCTGGCCCCAGGGAGCTCCTGCCTCCCTGCTGCAGGTGCTAAACCCTCTTTAAAGCATTTCTCTCATGCAGAGTTGATTTCTAGGGTGAAACTGTGCTCCCAGCCCCATTACAAAATCCTGCAAGCTTTGGGTTAGAAGGGAGTTAAAGATCATGCAGTTTCAACATCTTCTCCTATCCCAGGTTGTTCAGAGCACCATCCAGCCTGGCCTTGGGCACTTCTAGGGATGGAACAGCCACAGCTCTTGTGGGCAAACCCTGCCAGGGCCTCCCCACCCTTTGCCAGCATCGGTGGTGGGTTTGCAGTGCTTTTTTTGGCCAGTTTTGCTACAAAAAGTTGTTTTACTGTCAGAACCCAGGACATTGCTCTGGCTGCCCTGGGTGATTCCAGACCCTGGCAGGGGGCTCAGAGACCTTGGCACGGAGTCACAGACACCTGTGCCTTTGATTTTAGCCCATGGAAACAATTGCCAACTTTGTGTGAGGAGTTACAAGCCACAAGGGTTTGAGTGGAATGATAGTGAATTCATCACAGGGTGAAAAAATAGAATTTTTGGGGTTCAATTTCTGGGGTTAGAATGGGGGTTCAAGAGGGTTCAGTGTTTGGGGTTTGAATGGGGGTTCAATTTCTGGTGTTAGAATGGGGGTTCAATTTTTGGGGTTAGAATGGGGGTTCAAGAGGGTTCAATTTTTGGGGTTAGAATGGGGGTTCAATTTTTGGGGTTAGAATGGGGGGTTCAAGAGGCAAGATGGAGGAATCTGGGCGTTTCCTGTCTTTCTTCTTCTTTTTGTTGTCCTCCATCTTCTGCTGGGATGGTGGCACTTTTGGATTGGTTTAGAGTAGAGACAGACTGTCTGACATAGGTGATAGGTATTGGGAAATTATTGTGAATCAAGTACAGGTGGTTTTTAGTATGAAAAGGTAACACTACCCAAAGGGTGGGCAGTGTGCCATGAACCAACCTGCTGGACAGATCTCAGCAGGTCAGAGAAAGAAAGGAACAGATAAGAGAAAATAAACAACCTTGAAAAGCAGAGCTGAGGAATCTCGACTTCTTCTTTGGTCGCAGGGGTGGAAAAAGACTTTTTAATACCTTAGGAGTAATTTCAACAATGCAAACCCCGGGGTAAGCGCAGGCTCTGACGCGGTGCCTTGTCCCTGGCAGGAGGAGCAGCAGCGTTCCTGATCAGCACCCCGTACTCGCTGTGTGTGTGCCCCGAGGGCCAGAACGTGACCCTGAGCTGCCGTGTCAGCGGCGCCCTGGCCGAGCGGCACGACCTGCTCTACAAAACCTGGTACTTCAGCAGCACGGGCGACCAGAGCTGCTCCGACAAGCGCCACGTCCGCAACGTCACCGACAGGGAGCTGCACCACGACCTGGCCAGGCACCACAACGCCTCCCAAAAACCCTCCTCCCCGGGCAGGCCGAGCGGCCACCGCGGCGTGGAGCTCCTCCTTGACCACCACGGCGCCTTCCACATCATGGTGGCCAACGTGACGCTGCAGGACAGCGGGAATTACTGCTGCTACGCCGTGGAGGTCAGCAGGGAAGGGCACAGCAAGCCTCACACCCTGCAGGTGGCCCATGGCTTCGTGGAGCTGCAGGTCCAACGAGGTGAGGCTGCCCTGAAAGCCCTGCCAGGGCACAGTGCCAGGGAAAGGGTGATGGGAGATGCAGCTCTGGGAATGGGAGGTCATGGTGAGCCCCACACCCTGCAGGTGGCTCATGGCCTTGTGAAGCTGCAGATCCAGAGAGGTGAGGCTGCCCTGAAAGCTCTACCAGGAAAAGGGTGGTGAGGGATGCAGCTCTGGGCATGGGAAGGGCACAGCAAGCCCCATACCATGCAGGTGGCTCATGGCTTTGTGGAGCTGCAGGTCCAGAGAGGTGAGGATGCCCTGAAAGCCCTGTGCCAGGGAAAAGGGTGGTGGGGGAATCAACACTGGGGATGGGGAGGTCATGGCGAGCTCCACACCGTGCAGGTGGCTCGTGGTTTTGTGGAGCTGCAGATCCAGAGAGGTGAGGCTGCCCTGAAAGCTCTGCAGCCCTGCCAGGGAAAGGGTGATGGGGGATGCAGCACTGGGGATGGAGAGGTCACAGCAAGCCCCACACTGTGCAGGTGGCCCATGGCTTCGTGGAGCCATAGATCCAGAGAGGTGAGGCTGCCCTGCCAGCCCTGCCAGGGCACAGTGCCATGTGGGGGATGCAGCACTGGGGATGGGGAGGCAGCTGTGCTGATGCTGGAAGCACAGGGCACTTCTAGATGCAGTTCCAGAAGTCAAAGTTGAAGGTTTCACTCTCAAGCAGTGAAACATTTTAAAAAAAATCTTAACTTGAGAGGCTGGAATGCAGTAAAATCCATGGTACATAGTTTCAGTGATCTTCAACCTCCTTCTGGCAGAGAGGAGAACAAGGCTCAGCTTGAAAGGAGCTGGCTGGTGGTGCAAGCCAAGCTGAGGGCTCACAGATAACCTTGGGACAGCAGCCCAGTGGGAGAGGCAGGAGGGAGGGGAAGGCATCTCCTGGCCTTGATTTGCAGCGTTAGCTTTTCTTTTAGACTAAAAAAAAAAAAATAAAATTAAATATTGTCTGCACGGTCAGGGATGGGCCCTGCTGCCATGGACAAAGGGGGTCTGGCAGCAGGGATCTCACTGAACACTTTTAAGGATTAAATTCCTGCTTTGGGCTGCTCTGGGATGATGTTCTCAATACCAGGGAGTAAAGGCAAGGGCAGCCAGCAGGTCGGGAGTTCTGTGGGGCCTGAGCGAATCCTGAGCTTCTCTGTTCTCTTCTGCAGGCAAAGGAGGCCTTCAAAACTGCACATTTCACACTGCCACCGGCAAAGGTAAAGGGCAAAACCCCTCTCTGCTGGCCATCCAGGCCCAAGCATTCCCTAGGGATCACTGCCCACACACAGCCTCACACCCCGGGGTTGGGAGGGTTCTTTCCAATGCTGTTCCAACAGGGAGTGCATGTTTAGAACAACTGTTCTGTTGTTTTAAAGCCCCTGAGCCCCCTCCCACAGCAGGGGTTTAGTGGCTGCTGCCATGAGCAAAAGGGAAGGGACAGAAAGGCAAAGAGTTGCAGGAGCCTCTTGCTGCACCCCGAGCCTGGGCCACCTCTGCCTGAGCAGGGGAAAACCAAACCTTGCATGAGTGCTCAGACAGCGTGGGGCTCCCCCAGAGCTGTGTCTAGACATGGAGATGCCCCCACTTCACTGTGCAGCTGTGTCGCTCTGTCTGCCCCCCTTTGCTGGCTCCTAAATGGGCAGATTTGGCTAAAATGATTTTGCAGCATGCCCAGACAAGGCAAGCAGTTCCTGCTCCCCATGAGCTGTGCTTTCTTGCCCCTAACCTTCAGTCTCAAGTGGTGGGACAGCCTGCCCTGTCAGCAAAAAAGAGAAAAATGTCCCCTCCCAAAACACAGGCACACAGGGAAAGAAGCTGCTTCCTCACATGGATGCACAGGAGAGGAACTGAACCTGCCCCTGATTTAAGCAGCCCTCAGCCTCACCACAAGCCATCCCACAAGGACCTTGATGGCCACAGTTGTGCCTGCAGCCTTTCTGGGAGCTCCTAGGGGTGGCATTCTCAGGGGCACATTCATTAGCAGAGGGTGACAAGCCCTTTGATGCCCGAGCACTTTGAGGCTGGCACTGGGTCAGAGTCAGTGCCCCAAAGCTGCTGGGAGCCTTTATCAGGGCCTCTCTCCACATAATTAGAAGACCAAAAACCTTGGGATGTCCTGCAGCAATGAAGGGGTTTGGCTGGGGTTCTGACAGGATGCTTCAGAGCTTATCTCCACAGCTGGCAATGCATGCTGGTGGTGTGGGACCACACTGCCTCAGCCCTGAGGCAACACAGGGCTGCCCTGTGCTGGATATAATGATCTTTAAGGTCTCTCCCATCCTAAACAATCTGTGATTTTGGGGGAGCCAAGGGAGGGAAGGTGGATGGTCGGGCTCATCTCTGCTCTTGTGTTGCAGACATCACGGCGGCCGCGCTGGCCACGGGCGCCTGCATTGTGGGCATCCTCTGCCTGCCCCTCATCCTGCTCCTCATCTACAAGCAGAGACAAGCTGCCAGCAGCAGACGTACGTGCCAGGGCCTGCTCTCCCCTCCTGGGCTGGCTGGGGTGTGCTCCACTGGGACCAGGTCCCACAGGTGTGGTGTGAGGTGCCCCAAGCACAGGGCCCGGCCAGGATTCTCCTGGAGCTCTCCTGGGAAGCACTAGGCATTCCTGCAGGCTGCTGTGGGACAGGAGGGGACACCAGCAGCGTGCTGGAGGCTCTGACACTGTGAGGATGCTCCCTGTTGAGCCCTTTCCCCCACACCCACAGTGAGAGCTGTCTCATTTTCTCATCCCTCCCTCCACTGCACACCCAAAACAAAAGCTTTGCCTTCTAGGTGACTGAAGAGCATTATCTGCACTTTTTCTCACCTTTCCTTTTAAAAAGGCCCTGACATGTCTGTGGCCATAGCACAGGTGTCCCCTCCGCTGCTCAGCCCAGGCTGTGCTGAGGCAGAGCTGCTGCCCCTGCCTGGCTCCCCAGGATTTCAGTAATGAAGCGGAAAGGGGCACCACCTTTAACTGGCAGAGCCATTTCATCACCCTTGGGCAAGAGGGGCCCTGTGGTTTTCCTCTCCCAGCTTGGTGGGGGCTGTGGGGCTCCGAGGAGCCCTTTGGAGAAGTGGTTTGTGCAGCAGCAGCAGCAGGGCACAGTGCCAGCAGTGCCAGCCACCAGAATGGGAACTGTGCTTTGCACAGCCACACCCTGCAGCCGCCCCTTTGGCTCCCACCTCCATCTGCAGAGCATCACCTGGATGCTGCTTCACCCCAGAGGGCAGGCAAAATCCAGGGGGGTTTTCTCTCAGGTGTCCTGGACCAGGTTATTCCCACCCAGCACCTTTCTTTGGCACAGTTTGGGCCAAAACTTGAGCATCTCAGCCAGGCAGAGCCCAGTAACAGGGGCTGTGGGAATGAGGGAATGGCCTGACCTGGTGCTGCCCAGGCAAACAGGGGCAGCCAGGTGCCAGGTGGTGTTTGCAGAGCCCCAGGTGTGTGCTGAGTGCATCTGGGCACAAATGGGGCTGGGCTGCAGCTGCACCTCACTTCACCACACTGCAGAGGTGTCCCTTCCCCTTCCTTGGAGCCTGGGGTGTCCATCTGGGGAGTGAACAAGTGGGAGAGGGCAGGGATGCAGAAGAGGAAGTTTTAGGGCTAAAGAAGCAGGTGAGGGAGGGAGGAATGCAAAGGGAGAGGAGGAATTGGAGGGGGATAAGACACCAGAGCCCAGCCCTGGCAGTGGGTCTGGGCCTGATGCTGGGCCCTGTGCTGCCAGCACTCACCCCACACATTTTGCCTTTGGCAGGTGCCCACGAGCTTGTCAGGATGGATAGGTAAGGAACCCAGGAGCTCCCAGCTCCTCACACGCCCTGCAGCCTGAATCGCAGACCCTGCACATCTCCTCCTGCCCCTTGGATCTGGCACAAATCCCCAGCCCAGCAGAATGAAAGGGCTGCTGGTGTCACCCCGCCCTGAGTCCTTTCCTTTTCTGGGAAATCACTGTTTCTCTTCCTTCTCTCCATGTGGAAAGTGCCTCCTTCCCTTTTTCAAGGGCCTGCCTCTCCCTGCACCCCAGGAAGAGCTGAAACCACTTGGGCTGAGCTTTCCCCCTGCTCTGGGCTCCCTGTTTGCTCTCAGCTGAGATGCCATGGCCTGAAACTGCTTGGGCTGAGTTTCCCCCCTGCACTGGGCTCCTCATTTGTTCTCAGCTGAGATGCCACTGCCTGAAACCACTTGGCTGAGTTTTCCCCCCTGAATTGGGCTCCCCATTTGTTCTCAGCTGAGATGCCATGGCCTGAAACCACTTGGGCTGAATTTTCCCCCTTTCCCTGGGCTCCCCATTTGCTCTCAGCTGAGATGCCACTGTCTGAAACCACTTGGCTGAGCTTTCTCCCCTGAATTGGGCTCCCTGTTTGCTCTCAGCTGAGATGCCATGACCTGAAATCACTTTTCCCCTGCCCTGGGCTCCCCATTTGCTCTCAGCTGAGATGCCATGACCTGAAACCACTTGGGCTGAATTTTCCCCCTTTCCCTGGGCTCCCCATTTGCTCTCAGCTGAGATCCCACTGCCTGAAACCACTTGGGCTGAACTTTCCCCCTGCACTGGGCTGTTTGTTCTCAGCTGAGATCCCACTGCCTGAAACCACTTGGCTGAGTTTTCCCCCCTGAACTGGGTTCCCTGTTTGCTCTCAGCTGAGATGCCATGACCTGAAATCACTTTTCCCCTGCCCTGGGCTCCCCATTTGCTCTCAGCTGAGATGCCATGGCCTGAAACCACTTGGGCTGAATTTTCCCCTGCACTGGGCTCCCCATTTGCTCTGAGATCCCACTGCTTGAAACCACTTTGGCTGAACTTTCCCCCTGCCCTGGGCTCTCCATTTGCTCTCAACTGAGATTTCACTGCCTGAAACCATTGGGGCTGAACTTTCCCCCCTGAACTGGGTTCCCTATTTGTTCTCAGATGAGATCCCACTGCCTGAAACCACTTTGGCTGAACTTTCCCCCTGCCCTGGGCTCCTCATTTGCTCTCAGCTGAGATTTCACTGCCTAAAACCACTTTGGCTGAGCTTTCCCCCTGCCCTGGGCTCCCTGTTTGCTCTCGGCTGAGACCCCACCACCTGAACCTGCTCCCTGCCCTGCTTGCCTGTTCCCAACGCTCAGCCAAAAAAAAAAAGCTTTATTTCCCCCCCGGGGATACAAAAACCGAGCTGAAACAAGGATGCCAACGCCTGTGTGTCCCTCAGCAGGGCCCAGGGCATCGAGAACCCGGTGTTCGAGGCGGGCCCGGCGGGCGGCGTGGAGCCCCGGCCCCGGGCCCCGCTGCACTACGTGGCCGGCAGGCTGCCCTCCGAGTCCGGCCGGCACCTGCTGTCGGAGCCCAGCACGCCCCTGTCCCCGCCCGGGCCCGGCGACTGCTTCTTCCCCACGCTGGGTGAGTGCTGGCCGGGCTCAGCGCCTCTGAGAGGGTGGGGAGGGAAGGGGATGGTGTGGGGTTAAATATCAGCGGGAAAATTGGTGTTGGTTGTTGGGGAGATGGAACAGGGAAGCCTTGTAAATATGATTGCCTGGTAAAAGATTTTGTGAATATGGAAACTATAAGGGAGATTGAAATGAAGGCAAGCTTTGAGATACCTCAGTTACTGAACAACTGGAAAACAATGGTGTAGTCAAACTGAAAGTAATCCCCTTTTGATCAAACAACACCCTCTGCTTGCAGACAGGCCCAAGGGTCAGAGCAGACCCTACAGCTTGGCAGAAGGGGCCCAAAGAGGAGGTTTTAGGGTTTAAAATGTAACACAGTATAGTTATGTAATGATTCTTATAGGCTGTATGTAAATGCTGTAGGATTTGTATCTTGTACTAGATTGGTTAGTGAGAATCAGAATATTCAACACAGAACATGATTTATTGTATTGTAACGGGAACTTTTCTCACTTTCTATGCTCTTAGCTCTTATCTCTTGTCTCTAAGCTCTTGCCTTTTACTCTCTTAGCCTTTTACTCTCTTATGCTTTTACTCTCTCACCTTCTCATCCCTCTCTGCCCTGCTCTCCTCTCAGGCCTGTGTCTGGCAGCTCCCAGCAGGGCCCTGCACCCAGGCCCTCTGCAATAAACCCCAAGTTCCATAACCAGAAGAAGATTTATTGTATTGTAATGGGAACCTCGCTCTCTCATCCTCTTTCCCACTCTCTTTACCCCTCTTTCTCTCTCTGGGGCCTGCTCTGGGCTGTGGCAGCTCCCAGCAATAAACCCCAAATCCCAGCAGGGCCCTGCACCCAGGCCCTCTGCAATAAACCCCAAATCCCAGCAGGGCCCTGCTCCCAGGCCCTTTACAATAAACCCCAAGTTCCTGACCTGGCTGCAGAGATCTCTGCTCTCCGACCGTCCTGACTGTCCTACCCCCCATCATCCTACAGTTGGTGACATCAAAAACTTGGTGGCTTGAAAGATGGGAGGGACCTAAACCCTCTGTTTTCCACACAGAACCAGAGTTTGCTCACTTCCTGGAATGATATCCCCTCAGCTGCAAGCTGGACTAACACCCCTGCTCTGCCTTTTCCAGATCCTGTTCCTGACTCACCAAATTCCTTGAAAGCCTGAGGAGCCCGGAGGAAACCACATCCTGCAGAGCAGGCCATGCTCACCCAGACAACAGCCCCAGGAGTGCCTTAAGAAACGAAGCTGTGTGCAGGATCCCTGCCCTTGCCTCCCACCCTGCCACTGCCCTGGGACTGGAAGTGAACCTCTCTCGCTCAGATTTTGATTTTTAACTACCTGTTTCCATGGAGAAGTGCTCTGTACTGCCCACATTTTACAGACTAGCTGGAAATTGAGGATGTGGGGATGGGAGGATGTCCTGCACCTGCAGACTTCCCTGAGGATTAACTTATTGCCAGGCTCTCAGCTCTGCAACATCAACACGTTTCTGGATCCTTGACTGAACATCCTCTCTGCGAGTGGATGGTAAAATACTTTATTCAGCATGGAACAAAACAGGATCACCAGCCAACCTTGTACTACCTTTTTCTTTGCAAAACAGGAAGGGGAGAGGCTCCCTGCTGCCACCAGAGCCCTCTTTCCTCACCAGCCTTTTGAAACGGCCATGGACTTGTGATGCTGCTGCCTTTCAGCAGAACACATGTTGGGAGGAGCCTTATTTCTGCTGCACTTTTATCCTTGGCTTGGGATCAGGGCAATTTATCTTTCTGTTTGTTTCATTATCAGTGCTGATTAAAAGGAAAAAAGGATGTTTATGGTTTTCATTTGGGTTTTTTTTCTTTTTTTTTTCTTTTTTTCCTAATGGCTGTCAGTTAGGAAGTTCATCTGGAGGGTGTTGCAGGATGCAACAGGATGCTCCTGAGCCCCTGTGGAGAGGTGGAGGGATGGGGACACAGTGGGAAATGCTGTGGATGGCTTCCCCTTGCTCTCCTGGGGCCAGCAGGGCCAGAGCAGCCGGAGAGGACTCTGTGATTCTCTGGGGCACGTGGGTGAGCACAGCAGCATCTGAACAACAACATCTGGCACTGATTATCCAAAAGAAACTACGGCTCCAGCGTGACTCAGCCCTGGTGATGATATCAAACCTTGTGGCAGACACTGTTACTCAGAGTGTGTTTGTTTTTGTTTGGTTTTTTCTTTTTTCCTTTTGTTTCTCTTTTTGATGTTAGGTGAGTAAAAAACTGGCCACGAGACAAACATAAACATTACTCATAGCAAAACAGAGTCAGACCTGAGCAACAACTGCACCAGGCAGTGTGGCCAGGCTGAGCATCCCTGGCAGCACACAGAATTCCACACTGTGGGGCTGGAAGAAACAGTGTTTGCCTCTGGAACAGGCCAGGGAGCTGCAAATCCTGATTAATCCAGCATTGGATTCAGCAGGAGCACCCATGAGGTGGTTCAGGGATGAAGGAGAGCCCACAATGTGGTTCAGGGATGAAGGAGAAGCCAGCACACACAAGGTGGATAAGGAATGAAGGAGAAGCCAGCACCCACAAGGTGGTTCAGAGATGAAGAAGAAGCCAGCACCCGCAGGATGGTTCAGGGATGAAGGAGAAGCCACAAGGTGATTCAAGGATGAAGGAGGAGCTGGCACCCACAGGATGGTTCAGGGATGAAGGAGAAGCCAGCACCCACAAGGTGGTTCAGGAACGAAGGAGAAGCCAGCACCCATGAGGGGGTTCAGGAATGAAGGAGAAGCCAGCACCCACAAGGTGGTTCAGAGATGAAGAAGCCAGCACCCACAGGATGGTTCAGGGATGAAGGAGAAGCCAGCACCCACAGGATGGTTCAGGGATGAAGAAGACAGCACCCACATGGTTCAGGGATGAAGGAGAACCCACGGAGGGGTTCAGGGATGAAGGAGAAGCCCACACCCCCATGTACCACGGATGGAACTTCCTGAGCTTGGGCTTGTGCTTCATTGCCACCCACAGCTCAGCCCCTTCCTGGCTCTGCAGGGCAATCCAGCACCTGGTGCCTCCAGCAGTTCCTTTTCCCTGTCTCAGCAGCTCCAGCTGGAATCACGCCGGGGTTTTGCCTGCCTGCAGGTCCTAACGGCTTTGCAACCCTCTCCAAGTGGCTGTGCTCCCTCAGGAATGCACTGCCCGATGACAGAACCAAGCTTTGCTGGAAACAGGTTTGGCTCTGTGTGGCAGGAACCCCCTTTTTTGGGATACCTGGTGCTGCAGGCTGAGCTAAGCTCTGCCAGAGGCTCTAGTGGGGCATGTTGGGGCACTGAGTGGCATCAGCTTTCCCTCCAGAAGGAAAACTAAAGTTTCTGGGAGAGAGAAGAAACAGCTTCCGAGGCTACCATGCATGCTGGAACAAGAGTCCTGGCACAGGGGTGCTGGGTCCCCACCTCAGCCCCCAATTCCATGGGGAAGATGACACAGATGCTCATGGTGAAGGTGACCCAGCTGCAAGACAACATCTGGGCAGTGAGGATCCACCCTGCCTTGCAGTGCCTGGGGCTGTGGGTGCCACAGGATCCTGTCCCAGTGCTCAGGGCTGCTGCACCTTCCTTGGGCAGAGATTTTCCTGCAGGAAGCATCCTGACCACTCTGGGGCAGGGCCAGCCCTTGGGGAGGTGCCCCAGGGTCAGACAGTGCCCAGGTGGCTCCTGCAATTCCCACACACCTTCCAGCGGCAGCTCACCAGCTTGTGAAGGTGTTTTCCCTCCCACAATGCTTTTTTAAATGAAAATACTCTTAATTTATCCTTTTGTTCCCACATTTCCAGCTCCCAAGAGATTCCTCTTGGCCAATGTTCCCTGCTCCCTTGCAGTCCTGGGCATCCCAGATCACCTCTTCCAAGTGAGGACTTCCCAGTCCTCTCCCAGCTCCATCTCCTCTGCCTCTCCCATGCAGAGAAGGGCAAACCTTGGATGGATGGATGTAAAAATTACAGACAATCACCCCCTTTTGTGCATTGTTGCACCAGCCTGGAGCTCCCTGTGAAAGCCCCAGTTTCTGGCAGGCAGCAAGGCCCTGACAGACATCATTTCCCCAGGCAGGCATGAGGCCAGCAGGCACCCAGCAACACGCCTTTGACAAGAGCTGAGTGTCCCTGAGCCCTGAGAGGGGCCAAAGCTCCTCTCCCCACTCAGGAATTGGGTCACTGGGCACTTTGTGTGGCTGGCTTTGGATTGCTGCTGCTGGCAGAACGTGTGCTCGTGACATGGTGGGCACACAGCAGAGCCTGTGGGGACACTGCCTGGGCAGCAGGGAGGGATGAGCTGTGCCACTTGTCCCTGTTGGCACCGGGAAGGGGAGCAGCCATTGCCATGGCAATGGGATTTGCCAGCTCAGCACTTCAGGAGCAGTGTCCCACATCCACGGTGACAGGGACAAGTAGGGGCTGGTGGCACGGTGTGCTGCAGCCACAGCGCAGCCCTCTCTCTCTCTGGGGAAGTGGCTTAGCTGGGTTTGAGCCTCAGTGACAGTGCAACTCATGGAAAAGAGGGTGGTGCAGAAGCTGGAGTGTGAACCAAGTGGGAGGGAGGAGCTGAGAGTGCAAAGCCTGAGGTGAGAATCACAGCCACAGCTTGCACTGCTGGCTGCCAGCTGATTCATCAGAATGTAGAGCAGGGCTCTGCAGGCAGAGCTCTGTAGGCAGAGCAGAGATGGTGAGAGATAGCAGGTGGAGGTGGGGACAGGAAGGATGGCAGTGTCACACGAGGTGTCAGCTCCTCTCACCATTTGTGCCCGTGGGTGCTCACTCACCTCTCCACAGACACCTGGGGTTAGAAGGGACTCAGAGCTGGAAAATGCCCAACATGGTGTTTGCTCTTTTGACTTTTTGAGCCATCCTCAGAGGCACAAACAGGAACCCAAGCAGAACAGTCGCTTTCCCAGACCATGGGATGATGGGTGGGGTCTCATATTATCCCCCTCTCAGTCTGAATCCATTCACCCTTGTCCTGGCACTCCAGGCCCTCATCAAAGTCACCAGAGCTCTTCTCATTCACAAGGCCCTCAGCAGACATGCACACCAATGGTGAAGGGAGCTGAGGCTGGGCTGCTACTCCAGCCACTCCCAGTGCTGAGATGGGAGGGCAATGCCTGGAGCCCTTCCAGACCCAGCACCCTGTGAGCAGGGCAGCAGCACCAGCACACCTCCCCATAGAGATACTCATATTTTTTGCGTTTGGAGATGGAGATGAGGCCTGCTGAATGATTGTGAGGGAAGGTCTTGCACAACCAAGCATCAAAGGAGACCAAATCTGTGCACAGCAGGTTTGGGTCCTGAGTCCCCAGAACATCACACCCTGTGCCTTCTCTCCCCTTTCATGTGCCACACTCAATGCCAAGCTCACTCTCGTCCCTGAAACATCACACCCTGTGCCTTTTCTCCACTTTTACACTTCACACTCAATGCTAAACTCACTCCAGTCCCTCAAACATCCCACCCTGTGCCTTTTCTCCCCTTTCACACCCCAAACTGAGCGCCAAGCTCTCTCCAGCCGCCAGAACATCACACCCTGTGCCTTTTCTTCCCTTTTATGCCCCGAACTAAGTGCCAATCTCACTCCAGTCCCCAAACACCACACCCTGTGCCTTTTCTCCCCTTTCACACCCCACACTCAATGCTAAACTCACTCCAGTCCCCAAACATCACACCCTGTGCCTTTTCTCCCCTTTCCCACCCCACACAGTGCCAATCTCACTCCAGTCCCTGAAACACCACACCCTGTGCCTTTTCTCCTATTTCACACCCCATACTTGATGCCAAGCTCACTCCAGTCCCCAAAACTGTGCCTTTTCTCCCCTTTCACACCCCACACTCAATGCTAAACTCACTCCAGTCCCCAAACATCACACCCTGTGCCTTTTCTCCCCTTTCACACCCCAAACTCAGCTAACCACTCCAGTCCCCAAACATCACACCCTGTGCCTTTTCTTCCTTTCACACCCCACAACTAGCACCACTCACCAGTCCCCAAACATCACACCCTGTGCCTTTTCTCCCCTTTCCCACCCCACACTCGATGCCCAGCTCGCTCCCACAGCGCTGCCCAGCCCGTCCTGCCCCAAAGGCCCATTTTGGTGTCTCACCGACAGGGAGGGCGTGCCCTCGTCCTCCACGGTGACCACGAGGCAGTAGGAGCTCTGGCGCTCACGGTCGGGCGGCGAGGGCCGCGTGGCGATCTCGCCGGTGACGCGGTCCATGCGGAAGGTCAGGTCCTCGTTGCCGCGCGTGATGTAGTAGGAGAGGACGCTGTTGAGGCCGATGTCGCGGTCGGTGGCGCGCACCTGGACCACGGCCGTGCCGCCGCCCACGTTCTGCGGAGATACACCGTGTAAATCCCACCGGCCTCGTCGCGGATAGAACGCCTCATTTGTCACGGTGGGATTTCATGGTTTGCCTCAGAACCCTGCGTTCCTCCCCTGATTATTCCCTCCTAGGTGTGTCAGCCACCTCTCCTTTCCACACCCTGACCCCTCCCAGCACTGTCTGTCAATCCTGGAATTCTAGGAAGGGCGTTGAGTGATTGGCAGATTCAAAGGATGCCCTCTACCCCTTGAGGGACATTGGGCCTTTTGTTCCCAAATTTCCAGCTCCCAAGAGATTCCTCTTGGCCAGTCTTCCCTGCTCCCCTGCTGTCCTGGACATCCCAGATCACCATTCCCAAGTGAGGACTTCCCAGTCCTCTCCCAGCTCTTTTGAGTCCTTTGTCCCTTGAGACCTCCTCTCCTGTACCTGGCTGGTGGCTCCCTACCCCTTCCCACCAACTCTCCCCCTGGTAAAAGGAACAGCAACCATGGGGTCAGGGAGTTCTGGACTGCTTCTGCTCTGCATTCAGAGCCCTGTGGGCCAGAATAAAGCTCTGGATCCAAACCCTCCATAAGAACCGACTCCTTTCCTTCACCATCACCTCAAAGCTTCTCCACAGAGGGAAACCTGAGGAGCAGCCCCTGTTATGGGGGGGAGCTCCATCCCAGCACCACCAGAGCTCCTGCAGGCCTGGCCTTGTCCTCACGGGCCCAGCTGCAGCACCCAGCGAGCCCAAAGTGTCTGTGGGGTGAAACACCACACACCCACAGCCCAAAGTGTCTGTGGGGTGAAACGCCACAGTGCTGCTGTTTGGTTCAGCAGCAAGGCCAGGCAAGTCAAGCCACGTCTCGCCTGCTATATTGGTAAATTCCAATACTAATTAATAATGTAATTCTAATATAGAGAGGGCACTGATGTGCTTGAGGCTCCAAACTCGCTGCCCCAACACCCGGCAGCTCAGCAGAAAGCTGCACATTGGGTCTTATCTAGTCTGGCACAGCCTGGAAGAGCATAAAAACTGCAGTGTGAGCAGAGGTGAAGGCCGTGTAATGGACCCAGAGCTCAGCTAATTATTTTTGGATAGTCCCATTATGGGGAAAATCAAAACAGAAATTCTGTTCTTCAACCTGCTATGAACATGTATTAAATAGATAAGAAAACCTTAACAGGGCAATATCCTTAATGCTAAGCTATAAATCACAAGCAGCAGTTCCTCACAGCTAAGTGGCACTGGCTATTACTCATATTTCATTTTTCATCACCAAATTGAGATTTCCCCCCTGCCTCAGTCCAGGAATTAAACTGTCAGGAAATAAGTTGTCTTTTCTCATGCCTGATTGTGTTTTATTGCTTAATTATCTGGCCCTTGCTAAGCTGCTTCCTGAAAGCCATTCTTATTCTGCACAGCACTGTCTCTTGTGTCACTTTGGTGGCATTTCCATGGGTGTGCAGCCACTTCTCCTTCCGGCTGCTCCCTGCAGCCTCAGGGGCTTCAGTTGCTCACAGAGCTTTTTCCTCACCCAAAACGAGGAGGACATCACCAGTGAGGGCTTTCAAGGGGTAACCAGCCCTTATAACACCCAAGGTGGGGATGGCAAGGGGTCAAAAACCTTTAAACTACCCAAGATGAGGTTTGCAAGGGGATGCCAACCATCAAATGGCCAAAAGATGAGGTTTGCATGGGGTCAACAACCCTTAAATGACCAAAGATGAGGTTTGCATGGGGCCACTAATGCTTAAATGAACCCAAGATGAGGTATGCATGGGGTCACCAAGCCTTAAATGACCCAAGGTGACATTTGCATGGGGACGCCAACCATCAAATAACAACCCTTAAATGACCCAAGGTGAGGTTTGCAAGGGGATGCCAACCATCAAATGACCAAAGATGAGGTTTGCACGGGGTCACTAATGCTTGAATGACCCAACCTGAGGTTTGCAAGGGGACAAGCCTTAAATGACTCAAAGTGAGGTTTGCATGGGGATGCCAACCATCAAATGGCCAAAGATGAGGTTTGCATGGGGTCAACAACCCTTAAATGGCCCAAGGTGAAGTTTGCAAGGAGATGCCAACCATCAAATAACAACTCTTAAATGACCCAAAATGAGGTTTGCAAGGGAATGCCAACCATCAAATGGACAAAGATGAGGTTTGCACGGGGTCACCAGGCCTTAAATGACCCAAGGTGATGCTTGCAAGGGACACTGCGCTGTCCCCACCTGCCTTGTGGTTAGAGCTGCCCCTGGGAGGGCAGAAGGGGAGGAGCTGTGTGCTCACCTCGCTCACGCTGACGTTGTAGCCGAAGGGGCTGTCGATGACAGGGGGGTTGTCATTGACATCCAGGATGTTCACCCGCAGAATGTGCTCCTTCCTCCGCGGGGGAACGCCGCCGTCTGACGCTTGGATCTGCAGTCAGGGGTGGATTTCCGAGGGGAAAAAGGGCTGTTTTGAAGCTGACAGCTCCAAGCAAACAGCCTCAGTGCTCAGACCACGGGGTGAGGGGTGGTTTGGTGCTGACCCGTAGGGTGTAGTGGTCCAGCAGCTCCCGGTCCAGCGGCCGCGCCACGAACACCTCGCCGTAGGTGCCGTTGGTGGTGCGGATCTCGAAAGCACGGCCGATATTCCCCGATGCCAGAGAGAAAGTCACCTGGAATCACCACAGGGAAACAAAACCAGGGCAGGCAGGGTGATGCTGAGGAGGAGGAAGGGGAAGGAGACCCTGCAAAAATAAATCCAGCATCCCCCCAGCTTTTGAAAAGCAGTGGGATCCACAGGTGTGCTGGCGTATTGCAGCCACCCCAAAGCAAACATGGCCAACCCCTCTGGCAGCTCCCATGCTGCCAGCAATTTCTGTTATTAAGGGTGATGGGACCTCATTAATGCTTGTCTGCAGGGTAATGAAAATAACAAATGTCAGAGAGCTTCCTGCTCAGCCTGCCAAGGGCTTTGCTGCTGGTCCCCACAGTGGGACAGGCCACAGCTGGTTTTCAGATTGCAGGGCTCCTTTTGACACTCGTCCCACAGAGCTCTTTGCCCCAGACAGCCTAAGGACAATGCTTTGCCTCTCCTGCTGCCTTGCCTTTTTGGATAGTCCCATTATGGGGAAAATCAAAACAGAAATTCTGTTCTTCAACCTGCTCTGAACATGAATTAAATAGATAACAGGGCAATATCCTTAATGCTGTTGGACTCTTGGCACTTACTGCACAACGCCCCCAAAACCTGGCATTAATGGCCAGAGTTTGCTCTCACAGGGATGCAGAGGGAAGGGGTTGGGAGGGTGCTGGCAGGGGGATTTCTGTGTCAGTGAAACACCACACACAGTCTCACAGAAGCTGGAAGGGATCATTGAGACCAGCTCCTGGCCCTGCACAGGAAAACCCCGCATGTCTAATAGCATCATCCAAATGTCTCTGTCCCTACCTGGCCATTGCTGCCTGCATCTGGGTCTCGGGCCAGCACCAGGGCCACCCTCTTGCCCACGGCGATGTCCTCAGCCACGCTGACAGACGAGTCAGAGGTGATGTCGAACTCGGGGCTGTTGTCATTCTCATCCAGGACTGTGATGGTCACCTGGGAGGGGGCACGGGGCTCAGGGCATGGACAGGAGCCAGACCCCTGCCCACCCTCTGGTTTTTATCCTCTAAATAGCCAGGCACAGAGCAGCTTGGGCTGCTGCAGGGTGACTCTTTCCTGGTAAATTTTTCACTAGCAGTGATTTCATCCATGCTCACAGCAGCAGGGTCAGGCAGGATTTGCTCTAAAGCTCAACAGGGACAAAGAACGCAGAGCTGAGTGTGTTTAACTCAACCAGGGCAAGCCGGGTGTGGAGGAGACCTGAGCTCCCTCCTGGAAAAAGGCACAGGAGCACGAGCTGCTCGAAGCCTGGCTACCTTGGCCACAGTTAGGCAGAGGAAATGCTCTCATCGAGTTTGCAATCCAAGCGCTGCAGGGCAGCACAGAGATGAGAGAGGAAGAGCCTCTCTGTTCCCGGGGATTTATTTATGGGTGCCCCAAGCTCCCAGGTGCGGCCGGGCTGAGTGCGACAACATCCCGGGAGGAAGCTGGGGAGCGAGCTGCGAGCCCTGGGGTGATTCACTCATTGTTGCTGCTGGATTCACAACACAGAGCCAGGAGCAGGGAGAGCTCATTCAGCCACTGAGGCAGATCCGGCAGCTGCTGTCCCGAGCGCTGGATCAGAGAGCCAGATCAGGGATCCTGCTGGGCAGCAGCAGAGGGGCTCACGGGGCTGCCCCACGTCCTGGGGGTGGCAGAGGGGCTGGTGCTGGTGGGGCATCCACCTCAGTCCCTCCTTGCAGCTCAGTGTGCACCCTGGCAGGGATTCTGGTCTCCAGCAGGCTTACCTTCTGTTGGAGGAAAGCAGAGGGAGAAACAGAGAACACAAACAATGAGGAGTTAGCGAGGCATGAGGAAGTGTGGGTTAACCCTGATCCTACCACAGCAGTGCCAGGGGTCATGGGTACTCCTCTGCAGCGATTTGGAGGCTCCAGTGTTGGGGCATCCCTTTGTTTTTTCCTAGCTGAGGCTGGCACATCTGCCCCTCACCCTGGGAGAGGTTCAGACAAGGGCACGGTGCTGTGTGGAGAGCAGAGCTGTAAGCACCCATGGGTGGGCCCTGCAGCCGGCAGAGAAATGCAAATCACCCCCTGCTTGGCTGCCTGTGAAACTGTTAAATATAACCCTCAGAAACACAAACCGCTGTGGATATTTAAATGCCCCTAATTTTACCTCCTTCAAAACTGTTTTAGCAGGGTTTCTGGACTCTGGAAGCTGGAGCAGAAAGCTCAGCTAGAACAGGCTGTCCTGGGAGAGGGAGGTGGTCTGAGATGGACAGGGGATGGTAGGGAAACTGGGAGAAGCCACTCACCACTGTGGAGTCAATCTTTGGTCCTCCATCATCAGCCACCACTGTCAAGGTGTAGAAATCCCCTTTCTCCCGGTCCACCTGGCCTTTGACCGTGATCACTCCCTGCCAAGCATGAGCAGCAGCTTTGGTTTTGGTCACCAAACCCAAAGCTCACCATGCTCAAATGGGCCAGGAGGGACCGTGCTGTGGCTGCTTACCGTGATCCCGTTGATTTTGAAGAGGGAGAGCGCCTGGGGGTTGGTGTTGGGGTCGAACTTATAGGTGATCTGGTTGAGGTTGTCGATGGAGCGCGCCTGGACGCGGAGCACCTCGGAGCCCAGCGGGATGTTCTCCATGATCACGGCCTCGTAGCTGCTGTTGGAGAACTGCACGGCCTCGTCCAGCTCGTTCAGCAGGCTGACGTACACGCTGCAGAAGCCCTGGTTGTGGGGCGGCGCCTGGTCCGTGGCAGAGACGTTCATCAGGTAGCTGGTTTTGGTCTCGTAGTCCAGGTAGTCGATGGTGGTGATGAGCCCCGTGCTCTCGTCGATCTCGAACTTCCCTTCCGCGCCCGACACGATTCTGTAGCTCACCAGGCCCCCGGGCCCTGGGGAGGGACCAGGAGCTGGAGGTGCTGGCTGCACCAAGCACCCCGAGGAACCAGAGAACCACACCAGGCACCACTGATGCCTCCCCCTGGCAGAGCCCATCCCACTGGATTTCAGCCCAGCCAAGCCAGCATCTGTAGCAGATTCTATGGAATTGGCTAGGGCTCCGTGGAGGGCTGAGACTAAAAGGTAGGAATTGCAAGTCATGATGAGATAGCAAAATAAGCTCCTGTCTTCTGCCTCTCGGACCCTACCTTATCTCTGTAACCCCATAGGTCACTTTCCCCTAACCCCTACTGCTCGACAAGTTTGGATCCCTCTGTATCCTATAAAAATGGGCTGTTTTAGCCCATTCAGCAGCAGAAGAGCCATCGCTGGAACCCTTCACAGATCCCCTCAATAAACCATTGCTGTGGAACCCCCAGGATGATTTCTTCTTCTCTCTCATCTGCTTCTTCTTCTAGCCCACTAGGCACCTTAGCAAGCAAGCAAAAGCTGGGAATCCTAAGAGCTGATAATCACTAAAGAGCTGAAATCCACTAAGCTTGCTTAAGGTAGCCACAGCTATGAGTGGCCTGAGTATTTGGACATTTGTCACTGTCCGGGCACTATTTACAAATCACAAACAGGATGGGGCTGCTGTGGAACATGCCTTGAGCTGTTTGATTTTCCAGCATCAGCCTCATTACATGGTTATGACAATGGGAAGATGCCAGCAGCTCACATCCCAGGCAGCAGACACAGAACTTAATGTTACAACTCACTTTATAAGTTTTTTGACCAATCACACAAAGCAAAAGCACATTGACAGTAGTTCTATCCAACCACCATAAGCACACGTACCTTTGGTTAAAACAATGCTTGCTTATTTCAAATAAAATACCTGCTTGTGAGCCTTAAAACACAGTGCACAGAGCTCCATTATTAAGCTTAGAACTTTCTAATATCTTGCTGGATAAACTTTTCTATAGCTTAGGGAGTTATTCTAGACAAGTGTTAATACACAGACCATTGTGGTATTTGTCCTTGCTTTTCTTCAGTTTAAATAATTTTTCTGCTGACCAATCTCATGGCTGCTGCTTAGCTCTAATCACAGTTCTGCTGTCTCTGAGGCCTGCCTTTTGCAGCTTTCCCAAAACCCTCTAATTTTGCGGATTCCCACATTCTGCAAAAACCAGGATTTGGGATTTGGATACTCTGTCCCCAGGAGTGTCCTGAGCTATCCGTCCCGTGCTGCCTTGCTCAGAGCCAGCTGTGCAGGCTGAGAGGCCATGAGGATCCGTGCAGTGGCTGGCATCTCACCGCCCTCCCCACACTGGGTGTGTCCCACCTGCCCTTCCCACCTGTGTCCCGGTCGGTGGCGCGGACCACTGCCACGGAGGTGCCGATCCCCGCCGTCTCCCGCAGCCCCAGGCGGCTGTACTGGCGCTGCGTGAACACCGGCACCTCGTCGTTGACGTCCTCCACGTACACGATCACCTGGGGAGCCCCGGAGAAACCACACAGGAACTGGGTGAGACTGGGGAACCAACCCTTCATGGTGCTCATGGAGAAACAGGCTGGGCATGGCTCGGAGCAGCCTGGGCCAGTGGAGGTGTCCCTGACAATGGTAGAGGGGCTGGAACTAGGGGGGATTGAAGGTCCCTTCCAACTCAACCCATTCCATGATCCTGTGATAACCTCTTGTTGAAAATTGCAATGCAAGATGTTTTCCATTACCATCTGTATGGCAGGTTATCTTTGTCAAGTGGGCAGTTTGCCTTATCTCTCTCTTTGAGTGACCACAATCACACCTCCCTCGGGAGGGGACATTGCTGATAACAGCTATTGAATGTCACTGCATGGCTGATAAGAACTATAACATCCCATTGGGAGATGGAAGCCCAGGGGGAGGAGCCAAGCATTGCTACCCAGATATAATCCAGAGGTTTTTGAGACACCAGCACGGCTTTCTCCATGGGATTCCCCAGAGGAACAGCAGCTGCCTCTTCTTCCACTGGATCTTCAGAGGAAGAATACATCCTTCTCTACAGGATCCCTGCTCCAACAGAACCACCCCTGACACTGTAGGAGGGCTGAGCCACATTTCCAGTGGGACTGCCACCAACAGCCTGACCAACAGGGCGTCAGGTTGGGTTCTGACTCTGTCAGTCCTGTTCTGCATTGTTTATTTTATCCTTTTTTTTTCCTTCCCTATTAAAGAATTGTTATTTCCTGCTCCCATATTTTTGCCTGAGAGCCACCTTAATTTAAAATTCATAGCAATTGGGAGGGGTGGGGAGGGTTTACATTCTCTATTTCAGGGGAGGCTCCTGCCTTCCTCAGCAGACTCCTGTCTTTCCAAACCAAGCCACCTCTTCTACAAACACCACGGGATGGAGAATGAACATAAAGAGTTTAACATCCCAAATTTAAGCCTGTGATGTTTAAATCTGATTTAAACCATTAGATCCTGTGGGTCAGAGTGAGTCAGCCTTTCCCTGCTGGGGAGGAGGCACCCTGGGTGCATCAATTCCTCCATCCTCTGGGATTCGCTGATCAAACCCCTGGAGACCTCGCAACAGAGAGACTCGCTGGGAAATTTTTGCTCCAAGTTCAGTGCTGTTTCCCCAGGGAACACATTTCTTTCTCCTGGTTTTCTGCTTGCTGCTGGTGCTGGGGGCACTTCACAGTCAGCCAGAGCCCACCCCAGCACTGGGTCTAAGAAGAGATGGAGGGCTGGGCTTGTGGGAGCCGTGGGAAGCGGCTGTGCTGCAGCTGACGACTGTCACCACTGGGTTCTGGATTATTTAAATAGTGCCTGGCCAGGACACAGGGTTTTCAGCAGGCTGAGGCTCAGCTTTTCTTCCCAGCAGCAGAGCCGCATCTCACTGAGCGAGCAGGACTCCCTCTGAGCGACTGCCGCACGCCTCAGCAGCATAACAGCACCAAAACACCACAGGAAAAAAGAAAAATCAAACAATCCCCCCGCCAACAACCTCTTCTCTAGCCATGAGCAGCCCCCAGAGACTTCCCACGCCAGATCTTTCTAATTTCCTGTCCTGGGAAGGACCAGGATCGCGAGCGTTTTGCGTGATCGGCTGTGAGCTCCTCACCCGCACGGAGCTCCTCATGGGCCCCTGCTCCGTGTTGTAGGCCTCCACCTCCAGCACGTGGGAGGAGTTCTGCTCCCTGTCCAGGTGCCGCACTCCCCGCATCACCAGCCCCGTGCTGGGGTTGATGCGGAAGTGGTTGTGCTCGTTTCCTGGAAATGGGGAAAAAACCGAGATGGATGCTGCCCACTGCCCCCACACCCGTCCTGGGGACACACTGAGCCCTCTCTGGGAGGCTCTTTGGAGGGAGATTATCGAGCAAAACTTCAGCCCCATCACCTCTGGTTACATCAGATTCAGCTGCATCAGTGTTTGGCCCTGGCTCAGGCCAGGAGGAGCTACAGAATGGCATCAAATAAGAAAAATGTGGATGCGTTGGAGTGAGCCTATAGGAAGCCACAAAGATGCTCTGGGGGCTGGAGCAGCTCTGCTCTGGCTCCAGGCTAGGAGAGCTGTTCAGCTGTTCTCTGGGGAGACCTTAGAGCCCCTTCCAGTGCCTGAAGAGGCTCCAAGAGGGCTGGAGAGGGACCTGGGACAAGGGCCTGGAGTGACAGGAACAGTGGGAATGGCTTCAGACTGAAAGATGGGATATTGGAATGATATCCTTCCCTGTGAGGGTGGTGAGGCCCTGGCACAGGCTGCCCAAAGGAGTTTGGCTGCTCCAACCCTGGAAGTGTCCAAGGCCATGGAGCACACTGGGGTAGTGGAAGGTGTCCCTGCCCATGGCAGGGGGCTGGAATGAGGTGAACTTTAAGGTCCCTTCCCACCCAAACCATTCTGTGATTTTAGGATTCTATCTAGCTGTCCATCCATGACAAATCATTGCCCAGCAATGAGCCCTAAAGCTGAATTTTGCTTAGGGCTGGGAGAAATGGTTCTGTGGGCTCCAGAGTGCAAAAGGATGGCGAGCTCAGCCTCCTGAGGCTGGGTAGACAAACTCCCTGATGCAGGAAGGGGCACCTGGACTCACCCTTGACAATCCTGTACCACACTCTCCCATTAATGCCTTCGTCCGCATCCGTGGCTTTCACCTTCAGGAGAAAAGCAGAGGAGTAGAGGTCAAGGGCAGAGAATTCCAGACTGGGATGACTCCTCCTACCTTGCCAAAGCTGGACGTCCTTCTCCTCCACCTGAGCTGGGGAGCTTACCAAATACAGAGCAAAGTTAAGTTACTCTCCCCTCAGCATTGGGCAGCAGGGACAGTGGGCTCAGGAGCCCCTGGCTGCTGGATTGAGGTGGGAGCTGAGCCTCAGGACCACCCCACAAATCCCACGGGTCTGTGTGCTGGAGGAGGAGCCTGGATCAATCCTACCCTGCATTCCAATGCTTATCCCAGTGGCGCTGCCACCAGGGATGGAGCCTGGCTGGGATGAGCTGCTCCCGAGCCTGGTGGGCACGCAGCCCACGGCATACTGGAGAGTCACCCAAGCAGCAGCACACGATAAAACTGCCAAAGGAAATGTGAAAGCAAGCAGCCCAGAGCGTCCTTGTGAGCCCCTGAGCAGGGTGGAGCAGCCCCAGGCTCTGGTGCACAGCAGGAACGGCTCTGCCATTCGCCCCGGGAAAACCAAGGCAGGGCTCCCCTCTGGTGTCACTGAACCAGACTGCAGTGCTCTCCCCAAACCCCAGCCAGCAGCTGGGAAGCGGGGCCTGGCAGTGACCAGCAGGGCCAGAGCTCCCAGTCCAGCTGGCACTGAGCCTTGGCATCTTTTCTTGGCCAAACCCACTCCCCACAGAGCACCCACAGCTCAGCCACAGTGTGGCTGCTCTCAAATCACCAGGGCGAGGATGCAGGGAATGCCTGAGCCTTCATTCTCTCCCTGCTTCCCTCTGCCAGGCATCTTCTGCCTCTTGCCACAATACTACCCAGCAGTTTCTTTTTCCCGGGAAGGTTTGCACCCAGATTTATGCAGGGAAGAGGAAGGGTTGCTGCAAAGGATGCACATGAAATGGGAACAGTGAGGGCATTCACTCCCAGCCCCACACAGCTTGCAGGAGTCAGAGATTCTCCTCTGAAATGTGGACCTTGAGCTGCTCTTGTTCCCTTCCACCAAGCCCCCCTGCATCAGCAGGAAACTTGGAAAATACTGACCTCCATCTGGATTTCTCATCCATGTGCCCGCACATTGTGAAAAATGCCTATTTTATGATTGGCTTTTCGCAACTATTAAAATGAATATAATATGTGTTGTGTTAAAAAGTAATGCTGTATTAATTCTCTTAAGCAGTGTATTAAATACTGTTTTAGGTTATAAAAAATGTTAAAATAGAAACTATGCTATGTAGGATTTTTTTTTTTTAAAGGACTTGCAGAGAGATAGCAGCCACAGGACACCTGAATCTTTCAGAGAAAGAGAATTTATTGTCCTCTTATCAGGAGAAACGAACTTCTTCCCGCCTCGAAGGCACTGTTAAGATTCAGAGGAAGAAGCTGACAGTGCCCAGACAGAATCCTGTGTTTGAATGGAATTTATGCACCATGTATGAGGTGTAGGAATATGTAACAGCCTGTTGTTTTTAAGGGTTAATCCTCTGTTAACGTGGGTCCTTTTTGGGGCTCGTGCTGCCCAGAAAGAGGTACCTGGACTGTCTGTAACTCTTTGTGTTTATTGTCTCATATTGTCCTCATTCAATTTGTCCAAATTATTATTACTCTAATTGTATTACTATTTTTATAACTATTTTATTACTATTAAACTTTTAAAATTTTAAAAACAAGTGATTGGCGTTTTTCACACACATGAAAAACCATGGGATGGGATGGGGTGGGGTGGGATGGTATGGGATGGGGTGGGATGGGATGGGGTGGGGTGGGATGCAGCCTGAGGAAAGCTTGGCTGCTGCTGCTTTGACCTGCTGAGGTCCCAAAGGAAAGGTGGCACTTTAAGAAACTGCCCCAAACTTGGCACAGCAGGGCAGGCAGTGGGAGAAAAGCTCTTTGTGCTGCAGGTGGAAAGCACCTGGTGCAGCCAAGCTGAGCTCCAGCCTGCTTTATCCTTCTGCTGCAGGCACAGCCAGCCTGTCACAGCCCTGGGGGAAAGATGACACAAAAGGATGAGGAGGGGCAATAAAACAATGGGGAAAAAAGGTCGATTTTCTGGGAAAATGAGGGGCAGGCATGAGGAGAGGAGGCTCAGCCGACTACTGCACCATTCACTCATCCTACAGGGACAAATCCCGAGGAGATGCATCCCGAGGGGCTCGACCCCAGCAGGACACAGCTCCGGGGCACTGCAGCGCCCTGGCTCGGCTGGCTCAGGCTGTCCCCAGCCGGCTGCCACCTCTGTCCCACCCTCCCCAACGGGAGGAGGGGGCTGGCAGCCCGCGGAGCGCGGTGGGAGAGGCGGTGAAGCACCGGAGTGCGGGAGGCAGCGCCGCTGAGAGGTACGGAGCCCAAATCCCCTCGGGAAAGCCACTGCCAGCTCCCTAGGCCACCCCCAGGGCTGAGACAGACCCCTGGCTGTGGAGATAATGCCATGGAAAAGAGCTGGAAATGGGTGGGGGTGCAAAGTTTGGGGTGGGCATGGAGGCAGGCATCCCTGCTGGGGAAAGAGCTGGGAATGGATGGGGATGCAAAGTTTGGGGTGGAAATGGGGTCAGACATCTCTCCTTCTGGGGAAAGAGCTGAAAATGGGTGAGGATGGAAAATTTGGGGTGGGAATGGGGTTGGGCATCCCTCCTCCTGGGGAAAGAGCTGAAAATGGGTGGGGATGGATAATTTGGGGTGGGCATAAGGTCAGGCATCCCTGCTCCTGGGAAAAGAGCTGAAAATGGGTGGGGATGCAAAATTTGGGGTAGGAATGGGGTCAGGCATCCCTCCTTCTGGGGAAAATGCTGGAAATGGGTGGGGATGCAAAATTTGGGGTGGGAATGGGGTCAGGCATCCCTCCTCCTGAGGAAAGCACTGGAAATGGGTGGGCATGGAAAGTTTGGAGTGGGCATGGGGTCAGGAATCCCTGCTCCTGGGGAAAGCACTGAAAATGAGTGGAGAATGCAAAGTTTGGGGTGGGAATGGGGTCAGGCATCCCTGCTCCCTTCCCAGCCCCGGTGATGGGAGATGGGAAAGGTCCTGGGGAGGCAGCTGTGCTGTTTACCAGCAGGGCTGATGGGGAGCAGCATCACTGACAGCCCTGGGAACAAAACCAGGAGGGTCAGGCTGGTCCTGCCCAGCATCACCTCCTCCTGCCAGCCCGTGGAAGTATTCAGGGCACTGGGAAAAGCTGGGGAGCTCCAGGAAAAGTGTTGCTAGGCAAGCTGGGGAAGGGAATGAGAGCTGCTTTTCATGGGAGCTGTGCCTGAGAACAGGCTTTTCTTTGCAGGACTTTGAGGAAAGGGAGGGAGAGCAGATGGAAAAACTGCCAAAGCAGGCAGCTGGGCCAGGCCAGGGGTGTTGGGCAGAAGAACCCTCTCTGCTGCTCAGGCATGAGAATCATTCCCTTTTCCTACCTTTCCACCTTTCTTGGGAGCATTTTACCTTCTGCAATTTCTTTTTTTTCCCCTCTGATCCTCATCTGCCTCATGCTCACGGGGATGTGTCACATTTGAAGCTGACCAGGGAGTGATGAACCTCTGGGCAGGATTTCCAGAACAGGAAAATCTCTTTTAATCCAGCAGGATGAAGAATATGGAGCCTGGGTGGGACAGTGATGCTGGGAAGGGGCAATGCCATGAGAGCTCTGCCAGCTGAGCTGGGTATAAGGAGAGAACCATGGCATGGCTTTTTTTCTGGTTTTTCCCAGAAAAAGCCTGGGAAAACACCAGTGTGATCCCTCCTGATGGGTTTCCATGGAACGCTGTCAAGTGAATTTAAAAGACAAACTCTGCAGCCATGAGCAGGAGAGCAAACCCAGCCCGAAGGAATGAAAGAGCCTGAAGGAATTGCCCACGCCTCCTGGCTGGCTCTCCAGCAACAATGGAAGGTCACCACATGCATTTTGGTAAATGGCAGCTTGAAGGTAGCCCTGGAAACCCTGATTGAGGCTGCCTGTGGAGTGGGACACTCTGCAGCCCTGCCCTGGCAGCACAGAGGAGCAGTCCCTGGAGAAGGGGGTCCTTGGGAGTGCTGCTCTGTTCCCAAGGCTGAGGGGAAGGAACAGGGCTGGTTATGGACAAAAAAAATACATTTGGGGTGAAGAGAGGTGAAAACATCGGTGTGGAGGAGGTGAGCAGAGCTCCATCCCTGGGACTGCCTACAACACACACAAGGATTCACCCTCTCAAACCCTGACCCTTTGGTTTCTGCATTTCCCACTTTCCAGGCACAAACGTCGCCCTGACCCATTGGATTCTGCATTTCCCATTTGCCAGGCACAGACCTGGCCCTGACCCATTGGATTTTGCATTTCCCATTTTCCAGGCACAGACCTGGCCCTGACCCATTGGTTTCTGCAATTCCCATTTTCCAGGGAGACCTGGCCCTGACCATTGGATTTTGCATTTCCGTTTTCCAGGCACAGACCTGGCCCTGACCCATTGGTTTCTGCAATTCCCATTTTCCAGGCACAGACCTGGCCCTGCCCCATTGGATTTTGCATTTCCCATTTTCCAGGCACAGACCTGGCCCTGACCCATTGGATTTTGCATTTCCCATTTTCCAGGCACAGACCTGGCCCTGCCCCATTGGATTTTGCATTTCCCATTTTCCAGGCACAGACCTGGCCCTGACCCATTGGTTTCTGCAATTCCCATTTTCCAGGCACAGACCTGGCCCTGACCCATTGGATTTTGCATTTCCCATTTTCCAGGCACAGACCTGGCCCTGACCCATTGGATTCTGCATTTCCCATTTTCCAGGCACAGACCTGGCCCTGACCCATTGGATTCTGCAATTCCCATTTTCCAGGCACAGACCGGGCTCTGCCCCATGCAAACAGCACCATCTCCCCAAAGACCCCCACACTCTGAGCAGGCTGATGCACCCTTAGTGATTAAAACCATTCAACTGGTGTCTTCTCTCCACTTTTTGGAGTGTTTTATGGTGAGTGTTTGGCTGCTGCCTTGCACACACCTGTGTCCCCTTTCCCCTCCTGAGATCTTGGTTCTAAATTTGCTCAGTCCAAATCCCAGTTTACCAGTCAGACAGCTCTCCCACACCTCCACAGGAAAGGATAATAAATAATAATAGAGCTTCACCTCCAGCACACAGGGCATTGCACAAACAGGATTTCCCCAGCCCTCATCTCCCTCTGGAGAGATGCCAGCCCCACTGGCTGGGGCTGGGAGTGTTCATGTGAGAAAAAAAAAGGTGCAAAATTCTCTTGGGGGGATCTGACTTGCTGGGGAAAGAAGAGGACAGTCTCCAGCAGGTGTTAGGCAAGAGCTGGCACTGCCAGCACTTTGGGAGGCTGGTTTGTATCACCTGTGACATGTCTGAGCCTGAAAGCAGGTCAGCAAAATGCCTGGCGTGAGGATTTTTGGCATGAGTAGGGTGAGGGTGTTACTCTTCACCCTTGCAAAGTAATAAAGACAGTGCTGGCACATACCACAGCTTAATGGGGACTTATCAGGGCACAGGCTCAACCAACTGTCCAATTTCTTTGGGAGTATAATCACAAAACCCCCAAATGACAGGCAATTCAACAAACCCGCATTTCTGGGGAACAGAGGAGGACCAAACCTCAGCAGCCTGGGGGGAGGATTTTGGGCTTTCTGTGGCACATGGATATTTATCTCTTCCAGAAAATCTTCATGCAATGTGTGTGTGCTCCCTGAAGGTCCCCTCCCAGAGGCCATAAAGAATGGTGGATTTCTTTGCCAGGTGCTTTTGCACTTCAGTTCAGGGTGGTGCTTTGCTTTGCAGGGGGTGGACACCCCCTGTCCCCCCTGTGCCACTGAAAACATGGCTGGGACAATCCTGGACATCTTGGCATGACAAGAACCCATCGGTTTAACCAGAGGGTGGCTGTCTGTCCATCTGCCATGTGCTAATCCCCTCTCTGTGTCACCTTGCAGGGAAGATGAGCTCTGACAACAGGACCTCTCCCACGCCACCTCTCCTTGGGCTCCTGGAGCCGGTGCCACCCAGTGCCACCTTCCCTGAGGGCACAGACTGGCTGCCCACCATCGTGGGGCTCATCTGCATCTTCCTGGTGCTGGCCACGCTGCTGACCCTTGTCACCCTCTGCCACCTTCGGGCGCTGGGCTGCTCCCCCTGGGGTCCCCACGAGTGGCTGCCCCAGCACCCCGTGGATGCCAGCCAGCCCCAGCTGAGGCTCTGGAAGCGCCTGGGCTCCTTGAGGAGCTCCATCAGCAGCTTCAGGAGGAGTCAGATGGTGTCTCAGAGCACCCTGGCCTGTCCCAGAAGCTTCCCCAGCAGCCAGGACTGGGACATCATGGAGTCCACCAAAATGTGATCCTGCCCTGCTCCTCCTTCCCAAGCTTTGGCTCCCTTCTCAAGCATCCTGAATAGAGACCCTTGGAGCAGCTCATTTCCAGGCTCTGTGGCAGGAGATTTTGCAATGCCAGGTTCCCAAATGCTTTCCAGGTTACTGCTTCCTGCCAGGGAAGGTGGAGGCATCCAAACTACACCCACACACAGCTACCACTGGGCAGTCCAAAAAAATCCTGCTGCTTCATTTCTTTTGGAAAATATTGTTGTTGAAAACAATGCAACATGTATTCCATTACCATCTGTATGGCAGATTACCTTTGTCAAGTGAGCAGTTTGCCTTATCTCTCTCTTTGAGTGACCACAATCACACCTCCCTGGGGAGGGGACATTGCTGATAACAGCTATTGAATGTCTCTGCATGACTGATAAGAACTATAACATCCCATTGGGAGATGCTCCGCCCAGGGGGAGGAGCCAAGCATTGCTACCCAGATATAATCCAGAGGTTTTGAGACACCAGCACTCCACAGGATTCCCCAGAGGAACAGCAGCTGCCTCTCCTTCCACTGGATCTTCAGAGGAAGAATACATCCTTCTCTACAGGACCCCCCTGCTCCAACAGAACCACCCCTGACACTGCAGGAGGGCTGCAGCCACATTTCCAATTGGACTGCTACCAACACCCTGACCCACAGGGTGTCAGGTTGGGTTCTGACTCTGGCAGTGTTGTTCTAGTGTACTGCATTGTTTATTTTATCCTTTTATATTTTTTTCTTTTCCCTATTAAAGAACTGTTATTTCCTGCTCCCATATTTTTGCCTGAGAGCCCCCTTAATTTAAAATTCATAGCAATTGAGAGGGCTGGGGAGGGTTTACATTCTCCATTTCAGGGGAGGCTCCTGCCTTCCTTAGCAGGCTCCTGCCTTTCCAAACCAAGACAATTGTGCAAGTTGTGCTGCACCTGAACAAACAGCCTGGAAGAGACTGGGAGCAACGTGGCTACCTGAAGAGAGGCAGCCCAGGGCAAGCCTGCTCCACAGAAAGGAATTCCCAGTGGAGTTACCCTCTGGAGCAGGTGGAGGAATGCTCGTGCCCCCACGTGCTGCCTGGTCCCTGTCGCCCCCCTCCATGCTGGTTGAGCTCTGGGTTGCTGTGTTCAATGCATTCCCATTTCTCCTCTCTGGCCCTGCTCTGCCTGGTTCTGGGAGAAAGGGATGGGGAAACATTCAGAAACTCTCTCCTGCTGCCCCGGGGATGTGGGGATGCACTGAAGGGAGAGACCTGTACAAATAGTTCACGCTGAAGGTGCAAATTAAACTGAAGCTGGGTGATGGCTCATTTCTGTTTCTCTTCCGTGCTGTTCTGTGGAAAACCAACTTCCCCCAGTTACTTCCCCTCTTTTGCCATGGACTTCCAAGGGCATCCCCCTCTTTTGGGAAGCAGGTTCTAAGAACAGGCACTTTGCTGCCAGTCAGACTCGAGTTCCCTCCCTTCCTCCAATTTGCCAAACCGGCTCAGTTTTAGGGTTCCTGTGCAGGGACACACCTCCATCCCGGGATTGCTGATCCCAGAGCACCAGGTACACCTTGCCATGGCACAGCAGGTGCTGAGGAGCCACAGGATCCCTTGGGGATTGCTGCCTGGAGCAGACACGGGGCTCCCAGCAAACCTTTTGTGGCAGGAGGCAAAAGGCTCCTTTCTTCTCTGCCGGTGACTCACACAGCCAGGGACAAAGCTGTCCCTTTGCCCGTGCCTGCAGAGGTATTGAAGGCAGCAGGAGCCTTCCCAGGGCCCTCTGCAAAGAGCCTTTGGTGCCTGCTCCAGAAGAGCCCAGGGTTTGAAGGGATGCTGTGAATACCCGCATTCATCCCGTGCTCACTGAGCCATTCAGTTCTGCCCACCGCTCCCTCAAAGAGCCACAAACATGAAAGCAAAGTCCAAATGCTTCTTTCCCTCTCTGAGGGTTTTCCCCCCTCTCTGAGCATCTCTTTGCAGGCACTCTGCTCCCTCCCCATGGAGATCTCTGCCTGGGAGGAGGGAGAAAGCAGGGGTGTAGCCAAAGTGGCCTCGCCAGCACAGGCCTTGGCTCTTCTCCTCTCACCCCCTGCAGAAATGGGGTGAGCTCCTTAATTTCCCCTTGTTCTTTGCTGCCTTCTCCCTGGCACTCCCAGCCTGGGCTGGCAGAGGAGTGGATGAGCCAGAACACATCTCGCCCTGCCCGAGGGAACAGGGAGGGAGGGAAAACCCCTGCCCTGTGCTTCCAGCAGGGCACAGTGAGTGGGGGACCCCCAGCTCCCAGCCTGGGGTCCCAGGGGAAGAGGCACGTGCCTGCACGATGCTGCTGGCCGCTGGGATGTCCTCGGGGACGCTGACTTCATAGCTGCTCTGCAGGAAGATGGGCCTGTTGTCGTTGACATCCAGCACGGTCACGTACACGGTGGCGGTGCCGGTGCGCCGGTTCCCGGTGGGGCCGTTGTCTGCAGGGACACAAAGGGGAAGGAGGAAGGGAGGGAGGTTCAGGCACCTCCTCCTTGCACAGGAGGTGCTCAGCCCATGGCTGCTGAAATAACAGTATCGAGATTTCTAAACTAAAACATTTCATCTTTTCACAGCTTTTAAATCTCACATGGGTTTTTAGGGTTTTTCCCCCCTCCCTTTCTATTTTGCAAAACTACCATGCTGTTCGGCAAGAAAAAGGAAAAGCCAAACCACCCCCAAGCTCTGCCGTGGAGCCCAGTGAGGCTAGAAATGCAACTGATCATTAGAGAGGATTTGCAGCTCCATGCACCAAGTGAAGGGACTGCTGGAGCCAGGGATTTGGGAGGTGGAGGCAGCCTGGTGAATTTTCCACAGCTGCAGCTCAGCTCACAGCCAAGGAGCACCAGGATGGGTTGATGTTCAGTAGACAAGGACATGGCAGCACAGCTCTTGGGTTTGCCAGGAAGAATGAGGCACGGGGCAGCATGGATTGGGTTGGATTTTTCAACATGCCTGATTTGCAGGAGTGCTAAACCCACCTAGCTGGGAGCCTGTGGGATCTGGGAAAGCACAGACAGTGTGAACCCCATGGGAGGGGCACAGCTGACCCTTTGCCCCTTGGTATCCAGTCCTGTGTGCCCAGGCAGTGCAGCATCCCTGCTGCAGCCCCTGCAATGCTGTGCCCCCAACATTTCTGTCCAGGCCACTCACTTCTCCTCTCCAAAGGGACATCCAAGTCATCTGTGAACAGGCACATCATTATAAAGCTCTGGGGATGACAGCCAAGCTGAGTTTGGCACGGGGACCCTCTGCCCGTGCCAGGTGGCTCAGGGTTAATCAGCAGCCCCAGAGCCAAGGGCTGGCATGGCAGGAGGGGAACGATGCTGTGGAGTTGGCATTTTTGGGTACAGGGATGCCCTGGACAGTGTGGAGCCTCTCAGGAATGGAGGGCCTGCCTTCCCAGGTGAAACCTGGGGCTGGGCAAATCTGAGAGGAGAATAGACCCTCTGCAGAAGTCATGATGGAAGTGGGACACATTAATTCACATGTGCAATGTTAGCACCAGGCACAGGCTCTGGTTTGGAGAGCTCCTCAGAGGTTGCTGCCCCTCTGACACACCTGCAAGGGAGCTCCACACGTGCATGGCCACCACCTGTGGCTGTGTGGCAGTGGGATCCCTGGGAAATCCTTACCAATGGCCTCCAGGATCAGTGTGTAGGATGCCACGGTCTCCCTGTCCAGACTCACGACCGTCCTCACCACCCCGTCCCTGAAGCCAACACTGAATTTGCCATCCTGGTTCCCACCTGCAGCAAAGCACAAGCAGAACAGAAACTTGGAATGTGCTGGGTTGGGCTGAGAGGGACCTGGAGCAAAGCACAAGCAGAATAGAAACTTGGAATGGGCTGGGTTGGGTAGGACCTTAGAGATAATTTTGTTCCAACACCTCACCATGGGCAGGGACACCTCCTAGACCGGGCTGCTCCAAGCCCTGTCCAACCTGATCTTTAACACCTCCAGGGATCCAGAAGCATCCACTACTTCCTTGGACAGCCTGTCCCAATGCCTGGATACCCTTTCAGTGATTTCTCCCAAAATCTAATTTGAACCTTTCCTGGTGCAACTTGAGGCCATTTCCTTGGGTTCTGTGGCCTGGGCACGGGGTCAGCCCAGCTGTGCAAGGATGGTTTGGTACCTTGTCCCTGGCAGAGCACTTTGCCTCACAGCACAGGAACAATCCAATGGCTGTAGGAAAAGCTGGGTCATTTCCTGAGTGCTTTGAGGCAATTGGGGTAACTGTGCATGTGAGCTGTGGGACAGCACACCCCGATTCACCTGCAGAGGAGAGGCCAGAGGGGCTGGGACATGGAACAGCAGGCTGCTACTGTGGGAAAAGTGGCTCTCTGGTGGCACTTCTGTTTTTACCCTCCTCCTGAGGGCTCGGTGTGCAGTTTGCAAGTCAAACCGTGGCCAGGGGATTCCCCAGCCTCCTGCTGCATGCAGGTGCTGCAGCCGTGGGGCGAGCCGGGCACTGCTGCCCACCAGCCCCACCCACCCAAAAATGCCCCAAAATTCCATTTATGCCTTCCAACCATAAACACGGATGGAAGCCCCCCTAGGCCTTGCTCCCTAGCCGTGTTCTGCCCATGCTGATGCTTTTCCAGGGTCAGCAGGGTGGTCAGCGTGGCCGGGAGCCGAGCGGGGCTGTTCAGCAGAGGGCGATGCCGGACAAGGATTGAGGGGCTGGCAAAGGCAGAGCCGGAGTGCAGAGCACCCTGGCCGAGGTCTGGGGCAGCCTGTGCCCTGCTGCGAGCCCAGCCCCCCTCGTGGCACGGGGCTCCCACCTGTGATGAAGTAGCTGAGCTCGGCGTTGAGCCCGATGTCGGCGTCCGTGCAGTTGAGCCGCACCACTTTGAAATCGCGGGCCACGTCCTCGGGCAGGGACACGTTGTAGACAGCAGGGAAGAAGGTGGGGTTCTCATCATTCACGTCCAGAACTGCAAAGGGAGAGCAGAGATGAGTGTGCTGCCCCTGCTGCAGACGCCAGGCTGGGCTCCCAAGGCTCCTCTCAGCATCCCAGGGATGCTCTGCCGGACCCTCCCTCCCATTGGGGCACTGGGGTGCCTGCAGAGTGGCTGTGGGCTCTATTTGGTCTCCCCTGATACACACAGATCACCCTCCTCACAGCCCAAAAACCCATTGCATCACTGAAATTCAAGTCACTATTTTCACCAAGCCTGTTTCCATCCCCGTTCAAAGGAAAATCTGGGGCTTAAATATAAGCTCGGTATTTCCTGGGGCATGGCAGAGACCTGGAGCTTCTTTCCCAAACTCAGGCCTGAGGACAGTGCAGGGTCAGTTTATTTCCAGATGATGCTTATCCTTTTTCAGCACTAGGCTTGCACAGAGCCAGCAAACAGCAAGGCACTAAATTAAAGGCAGGCCTTGCAATAAGGCTCCAGCTCTTAACTGGGATTGCGTGGGCTGTCCAGGCACGCAGCTGATGGGAATCACATGCTGAACCAAAAGAAAAAAGCAACATTGGGGATGGGGGAATGGAGAAAAAAAAAAGATAATTTGGGGGCCCTGCCAAAACCATCATGTTTTCCCCATCTCTGCAGTGTGTTGATAGCAGACATGGAGCCTGTGGGGATGGAGCCATCCCTATGCACAAAGCCAGACCTGAGCCTGTTTCCAGGCTGTGAAAAGTGCATATTATATGGCTCTATGCAGACATATATATATATATATATATATATATATATAAATATAAAAATACACATTTACTACACATATTTTTTTGTATTGATTAGTAGTGCTGTATTAACATTTTAATAGTATAGCAAATGTAGGTTTGTAGTTAAAAGGGAACTTTTGTAGTTAAAATAGGAACTATGTATATGGGATATTTTTTTTTAAGAAAGGAATGAGGTAGTCCCACCAGATAGCAGGACACCTGAATATTTCAGAGAAAGAGAATTTATTGCTCCCTTATCAGAAGAAGCGAACCTCTTCCCACCTTGCTCAGCTATGAATATGCTGTCAGGATTCAGAGGAAGAAGCTGACACTGCCCAGACAGAATCCTTTGTTTGAATGGAATTTATGCATCATGGATGAGGTGTATGAATATGCAATAGGCTGTTGCTCTTAAGGGTTAATCCTCTGTTAACATGGGGCCTTTTTCGGACTTATTTTGCCCAGAAAAGGTACCTGGACTGTCCGTAATTCTTTGTTTTTATTGTCTCATATTGTCCTCATCCCAGTTGTCCAAATTATTATTACTTTAATTATATCGCTATTTTTATAACCATTTTATTATTGTAAAACTTTTAAAATTAAAAAAAAAACCAAAAGAAGTGATTGGCATTTTTCACACAGGCCTCGGTGAGTCTCCTGCAGAACCTGCATTTCCTCCAGGGATGTTTGTCTGAGTCTCCTATAGAACCTGCATTTCCTCAGTGAGGTTTGTCACCATTGTGGAGTCTAAATCTCTTATAGAACCTGCATTTCCCCCAGGGATGTTTGCCATCACCGCGGGCTCTCGCTGCACCCACCTTTGACAGTGAGGGTGCTGGTGGAGCTCTTGGCGGGCGTGCCGGCGTCGCTGGCCACCACCCTGAGCAGGTACTCGGGGATCCTCTCCCTGTCCAGCACGGCCGTGGAGGTGACCAGCCCGCTGGTGCTGTTGATGAGGAAATCCATGCGGGGCATGCCCACCTGCATGCGGTACGACACCTGCCCGTTGGGGCCCTCGTCCAGGTCGATGGCCACCACCTGGTGGGGACAGGGAAACAGGAGCTTCTTTGAGCCAGGTCTCACAAGCTCTTGGAGGTCTTATGATAGCTCAGCTACCTTAGAAGGCATAAAATCAGCAGGATGGCTTCTGTGGCAGTGTTGGAAACAAAAAGGTTTTAATAAAAAGCAAAATAAAAAACTCCTTACAGAGAAAAAGCGATTTAGGGGCAAGAGGCCTTCTTGCCCTTGGTAAAACACCTCACAAAAGCAATTAGTTTCTTTGTTCTCTTCTTTTTCTAGTAAATTGCTTAGGTGGGACTTTTTGGCTTCTGTCCAATTGGCCATCCTTAAGTTTGAGGTGAAGCCCACAGGTCCTATGAGGTGGCGTTTCATTTAACCAAGGAGAGAAACTTCTGAGCTTGTTTCCTTTTGTCACTCCATCAACAGGGGGGCACATTCCTACAGGAGAGCACCTGATCATCATCTCCTGGCCATGGAAGCCATGGTACAGAAATCCCAAGTGCCTTTGGCCCTGGGGATGCAGGGATGAAATGGCCTTGGAGGATCCTCCATACCCGGAGTGAGCCCATGGAGTAAAGATGTACAACCCCTGCTGCATCCCCCCTGTTCCGCTGCTAGAATATGGCAAAGAGAAGATGGAGAGCGTGGAGGAGGTGGAGAAGATGCAGAGAAGGGAGAGGATACATTGCCAGCCTACTTAAGCCATGGCAGCAGCTCCCAGTGTGAGGAATGGCAGCAGTGGGACACGCTCACCTGGAGACGCTCACCTTGTGCATCCCCCCTGTTCCACTGCTAGAATATGGCAAAGAGAAGGAGATGGAGAGCATGGAGGAGGTGGAGAAGGTGCAGAGAAGGGAGAGGGTGTGTTGCCAGCCTGCAGAAGCCATGGCAGCAGCTCCCAGTGTGAGGAATGGCAGCAGTGGGACACGCTCACCTGAAAGACAGAGGTGCCTGCGGGGAGCCCCTCGGCGATCTCAGCAACGAAGGGCAGGTTTTGGAAAGTGGGGTCATTGTCGTTCAGGTCCAGCAGGTTGACAAAAACTGTGGCACTGCTGGTGGCCCTTAGGGGTGGCCTCCCACCTGTGGAGACCAGGAATGGGGTCTCAAGGTTAACACTTGAGCTGCTTCCAACCTGTTCCCCTAAAAATAAGCTCTCACTCACTATGCAGACAGCAGTGCAGGATGGGGGGATGGCCCTGTTTTGTCATAGGTGATCTGCCACCAATGGACAATTAGAATTCCAGAATGGTTTGGGTCAGAAAGGACCTTACAGACAATCCAATTCCAACCCTCTGGGACACCTTCCACTATCCCAGGTTGCCCCAAGCCCCTTCCAATCTATCCTGGGACACTTTCAGGGTTAGAACAGACACAGCTTCTCTGGGCAGCCTGTTCCACCACCTTCTTAGTAAAGAATTTCCTCCCAACATCTAATCTCCATCTCCCCTCTTTTAGCTTAAAACCATCCCCCTTTGTCCTGAAAAGAAAGAATTATCTTTGTATATCTATCTTTCTTCCTATGAAAAGTTTCCCTATGGCAATATTTCCAGAGAAAAACCCATCAGCTCTGCTTCCCTCACCTGCTCGATTGATTTTCTGGGATGCCAATGGAGCAGGGCTGAGGGGGAGGGAGAGTTCCTGCCTCTCAGGCTCTTTCTCAGGGCTGCTACATGAATGACTGCACTCACATTCTGAGCTTGTTTTAGCAGCAGGCTTAAAGCTACCCCCATTTTTTTCACCTCAGAAACACTCAGAAACAGAAACACAAAAACAGAAGAGACTTTGCCATAAGGGCAAAATTAGGCTGGGGAAGTGTTGAAGATTGCAATGCAAGTTGTTTTCCATTACCATCTGTATGGGAGATTGTCAAGTGGGCAGTTTGCCTTATCTCTCTCTTTGAGTGACCACACCCACTCCTCCCTGGGAGGGGACATTGCTGATAACAGACTATTGAATGTCACTGCATGGCTGATAAGAACTATAACATCCCATTGGGAGATGCTCCGCCCAGGGGGAGGAGCCAAGCATTGCTACCCAGATATAATCCAGAGGTTTTGGAGACACCAGCACGGCTTTCTCCACGGGATTCCCCAGAGGAACAGCAGCTGCCTCTTCTCCCACTGGATCTTCAGAGGCAGAATCCATCCTTCTCTACAGGACCCCTGCTCCAACAGAACCACCCCTGACACTGCAGGAGGGCTGCAGCCACATTTCCACTGGGACTGCCACCAACACCCTGACCCACAGGGTGTCAGGTTGGGTTCTGACTCTGTCAGTGTTGTTCTAGTGTACTGCATTGTTTATTTTATCCTTTTATATTTTTTCCCTGTTAAAGAACTGTTATTTCCTGCTCCCATATTTTTTGCCTGAGAGCCCCTTAATTAAAAATTCATAGCAATTGGGAAGGGTGGGGAGGGTTTACATTCTCCATTTCAGGGGAGGCTCCTGCCTTCCTCAGCAGACTCCTGCCTTTCCAAACCAAGCCAGGCAGGTTCAGCTGAGCAGTGAGCACACCCAGGGTGGGATGGAGGCTTACAGTCGGTGACAGACACCACGATCCTGCGCATCAGCTGCGCCTCCTGGGCGTTGGGGTTCTCCCTGTCCAGCAGCACTCCCGAGGTGCGGATCTTGCCCGTGGTGCTGTTGATGGTGTAGAACTTGTTGGGAGGCCGGATGCTGTACACCACCGTGCCGTTCTCCCCCAGGTCCGGGTCCACAGCCACCACCTGCCGTGGGGGAACAGTACAAAATTACAGGAGAGCGCTGGGAATTCACTCCCCACGGAGATTTGCTGCTGTCCCTGCACCAGCAGCACAAAGGAACTCATCCTCCATCCAGCTCTGTGTTTTCGTGACATTTGCAGGGATTTTGCACCCTCGAGACCTCTGCTGTGGTGTTAAATCTCCCCAAAATTGGCCTGTGAGCACAGGAGGTAATGGCATGACAAGATACAAAAGCGCAGCAATCAAACTGGATTTTTCCTCCTTTGGAATAAAACCAGCTAAAAAACGAGGACCCTTTGGAAAAATAAAATAAATAGGACAAAGAGGCACACTGAGGAACTTGTGCTGCCACATCAGGAATAATTCCTTGGTGGAGTTCTCCTCCACGCCAGATATTTTATGCTTTATTGCTCTCCCTGTGACCTTTCTAATTACAGGGGACATTTACATTAACAAACACCCCAATTCCACTGCCCTCTTAACTTCCCCAGCTCCTGCTGCTCGTCCTGCAGCTGAATTTACATCGGATCGGTGACAAAATAATTATTTTCCCAGCAACTAATTGGATTGTCAAAGGCAAGATGACTTCAAGCTGGCACTGAGCAGCAGGGCTGAAGGAGAGAAAACCACTGTGCTCTGGCACGAGCAGCACTGCCAGATCCTTCTCCCCCTTCAAAAAAAATCCTCTTTTTTTTGTCCCCTTTCGCAGCCTTCCTCCTTATATGATTTTGTGGATTCTCTTCACTTTTCCCTCATTTATTTTCCATTTTGTTCCCGTCATTTTTCTCTCGGCGTGATGGAATAGAAGCCTCCCCCTCTTCTCCTCCTTTATTTCGCCAGAGGGACTTGAAAGGCTGTAAATCAAAGTCTCTCAGAGAGGTCCTTGAAGGAGGTCGCAGGCGAGGCTAAGAAAAGGAGGATTTGGCCAAAATCCACACAATTTGGAGAGGGAGGAAAAAAAAAATATCCCAGGGGAGGGAGAAGAAACACAGGGGATGGTCAGCAGCGGGGAGGAGGCTCAGGAGTAAGGTTTTAAATGGAATTAAAGATGGTGCTGGACTGAAGGTGACACTGGTGACACTGGTGACACTGGTTTGGAGGTGTCTCCAAACCAACCCATCACCCTGCCTGACACGTACCGTGGTGACATCCGAGTTGGGGGGCGTCATTTCCACCAGGTTGATGAAGTATGGCTCGTCCTTCCAGGTGGGGTAGTTGTCATTGATGTCCAGCAGCGTGATGTTCACCTGTGGGAGAGCAAGGAAGGACAGCTGCTGCAGGTTCCTGAGGTCTGAAATGTCCCCTGGATGTGCCCAACATGTGTTTCAGGCTGTGGCAGGGCCACCACCCCTCAGGCACTTGGGGACATGGGTTAGTGCAGGCTGGACCTGATCCTCTTAGAGACCTTTTTCCTGAATTACTCTATGGTTTTTGTGTTCACCCTCTGGAGGGAAAACCTGCAAAAAAAAATCAACATCCTGCAAATTTGCAGCCCTTTGGCATAGGTGAACAGAGTTTTGTTTATATTTATCATGGTTAAAACAACAACAGGGCACAAGGTGTGTCTTCAAAGAGCTCCTTCACTGGAAGGGGGATGAAAATCAGTGGGAGAGAGGATGCAGTGGGAATGTGGCAGGAAAGGAAGGAAAAATCCGAGTGGCTGGTAAAAAGCAACAGAAAAAAACTCAGAATAAATGAGTAATCAGGAGAGGGTACAGTACACAGAGGTGTGAAGACAAGAGCAGGGGCGAGGATGGTGCCCTGAAGTGTTACCTGTCTTCATTTTCCCTGTGACAAATGGCATCCCAGTGACAGCAGCGAGCCTGTGGGATGCATCTGGCTGCCTGGGGGTCTCTCACCTCCCCACAGCACCCATTTCTCCGCAGGGGTCTGAGGGAAAGGGCTGCAGCTCCAGGGCAGCATCCATCCCTCAGCAGCTCCTGGTGGAGCTTTCCCTGGGATCCCCCGTGCTCCCACTCCTCTGTGTCCTGCTGTCACACCAGGCTGAGCTGCTGGTGCCACCCCGTGGCAGAAGAGGCCACTCTGGATGACACAGCCTCCAGGGACAAGCCAAAGCACCACGGTGGTTCCTTTACCTACGGGGAAGATTCCTGATCCATCTTACTCCGAGCAGCTCGTGTGCTTTACATCACCTGGGGACATTGCAGGGGCCCTGAATGGACCTTTATTCCTGGTCAAAAATTATTATTTTGTGTGCCAGGTGTATATCCCAGCAGAAAATTTACTCTGCTGCCCTAGTCTCACCGAGTTTTAATATTCTTTTATTTTTTAGGCACCTTTACCCCCCCTGTTTTGCGTTTAACAAGGCTGTTAGGAGAACACAATCCCATCTGGAGCCCCAGAGGAGATCTTAGCACTCCACAGTCCATACTGGTGCCCAGCCAAGGCCACCACGTGTCTCTGGGAGGTTCCATAGGGAGCTTCCAGCCTGCTGCCACAGACCTCCTGATGGACAATTATTGTAGGGCTATTCCTCAGCACAGCCACAAATGTTTCTGCATCCCTCTGTGTTGTGTGGGACACCCTTCCTGCAAGCCAAACGAGCAGGAGCATCCAAATGAATGAAATGCTCAAAGAAATGTGATGCCATGAGCAGTGAGAGAGAGAATCATGGAATAGCTAAGGCTGGAAAAGAGCTTTAAGGTCATCAAGGCTGGATCCTTGGCTTTTGATGTCCTGGTATTTCCTGTTGGCTTGGGCAACAATGGGGTTCCCTGAGGCCTGAGAAGGGCAAGACACAGCACAGGGCTTCAATGTGCAGCTCCACCAGGACCTTCCCAGACTGGCTGGAAGCCCTGGAGCCACGTGAACAGACCAAGGAATAATCACGTGTAGCTGCAGGCTCTCCGAGTGAGCCCCTTCTGGAGAGGAACAAAGGGAGCCGAACAAAGGGAGAGTTCTGCAGGTGAAATAGGACTCATTACCGCATCCACAGGCTCTGGGAAGTCAAGTGCCTCCTGTGTGAGTGAGTGGTTTTCCAGGAAAGCAAGCTGATTTCAAGGTCGGCACCACTTGGACAGTCATTTTGGGAGCCGCAGCAGGGGTGGTGCGGAGGGCAGGAACCATTGTGTGCCCTTCACACAGCACAAATAAAACCCTGCAGCTCTCCACAGCCCCAGGTGGGCACCAGCGCCTCAGGGAGATGGGAATTCTTCCCCCACTCACCATAGCAATGCCTGTCTTCTGGTGGTGCCCCACGCCTCCATCCACTGCCCGCACAATGAGGATGTACTCGGACTTGGCCTCCCGGTCCAGCAACGAGGTTGTGGTGATTTCTCCTGCAGCCACAGGAGATGACAAGGTTAAAGGAGAAACAGTTAAAACCAAGATCAGGACAGTCCACAAATGGGCCCTTTTTTGGATCAGGCAGCTCTTGAATTAACAGGTACCTTCCCAGCCAAGCCTTTCCTCAGGCTGAGGAGCTGAGTTTGCACAGGTGCCTCTGCTGAAGCTCTCAGGGTGACTGAGCAAATGGTGGTGCCTGAAATCTGGTGAATCCCTCAAACTGTGGGACTCCTAAGCAGGCTGACTGAGGGAGAGGAGGGAAGGGTGGGTGTGACCGTGTTCACAGGGGTCTGAGGATGAGGGAAGAGATGAGGATCTGACTCCGTGTTTCAGAAGGCTGATTTATTATTTTATCATACATATTATATTAAAACTATACTAAAAGAATAGAAGAAAGGATTTCATCAGAAGGCTAGCTGAGAATAGAATAGGAAAGAATGATAACAAAGGCTTGTATGTCGGACAGAGAGTTTGAGACAGCTGGCTGTGATTGGCCATTAATTAGAAACAACCACATGAGCCCAATCCCAGATGCACCTGTTGCATTCCACAGCAGCAGATAACCATTGTTTACATTTTGTTCCTGAGGCCTCTCAGCTTCTCAGGAGGAAAAATCCCAAGGAAAGGATTTTCCATAGAAGATGTCTGTGACAGGTGGGGGTGAAAGAGGGAACGGAGAGGAAGGGGCAGAGCAGGTGCAGCGCTCACCTGAGCGAGCGTTGATGCGGAAATGCGAGGAGCCCTCCAGGGAGTAGATGATTGACTCCTGCCCGTACTCCCGGGACCGGTCCATGTCCGTGGCATTGAGAAACAGCACTGTGGCTCCTGGGGGAGGCAGAAATGAGGGCTGCCATGAGCCAGAACTGCCCCACACTGCTCCTGCAAGCCACCCAGACAAGGGGTCCCTTCTGCTGCACGTGCACAAAGCGGCCAAACCCCCAGGCCCCACAGCTACGAGACTTTGCCTCCCCAAAAGGCATCACCCACCCCATTCAGGGCCCTCCTGGGAGCCCAGAGAAGGAGCAGGGGCGTGCCCTGTACCTGCCATAATGTCCTCCATGACGGTTATCACGTAGGAGGGCTTGCTGAACGTGGGGGGATTGTCGTTTTCATCCTGAAGCAAAGAGAAGGTCGAGAGGCTGGTTGGGAAAAAGGCAAAATGGTCAAGCAGCTGCAAGAGCCTGGTGTGGGGATGCTCCTGGGTGGCTGCATCTCAAGGTGAGGCCAGGACATTAAAACACTGTTTGGACCTCTCCACTTCCCTGGGGCTGCCCTGGAGACTGATTTCTACCTGGAGACCATGGATGGACCTGCAGGTTCAGCTGCTCCTGCTGCCACCCAATGTGAGATTTGAAGCAATTTCATGTGCCAACGATGCCCATCGTGCTGCAATTAAATTGCCAACCCCTGCTTTAGTGTCTACAAGCAGGTGGTCTTTAATCAGCCTTTGAGTCACTCAGCTTTGCTGGCGCCTCCTCTGAGGGTAATGAGGAGCTTGTTGCCTGTCCTGGTGATGTCCTCACGATCCCTCCTCCTCCTCCTCCTCATCCAGGAGGTCTGGGCAGGTTAAAGGCAGTGGAGAGGCTGAGTGCAGCTGGATGGGGCTGAGCTGGGGCTCCAGCTGGGTGGACAGGAGCCAGAGCAGATGCTGTGTGGTGTCATTAATGTTCCTGAGATCATCAGGCCGTGCTCAGCAAGGCCACGGCCCGGCAAGCCCAGTCCCAAGGAGGCAGGGTTTGCTTCTGGCTGGCTCTCCATCTGGCCAGAGCCGGCCTGCACCTGCCTTCTGCTGGAGAAGGACATTTCCCACTTCAGCCACAGGAACTGCAGAGCTCCCCAAGGCGCCTGCAGCGACGCCAGACAGAACCCAGCACTCTTCCCCTGCCACAGAGGACAATATCCACCCAAGCAGCCAAAACCAGCTTCTGTGTTCTCCTGATCCTCCCTACAACCTCACCCTCAGACAGCCACTGTATCATAGAATCTGAGAATGCATTGGGTTGGAAGGGACACTAAAGCTCAGCTCCCACCCCCTGCCATGGCAGGGACACCTTCCACTGTCCCAGGTTGCTCCCAGCCCAAGCCTGGCCTTGGACACTACCAGGGACCAGACAGCCACAGCTCCTCTGTGCCAGGGCCTCACCACTCTCACAGGCAAGAATTCCTTCCCAATATCCAGCCTAAACCTCCCTTCTGCTCCAGTGTGAAGTGGATTGCCCTTGTCCCACCACTCCAGGCCGTCTCCAAGGATGCTGAGAGTGGCTGATGCTCACCCCAAGCACTCAGCCCCTCTCCTGCAGGCACAGGCACGCCGAGAGCCGCCGGCTCATCACCCTGAGGAGGGTGTTAGTGGCAGGGAGTGAGGCAGAAACTTATTAGCAGTGCCATTTCCTGGGATCCTGGCGCCGCGCGCGCTATTAGTTCTGACTCGGCGGCTCCTCTACAAAAGCGTATTGTCCCCTAATGGGAAATCTACAAGGCGAGTTTGACTTCTTTATTAAAAACCAACAACCAAAGGATGAAAAAAAATCGCCTCCCTCCCCACTCGCTCTGGTTCTGCCTTCTCACAGCTCTCGTTCCTCAAGTGCCGTCACAAAACACTTCCCCCTCATTTTCTTCCTAGTTTTCAGCTTTTATTTCTTTTCTTTTTCCAGCTGAGAGAAATTCCCTTTGGTGGAGAGCGGGAAAAGTGACAGCTACTTAAACCCTGCCAGCGTACAGGCCCAACCCGGAGAGATGACCCACTGAAGTGTGGTCTTGAAAAAGAAGTGTTTATGCTGTCGAGAGCCCAGTGTGGGAAGGATGTATTTAACCACCACTAACTCCCTGGGCTCTGCCTTGTTCCCCCTCTCTCGAGCACAGTGAGGGATCTGAAGGAGAGACACGCTCATGGGACTTCATTCCCATCTTACAGCATCGCTGGCTTTATCTCCTTCCCCTCCCCAGAGTGACGCTGCCTGGCAGAGCTCCCACAGCTGCGAGACTGACACGTTATCAACCAAACTGTCTCCATCACTGACACGTCCCTGCAGACACCCTCAAACCACAATGTGCCTCAAAGTGACACGCTGATCTGATCTGATCTTCCCGAGGAACGCTGCTGTGCTTGGAGTCTGCCAGCAGAAACGCCTCCTCCAGAGGGATTTCCACACCGTGGTTAGCTGTGGCATGAGACACGTGTAACAGGAGTCCACACATCCTCCACGGGGTGGGGCAGCCTCGATGGGTTATTGATGAGTTAATAGCACTGCCGTGGAGCAATGGCAGGGAGAGCACGAGGGGGATGCACTTACAAACACCTCGATGGTGACGGGCACGGTGCTGTTGAGCGGCGGGTTGCCGGCGTCCATGGCCATCACCGTCAGGTAGATGACCCCGTTGGCCAGCTGCTCGTAGTCCAGGGGGTGGTTCACGCTGATCACTGCAAGGATGCACAGTGGGGGGGTCAGGGCAGCAGGATGGGCAGGCTCAGGGTGCCCCTGGGGCGCCAGGACCAGCACCTACCTCCGTACCCTTCTGACACCGTGATGTCGAAGTACTCGCGGAAGGCAGACGCATACACGATGCTGTAGGAGATCTGGTTGTTTGGAGGGGAGTCCTCATCAGATGCCTAGGGTGTGAGCAGAGGGAGCACATGGGCATGGGAGCTGTGCCAGGGAGAGATGAGGGGATGGGAGGTGCAGGCTGGAAATGTGATGGAGGCAGCTGTGCCCATGAGGGGCCCTGAGGGGATCTGTGAACCATTCTCCTCTTGCCTGCTTCTCTCATGCAAGAAGGGAACTGGCTGTTGGGACCTGCTTTGGAAGGTGTCTGTTAAAGCCATCACAGGCACTGATCATTTTAAACTGACAGTGGGAGGTTTAAATTAGATATCAGGTAAAATTTCTCCCCTGTGAGGGTGGTGAGGCCTTGGCACAGAGACGAGGTGGCTGCCCCATCCCTGGACGTGTCCACGGCCAGGCTGAATGGGACTTGGAGCTACCTGGTCCAGTGTAAGATGCTCCTGGCCATGGCAGGGGGTTGGAACTGTTTGTGCTCTAAGCTGCCCTGCAACCCAAACCATGCTGTGGTTCTAACCCACTGCTGTGTCCCTGCTGCCCGTGATTCTAACCCACTGCTGTGTCCCTGCTGCCCGTCCCAAGCAGCGGAGCCGCAGCAGTGCCTCACCCGGAGCCGGACCACCTGGCTGACAGAGGGCTCGTTCTCCCGCAGGGCACCCAGGTAGGCCTCCTTCTGGAAGGTGGGCACGTTGTCGTTGACGTCCAGGACATTGATCCTGACGCGGCCCGTGGTCTCCTCGCCGCCGCCGTCGCGCGCGATGACGGTCAGCGTGTAGCGCTGCGTGCTCTCAAAGTCCAGCCGGGCCGTCAGCACGATCACACCCGTGTCCTTGTCCAGGGAGAAGCTGGGGGACAGCAAAGGAAGGGCAAAAAGCCTTGGTGACCACACACTGGAGAGGTGTATCACCGGCAGGGGGCTATTTACAGACCACTAACGGGATGGAACGTGCCTTGAGCTGTTTGATTTTCCAGCATCAGCCTCATTATGTGGTTATGACAATGGGAAGATGCCAGCAGCTCACATCCCAGGCAGCAGACCAAGAACTTAATGTTACAACTCACTTTATAAGTTTTTTGACCAATCACACAAAGCCAAAGCACATTGACAGTAGTTCTATCCAATCACCATAAGCACAAGTACCTTTGGTTAAACAATGCTTGCTTATTTCAAATACAATATCTGCTTGTGAGCCTTAAAACACAGTGCACAGAGCTCCATTATTAAGCTTAGAACTTTCTAATATCTTGCTAGATAAACTTTTCTATAGCTTAGGGAGTTATTCTAGACAAGTGTTAATACACAGACCATTGTTGTATTTGTCCTTGCTTTTCTACAGTTTAAATAATTTTTCTGCTGACCTATCTCATGGCTGCTGCTTAGCTCTAATCACAGTTCTGCTGTGTCTGGGGTCTGCATTTTTCAGCTTTCCCAAAACCCTCTGATTTTGTAGATTCCCACAAGATGGAGATGGAGCAGCCTGACAGCATGAAGTTCATGACTTTTTTCTGTGGGAGGTTAGGTCCCAGAGCACCTCCAAGAGCTCCACACAGCTGAGCAGTGAGCAACCCTCAGTGCTGCCCCACAGGCAGAGAAAAGGGGTGCCCACAGGTCCCACCTTAGCAAAGCAAAGAAACATGCTGAGCATCAGGCATGTGCTGAGCTCACACCTCTGGGAGACAGCACACACTGGGCATCTTACAGGTAGGACATAACCAGTGCCTTTAATTGCCCTTAATGTGGGGTTAGAAGAGGATTTTGGAGGATCAAACTCCTGCCAGTCAGTCCCACTCACCGGTCAGGGTCATCGCTGAAGAAATAACTGACTTTCCCATATGAGCCCACATCGTTGTCAGTTGCCTGGAAAACACAAAATGCAATTAATAAATGAAGGTATTTATGGAAATGCTGCATTGGACCTGCCATAGGAGGGACCCCATGATCTCATAGAGGAAGGACTCCTCTCCCTGAGCCAAGCAGAAGAAAACCTTTGGTGATGGACTGACCCAAACCCCCACACCCTGTCCCTGCTCTGTCAGTGGGAAGGAGAGAAGAAAAGGTGTTTTTCTAGGGTTTATTTTGCTTCTTATTATCCTCCTGTGATTTTGTTAGTAATAAACTCATTTTGTACCTGCCCTTGGAGTGTTTTCTCCCAGTCCTTAACTCATAAGCCCTTTGTTAATTTTATTTTTCTCTCCTCTGCCCAGCTGTAGCAGGGGAAGGTAACTGAGTGGCTTTTGTGGGTGTCAAACCACGACAAGAGTAGAGGAATAAAAACCTATTGCACTCCAGAATGTCCCCCCAGGTTAAAATACAGATCTGGAAAAGCAAGGAATAGCGATTTTGGTCTTGGTTTCCACAAGGACAGCCCTTCTGGGGGTGCAATCTGCTGCATTCCCACGGATGGAGTGGCTTGGGATGCTGTGGGATGCATCTACTCCATGGCAGCTGCTGGAGCTGGAGCAGGCTGGTCACGGCTAAATGACCAGCACCTTCTGGGGAAGGTGTTCACAACTCACTGTGTCAGCTCTGGATGAGCAAAGCAAGATTTATTTGTGTTTCAAAGCCTTTGCTCTAATGAATATATAAAATATGCATGAGTGGCAGCAGGAAAAAGGAGCAGAAAATTTTATTTTTAGGTGAGGAAAGCAGAATGCAATCCCCAAAATATCCTTTTTCTCCCCCAGTATATTTTCTAAATTGAGTCCTGTCTGGATTACTTAGAGACCAACAGGTCTGTGAGGAAGCAGGGTCAAAGACACATTTTATGTCCAGATACCAGGAAAAGGCTGTATTTCAGGAGTGGCTTGGAATACAGCCTGTTCCTGAAACCTTCCTGATTTATCCCTGGCCTTGATTACCCTTGGCAGCAGAGCAGGAGCTTGAGCACAGCTTTGCCCCCGTGTGCTGCTCCCCTGCCACACCACGGGCTGACAGAGAGCAAAAGGCAGGAAAACCTTTATTATTATTTAAGTTTTCCTCCCCAAAACACTTTCCCAGGCTGAGAAGTGCACTCCTGCTGCCTGGTGCCAGCTGAAGGGTGCTCTGGAGGATCCAGCCTTCCAGACCTACTGATTCTGCTGATTTTCCTCTCCACTGCTGCAATGTGATTTCCTTTCTGTGGGCATTGGAATTGTGCTGGGTAAAATGGAACAAATCTGTGGAAATCTGCCTGGAGAGATGCCCAGAGAGCAAGCAGCACCCACTCCAGGGGGACAAAATTAGAGGCTTTCCCAAAACCCTCTAATTTTGTAGATTCCCACAGACATTCCTGGAGGTGCTCCATCCCAGGCAGAGCGTGAAAACTCTTCCATATGGAAATACTTGGGGAGAAGGGGGGTCACCCCACCATCTGCCCACACCAGCATCCTTCAGCCAACTCATTCTGGGGTTAATCCCCATCCTAACACCTGCCCCCAGCCCCTTTTTGGGTCCTCTCTCCCCAAAATCCTTGAGTTTTTCCAGCACCCTCAGCACTGCCAGCCCTCAATCTCCAGCCAGGATTTTTCCCATCCATTACTTCTGTGCCCACAACTGCTGTGAATCCCTCAGTTCCATTCATTCCTAAGTGGCAGAGCCCAGAAAAGCATTTTCCATGCACCTGGATGGGCTGGTGATGAGATAATGATTTACAGGGGGTCTGACAGTCCCCGAAAGCACGGGCAAAACGAATTCCCTTCATTTGGCCCCACACAATTGCACTCCTAAGTGCTTATTGCAGTGACAGACAACACTGGGAAAGTGTAATTTTCTTCTGACGAGGGGGAAAAAAAACAAAAAAGAAAAGATGGGGAAGGAGGAAGGTTAAAAGAAGGTTAGCAAGGAGGGAATGGGAGCCCTGGGGAGAGGGTGGCTGGACCACAAGCTGTGATGACATCAAAAGTGCCAGTGAGGCAAAAAGCCCCTGTGCTGAGGAGCCAGCAGGATGGGCAGCCTGGCTGTGCCCCATCCAGCACCTCAGCAGCCAGGCTAATTAATGTCCCTGACTTACACAGGGGAGGTGGAAGGTGAGGCTGCCTGGATGGCTTTCCTGGCAACTGCGCATCGTGGAGATAATGCTGGGCAATGGAGCAGGTTAGTTGAGCGTGACAGGGAACATGCTAAAAAAAAAGCCAAACCACGCACGCTCAGCATATTTAATTTGGGATCTTCACCTGTTTCTGCATTACCAAGCTTTTTCCCCTCTAAGGGTAAAAAAAAAAAGGATGCTCAGCTGCTCAAGCCCCCGGGGAGGCAACACACACTCCCTTTGAGGGCTGTGAGGGAGCACACGCCTGCAGAGCACCCCAAACCCCAGCGAGCTGTCAGCAATCCCAGGGTGCCAGCTGTTTTCCTGTGGCTTTTCCCAATCACTGACTCGTTTTCCCCCCCAGCATGCAAGCATCCATCCCCACAGCCCGGGGAGGGAAGGCATCTGGCTGGAAGTTTCTCGGGGTTCCACCTGGAGAAGCAATCAAATGGCTTTTACAGCTCTCCTCTCCTGCCCGGAATATTAAAGCAGGATTTGCCCACTGGAGCTTGCAAAAGGGCAGGAGGAAAAAGCAGGTCCACATCTGTACTTTTATGAGCTGTCACCAGCACAGACCATTTCTAAAAAAAAAAAAATAAAAATCCCACATTTGTGCAGCTAAACTCTGGGAGAGTGGCAAGAAGAGGGAGCCTGGATAACCCAAAGGATTAATTTACTGAGCTGCAGCATGGCATGAGCACCCGGCACACAAATCACACAGAAATATCACACAAAAATACCCATGGCCTGGCTCTCTGTCCATCTGCATGCCCCAGGCACAAATATTTGGGATGTTTTGTCCCACCAAGGGCCATCACATCCACCCTTCCCAGCCACGGGCAAGGCCAGCAGAGCAGGAGACAAAAGCGAGGAGCTGGTTCTGCTCTCGTGGGCAAATCTGCAGGAAAGGGCATGTCGTCCAATTTGTTCAGGAAACAATAGCAATGTTTGACATGTCATCAGGATTGATGGAGCAGAAATTTACATGGGAGAATTCAGTTTTAAACAGCTCCACGGAGCTTCACCCGGTAATGGTTTAGACATTCATCATCCGCCAGACCCACTCAACGACTCCTTAAACTGCCGCAGATTAACTCCGCTCGCAGCACGGCAGGAGCAGCCAGCACGGGCTCAAAGAACCAAGGAGAGCCTTCCAGGTGGCTCAGATCCCCCATGGAGACCCTGGGACAGCAGTCCTCCTCCTCCCAAATCGGCCAGACAGGAATGAGCAGCTGGAAGTTGGTTGAGCAGAGTGCATTGGAATGATGATCAGGGCTGCCATGGCTGAAGAGCCAAAACTCCCCCATGAAACCCCTGGGATGGCAGTTCTCCTCCCAAACTGTCAGACAGGGATGAGCAACTGGAAATTGGTGGCAGGGATGAGCAGAGTGCATTGGAATGATGATCAAGGCTGCCATGTTCTGCTGAAGAGCCAAAACTCCCCCATGGGACCCCTGGCATGGCAGTCCTTCTTCCACAAGTGTCAAGACATAGGGATTGAGCAGTCTGTGGACACCATGTGGCCCCTGCTATGTAGCTGAGAGCGTGTTGAGCATGAAAGGATCAGGGCTGCCACATCCTGTTGAAGAGCCAAAACTCCCCCTTGGAACCCCTGGGATGGCAGTCCTTCTCCCAAAACTGCCAGACAGGGATGAGCAGCTGGAAGTTGGTTGAGCAGAGCTCATTGGAATGATGATCAGGGCTACCATGTTCTGCCTGGCTAAAGAGCCAAAACTCCCCCATTAAACCCCTGGGACAGCAGTCCTCCTTCTCCCAAAACTGCCAGACAGGGATGAGCAACTGGAAGTTGAGCAGAGCGTGTTGGAATGATGATCAGGGCTGCCATGGCTGAAGAGCCAAACCCTTCCCACCTTTCCCACCGGAGCAGGTCCCGGCTCTGTTTGTTCTCCTTCGCCCTCTTTGTTTTCCCTCCCTCACATGCACAAAGCAGGAAATAAAAATTGATGGGGAACAAATTGCTTTGGCCAGGAGCTCTCTGCTTAAAAGAGTTGTGGCAGGAAAGCAATTACAGGACGTCAAAAAGCTGTCAGGCTGCTGGAGTGACCGGGCAGAGCCTCGTCCCTGCCTGCTCCAGCAAGATGCCTGTGGCTTGGGAAAGCAAACAAAAGGAGGATTCCCATCTGCTTCCTAGTTTTTTGTGGTTTTTTTTTTGGTTTTCTAGGAAAGATGTAGTTGCTGCTTGGGGCTGCCTGGGCAGCCACGGGCTGCTCAGACTGTGGTACAGGAATTCCAGGGTGGGAAGCCATGCCCTGGCATCCTACGGCTGATTTTTGGAGCCACCAAAACCTGCATGTATTAAGTAGGCAGCCATCCAAACATCCCTTCCTCGAGGCAACCTCAGGTCCCAGGGGAGTTACAGCTACCTGCTGGTAGCCACTGGGATTGGGATTTGATTTGTGATTCGCAGGAGACAAATGTGAAAGGCCAAGGGCTTTCGTGAGATGCAATCACCGAGCTGCGAAAGCTGAATGGAAAACCAATGGAAAACCTACTTAAAGTTATTATGGAATGACTTCAGTGGGGAAACAGCTCTTTTGTCAGCATTGCCTGGCCCAGCCGTGCTCTCTCCCAGGCTTTTACAGAGAGGCTGCCCGGTGGGAGGTGGCAATCAGAGCCGGTGGCTGGCTGGCTCTGGAGCCCAGTGGCTCCAGTGATTAGCTGGGAAGGAGGGAGTGAGGAATCAAGGCAATTCGGGGCTGCCACTGCTCCCCCAGCAGCTCCAAGGCATGCCCAGGGCCAGCAGCTCAATCGGCGCTAATGGCCCTGGAGGGCTGCGCTGAACCTGCACAGGGGGGAAAAATAGCCAATCAACCCCCCTGGGAATGGCAGAGCCTTTCCACACCTCTCCTGCCAGCCACCAGGGAAAACAAGAGCCTTCCTGATTGTGTTTTATAACAGCAGCCCCTGCAACATCAGCTCCACACAGGCGAGGTTAACACTTGCCTGGGCAGCCGTGATTTAGCGGGCAGTGATTTACTGGAATGACTGGAGACTGGGCTTTAAAGCACCAGGTGACAGAAGATGGCCCAAAAGTGAGATAAACAGCCTCTCTTCCAGCCTGGGTTTCCACTGGTGACACCCAAGACCATTTAAATGTCCACGGGTTTTACTGGAGCTGCGTGCAAGTTCTCTGCTAATGAACCGCATTGATTTCATATTCTCCTGTTGTCCACCTAAATGGCAAGTGGCACATCTCAGCGATTAAATAACCCCACAACTGCCTGGCCTGACATCTCAATCACCTCGCTGTTGGGTCTCTAATGAATTTTACAGCCCAGCAAAATGGAAGAAATTAAGGTCAAAGTCTGGTGGAGGAAATATAAATTCTCAATGATCACTAAAGTGTTTGCAAGGGCTCTGGGAAGCCGACCACGCCACCCACCATCTGCAGCTGCACCTCACCCAGGTGAGAGCCCAGCAGGCACAGGAGGGATAAAAACAAAGGAGGAGGGATGGGCTGGACAGGTCCTTGCCATGACATGGGACATGAACACGTGGCATTCCAGCCTGGAGAAAGGGAATGGCAAAACCCAAGTGATTTGCGCATCTAATGGTTCCAAATGCCCAGTTCAGGAGAATCGCCCTCATCTTCACACACCAATCTCAGCACGTCAGCAGCACCAGGGGCACCTCAAGGTCATCTGTGCAGGGGTGGCACTGCCTGTGTCACAGTGTCACTCAGCTGACAGCAGCCCCTGCACGCTGATTCCCATGGGAGCTCGAGGAATCGCAGCCTCGGATGCTTTGGGAGAGACCGAGGGCAGCTTTGAAATCAGATTAAAACCCCAGGAATGCTGGCTCCACAGGAACCCTGTGGGTGTAAAAGCATGAGGGGTCTGGGAGAGGATGGATCAAGGTGAGGACAGCGATGGCCCCAAAGGGAGTGCTGGGAGGGAGGTGTGAGGCCAGGGTGTTCACGTGGCAAAGAGCATCACCTTGGGAAAGCCTCTCCCTTGAACTCTCAGCCACATCCCAAATCACCAGGCAAAGCCAGCAGCAAAGGAAAACCACCAACCCCATCTCCTGCTGGGAACAGTGGGAGCCATGGGGGGAATCCTGCTGCCTGGTTGTGCAATTTGCACAGGAGCAGGGCTGCATTTGCTCCCTGATCTTCTTTTCCCTCTCACAGGCTGAATTGTTGGGTTTTTTCCTTTTTTCTTTGGTTGGGCCAGGCTGTGATTTTGTTTTGTTTTCCCACTTCTGCTCTAGCTGTGCATTTTTCCTGACAGCTCCATCAGGACGGGGAGAGGCTGCACAAGCTGCAATAAGTGTGTGTCTCTCTCTCTCTCTCTCCCCTCAGCTCTCGGGCTGTCATGATTCCTATTCCACCCCATTTCGGTCTCACGGATTGATATTTAGATTAAAGAGATAAACACAGCCAAAGAGCACTGGGCCCTGACAGAAAGACGAGGGCTTCAGATCTGTCAATCATGCCTGGTAACTCCCTCCTCCCCTTCCCTTTATTTACAGAGCTGGCTTGATAAGAATATTTAATGGGAACAAGGAGTGCAAGCATATTTTTGTACTTGTAAAAACCCAAGGAGCACGCAGGAAGAAGCCAAGCCATTCATGTTTAACTTTCCAGGCAATTTGGAATCATCTGCTTTGATTATTTAACTCTTTACTGTTTCTTGTGTTTGCAGTTTCCCTCTCCTCTTGCAGATAAAGGATTCAATTTTCTTTTAAGCGGCAGGGAAATTGGAAGAGATTTTGCTCTGTTTAAGCACAGCTGGAGATGGAGCACTGGGGAGGGGGGGACTGAGAACAACAAGATCAATTAAGATGCTGACAGGGAGGGAGAGCTGCGTGGGCCACAGGTGGGGAGAAGGGCTGGAGGAAAGGACAAAGCCCAGGCTTGGAGGACATCAGAAATGTCCAGCTAGGAGCTCTCCAGCCCCCAGGAGCTGCTGCTGAGACATGCTTTCATATTCCCACCAGTGCCCTCCGGATGCCCTCCCGCTTTCTTAGATCCTCTCCACATGTCTGAGCCTCTGCAACACCCAGCTTGCCCTGGACATTTGTCTGGCAGTCCCCAGTTACCACCACCCTGTCCATGCCCATGCCTCCTCTGCAGCAAGGACTCCCCAAGACATTTTCCACCCACATAAAGCAGAAGGAAAGGAGGAGGCTGGGCTGGGAGTCCTCTCGGTGTTTCCCCACCCTGTGCTTCCATAACCCATGTGAGAAGGCAGAGGAGGTGCAAGGCACCCCTAAGGCAGGTGGGGCAGGAGATTCCCTGCAGAGCAGGACACAAACTCAACACCCTGAGCAAGATGCAGAGTTGAAAAAGGCTGAGAAGCCCTGTGCTGCTCTCATGGTGGCACTCCTACTGCCCACCTCTGGTCCTAACGCTGGGAGAGCACCCCAGGTGCCACCAAAGGGACAGGGGATGGGTTATCCCACACTGATTCCCCATGGAAGGTCCCTGGATGCCTTTTTACTCATCCACTGATTTGCAAGGTATTTCCCCACCTCACTCCCTGCCTTTAGATGCTGTGTCCTGGTTCCATGTGATTCCACACAGCCTTCCCAAAATTAGGAGCAGTGTAGGTTTTCTCCTGAGGCTGGTCCTCAAGTCACCATCACCACATGAGAGAGAAGCAGAGCTCAGGGCGAGCCCCTCACCCACCAGCACCTCAGAGCTGCGGCCTCCACTACTCCCCAACTGTTCCTGCTCCCCTGAATTTATTTATTCTTCAAGAAAAAGGGGAAAGAAAAGCTTTGGAGATCACCAAGAAACAACAGACAGCAGCAGCTCCACAGGTGTTGGGGGACAGAGAGTGCCCTTGGCCACAGGGATGGTGGAAATTGGACTTTTCTGTCCGATTACACAAAACCATCCAAACCCATGGAGAAGAAGGTGAAGAAGAATGTTGGGGAAGACGAAACAGGAAAGCCTTATAAATATGATTGCCTGGCAAAAGATTTTGAGAATATGGAAACTATAAGTGAGATTGAAATGAAAGCAAGCTTTGAGATCCCTCAGTTACTGAACAACTGGAAAACAATGATGTAGCCAAATTGAAAGCAATCCCCTTTTGATGGAACAACACCCTCTGCTTGCAGACAGGCCCAAGGGTCAGAGCAGACCCTGCAGCTTGGCAGAAGGGCCCAAAGAGGAGTTTTTAGGGTTTAAAATGTAACACAGTATGGTAATATAATGATTCTTACAGGCTGTATGGAAATACTATAGGATTTGTATATTGTACTAGGTTGGTTAGTGAGAATCAGAATATTCAACACAGAAGGTGATTTATTGTATTGTAACGGGAACTTCACTCTCTTAGTTCTTGCCTCTTAACCCGTTTATTCTCTTATCCCTTTTACTCTGTTATGCTTTTACTCTCTGCCCCTCTCTCTCTCGGGCCTGCTCTGAGCTGTGGCTGCAGCTCCCAGCAGGGCCCTGCACCCAGGCCCTCTGCAATAAACCCCAAGTTCCATAACCAGAAGAAGATTTATTGTATTGTAACGGGAACCTCGCTCTCTCATCCTCTTTCCCACTCTCTTTACCCCTCTTTCTCTCTCTGGGGCCTGCTCTGGGCTGTGTCTGGCAGCTCCCAGCAGGGCCCTGCACCCAGGCCCTTTGCAATAAACCCCAAATCCCAGCAGGGCCCTGCACCCAGGCCCTTTGCAATAAACCCCAAATCCCAGCAGGGCCCTGCACCCAGGCCCTCTGCAATAAACCCCAAGTTCCACAACCTGGCTGCAGATATCTCTGGTCTCCATCCGTCCCAACTGTCCTACCCCTGTTACTCCTACAGAAGAAGGACCATCCTCTGCCCTAAAACCTCCACCTTGCTTTATATGGCCCTTGGCCACAGGGATGGCGGGATGCAGTGTGGGGTGAGTCCTGAAGGGAACCAGAAGAACCCCAAAACCTCATTCCACCACATCAGGGCTTGGGGTGGGACAAGCCCAGAGGGATCCAGCTCTCTGGGCATCCCACAGTGGCTCTGGGATGGCTGCAAAGCAGCGTGGTGGGATGTGGGGGCACCATGAGGGGATGCAGGAGCCCACAGACCATGGCACCATCCCTGCCAAACTCAAGGGCTGATGGCTGATTGGGGAAGTGATTTGCATCCTAAATAGCTGTTTATTGATGTCTGCAACTCTCCTGGCCAAGGTGGGGAAAGTACATTATTGCTTTCTTGTTGACTGGCGTTTACAGCTGGCTGGAAAGGAGGGGAAAGGAAATCAGACCAGGATTGATTTTCCCATCCCCAACAGGAGGCCAAAGAGAGATGGAGGCAGCAGAAGAAAACTGACAGCTGGGTGGTAAAGGAGAGGAACTTTGCCAACCAAATTAAAGGTTGATTTAATGAGGAGAGTAATGGAAGGTTAATTAGCACATTTACTTCATTAGGTTCCTACTAACAAGGCTTCTCCTGAGGAAGTGCAGTGGCAGGGAGGGGGAAGAGGAGAATCCAGGTGAATGGATGTGCTGGGGATGATGTTCAGGGAGGGGTCAACCCATGGAGAAAGGGATTGCTCAGGAATGTGAACCCATATGTGTGTATATATATATATTGAATGCACACCCATACATAAGAATACACAGGCTAATGCATTTACCAAAAACACAGGGACACCATCTCTTCACCTCTTCCATCAAATAATCTGAAAATTTTAATCCAGATTTCATGAAAAACCAGGGAAAGCAGTGGGGTTTTTTACACACAAGACTGCCTTAGAGGTTCAGGTTATCAAGCCCCGAGGGAACACAGTGCTTATTTTACCTGCCCTGCCACATATCAGGAGATACAGAGAATCATTCCTGGGCTGAAATCGATGCCTGCTGGTTGAATTGGACACCACAGTTTATAATCTGAAGTCTGCTGGAGATGCTCACACTGTTTCTGAGGGTCTCCAAAAGATAACTGAGGAAAGCCCACCAGCAGCTTGCCCAAAAGTATTTTGTGTGTTTGTGTGTGTTTGTGTGTGTGTGTGTATTTAAAGCTCTGAAAAGTCCCCACATCCATTTCAGACTCCCTGAGGGTGGTTGTCATCAGGATAAACCCAGCCCCAGCCCAGGCCAGAGGAGTTTCAGGGCTAGGAGGACACCAAGGCAAGGCAGAGCACGTAACCTCACAGGGATCTGGGAGGAGGATATCCCACAGAGAAGGAAGTCATGAACTCAGCGAGGCTTTGGGACAAATACTACACAAACCATCCTACAACCATACTACACAACCATGGTTTGCTACACAGACCATCCCAGACAGGTGCTGATGTGGTTTCCAAAGCATGGCTCATCTATCTGCTCCATGCCTGACCTGGCTGGAGCCAGCAAGAGCTGGCAGGAGAGGATCAGGAACAGCAGGGGCTAATGCCTGCTGGGAGATGCTTGGAGGAGAGCAAGGGGACAATTCATGCCCTGCAAGCCCCTCCATGCCTCCCTGTCTCACAATGAGGACTCTTCTGTCCAATTCCACAAAATCACCCAAACCCATGGAGAAGAAGGTGAGGAAGAAGGACCAGCCTCTGCCCTAAAACCTCCATCTTCCTTTATATATATATATATTACTGTATTCTAAACCCTTAAACTCTAAGTATTCCACCCTGTGATATCACACACTTCTATCCAAACTCCACACCCACAATCCCAGTTCTGTCATTCCATTTTGGAAGCTTCTCCACGGCCTCATATCAGACGCAGTGTTCTCCTGGGGGTCAGTGCCTGTCAGCACAGAAAGTCTGACATTCCCAGCATCCAGGGCTCCAGCAGGAGAGCAGAAAGGGGGTCAGCAGCTCCCCCCAGCTCTGTGCTGCTTGGCAGCCAGCTGATGGAGCCCACAGCCAGCGATCCCAGCCTGTGCAGCCAAGCCAGACCGGGGCAAATAAAGCAGAGAGGAGGGATCACGGAGCTAGGATTACTTTCCACACTTCCCTGGAGAACCATTTTTCTCCCGACACTTCAAGGCAAATCAAATGCATTGTTGTGTTAAAAACAAGTTACTCTTGGTTTGTTTGGGCTTTAATGATTTTGGTTATCAGAGCTTTTCAGGAGGACTTTGCTGCGCAGATCTGTGGAGTACGAGGAGCTTAAGGAGATCTCCCGCCCCTTAATTCCTGCCTCCTGCTGGGTTGCCTTAGCCCCCTTCCCCATTCTCCAGGTCTGGCAAATCCATCAGCAGCTGGAGCACAGCTCTGGGAGGCCCCTGGCAGCTGCTGGCAAAGCAGCAGTGTCCAAAGGCAGGTTTGGAGGGGCACTGTGCTCTCTGCTCTGCAGCTCTGCAGTGAGGCAGGACCCCGAGATGCCACAGGCTTTGTGCGACACAGGCTCACACTTTCCCTGAGCTTTCCCATCCATGCACTACCCCAGGGACAGGAGGGGATGCTGGGCTGAATTCCCCCCTCCTCTCCCTGCTGAGGGAGCTCACTGGAAGCTGGGCTGGCTGTTGGTGACCTCAGAAGCAAGGCCATGTTTATGTAGCTTCTTCCAGCCAAAAAAAACCTTGCCAGCTTAAAGCTCCCTCCTGCTCTCCCCCTGGCCAGGCTGCAGAAGAGCTCCTCAGGAGAGCTCCAGCAGAATCAAATGAGCTTTAAGGTTCCTGCCAACCTGAAGCATTCTTTCACTCTGATCATGGGCTGGGCACATTCATCCCCCAGCATGGTCCATCCCCAGAGTTTCCCATCCCATTCATCCTCCAGCAAAGTCCATCCCCAGAGCCCTACACTCTCTGCCAGAGCAGGCCCCACACCTCACCACACCTCTCCAGGCTCCATCCTTCCAGCCTGATCCTATCAGGAAAGGCAGCACCCATCAAAGCCACCAGGCAGGCAGGACCTGGTGGGGCTGTCAGTGCCCCAGTTAATCCAGGGTGCAGTGTGTGCTCTCTCTGCCTCGTTCCTGGAAGGCATGAAGTTATACTGGCTGCCTCCTTGCTCAAGAAGTGTGAAATTCCTTCCCTGACCTTTTCTGTTATGTTATTAAAAGGCTTCATGGCCAGTTGTTTCAGAAAAAAAAAATTGTATTTCAATATCTGCTGGTACTGGGGCAGAACTGGTCCATCTCTTCAGGATGAGCTCTGCTCACCTCCCTGCTTTGCCCCTGCTTCACAGGAGGTGCTTGGTGCTGTGTGGGACCTCCAAGCCTTTCCAGCCTGCCTTTTCCTGGGGGAAAATGAAGTTTGCACTGAGAGAGGCTTATAATAACTGCAGAGCCCTGGACAGGCTGCTTGTCCTTCAATGGTCACAGATGTGCAATGGACATGTAACTCCAAACAGCCATGATTTATGTGGCCTGGAAGCTTTGGCTGGGGTAAGGAGCCCTCCACACTGCAAAACCAGGAGTGTGTGGCCTAAGGGGCTTATCACATGTGTAAAGAGTCATGGAATCATTCAGGCTGGAAATGGCCCCGGAGATCATCGAGTCCAGCCATGAACCCAGCACTGCCAAGCTCACCACGCACCCACAAACAATATTGATGTGTTTTTTGGGCACTTCCAAGGATGGTGACTCCACCACTTCCCTGGGCAGCCTGCTCCAATGCCTGACCACCCTTCTCACTGAGGAAACTTCTAATATCCAATGTAAACCTCCCCGATACAACCTGAGGCTGTTTCCTCTTGTCCTGTCACTGGTTAACTGGGAAGATAACTCGACCCCACCTGGCTGCACCCTCCTGTCAGGAGCTATGCAGAGCCAGAGGAGCCTCCCTGAACCTCCTTTTCTCCAGGCTGGACCCCTTTTCCAGCTCACTCAGCTTGTCCTCATGCCCCAAGAGCATGGAGGCAGGAGAGAAAGCTGCCTTTGGGCACACTGTGAGCTCCCTGTACAGGGCAGGAGATGTTCCCAAGGAGCCTGGCCTCTCCAGATGTTCTTGTGCAAGCAAATGACCACCTGAGCCTAAACAATAAATGCCTTTCAGGCACAGAATTAAACAGACGGATGGATGGACAGGGAGATGGGGGGAATGCTAAGCAGAGAGCAAACAAAGTCTTAGAGGTTGGACAAGGTTGTGCCGAGCTAGGGAAGGGGCTGAGGTCTGACCAGGAATCCATGGATCTGATCCCACTGCTCCCTGGGCAAAGGGAAGGAGGCAGGGAGCTCTGGGTCCCTGCAGGTCTGGCTGCCTGCACTTGGGGTTGTTTTACAGTTGATTTATAGGTGTAACAAGCAATGTTTCTCTGCTGTCACTGACATGAGGAGCTGAAGTGCCGTAGAAACAAACGGCCATTTGTCACAGCAAATGAAGTCTGCTTGCTCTTTCCTTCTGCCTTTCCCTTTCAGCTGGCCATGCTGAGGGCAGCCTGGAGAGGGTAGCATTGAGGAGAGCCTTTCCCCTCCTTTCCCAGCCACAGCCAAGGTGGGATAGCCAGGATGCACTCACTAGAGGATGAGCAAACAAACCCTCCTTCCCCAGAACGCTGGGCTGGGCAGATCAGTGGGCTCCCCTTGCCTCAGCTCCTGTGGTTTTAGCTGCTTGTCTCCCTGCCAGGAAGGTGCTGCAGGCACTGCTCTGTCCTGCCAGCTGTGCCTGGCCATCTCCAGCAGCAGCTGGCACCAAGCCTCGTGCCACCCTTCAGCAACCACTCACCCAGCCCACACACTCCCCTCTTCATCCCTGCTCATCCATTTCCTTGACCCCACAAGCCACCTCGTTTATTTTTAGCACCCTGGAGCCCACTGTCTCTCCAAACTCAGACATTTTTGCACAAAGGAACACAAAAAGAGAGGAGCCAACAGAAGACTTCCTTCATGAGGATGTCATCCAGCAGCCACCAAAGAAGTGGGCATGGCATGTGGCTGGCCAGGCTTTCTCCAAAACCCCATCTCTAACCTGTCACAGACATCTTTTAATCTTTTCCTTGGGATTTTTCCTCCTGAGAAGCTGAGAGGCCTCAGGAGCAAAATGCAAACATTGATTATCTGCTGCTGTGGAATGCAACGGGTGGATCTCTGATTGGTCTCATGTGGTTGTTTCTAATTAATGGCCAATCACAGTCAGCTGGCTCAGACTCTCTGTCCGACACATAAACGTTTGTTATCATTCTTTCTTTTTCTATTCTTAGCTAGCCTTCTGATGAAATACTTTCTTCTATTCTTTTAGTATAGTTTTAATGTAATATATATCATAAAATAATAAATCAGCCTTCTGAAACATGGAGTCAGATCCAGTCTCTTCCCTCATCCTCAAACCCCTGTGAACACTGTCACACTAACCCTTATGTGTGAATACCCAGGAATATTCCTGAGCAAGTGGAAAAGAAGGAAGAAAAGGAGAGGAGGGATTTATTAGCAAGGAAAGCAGACTTTTTGTCTGCAGCACGTGGGACAGGTGGAGAGCTGGGCAGCGACCAGAGGGCTGCAGCTCAAAGGCAAGCGGCCACAGCAGGAGGAGCTGGTACTTTATGAGGGTTGTTAAAAGTTTGGGATCAGCTGGGAGGGCAATTTGGATTTCAGTGCTAATTGCATCCATTCTGATTTACCATAGAAGATTCAACTCCTGGCATTTTGTGTTCACTCTGAAATGCTGGCATAGCTGGAAGTTAGCTGGGGAAAGAGGAGACGCAGTAACAATCTCATTGTTTAGTGTCTGACGGCCTGACTAGCTAAACATCTGCTTGAAATATTAATAACTGTCAGATGGGAACAGCTCGGGGGCTCTATACAGTTTCACACCATCTGTTTGTAAAGTAAACACACTTACACACAGGCACATGCACCCCACTCTTTTGTCTGGGCTTTTAACCTCTGAGTGGGCATTCCTGCATGGATAGGGGACCAGGGGCTGTGCCTGGGGAGAGCAGGGGGACAAGGAGGGGGCAGGAGGGCAGCTGGAGCAAATGCATTGGAAAGGGAGCCAGGCAAACTCATTCACGACTAATGGTAGTGGCCGTAACACGCCCAAAGTGTAGCAGAGGGTTTGGTGCTCCCTGCTGTGATATTCCCCATCCCAGAGGAGCTTTGATGCCTTTTCCAGTGGTATTTCACCACAGGGTTTTGTTGTGGCTCTTGCACCAGGAAATGTGTCTTCTCCATGAAGATTCCAACCAACCCATGGAAGAGGAAACGAGCCCCATGGAAATGCTCCCTGCTATCACCACACCTCTGCCTGCCTCTGTTCTGCTGCCAGCCATGTGATGCCATGCTCTGCTAAACAGAATCATTCCCCTCCTTTTCCATTCTTTGCCCTTTTAATGGCACAACCGACATCAGCTGGGTTGAGGAAGATGATGGTTCCAAAGAGGGCAGTGAGAAAAGCCACACCAGGGCCACCGTGACCACTGGTATTTGGTGTCTGCAGGTGAAATGCAGTGCATTTCTCTCTTTGAATTCCTGGTGTGGCAGGAAACACACACACATCTTCCAGAGAACAGGGAAGGTCAAGACATCTGCTCCAAAAGCACATGAGAAGTCTACACCCCACTAGCCTTCCAACTTCTGGGGCAAATAAAGCGGAGAGGAGGGATCACGGAGCTAGGATTACTTTCAACACTTCCCTGGAGAATCAGGGAACCTCCATTTTTGTGCAGACACTTCAAGGCAAATCAAATGCATTGTTGTGTTAAAAATGGTTGTTTTGGTTTGGTTGGGCTTTAATGATTTTGGTTATCAGAGCTTTTCAGGAAGACTTCAGGTAAGCCCCTCCACCAGCATCTCCTGATGCTCCCTTCCCAGGCTAGCCCTTGGAGAGGGACACCACAAAGCCAACACAGGTGCTCAGCAGAGGGAGCTGGGATGCTCCTACTCACGTGGACCTGGAGGACAGTGGTGCCCACGGTGGTGTTCTCCAGGAGGCTGACGTTGTAGAGGGCCTTGCTGAATATGGGCCGGTTGTCGTTCTCGTTGATCAGGTTGATTTTCACCCGCGCGAAGCCGACGTGGTCCGGGACGCTCTCGTTGGCAAAGAGCTGGGCAAAACAGGAGGGAAAGGTTGGAGATGCTGGGGAGCTTGGGAGAGTTACCCATCCTTCTTTAGTGGAGTAAACAAAGGTCTCCTCAGCTCCCTCACCAGCTGAGCCAGCTCAAGGCAAGCCACCAGCAGAGCTGGGCCAGGAGGACGGGGAGGGTTTTGGCACCTGATAGGTGCTCTTAAAACAAAGTTTTATGCTCTATAAAGCTTTTATGGCCCTGCTCTGCTTAAGCTCTTGCAGCTGAGCCTTTGGATGTTGGAAAGAGAAAGTGCAGAGCCAATCTCTTCCCCACCTCCTTCTTTATTATAATTTCCGATTTTTTGGCTCTTTTGTAGTGCTCCACTGTTTCACAGTGGGGATTGTGATAGAATGGTTGGGGTTGGGAGGAACCTTTAAAGGCCACCTAGCCCAACCTCCTGCCACGGGCAGGAAGATCTTCCACTAAAACCCATCCAACCTGACCCTGAATTTCCAGCAATGAGACATCCACCTCTCTGGGTATCCTGTTCCAGTGTTTCACCACCCCCATGGAAAAAACCTTCCTTACAGCTAATTTAAATCAACCATCCAAAGCCATCCCCGTTTGTCCTTATGGCAACAGTCCCCACTGAAATATTTGCTCCATCTTTCTCCTATGCCCTCTTCAGCTACTGGACAAGAGGGAGGAAGATGTTGAATGATCATTTTTAGGTCATGCTGGAAACTGTGGCTGTCCCACAGAGCCCAGGGGTGCAGCCTTACCGAGAATTCATAGCGGGGAATGGTCTCGAAGTCCAGCGGCACCGCCACGCGCACACGGATGTCCGCCTTCCCCTGGATGGAGGTGGGCGAGATGATGAAGTGGTTGGAGTTGTTGCCCACTAGGTAAACCTCAAAAACGCTGTTGGGTCCCTGGGAAAGGAAAGAGCAAGGCTGGTGTTTTATTTTGTTGAAGATTGCAATGCAAGATGTTTTCCATTACCATCTGTATGGCAGATTATCTTTGTCAAGTAGGCAGTTTGCCTTATCTCTCTCTTTGAGCGACCACATTCACTCCTCCCTCGGGAGGGGACATTGCTGATAACAGACTATTGAATGTCTCTGCATGACTGATAAGAACTATAACATCCCATTGGGAGATGCTCCGCCCAGGGGGAGGAGCCAAGCATTGCTACCCAGATATAATCCAGAGGAGGACAAGCATTGTACCCAGATTATCACAGTTTGAGACACCAGCACGGCTTTCTCCACGGGATTCCCCAGAGGAACAGCAGCTGTCTCTTCTTCCACTGGATCTTCAGAGGAAGAATACATCCTTCTCTACAGGACCCCCTTGCTCCAACAGAACCACCCCTGACACTGCAGGAGGGCTGAGCCACATTTCCAATGGGACTGCCACCAACACCCTGACCCACAGGGTGTCAGGTTGAGTTCTGACTCTGTCAGTGTTGTTCTGCATTGTTTATTTTATCCTTTTTTTTCCCCTTTCTCTATTAAATAACTATTATTCCCTGCTCCCATATTTTTGCCTGAGAGCCCCCTTTATTTAAAATTCATAGCAATCGGGAGGGGTGGGGAGGGTTTACATTCTCCATTTCAGGGGAGGCTCCTGCCTTCCTTAGCAGACTCCTGTTTTTCCAAACCGAGATCTATTTACAAAATCCATGTGCGCATGATGGGAGTGGGAATGTGCCCCTAGGATGGGCCCACGCAGCACACAGAGGGAAAGTTCCTTTTGAAGGTGCACACACCACACAGGGGGTCACACACTGGGATTTCACTGCCTCAGGCTGCGGGCACAGCCTGAGCGCCTCTCCCACACAGAAGGCTTTTCCCACTAAGGCAGCTCCAACTGGGAACTGGGAAAACTCCTCCTCTCCCAAGACCTGGCCAGCAAAGCAGTGAGGACACCGACCTACTGATGCTTTTGGAGCCTTGCTCTGAGCACAGCCCCCTTCCCAGAGCACAGCCCAGCAGAGCACATGAAAAGCAAGCTCAGAAGCTGCCAGAGATGAATTTCCAATTTTCCCTGAATGACCTCCCTCCTATCAGAAAAAGTGGCCAATTAAATGCACGAAGGGGCACTAATAGCAAAAGCTGCCTAAGTGTGACCGCTGAGAGCGGGTGACATGAGCAGAATCTCTGCCTTGCCCTGCTCCCTGCACACCTCCAAGCAATCCATGGAGCTGAGGGCACACTGAGCATCTCCCAGTGGAGCCCCACAGCAGGAGCAAGCCCTGAGGACACCCACAGAACCACACAAGGGCCCCCAGTGCCTCGGGAGCCCAGCAGTGCTCTGCTGGTGGACAGTGGGAGCATTTCAGGGTAGATTAGCATCTTCCACGAGCTGTTTTAGTGCTGAATGAGGAAGTGAGGGATGATCCCAACACCCCAGACACACCCCTGGGAGGGAGGGAGCAGAGGATAGAGAGAATGGCAGAAGGAAGCATTACTTCCCAGGCTATTTTGTGCCCTACCCTCAGGGTGTCAGTTTACAACAAATGGCCATTTCCCACTTCCCACCAGTGACAAAAAGCTACTCCATGGAGGAATTCCTGCCCATCTCTGCTGAGGAGCCCTCAGGATCTCTCCCAGGGCCTGCACCCTCCCTGCAGTACATGAGAGCACCTTTTGTGGCAGCGAGATGAGAGGGATTTTCTTGGAAGCCAGAGAAGAGTGAGTTTGTTGGAGGCACGAGATAAAAGTTGAAACATCAAAAGAAATCCAAGTATTTGCAGGAAGAGAGCCAGGTGGATTAATTCCCCTCTAGCTGGGGAAGGAGATCAGCTCCAGATACCCACTATCCCTAATTAGCAGCCCCTCCAGTGCCTCAGTCTCCCCACGTGAGGTCTGGAGAAGGGGGATGCAGCTGCCTCTGGGGAGGGCTGCTGTGAGTTGCCATTTATATATTTATTCAGCTATTTATTTTTTTTGCCTGGGCCCCCATGCTGCTTTCCTTGCTCCTGGTTCCCAGAGCTTGCGAGCCCCCTGCAGATGCCTGAAAGCACATCTGAATATTCAAATTGTTATCAGCTGCCCAGCAGAAGGGCCTGGCTAAGCCAGGCTCACAGCAAGGACCCCCCACTCCAGAGGAAGCCACGGGGAGCTGCTTACATTTCCCTCACCCCTTCCTACCTGCTCCTGCCACCCAGAGCAAACAACGGATTTGAAACGTGGTTGGGAAGAGGAAAAACAAGCGCTGCATCCCCGGGCTCTCAAAGGGCCTGGTGTGCAGTGATCACAGCCTGCATCATCTCCTCGCAGTGCCAAGGGTGAGGATGAGGATGTTATCAGTGACCTGCTCTATGTGCTCATTCCCCTCTCCACCCCCTGACCTCCCATCTCCTGCGTGGCTCGAGTTTTTCCCCACCACTGCAAACAAACCGAGCCCCTTGCCTTCCTTTAGAGCCACAAATTAGGGAGCAGCCTGCCAAAGCTCAGCAACCCTCCCACAATAAACCTGTCTCCCTCTGAAACAAATGAACCCATAAAAAGCAGGTTTTGGAAGAGGGAAGTTTGCTATCTCCCAACGCCGGGGTGCAGCTGGGCATTTTCCAGCTCCTCTCATCCCATGCCAGCACTCGGGGCCTGCCCTCGCCATGCCTCAAGGCTGCTGCCCACTGCCTCCTTCCTGGCATTCAAATCTCCCAGGCAGCACCACAACTGAGGGAAATTTTGGGTTGATTCAAAATTTTGGGTTGATTCAGCTCAAAGACAGCTAGAGCTGCAGTTGAGTGTAATTCTGGCTTTGTTCTCCTCGGAGCGCGTAACTGGAGCTGCCACACCAACCTGAGACCCAAACCCTGCTTCCAAAACAGCCATCCCTGGCTGGTCACACAGCATTTTTGGACAATTTGTGACAGGCCTGGTTGGCAGCCTGAAATCCCCTCTGAAATTGCAGGGGAGAGCCCAGGGCACAAGCAGGAGGGACTCAGGAGCTCAGGTGTGGGATGGCAGCAGGTGGGTACAGCTGTCACCCCAGAGATCTGAAACTCCAGGTGGGACCTGCTCATGCATCTGCTGTGATTCATGGACAAAAATCTGCTCCCCCAGCTTGCAATCCACACTCACGTGGCAGAGTTCAGGAAACCCCTGCTCCCACCAGGGAGCACCTGCTCCCACCACATCAGCTGCTTCAGCTGGGGCTGAGGATGGATCATTGTCTCTATTGGTGCTTTTTCACCCACTGTCACCTGCTGGCTTCATCCATCACTAATGCTCCCACTCAGCCCCTTCCTTGTGGCAGCACACCGAGAAATGCTTCAGGAAGGATTCCACCTTCCAGCACACCCAGAAATGCTTCAGGAACGATTCCACCTTCCAGCAGTCACAGCAAATGTTTAACATCACTTACCAATGGCTACACAAGAAAACAGGGTAAAAAATAAAATAAGCCAAATCCCTAGACAAGCAGACAACCCTTCCTCAACAGCGCCATTCCCTGAGGCATAGGGGTAGGCTGATTTCCTGCAATCATTTCCAGCACAAAGTGAACTAGGCTTGGGAAAAGCAGCCTGGGAATCCTCACTTTTGTCCTTTTCACGCTGCCTCAGTACAGATTTGCCTTTGGGCCCCTCAGTGCAATTTGCTTTTCCAAAATGGAGAGCCCTGCCTTCCCGAAGCACAAAATCCAGTGCAACTCCAGCTTTCCTCCCAGTCACTTTCCAGGCACTTTCTGAGCTATTACCTGCAACAAGCTACGGAGGATTTAATATCCTTCATTCTGAATTCATTCAAATTCTGTTTGGAAGGAAAGAGCTGAGAGTCCGGGAGTGCAGGTGAAGGAAGGGGAAAGAAAAAGTTGGGGGGTTTTTGAAAGCAATTAGTGCCTTTTTGTAGGATAACTTAGGCCTGGCTCTAGTGAGTCAGACACAAACAGTACTTAATCCCTCCTCTGAAAACACAGGGCATGAAGGGGTTATTCCCTGCACCCATTTCAAAGCATTTAACTCAGAACAGCCTCTCTGGGTGCTGCCTGCATCTCTCCCAGTGCCCAGCCAGCTTGGGAAGCCAGCACCCCTTCTCTCTCCTGTGCCAATAACCCTTTTGAGAGCTCACTGGGCACTGGCACTTGTGCCCTGCATCCCTAAGGATCTCACTGGGCTGGCAGGCAATGCAGGATGCCTGGAGCAAGATGCTCCCCAGCCCTTCTGATCCCCCTTCCCACGCTAGCCACCCTATTCTCCCACCTTTTTGTCCCTCCTAAGTGTCAGCCCTTGCCTGCTCCCCCTCTCCTGGAGGAGTTTTCTCCTTCCCTGCTCTCCCCAGGTTATCTGCTGAATTCCACACACGCCTGCACAGACGGGGATCAATCCGAGGCTGCCTCGCCTTCAGCTTATCTCTGCTCCAAATGATTGATTTTCCCTCTTTAAGGGTAATTTGCTGGTGAATTCCGTGTATTGCAAAAACCCCTGTGAAATCTAATTCAGCCCGAACTGGCAGCTGGCACTTTGGGGAGAGAATACTCGTGTGCCGTCAATTCCCCTTTACAGTTCCTTGCCATGTAGATCATATTTATAGTGCTTGTGCCTGTCATATGCATATATATGCTCTGGATGAATCATATATTGCCACCTGCACACTCATGGGCACACAGGATATCCTGGTGGGGGTCTCTGGTGGAGCTCAGTGCAACAAAGAGAGCGTATTCCCACAGCCCAGATTTTCCTTATTTAAAATTCCCCATTTACCTTCCTCGATATGCTTATTTTAGAGAATTGTTTCAAAATGATTTTAAAATGTCAGGCCATCGTGGTGGTGCTTCAGACAGCTTCTGCCCTTTTCTTCCTCTTCACTCAACCATGCAGAGCTGGTTTCCCTGGCATGCCCTGGCAGAGCAGGCTGCTGCTCCCCTTAACAGGAATCCATGGAAATGGGGGATGCCCCAAAGGATGCCCTGCTCCTTTTCCTGGATGGCCAAACCCTTGCCTTCTCCCTGTGATACTGCATCAAGCCACCAGCATATCCAAAAAGGACATCTTTGTCTCCCAAATCAGCATCCATCTCTCCTAAATTCCAGCCCAGTAGCAGATGAGAATAAGCAGAATAGAATAGAATAGAATAGAATAGAATAGAATAGAATAGAATAGAATAGGTAGAATAGCTTCTGCCCTTTTCTTCCTCTTCACTCAACCATGTAGAGCTGGTTTCCATGGCATGCCCTGGCAGAGCAGGCTGCTGCTTCCCCTAACAGGAATCCATGGATCTCAGAGCCATAGGAAATGGGGGATGCCCCAAAGGATGCCCTGCTCCTTTTCCTGGATGGCCAAACCCTTGCCTTCTCCCTGTGATACTGCATCAAGCTACCAGCATATCCAAAAATGACACCCCTGTTTCCAAAATCAGCATCCATGTATCCCAAATCAGCATCCACGTTTCCCAAATTCGAGCCCAGCAGCAGATGAGCCCTCTGAGTTAACACCAACCTGTCCCAGAGCTCAGGGCTCTTGTTCTCAGTCTGGGAACAACCCTTGCTGTAAAAGCAGATAAGTCAGTGCTTCTGCCTCACACACAGCATTTATGTGAGCCACCCTGCTGAACCACCACAATGTGGATGAGGAGAACCCAACCACAGCCTGGGAGTGTCCAGTTGAGTGCAGGCTCAGCCTAAACACTGGAAAACCTCAATGGATTTTCCTAAGCAGCTCTTGAATGGCTTGGGAAAGCTGTTCAAGGGTCTGCTCTCTGTGTGGCAGGGAGAGAAGCTCAGCTGCACAGCAGATAGTGCTTTTTTCTTGGCTCACAGAACCCCAGAATGGTTTGGGCTGGAAGGGATCATAAAGCTCAGCTCATTCCAACCCATGGGCAGGGACACCTTCCACGAGACAGGTTGCTCAAGAAGGCTGAATCAAAAACCCTGTGCAAACCCTGTGTACTCATTTCCCTCTCAGTAAATCCTGGAGAATGCAGAAAGGAAAAGCAGCACACCTGGCTGAACACCCCAAATCCATCTGTGGGGCCACCTCAGCTCAGCTCAGCTCAGTTGCCTCCTCTTGAGGAGCTCCCCATCCCACCTCACAGCCCCCAGACCACGGCTACATTTGGGGTGAAATGTGGGGTTTTGCAGGGGCTGGGCTATGAGGAAGGGCTTCTCCTTGGAGACACTCGCTTGGGAACTTTGTCTGAGAGGTTAATGCCAGCTGAGCTGCAGAAAGGCACTTACAGCACAGAGGGAAAGCCAGGCATAGGCTTTCAAGTGTGGTCTTGTGTGCCTCAGAAATGCATTTTTAAGTGCTTTGCTGAATGGTTTAATCTGACTCCTTCCAAAAGCCATCATTTCAGTTTGTGCAAAACACACCAGAAGAAAGAAAGGCCAAAAACCCCACGGTTAAAAAAGGCTGTGTGGGCCTGGCTTTGAAAAGCCTTGTTTAACAGCCTTGGCAGCCCACATGGTGCATGTTAAAGGCCAGACCCATGTGACAGCCCTTTCCCCAGCTCCACAAAGGCACAATGACAGGAGAAAACCACCCAGACCCACAGGACCCCTGCATGGGGCACAGTCCAGGCTGCTCCCTCAGCAAGCTGGAGGGCTAAAGGAGCAATGCCTGAATTCTCCAGAGGGGCTCAGGAAATAACCCAATCTGCCAAGGGAATCTCCCAGGACTCTGTGACATAAGGTGGGGGCAGGAGACACACTCGAGCAAAGCGATCTTCTCAAAGACTCCGGTTTTGATTTCCCGTGTCTCAACCCATCTGCTCTCATTTATTTCTCTCTCTGCTTCCCCTGGAGGTGTGTACAGCTCTCTCCTGGTTTCCCTCTGCCCCTCACACAGATGAGTTGTGTCATCTCCAGCGTGAAGCCAGTGCTGCCAGAACAGCTCCTGTCAGCCCCGTCCTCAGTGCCATCCCTGCCTGAAGTTCTTGGTCCTTGCCAACACATCCCTGCACCCACAGAGAGAAGAGAGAGCCTGGTGCCACCTCAGCCACCTCCAATCCAGATGGTTTGTAAACCCCTCACAGCTCTCACGGGGCGCTTGAGCATCCAAACTATCTCTGCCAGGCAGCTACAGAACCTTTCTGTAATTTTTTTCACTGAAACTTGGTGGGTCTTCAGGGCTCCACAAATACTTCCCTGGGAAGCAGTGCTGCCTGCAGGTGCAGTCCTACTTCTATCTCATGCACATCTTTTTCATAAGATGGCCATCTTTTCCCTTTTTTTCCCTCCAAAGTGCTACCTTGACAGTTAACCCAGTTGCAAGCATCCATGAGAGGAAATAGGTAAGATCCATCACAGGATAATGCAGGAAAAAAAGGTAACCAATTGCTTATAACTTTTCTCCCTCCAGATATTCCAAGAATCAGCTCTCCTCTGCTTCTTATCAGTGAAAATAATGCCACGGTCAAAGCAATCTGTGTTAATATGATGGTCTCTGAAGACGTGTACAGCAAAACTCCTTCAGACTCCCTCAGCACAAGAGATCCTCTCTCAGCAGTTTTGAAAATCTCAGCTAATTCTTTTGGGGAAATCTCAGGAAGTGAAAGAAATACATCAAAAGAACAGCGTGTATTTTTTGCTGGTGCGATGGGGAAGGCGAGGCTATTTTTTATTCTCCCATTTTAAAATTAGCAAGGCTGAAAAGTGAATTCTTGAATGGGAGTCACTCCAGTAAAATGAGCTTTTAACCAGAAATAATGACAGATCCTTCATCCTGGTGGCACAAACAGAAGTGTTACAATGCCCTTCAAGAATGGATCTGCTGACATCTCTCAGCAAGCACGACAGCAGCTCTATTCAGAAACTATCCTAAGCATCTGTCATATCCATATCTTCTTTATTAGCAATTGACATTTTCAAGAAAAAACAGTCTCTTTATCTGCTTAATAGCTCATCTGCACCTCTTCAGGCTGAACTCATAACTCCTGCGTGGTGACATCATGTCACCAGTAACTTATTAGTTCTGTGTCATAATCACTTCAGATGGAAAAAAATGGGATTTCTGGGCGGCTTGACGAGGCGGGGTGAGCTCCACCCAGGGCTGGGGAATGGCAAATCCATCTGCTCAGTCAGAAAAGGCAACTTGAAAGATGCACATTTTAGCTGACCCACCAGGATTTTGGGGGCTTGGCAGGGGGGATGTTTTGTTTCCCATTACCTGAAGCATCAGGAAAACATCCTGGTGATGCTTTGCCATGATGCTGGATGGAGGTCTGAGCCACCTCTCTAGTGGAAGCTGTCCCTGCCTGTTGGAACGAGCTGATCTTTCAGGTCCCTTCCAATCCAACCCAACCCATTTATGATGGCATTTATTGTGACAAACCCTCTGCCCTCACCTCCTGCTCAGCCCTGAGAGTTTTGGACAGCTCACCATGAGGTGTCAGCACTGCTTTGGAGCAGGCAGCGTGGCGGGGCAGGGGGGAACCAGCACACAGGAGCAGCCAGACGTGAGCTGCACAAGTCAAATAATCAGAGTAATTGAGGGCTGGGAGCCCAGGGCTGGAACAGAGGCTGCAGTCCCAAGCACGGCATGGATCGGCGCGTGACAAACAGGAGCGCTGCTGACACGTGGGAGCAGCAAGGCTCCAAAGCTCCTGCCTTGTTTGCAGTGATGGACTGGTATCCCAGTCCTGCCCACTCCCAGGGGCATCTTCCACATCCTCCCCGACTTAGCTGGGGGCTCCTGTCCTCCCTGTCCCAGGAAAACTCGTCCTTTGCTAAACCTGGCAAAGCAGTGCCTGACAGAGCCCTCAGCAGCAGGCAGGGATCAGCCTCCCAGACAATCCTGTTTTCTGGCTCTCAGGGGCCCTGCAATCCTGCACACTGGGGGGGGAAACTGGGCTCGGGGGACACAGAAGACAGAGCAATGGCAGCAGTGAGAGATGGAAAAGGAGATGTTGGGACAGAACCATGCAGTGACTTCTCCCCTGCCCACCCCGAAACCCAACCAGTGCTATCCCACAGAGGAGGGAGAGGAAAGCTCACCTCATCCTTGTCCTGCACCTGGATGTAGAGGGGCAGGGCGAAGCCCACCTGGGCCAGCTCTGTGATGGCCACGCTGTACTCGGAGCTGTTGAACTCGGGGGCGTTGTCGTTGACGTCGATGACCAGGATGTTGAAGGTGGTGGTGACGCTGGCGTTGGAGGGCGTGCGGTCATCGTTCAGCTCTGTGCCCTGCAAGGACACAAAACAGGGCGGCCTTTGCTCTCCAGAAGGAATGAATGTAAAGACAGCGTGCACAGTGAGACACTCTTGCAGCTTTCTCTTCCTCCACTTTGCCACGGAAGGATTCCCAATTGGCTCTGCCATTGTTCCATTAAAACATAGAGATGTCAGACCAGCTTTCCCATCACTCACACTTTAGTCTCACAAAAACCTTCCCAGGGGTTTAACATTTCCCTCAGCATGGCTGTGGCCAAGTTCTCCTGCAACAGGTTGGCAGGATCTGGAGTTGCACAACAACAGGAGATTTCCCTGCCACAAGCACTTAAACAAAGAAAATGTCCTTTGTGAGATGTAAGGGACAGTCCACAAAATAAGGGAAGGCTCAACAGGGCAAAGAGCACTTCCACTCTCTCCTCTGCCATCCCTGATGTGGGACTGGGAGCTGACAGTGAACCTCTCAGAATGCTGAAAAACATAGGGATGGAAAACTAGGGCACCAGAGGAAAAGAAGACTTAGACCTTAAAATAGGTTTGGCAACACGTGCCTAAATACAGAGCTGAGTCATGAGTCCACATCACACCTCTGTCTCAAGAAGGACTTTAATTCTGCCTTCCCAAGAAGAGAGTGCAGATTTTAATGCCAGAGAAGCAGGACTCATGGAACAGCCTTTTCAAGGCGAGTCCCTCCTCTTGTCCTCTGGATAATCTTGCTTTGCTGTGGGCAGGGAAAAGCAACGCTCTCACGACCCACACGGCTCATTGCTATTCACTGCTTCTGCACACAGCAGCAGAACAGGCTGATCCCAGCGAGGAGCAACCCAGCTGTATTTTCACTGTGTGCTCCAGGATGAGAGCAGCAGGGAACATTTTGGGTGCTGGGGATGCGGGATGCACAGAGCTGGCATTTGCGGGAGGACGCGAAGTTGGTGGGGAGAGGACATGGAAATCTGTCAGAGCAACAGAACGTGGCTGGAACTCCATTGTCATGCAGGCAGGGAAACGGGCAAGTTTTCAGGCTCACAAACCTTTCCAAGATGAAACAGATATTTTTGTCCCTATTAAAACCAGACAGTCTTTCCTCTCTTGATTTTTGAAACTATAAAAGCCTGAATGAAGCTATACCAGGGGTGGGTGAGATCTCCTCCTCACACACACAAAGCCTCATGGTGTGAACTGTGTCTGGGACCTAGAGGGGTGATTCCTTGTGCCTCTGCCCCCTCCAAGGAAGCATCACACTTGCCAAAACAAGAAGGCAATGTGCTGGCTGCCTCCCTCCCAATCAATGACCCTTCCTACCCTGCTGATTTTTCCCCACCCCGGCCCAGCAGAATCCATACTTCTAAATGTGTTTCCAACCAGCTGCCCAGCTTGGTATTGATTTTAATTACAGGGCTGTGAGCAGAGCCAGGGAGTCACTCTCAGGTGGGGCTGGAGGGGCTGGAAAGCCACATTCCATTGCCTTTTCTTGACAAGGCAACTTCCAGCACCCCTCCCTCCCGTGCCAGGAAGGCACAGATGATGCCCTGTTACACCACTGCCTGCTGACAAGGCAAAATGTCCTGTTTATCCAGGGCTTTGGTGGGGAGAAAGAGGGAAAACAGGCAAAAGTAGGCACAATTCATGTTCCTGAGCATGTGTCTGGTGCTATATGCAAGCCTGAGGTATCTGCATGCTGCCAGCAGGCCAGCCATAGCTAGGATGGCAAAAATGCCCTCAATCATCAAGTTTTGGGCCACCAGACAAGGGGACTGTTGTTGCCCTGATTTTTTAAGTTTTTCTAAGCTTTCTGATGGTTACATTATTGTAATGAACTTTCTCTCACACTTTCCGTAAATAACTCATTGTTTTGCGTTCTTTTGTGGAGGAGGAGAAATTTGATGGACTGTTGGTTTGTCCAGTGTCATTGGAGAGGTGGCACTGTCACCCTCCAACCCACTGTCACTTTCAGAAATCTATAAATGTTAGAGTCAGAAAATAAACTTCCCTTTTCCACCTTGAGAGCAGCAGTGTGTGTGTGTGTGGTGTTATTTCACGTCCTACAGTGACAGACCGTGTTTAACATCTCACTTGGTCAGCACATCGTGGCTCTGGATGCCCAAGAGAACAACATAACCCAGGTTCCAGCAGCCACTAGCTGGATGGGGGTGTCCCTGCAGGATATCCTCCCCATCCTGCCCTGTCCATGTGCTCCCCAGCTGGAGCAGTCTCACCTTCACTGTGAGGATGAACCCAGAGGTGTAGAAGGGATTTTCCCTGTCCAGGGGCCCATTCAGGGTCAAGGCTCCACTGATGTAGTCCAGTGCAAAGATGCTGTTGGTGTTACCTGAGAAAAACAACAGGAATGTGAGCACAAGCAGCTGGCACACAAAACAGTGCTGGAGGCAACAAGGAGGGGAGCAAGAGGACACAAACTCCAAGCTGTGGACACAGAAACCTGGCACACTGTTCCAACATGCTTTGAAATGTCATGGCTGTAACACTCCCCTCCTCCTCTCACCTGCCCCAGCTTAGGGCTCAAAATGGGGCTCTCCCTCCACAGCCAAAAGCTGCCAATGCTGGAGGCAGCTGAAGAATTTCAAAGGGTTTAAATTATTAAAATCTGTGACAGCAAAGCTGAAAGCAGGACCAAATCCAGCTGCTCTCCTCTGAGTGAGCGCTTGCATTTGCAGGGTACTGTGTTCCTGGGGTGGGCATGGCCTCTCTCCTAAAATCCAGGGGTTATGGGACATCAGTCCAGGATAATCACAGGGAGGCACAGATGGACCAAGCTCATGAGGAATTCTGCACAAACAGGTGGTGGTTTAGCTTGCCAGAGGGGGCTGAGGGGGATACAAGTCCAAATGTACTCAGGGAGAGGCTGCAGAGCTTAAAGAAAGAAAAAAAAATTCTATCAAGTAGTAGAGAAGCCTCACACAGCTCAGGAATTTCTTAGCTGGGTGTATTAGAAGCCAGTGAAAGTATCAGCAAAACAGTGTGGTCACTTGCCCTGCTTTTATGCTCTTGCCATATGTGTTGACCTTTTGCAGCTGCCTGGTTTTCCTCTGGTGGAGCAAAATTTGGCCCCTGTGCCTGTCCCTGCATGCAGGCAAGGAGCCAGGATGCCACTGAGCATCCCATCCCATCCCATCCCATCCCATCCCATCCCATCCCATCCCATCCCATCCCATCCCATCCCATCCCATCCCATCCCCAGCTTGAATTTCCTCTGGAATCAGACACTCAGAGGGGATTAAGACAACGTGCTCTGTGGGAATCCATAAAATCAGGGGGTTTTGGGAAAGCTGCAGAAGGCAGGCCTCAGAGACAGCAGAACAGTGATTAGAGCCAAGCAGCAGCCATGAGATTGGTCAGCAGAAAAATTATGTAAAAAGTAGAAAAGCAAGGACAAATAGAACAATGGTCTGTGTATTAACGCTGGTCTAGAATAACTCCCTAAGCTACAGAAAAGTTTATCTAGCAAGATATTAGAAAGTTCTAAGCTTAATAATGGAGCTCTGTGCATTGTGTTTTAAGGCTCACAAGTAGGTATTGTATTTGAAGTAAGCAAGCATTGTTTAACCAAAGGCACGTGTGCTTGTGGTGGTTGGATAGAACTACTGTCAATGTGCTTTTGCTTTGTGTGATTGGTCAAAAAACTTATAAAGTGAGTTGTAACATTAAGTTCTCAGTCTGCTGCCTGGGATGTGAGCTGATAACATCTTCTCATTGTCATAACCATGTAATGAGGCTGATGCTGGAAAATCAAACAACTCAAGGCATGTTCCACAGCAATCCCATCCCATTTGTGATTTGTACAGAGACCCCAACCAACAATAATGCTCGAGTGTCATGGCCAGCAGACACCAAAAGGACAATGTCCTGCTTGGGACTGTGCCTGTGGCAGCTCCAGGTGCTCCCCCTGTGAGCCAGACAAAAGCCAGCAGTTGGTGTGTGGAGCCTGGGACACCCGACACCAGCCTGGCACAAAAGCAGAGCAGGCTGCTGAATTAGTGATGCCCAGGGAGGTTATATATCCAGGCATATGGTCACCCACACAGCTCCCCTCAGCATCCTGAGGCATGCAGAAACCCCTGAACAGACACAGACAGCAGCCAGGAAACCCTGCAGGTAAATTCCAGTCATCCCAGTCAAAAGGAAGTAAAAAATAAATCCTGTCTTCTCAATACATCTCAGCACGAACGAAACACACACAGCATTTGTCATTTCCCTGGAAGGGAGCTGCAAGACAGATCTGCTGCCACAGAAAGTTGTTTCCCATCACTCAGCATCCACCTTGCTCCCTTCCAACCTCTGCTGGATCACAGCTGTGATCACAGCAATGCTGCGAGGGCCCTGACGAAGGAGGAATGGTGAGGAGGACTCCATGGATAGCAGAAGGCTAATTAATTACTTTATTATCCAATATTATTCTATACATCTAAAATTGAATCTGCCGAGCACTCAACCCTGCTCACACTGCTCTGAATCTCGTGACTGTCACACAGCAGTCCCAACACACACACACACACACACTTGGCCGAAACAAAACATCCTCACTTTGGATAAACAATCTCCATATTGCATTCTACTTTTGCACAAACACAGGCACAGCAAATGATAATAATTGTTTTTTGCTTTCTCATTCAGAGAATGTGGAACCCAGAAATATTCTTGGGAAGAATTGTGCCTTGCTTTTCCCTGTGAAGGGAAATGTGGGGCTACATCCTCGGGATGGCCAAAGCCTCCAGGTCTGGCCATCCCCTCCCTCCCACCCAGGAGCTGCCCTGGGCCTCTCCTCTCTCTCCCAGAGCCTCAAGTGCCTTGACACCTTTCTTCCCATTCTATCTTCCTCCTGGACAGAATTCCCCCCATTCCTGTCCTTGCTCCTCTCTTCTCTCCATCCCAAATGCCCCACTGAGCTTAATGAGCTCACCAGGCTACTTAAAATATTAGCAATGGCCTTGTGTGTTTTTTTCCTGATCTTTTGCTGCTGAACATGAAGATCTCCAGTCTCCTCCCCTCTTTCCATCCTGGCTTCCCACTTTCCTGCTGTAATTTATGTCTGACTCCTTGGGAAGCTTCCCCTGCTCCCAGCTTTGAAGGACGCTTCAGGAGATGGATGGGACTGTGCTGCCAGGCATTTCAATGCTCCAGGACACCAGGTTGCCATGGCAAAGTTTGTGCCTCAGGGTCACCTCCCCCTGATATCAAGTGTAATAAAATGCAGAAACAATGGAATTCAGTGGAATTAGGTCAATAGGGGAGGAATTTGACTAAACACAGCGCTGTGCTACCTGTCCTAAAAAGGGTTATGTGTTTCAGATTTGACCATGGTGCTTTTTGAAAGATGGGCAACTAAACTGGGGGCTCAAAGGCCTCCCAGGCTGCTCGTCAGAGGCTGTTCTCTAGCTCATCCTCCCCAACACCATCAGATACTCATCCTATGCCCACTGGGGCTTCCTTTCTGCTAGCAGAGAGTTCCTGGCTTTGCAAATTAGCAAATTTAGGGAAAGAAGTGTCCCCAAAATCTCTCCAACCACCACTTCCTCGCTGCTCTGACCAGTGATCCCTGCTGAAGCACTCACACTGCTGAACAGTGCCCATTTCCCGAGACATTTTCCTTGCCAAAATCCCTCTGATCATCTTCATGTGCCTTCACTTTCCAGAGAACAGAAGGAAAAAAATAAGGTGGGGAGAAATTTGCCAGTTTTTGTCTGTCCCTCTCTCCAGAGGTACACACACAGGAATGTGGCAGAAATTAAAGGATGGGAAAGGAAAGGCTGAACAGCAAAATGGGGCGAGAAAGAGAAGAAAAACAAGGCGGGAAATGTTTTAAATATCAGAAAGACAGAGGGAAAGAGGAGAATGACAATGAGAAAAAATTGAGAACTCTGGGACAGCAGTATGAATCTACTTCTGGCAGACTTGTTGGTCCCACCTGGCAAAGAACAGGCTTGTTCAGGACCTACAAACCCAGCTTTTTGTTATGACACGGGTCAAGAAGAAGGAGGAGTTTCTCACCCACCTGTCTGTGTGCAGGTACAGGGGCAGCAGCAGTTCCTGCATGCACTGCAGCCATTCAGGGCCCTGGGAAGGCAGGCACTGGGGGGATGCTGGGCTGGGGGCACTGGGATGGATCACAGGAGCCCATTCAGAGTGTTTTTCCAAGCTCATTGAGGAACGGATGGTGGCATAGGCATCATTTTGGAGAAACGCTGCTATAACGAGGGGTTTTATAGATGAGAGCCATAATGTTTAATTGCCCTCAGCCAAGCTCTCAGTTTAAAAAGGCTGTTAAAAGTACTGGCTCAAACCCAGAGAAAGGAGTGGGGAGGAAGAAAAAGGGAAAAAAAAGGGGGAAAAAACCACACCATCAATATCTCCTCCTTCCTCCCTGCCCCTTTAGCCCTGAGCACCTTTCAAGGGAGAGATGCAGCTATTGCCCTGCTCCAGTGAAGAGCCACCTGTCAGCCAGGGCCAGCTGTTTTCCCAGGGCAGGATAATTGGGCTGCTCACGTTGGGAGCCAGGGCTGAACTTGGAGCGTGTGACTTTCACGAGATGTGAAAGGGGAACCCATCACACACCTTGCTCCGGATAATTTATTAATCAAAATGTGCTCCGTCAGGGCTCCTCGGGCACAGGAATAGATGCTGTTGGATGTGGTTCATGGAGTCAGCAACAGACACAGTTATTAGCAGATAAATAGTCCATCAGCTGCCGTGAGCACCTCGCTGCTCTTCACCTTGAGTTTCTGCCCCCACCCAGGCAGGGAAGCACTGCCAGGGCAGGGGCCTTGCCCCGTGATTAAATTCAGAGGCAACAAGTCATTTCCAAAGGAAAACTGGTTGTTACAACCTGAGCTTGTTGTTACAAATCGAGATGCTGTGTAAAAACAGTGTCCCCTTCTCCTCTTGGTTTGCTGCTCCTCTGGGGAGATGCAGCTCTCTGGGATAACAGGTCTGAGCCCAAAGCTGTGTGCCAGCGCTCCCTCTCACATGCCTGCTCTGCAAACAGGCCCTTTCAGTACCTTTCCCCAAGGATCTGTCCATTCTAGCAGAACTTGTGATCTTGCAGAGCTCACACCAAATGCTCGCAGCTCCCTTTTTTGGAACGGAATGTACAGTACAAGGAAATAAAAGGAGGTATTTATCACCCAAGGTGCAATTTCCCTCCCAGATTTGCTGGGAGCTGTGGCCGAGCACCAGAGAGGAGAACAGAACCCTCAGAGCTTCTGCTCTGAGTGTAATTCCTCACACAAAAGGATTCTGAGTCTTGGACCACAACCATCGTTCCCCCACGTCATCTCAAATGGGCTTTTTGACATAAACCCCACATCTCCAGGATCCACAGCTTTCTGAAATTCCTCCATGAAAAAACACCTCAGAACCAGAATTCCTCCATTAAAAACCATCTCAGAACCAGTTGTTTTTGCGAGCCATGACATTAACAGAGGTGGTCCAGGTTCATTGTTCTCCCCTGGTGGTGAACATTGAATCCCAGACCGATCTGGGTTGGAAAGGACCTTAGAGATCATCTCATTCCAAACACCTTCCACTAGACCAGGTTGCTCAGCCTCGAACACACACTAAATCCCAAAAAGCTGAACAGGAAGTCCCAGAAATTAAACAGAAAAGATGCTTTTGTTTCCTGTTTACACATAAAAGGGAATGTATAGTTTTAATTACAGCGGGCCGTTTGCTGGGGGACCACCTGCCACGCAAGCCATTATCCCAATCATATCTCTTTCCAACGACTCCTGGATTGCCAGGGAGCCAAAGCCAGATGCCAACACGATGACAAAAAGCAGCCTGCAGGAGGATGGGGAGCCACTGAGCCCAGGGAAGAGGGGCTGTGACCGCAGCCACCATCTTTGCTTTGTGCTGTCTCATCCCCTCGCATCGGCAGGGTGGGAGCAAACAGCTTTTGATGGATAACTCGGCGCCAGGCGCTTTTCCACCCATCAGCGTGTCCTCCTACAGAAGTGTTCTGCTGTGATGGCTGCCTTTAAATCACACGGGAAGGCCCTCCCAGCAGCTGGAATTTATGAGGGCTTCAACACCCCGGCAGCTCACCGAGCGAGGAGAATGTGGGAAAAACCGTGTGGGAATAGCAAAACTAGCAGGGCCTCACTTCCAAGGGTGCTCCCCAATGGCTGGTTTAAGGGTTTTAGGGAAGTGCCTTCTTTATTAAGGCAGGTCAAGCTATGGAGGGGGATGTCGGCAGCTGAGGGCTTGGAGACCTCTTTGGCCACTTGACCCTTCCTCAAGGATTCATGCTGCACTTTCATAAGGAAGGCAGTGGGCTCTGTTAAAAGCACAGGAAGCATGTTCTGAGAGTGCCACTGCACTGATAAATTACTCATATATACATATTATATATATAAAAAATATATCTATGACATTTTTTTCCTTAGCAGAAGATGGAGAACAATTATTTCCAGCTTTCCTCGCACTTCTGTTGCATTGTGCAAATGATGATTTTTAATTCATGTTTCCCTCGGGGTGCGCCAACTTAAGGAAGAGAGGCTTTGCTGGAAACTGCATCAGACTCACAAAATAATCCAGTTGGGAAGCGGGGGTAGGAACCCCACCCTGAGGGTTTGTGAATGGCCCTAAGGACCATCTCTGACTGAAAGCTCCCTCCCCTCTCCCCTGAAGGACTCTCCAAGCCCAAGGAAGGACGTATAGATTGCCCTTGTGCAATCTCCCGCTGCCCATCCATCACCACACCTGAGATGTGTCAGGCAGGCAGAGAGTGACATGTGGGACCCTGTCCCCTGGGTTAACCCCTCAGTGCCTGCCCAAGCAGCACAGGTCACCTTCACACCCTCCTGCCAGGAGGCTCCTGGCTCTCCTGGAAATAAATGAAGCCCAAAGTTTACTGCTAGCCAGCAACACGTGAGCCAATGCGTTTTCCTAAGAAGAGCTCGCAGGCTGAAGTCTCCTCCCGCCTATTAATTAAATTGCTGTTTAACTCGCGCTGAAAATCCTTCCCTTAAAGAGCCAGAGGATTCCCCGTGCCCCAGGCGGCGTGCAGAGGCAGCAAATGTGAAAACACAGTGCCGTCTGCAGGGCTGATCCTGCCCAAAACTGCCAGGGCCCTCCCGATTCCTGCCGGGAAAATCAATCTCTGTTAGCCCGGAGAGCTCCCCTAAATGAAAAGCCTTATCTAGAACAGGTCGTGTTATACAACAAGTCACTGCCTTTGCCTGGGAAATGAAAGATGATGAGGCAGAGTCCCCGGCACAGAGGCTATCTCCATAAATCTGCCAAAAAGGAGCTGTGGATTACTTTGCTGGATTAATTATCTGTCCTTCAAGCAGAGTCCTGACCTCAGTGGCTGAGCGTCTCCAACCTGTCACTGCAGCCAGGGAGGCAGGCAGGGCTAGCACAGGGCTCTGGCCATAGGAAAAGCAGCAGGAACACCCTCTGGAGCAATGGGAGCCCTGGCACTGGCCAGACTGCTGGCACCAGGGGCTTGAATTGTGAGGTCTCAATTTGGGTTTCTTTTTCTATTGGGCAGGGAGCCCACTCCTTGTAAAGTGTGAAGTGAAAAAGTTCATTTTCCTGGAGTTAAAACACTCTGAGGGGACGGAAGGGGCAGAAACAGCTGAATGGCTTTTCCCTATTAGATATGGAAATGATTCCCAGCGCAGGCAGGACAAGCAGCCAAAGCCATGGCACAGCTACACCAGTGCTCCTCCATCATCTCAGCCCTAACAGCTTTGTAAGCTGGCGGCATAAAGCTGGATCTCGAGTCTTATTTTATGTGGTTATGGTTAATCTTTTAGTTTTATTGTGTTCCTGTCACGGGAGGACCTTGTGCTGGAGATAGCTGTATAAATAAGAGCTGCTGCAGTACATCCCCAGACGTGGCTGCCCGAGGGATGGAGCTCAACGGGACAGCAGCAATTCCAAATTAATTTTTAAACCCCACCTCCAAATCACACCGATGCTTTAGGCATTAACACCGAAGGTATGATGAACAGCCAGGTGTCTTCTCAGCTCTCTACTGCTGTACATACCAGCCTAAAAGGCAAAAGCAGAGCAGCCACACACTAATCCTGTATCCAAAAAACTCTGAGAGCTGGGAAAAGGCATCATGCATCCCTGCAGGGGAATGGGAGCAGCATCACTGCCACCTCCCCTCTGGAAGGGAGCTGAAGAGCCAGGTTTAATTATTACTTCCACCAGCCACTTTCACTTTTGCTTACGGTCGGTTTCTAATTTAATTTGCTTCCCCGTTCCCATATGTTAGGCTTTTTTTCTTTTTTTCTTTTTTTTTTTTTTCTGCAAAATTGCCATAAAAATTTTCCAGCGCGGGCGCAAAAATCTGCTCGCTGACCTTTACCATCGTGATTGAGGATAATGAGAAATTAATTAGGCTTTACCTGCCTGCCAAAAAGAAAATGGCTTGCCTTGGCTGAGCAGGAATTTGGAAACGCATTAGATGCCAGTCCTGTGTCTGGACTCTCACACATCAGAAAGCAACATCAGCTCTGTCCACAGAATCTGATCATCCCCATCCAACCCCTTCTCCATGAGACCCTGCTGATGACAGGAGAAAGATTCCTGGCCAGTTAGGAAAACACTTTGTAATTCTCATGTTTGGAGAAAAAAAAAATAGTGCAAAGTAGTTTAATCACTCTTTTGATCTGTTCAGCTGGATCCTGTGGTAGAAGAGCTGCCCCCACCAGGCAGGACTGCAGGCAAGGGTTAAGCTCTTGGCATACACAAGCAGATGTAAGGCTGTGTGCAATGATCTGCCTGCAGGTCTTTCATCCCACTGCCCATCCAGGATGGCCAGGCTGACAGCTATTTTACCATCCTCACCGTAATTCAGCAACCTCTGCAAAATCAGATGGATGTTTCAGTCCAGTCTCCAGTGAAAAAGAACCTGTATCAGCCAGAAGAGAGTCCCTGCTGCACCTTGGGCAGCAGATACCCACAATCTAGGACAATCTCTTGAATAAATTGCAGAGGGAATTAGAGGAATAAATAATCCTCGCATCTTCAAAGGCTGGATACTTGCAGTCAGGATCAGTGGACTTGAAAGTCAGGGTGAAATCACCTTGACCCTTGAGGCTGATTAAAAGAGGGTTTGAAATGGCTGGGCTTTAAGGAAAAGAGACTGGGAAATTATTCCTGCACGTGGGGGCAGCACCTGAAGCATGTGGTGGGGAGGGGAAGCACTGCTGCTGTTTCTTGCTGGGGAAAAAAACCCCAAAAAGTGATGCCAGGAAGACGGTTACAACCCACACCCACCAAGCTGGTGCCTCGCTTCTGGGTCACCCCGAGCAGTCTGTCTGTCCTCACCAAAGCAGCATCAAAGTCAGCTGGGCTATGGCAGAGATTGCTGAGCTCAAGGCATCTCAAATGAAACAGGCCCAAGCCCCCCAAAACTGGCCTTCCCATAAGGGTTTTATCTGGAAACACCTTCCCAGCCTGCCCTGCCCCTGCTGCCATCAGAAGGGATGCTCAGGCTACGGAGACAAAGGGGCCAAGCATTGATCCACTCAGCCACACCAGGAAGGGCTGCCAGGCTTCAGAGCCAGACTGCAAGGGCAGGCTCACTCCATGTGCCTGGCAGAAGGCAGAAAGCCACCACCACTTTAATTAGGCTTCCTCCTCTAGCTCTGCACCCTCACGGGCCCAGTCCTCGCATCACATCTTCTGAAACTTTTGGGAAACACCACAGAAACCACCAGGAGCCATTCAGTCCATGCTCAGTCCTGTTCTCTCCTGGAACAGAACATCCCCTCCATGGGGTTGTGTGAAGCTGAGCTGTCTGTGGCTCATCATTTCAATGTGAAAAATTTGCTTGGAGCTACCTGGTCTAGTGGAAGGTGTCCCTACCCATGGCAGAGAAAGTTGGAACAATCATCTTTAAGGTCCCTTCCATCCTAAATCATTCTATCCATTCTACGCCATGATTTCCCAGGGATGGGATGTACAAGGACTTGCAGGGTTATCCTGTCCATCCATCCATCCATCCATCCATCCATCCATCCATCCATCATCCATCCATCATCCATCCATCCATCCACCCATCCATCCATCCATCCATCATCCATCCATCATCCATCCATCCATCCATCCATCCACCCATCCATCCACCCATCCATCCATCCATCATCCATCCATCATCCATCCATCATCCATCCATCCATCCATCCATCATCCATCCATCATCCATCCATCCATCCATCCATCCATCCATCCATCATCCATTATCCACCCATCCATCCATCCATCCATCCATCCATCATCCATCCATCCATCCATCCATCCATCCATCCATCCATCCATCATCCATTTATCATCCATCCACCCATCCATCCATCCATCCATCCATCCATCCATCCATCCATCCATTCATTATCCATCCCTCCATCCCTGCTGGGTCCCTTCCATGCCCCCAGGACTCACCAGACACGATGGTGTAGCCGATGCCCCGGGGCCGTCCCTTGTCCTGGTCCACGGCCGTGATCATCCTCACGGTGGTGCCCTGGGGAGGGACAGGGGACAGGTGTCACAGCTCTGCTGGGGCTGCCACAACGACCTGCACCTCTCACCCTGGGCCAGCTGCTGTGGGACAACCTGTCCTGGGACATGGCAGGTCATGGAAAATCCCACTGCCTGCCCTTGGAGCAGCTCAGGCTCAGTACTCATCACCCTGGTGAGGGTGTTGATCCACTCTGCTAACCCACCCAAGGATGTAGCTGGGAATGCTGAGGGCATCACCAGCAGGAAACAATTCCCCTTCACCACCACCTTCAGTTTGATCTGCCATTGGCTTCCCAATTTCAGCCTGGCCTCTTCTCCCGCTGCGTTCCTCAGATGAGGCACCCCAGGCAAGAAGGGCTGCTTACACTGACCATTGGCATCCAGCTGCACCACTGAGTGAGCTGAAGAGATTTTAATTGAACCCTTGAGGAGGAAGAGGAGGAGGGCTGGACAGATGCTGAGAACCCACAGGCAGGAGCTTCTGCAGCTGCCAGCTTACCCACTCATCCTCCATCCTGCGCTGTTCCTATAACCCAGCAGAAAGAGCCAAGAATCCCCCAAAACTGACAAGAACAACATAAGAGGGACCCGAAATTCTTGTTTAGCTCCTGAAATAAAAATATCCTGCTCCATAAGTCAACTTCCCCCGCCGCAGTGCAGTGAGCCCCTGTGAATACCAACACATGCACATGCCCGTAATTAATGTAGTGTGAAAAAATTTACAACTCAGCTGTTCTTGTTTTCATTGGCTTATTAACAGTGGGGAAAGCAGCAAATTTTTTATCATTTTTTTTCTTTCCCCTCAAAGGAAATGTCAGCAGAGGAGTTTGCATATCTAACGAGGGAGCAGAGCGGGTCGGCAGCCTCGTGCTCGCCCCGCAATCCATCATTTGAAGGCCAGAGGGAAAGCTGAAACATCACTGGTGGAAAGAAGGGACTCACAGGACTTGCAGATCCCTGTCCCTGGGGGCTGGATGCCGCTGCTGGCCATAAAGAAGGCTCTGAGGGCCAGGCAGGCTGCCCGTTCCCTGATCTCCGAGGGCATTTCAACAGACTCCTTAAGTAAATCCATGTTATTAACCGAGAGCGTTAGCCATAAATCCCAGGTCACTGGCCTCTGAGCAGCACTCGGCTGCTGAGGCTCAGCAGCCACCCAGAGAGCCTCTAAATTACTGACAATAACTGTGCTTTCCCAAGAGCACACAGAGAGAGGAAAACCGCTGCCAAAGTGGGGAAGGAGCCGGTGGAAAAGCAGAACAGGGGATGTGGGAAGGAGGGCAGGGCAAAGTGGAGGGAAAAAAACGGGTGATGCATTTCAGTGTGGGGTGATGCATTTCAGAGTGCCCTGTCTCAGCATAGTTTTGCTTAAATGATAATGTAAAATTACAATGCAAAATTATAATGTAAAATTACAATGTATAAATTTTAATGTATTATACTTTTATACTATATTCTCTCTCTATATATAGTTATATATATATACACACATTCTCTATATACTTATATACTCTCTCTATATATATGTATGTATATATATGTGTATAGAGAGAATATAGGTATATAGAGAGTGTGTATATAATAGTATTTTATTATACAGTATAATTATATATCATATAAGTATATAGGTAAATAGATAGTGTGTATAATAATATAATAGTATTATATTATTATACAATATAATTATGTATCATATATAAAGATATATTATACAGTATAATATTAATATACTGTATATCATATTATACAGTATAATAGTATTATACTGTATATATATACTGTATATATACTGCACTGTACTGTATGTATATAGTGTATATATATACACACTCTATATACTCTCTATATATGTATATAAATAGTATTATATTATACAGTCTATATATTATAATTATATATCATATATAATTATATATTATACAGTATAATAGTATAATACTGTATATATATGCTGTATATATACTGTACTGTACTTTATATATATAGATACATACCCTATATATATCTATATACTCTATATCTATATAAATAGTATTATATTACACAATCTATATATTATAATTATATAGAATATATAATTATACATTATACAGTATAATAGTATCATGCTGTATATATATACTGTATATATACACTGCACTGTGCTGTATGTGTATATATATATACACTCTATATATATCTATATACTCTCTTTATATATGTATATAAATAGTACTATACTATAGTCTATATATTACAATTATATATAATATATAATTATACATTATGCAGTATAATAGTGTCATGCTGTATATATAGACAGTGTATATATACTGTACTGTACTCTATGTGTATATATATACACTCTCTATATATCTATATACTCTATATATGCATATAAATAATATTATATTATACAGTCTATATATTCTGTACTGTATTATACAATACCCTCACATTCAGCAGAATCCAATTCAATCTCTAATCTCCCATCCCCACGGGAAAGAAATTATCCAGAGATTTGATCACAGGAATGAGGGCTGTGAGGGACCACGCTGAGGTTCACCCTCTGCCCTCGGCAGGCCTGTGATGATGATGATGATTATGATGGTGATGGTGATGATGATGATGATACCCTGCTGCTGGGTTTTGGCACTGGGGCTCCCCCCATTCTCCTTGCAGCCTCCTGCTCCACAAGCACCTCCTGGGGATGAGCCATGTTTCACCAGTGTCCAAGGAACATATCTTGGAGTGGTGCTGCCTTCCCTACCACCCATGGATGCCACTCCTGGAACCACAGCAAGATCCTTCACATCCCACCTGGCTTCCATCCAGGCACCCACAAGTCTGGTAGACGCCACTTCTTTGGGATGGACATTCCCTTCCTGGGCAACCACAGCGTTTGTGAGCAGCCCTGAAGCTCCCAGGAAAGGGGCTGAAGAAGTGGCACATGGCAAAACCTCTGGTAAGACCCTGGAGCTCTCAGAAACTCCCAAATATCCCTGAGTTTCCTTTTAAAACAAGACACAGCTCGCCCGCCCACTGCAGACAGCAGTGGCTGGTGGGTACAGAGAGAACAGAATAACTCTTCCCCTCTGGGAGAGGAGGAAGAAGGTTTAGAAAAGTAATAATCTGGGAAAGCCTATGCTTAAAAAAAGGCAAAGAAAATAAAGAATGGCACATTATCCAAACAAAATCTGAGGGTTTTTTGAAGAGGGGCAGGGGTAAATCAATCCTTTTTTAATAAAACCCTGAGCTTTTAATAAAGTGTTCACACTGATGGGCTGGAAATATTGTAAGAAAGAATTAACTCGGAGCTATTGAGACTCTAGGGCAAAACCAGCACTGATTCTACATTATTTCTTCAACTCAAGGAGTTTCTGAGGAGGAGGGGGATGGTGCTGAAGAATTAAAACTGTTTTAATGATGTTTGACACGTTATCTGTACCGTTCTACTGCAAGGGAACACAAGTGCTGGTCTTGGGGCTGTGTGCCGGTGGGGTTAGGCCTCACGTGGCTCCCTGTGGGATGAAGCACACGTTCACAGCCCTCAGCTTGTCTCCTGGAGAGTGGAATCCCCTTCCTGCACCCACAAAGTGAAGCTGCAGCACTGCCTGAGGTGCAGAAGCTGGGGCAGAACTGGGGTGCAGAAAAGCAGGAGCTCATCAGAACCACAGCAGCTCTGCAAGGGGAAATGTCCCCTCTCCTCCAGCCATACCAGCCTGTCTGGAGGACATGGAATAATTCAGGTTGGAAAAGCCTCCTGAGATCATCCAGTCCAGCCATTCCTCCAGTCCCTACCTGTCTGGAGGACATGGAATAATTCAGGTTGGAAAAGCCTTCTGAGGTCATTCTGAGGACATTCAACACCAACCACACCACCCAGCCTCCAGCTGCTGCCAGGACAGACACCCAAAAACCCTCTTGAGGATGAGGAACACGCCTCAGAGCTTTGCCACAGATGCAGGCACACTTGGGTGCCCTGGGAGAGATGCCTGAGCCGTGCTGGGATGATAAACAACATCAAGAAAGAAGATACAACACCTCCAGGGACAGCAGAGTCTCTCCCTGCTGCGTCCTCTTCCTCTGCCCGATAAGAAATTGCTTTCTTCTCAGTGTCACAATAGGCACCTGCCCAAAACGCTTCTCAATTATGCTCCCAGATCCTGGCCTGAGAGAAATAAGAACTACAACTGCACTCTACTCCCCTCTCAGGCCCCTCCACCCCTTTTCCTTCTTCTTCTCTTACAGGATTAGGGACTTGAAAGGCGAAGCGCAGCCCAGCATTGCAGCAGAAGGAGGAGAGGGGGGGTGAGCGCTTCAGAAAGCTGCCACGGCAAAAAAAATCCCATTTCTCACTTCTTAATTCCAGTCAATTCCAGTCAAAGGGCTGATAGAGATCTGTTTGTGGTAATTTGCTGCAGTTTATCCACTCTTTTCACCTTCTATCGGCTCTCCGCTGACGGGCTGGCTGACATGCTGTTACTCGAGTGAGGAAATTAAAATTTGATGCAATAATCCCAAATAAGAAGGATTTTATTAGGTAATGTATACACTTTAGATGAGGTATTCTTGCCTGATACATTGATAGGGGAGCACAGACATGCTGTGCACCACAGATAAAAAGAGGGAAGAGAGACAGGGAGCTGCAGCTCCGTGGATTTAGGGCTGGGATGAGATGCCTTGAGCCCATTTTGACCTGCTGAGTCACATGTCAGGGTAAACATCACCCAAAAATGCACCACAGCCTCTTGGTTTGACCTGCAAGCCTGTTTTTTTGACTCCCCACCCAAACTAGTGATCATCATTTTGATAACCAAGACATTCACTCCACACCTGGCTCCTCTCAGGGGGTAGAGCACAGCTGATGAGAGGATTTACACTGGGAGACAAAAAATGCACATAATTAATGGCTGGACTTGATGAACTTTGAGGTCTTTTCCAACCAAATGACTCTGTGTTAAACGCCAGGCTTGCCAAAGCAAATCACACCCTTGTTTCAGCAGTGGAATTTCTCCCAGAATTTGGGAATTTGGGTCCAAACTAGAGGGTGACACCACTCAAAGCAGTCTCCACCTCCAGCAATTTTCCTCTTCACCATGCCTCTGGTGGCACCTATCCATCCCAGATACCTCAGTGCCTTTGGAGATTTTGCACGTGGCCAAGAGAAATTAAAATCTCTGAACCTGGTGGGAATTCCTTCCTCCTTTTCCTGTGTCACGTTGCACAGTGGCAATTTGCTGCTTCCCTGACTGCAAACAGTGAGTGTTCCAGGAATAACTGTGGTGCATGCTGCTGTATTGACACAAAGGGATCCTTCAGCCTTAATATATATGATTATTTGGAAGTCATTCCCTTTCCTGGATACCAGATCACTCCATGGAGGTGATGCAGTCTATGATTTTTAATACTTATGGCACTTTCATGCCTCTAATTTCATTTAAAGCCTTTTTCCTCCTAGTTAAGTGTGATCTAGTTTGTGGGGTTTTATTTCCCTGCAGCTCACTCTGTCCATCCCAGAGATACTCCTTAATACCAACAAAACTTTTACTTTGTGAATAATCCATGAATAAGTTGTTTTTTTGGCCATTTCTGGGCCAGCAGACAGGTAATGTGCTGTGTCACCACGGGATTTGGAACAGTACAACTCAGCCCTATTGATCCAGCACTCTCCATGCCCCAAAGTGGATAAAAAGGCATAAATTGAAGCACACTGGAGTTCCCTCTCCCTCTGAACAGAGCCACCAGGCATTTGAGATCCGGAGCACCATACAAGTTACGGGGTGCACATCTGGTGTGGGTGCCCACCATGCCATGACTTTAAGGCAAGTTTTCCCTTCCACACACAAAAATATTTCCCTGTGGACAAAGTGATGGGATGCACAGCTGTGGATGCTGTGGAGAAGGGCTGGTGCTTGGATTAAAGCCCTTGGTGGGTCTCCAAAATGGTCTCCATTCCCTGGCTGGATTGCTCTACTGCATTTCAGGGTGTACTTTTAATCCTGACTGCAAAGTACCAAAAATAAAAGAGACAAATTTCTCATTGAAAGTCCCAGATGAGATTCCCTCAAGAAACATCTCCCAGAGCCCAAGCTGCCCTCCACGCTCCCTGACATCTGTGGGGGGAAAAAAACAACCTCATCCCTGCTGTATTCAGGGACTGGGAGACGCTTTTCCACAAACAGCGAGTTTGCTGACAAACCGAGTTTCAGAAGAACTAAAATGATTGGACCAATTTGGCAAAACCTGGGGGAAAAGACTCAAAGTGCTGAAATGGCTGATGATTCTGGCATTTTCAAAACTGCCTCATTTCAGGAACGTTTAGATTTTTCCTTCAAGTCCTCTATTGGAAATGGCATGCAGATAGACCGTGGGGAGGAGACGGGGTGACTGTCTGCTCCCAACAATGCAAACCCTCTGCAGAATTTAAGGAAAAACCCTCAACAAAATATTTTATTTGGGGTCCAGTCTTCCTGAACCCCTGTGCTTAGGCTGCCTGTTTTAAAAAGGGCTGAATGTTTTGGATCTGGCTGGAATTGTTTCAGAAGGAAGCCCCATGGAGCACAGCCCTTACCGGAGGTGAGTTCTCGTAGATGTTGGTGCTGTAGGGCAGGTTGATGAAGATGGGGTCCATGTCCTGCACGTCTGTGATGATGACTGCCAGGTTGGCCAGAGTAGACAGAGGCTTGTGTTTGTCTTGGTCCTTGAAAAAAAGAGGGGAGAGAAAGGATTTCTATCAGAAAAACAGAATTATTCAGCAGCATTAAGTCTTTCGTGGTTGCAGCTGGGACAGGATTTCTGAATAGTGGAGGTAATCATCTCTTTTTCAAGCTACCTGCTGGAATTATTGTCCACTGCACCTCCCTCTAAGCTGAAATACAATATGCATTTCATTGCAGCATCAGCCCTTTCAAACGAAGCAAACACCAATTTAGTTTTCATCACATTTTGAGTGAAAATGCAGCAATGCTGTTCAACATCTCCTTCAAAATGTAAATTCCTTCCTAATGCAGACACAGCCTAAAGTGGCTCAGCATGGTCAGAGCCAGGGGTGGGTGCCAGCAGTCTCTCTCATACCCACAGTGCTGATGCCTTTACACAGCTGAAGAGGAGGCTCTGGGACACCTCAGAGCCCCTTCCAGTGCCTGAAGGGGCTCCAAGAGAGCTGGAGAGGGACTTGGGCAAGGACAGGGAGGGACAGCACAAGGGGAAATGGCTTTAACAGAAAGAAGGCAGGGTTAGGCTCTGAGCAGGGGCAAAGACTGATTGCCAGAAGATTAATGTTAATTTAAACTCTATTCAACAGCTCAGCTTGCACATTATCCTCTTAACCTGCAGGGCTCAGTGTCCGTGGCCTGGGTGGACGTTTATTCTGACTCTGCTGTTAGTGCCATCAGGTTCAAGTCCTTTGTTTCTTCAGATAATGTTCCTTCCCCTCCCCTTCGCCTCTTAAATTTTGTTTCAGGCACCACAGATAGCACTGTAAAAAACAATAATGCTTCCAATTTTCTCACTGGACTGTCTCGCCTGCTGTCCTTTCCAGCCTCTTTCTGTGCTTGCTGCCTTCATCCCTGGGATGGAGCCACTCCTGCCCTGCACCCATGCTCCTCAGCAATCCCTGCAGCCACCCTGAAGCCACCATCACCCCATTTCCCCCTCTGGACCATGCAAACTGCTCATCAGGCAGACAAAAATCTGCATTTGCTCTTCCAGCTCCTGCTACGCTGGTGCAACTCTCACATTTCTTTCCCAGCACATTTCTTTTCCCTGGGGTTTCTCATCACTCTTCTTCTAGGAATCACTAGCACTGACCAAGGCAAGGAGATATTCCCACAGCTGCCACCCAGCCCAGTCCAGAGACAGCATTTAAATCCTTGGATTCCCCAAACTGGAAAGCACTGGATGCCAGGAGTGTATTGAGCAAGTAACAGGTTGCCCAGAAAAGCTTCCAGGGCAGCTTCCAGCAGCTTCCAGGGCTGCTTCATCCCTGGAAGTCTTCAAAGCCAGGCTAGACAGGGCTTGGAGCAACCTGAGATAGTGGAAGGGGTCCTTTCCCATGGCAGAGGGCTGGGATAAACTGGGCTTTACAGCCCCTTCCAACTCGAACCATTGTGGGATTCCATGGAGTACCAGATACACCTCCATTTTATCTTTGGTGGGATACAGGGCCAGGCAGAACTGGATGGGCCAAGCTGACACCACTGCATCCCTAAGGAAATCAGAATCCTGCAAGATAGTTACATTTCCATCAGGAACTGTGTTTGGCCCCATATTTTCCATTTTCTGTCAGCAACAGACAATGGCAAGGAAGCCAAAACCAGAGAGGCCCTCTTTGTACTGGAGTATTAAAATAAAAGAAGTATGTTTCAAAATAAGAAAGCAAAAAAAAAAAAAACAAAAACCAAACAACAAAAAACCAAGTTTCTGGAGCAAATTCCACAGCCTGGAACATGCAGGGCTTGGCTGAAATGTTGTGATGTTTGCCCTGCAGTGTATGAGTGTCCAGGCCCGCTGCTGTGAAGAGAGAAGCACAGCCCTCCGTGTCCTCCTGACATTTGTAGCTCTGCATCAAGACAATGATCTTGATTAAATCACATGCTTCAAGAGCTCTAGCCAGCTGCCTGGAGGGGGCAGAGAGGGTTTTCCCCCCCTCTCCTGAGCGTGGGGCTGGGCAGATGTACTGTAGGGCTGAATCTCACCTTCCTGTGTTGCGTGCGAGGTGGGGAAGGAGCTGGCACCCCGAGCTCCAGCCCGTGTGCTCCTTGACATTCTCCAGCTCTCTCCAGACTGAACAGCAGGGATAAAACACCCAACCACATGGGGCATGAATTTACCATTTCCCATCTCAAAGGTCCCCTCCCAGCATGATGGCATTGACAGTAATTAAGACCCTGGCTTCTCCTCTGCCCACCAGAATTTTAACTTTTGATGTCTGAACTTAATACAGGTGAATCCACTTGTAATAAATCACAGTGTACAAGGAATGAGTCTGGAGGATACCAAAGACATTTTTCACTCAGAGGGTGGTGAGACACTGGCACAGCTTGCCCAGGGATGTTGTGGATGTAGTTCCATACCTGGAAATGTTCCAGGGCTGGCTGGAGGGGGCTTGGTGCAACCTGATCTAGAGGAAGGTGCCCCTGCCCATAGCAGGGGGTTGGAATGGGATGGTCTCTAAGGTGCCTGACCCAAACCATTCTATGAATGGTCTACATGCCCTGTACTGGGTTTCATCACCCAGGAGCTGCTTCCCTTGCTGCAGAAGCCCCTGGCACGTGTGAGATGCTGTTGGAGAGGTGCAGCCATTCCCCACAGTGACTTAAAACCACCCAGAGACTGCACTGCTGCAATGCCTTGCTAAGCAGAAAACACTGGATGTGCCCAAAAGCAGATTTGCCAGAGGGCAACAATATAAACCCCAGACGACACCTGTGCCATTCACATTCTCTGAAAAAATCCCTTTGCCCAGGGTTTTTCTCCTGGGAAGCTGAGAAGTCTCAGAGAAAAGGAAAACAATTCTTATCTCATTTGCTTCTCCTGTGTTGTTGCTCATGTGGAATGTGTTTGGAGATTGTTTACCCACAGGTGATTGTTACATTGGATTTCAGTGTGAGTTGTTTTCACTCTTTGGCCAGTCAGGGCCAAGCTTTGCTGGGACTCTGGAAAGTCCCAGTTTTCATTATTACCTTTTTAGCATTCAGTAAGTATCCTTCGTGTATTCTTTAGTATAGTATAGTATAGTATAGTATAGTATAGTATAGTATAGCATTCTTTAATATAATATAGTATCTGAAAGTATATTCTTTAATATAATGTGGTATCATATAGTATATTCTCTAATATAATGTAGTATCATATAGTATATTCTTTAATATAATATAGTATTAAAAAGTAATAAATTAGCCTTCTGAGAACATGTAGTCAGATTCATCATTCCTACCTTTGTTGAGGCATTCCCAGCACATACAATAAACCCCTCCAGGCATTCCCAGCACACACAATGAACCCCTCCAGGCCTGCAGCTGCCAGGGCCAGACTCACCGTGGCGTTCACCTGGAGCTGGTAGGCCTGAGTGACTTCGTAGTCCAGCTCCCGGATCACCGTCACGATGCCACGGCCGCTGTCGATGGCAAAGAAGTCGGAAGGGGGCTGGAAGGAGTAGAGCACGCTGCCTCCAGCCCCCTGGTCCGGGTCCGTGGCGTTCACAATGAAAATTGGCGTGCCCACGGGGGTGTTCTGGAGATAAGAAATAAATATCAGTAACACTGTAATTTTTTTTCTTTTTCTTTAAACCTATTTAAACCTACTCTAAACTAAGCACCCAAAAAACCACCAACAACTCACACCTCTAATCCCCAAACCAAACCCAAACCATAACATTTCCAACACCAAAAAAACTAATAAAATACTAAATCAACTAAACTACAACCATTAAAAACCCTTTCACAATTTATCATTTCTTTTAAAAAAACAAAAAAAAATTAATATTGTTTAAATTTTATTATTTTAAAAAAATCTAAACCAAAACAAGTACATCTAGTGGTGCCCAACGTGTGGCCCAAACCCCCAAAACCAGCTGCCATGGGTGTCCCAGACAGCAAAGTCCAGTTAATCAGGACCTGTACAGGCCCCTCAGGCAGGCTCCAGAGCCTCAGGCAGTCTTAACAAGCTCATCTCTTGAGATCAGCTCTTCTGGGGTTCTAGAGCCCCAAAAGCCACCTCTAACCTGGCACTCAGACCCTGGGGAAATGACTTCTCTTTTTCATGGGAAATGGTCTCAATTTGCAGCTGCACACGCTGGCCAAAACTGAGGCATCACCCTGAAAATTTGCAAAGTTTGCTGGATTTCTCCAAAACGAATGCTGCCACCAAGGAGGACCCTGCAAGCCCTCAGAGCACTAAAGGCCACCTCTCATGTGATACCCAGACCCTGGGGAAATGACTTATTTTTCCCCATGGAAAATGGTCTCCCCTTGAGGCCACTTGCAAACTTTGCTGGGTTGCTCCAAAATCCAGCAAACTTTGCTGGATTACTCCAAAACTGAAGCTGCCAGCAACAGGCTGAGGTCTCACCCTGAAAATACCCCAGTGATTCTCAGCTCATTTGTGATTTTGGCTCTTTGCTTGCTAAGTGCCTTTGGCAGACACAGGGAGAAAGGGAGAGCAAGGAGAAGGCTGTGTGAGGTTCCACAGAGGTGTCTTTATTGGTATCTTCTGCAAAGGGTCTCAGTGACAGCTCTTCTGCCAAACTGGGCAGAAATGGGGATTTTTATAGGGTATGTGGGTTTCAAAAAACAGTCCAATAGTAAGGGTTGAGGGGAAAGTGACCTGTGGTCTTACAGAGAGATAACAAGGGTCCAAAGGTGGGAGAGGGGCTTCTTTTGGTCCACTTATCATGACTAGGCATTTCTTATCTTAGACAACTGACCACCAGGGAGGCCTAGCAGGCCCTGTGCCTGCCACAACACTGTGCACCATTTCCACATCAAACACATCCCAGCAATTTCCTTTTCCCACCAGGAGTGTTATCCAGAGACCCAGCAACTTCAGCCCTGTATTTCCAGGACATTTATAAGTTATATAGCTGTATTCTTTATTACAGTATTGCAGGGCCTATAATAGTTGTTACACACTTATAATAATAGTTATACAGCTCTGGTCAAGGTGGCACTCTATCACAAACCCTTATTTTCCCCAGACATCCCAACTTCCCAGAAAAATTGCTCTCTTTGCTGAAACTTGTTTTTTGCCCAAAGGCGCTTTTATTTTTGACGCTGACTCGCTCACTGTTTTCACCACAAAGTATTAAATATAGGAGGGCTTTAAAAAAATAAGGGGAAAATTAAAAAAAAAGCGTTAAATGCAACACGGAACTTCACATAAAAGTCAGTTGTAGTTTCCACAGCAACTACAACCTGGCCCGATTAACGCAGGCATGAACAGTTCCATCGTCATAAATCTGGAACTAATCTACATGCATAAAATATGCAGCTGAGTGCACAAAATCAGCAATGGCAAGTGCAGTTTGGCACTTCTTATTGTTTAACTTCACAGCGGGGAGAACAATTATCCATTTTTGGTGGAACAGCTGCATGTTCCTATGCAAATCTTAAAATGCATATTCTTGTCTCTCCCTAAAGGCACGAGCACAGACTGCCAGCTAAAAAGCTCTGCTGGGGCTCCAGGTACACATCACGACACCTTAGGCACGTCCCCCTGCCTGTGACACCATCAAAAGGGTTGACAAGGAGCTAAATCTCAAAAGGGGACACAGCAAAGGTCACAAGTGAGACCTGGCATTGACCTTTATGGCCTGCTGGGATAATAAGGATTATTCCTGAAAACCTCTTCCCAAGTCTCTGTGTTTTATTTTTAACTCCTTTCCTATTGAGTTATTAGCCCTCAGCTTACAGAGAACTATCCTGAAGTGCTGAGAGGATGGAAAGGAGGCTTGAGGAGAGGCAGAGTTTAAAAGATGGGGCACTGTTTCCAAGAAAATCCTTGGCCAAAGCTGTGAAACAAACCGAGCCATTTTCAGGTTTTTTTTGGGAACCACAGGGCTTGCAGTAAACCAAAGGTTGTCCCACTCAACACTTCTACTAGAAAATATTGGAAAACAGGGCTCCACACTCAGGAATCTTATTTAACCAGCTTAATCCTCAGTGCAAAGAACCAGAGAATCCAAATTTTCCCAGTTAAGGCTCAGGCCAGCAGAAGTTTGCCCCCAAGGCAGGTGGCAGGATTTGGTACAACAGAGCAGGGAGCCCAGGGCACACTCTGCAGCTCCCACTGATGAATCCAGGCTCAGGACACTCATCCCATGCCCATCCCTCATGCCCCTGCCCTTGTATCCAGGCATGTGGCATTGCAGGGACCCAAGCTCACCTTGGACTCCAGCAAAATTCCATTTGCCTTACGCCAGTGCCGCTTCTGCCAAGGTGTGAGAGGTTGTAGCTCCCACTTAGGTTTTCCATTTCCTTTCCTTTTTTTTTCCCTCCTCTATATCAAGCTGCTCTAGAAAGCCTCACAGGGCACGGCCTGAGGATTATTTTTTAAAGTGCCTTCAAGTTTCTGGGTGATCAGCAGTCACAAAAGCATAAAAGATATAGCTGGAAGGGACCTCAGAAGAGAAACCTGGCCCCTGTGCTCCGCCTAAATCATTCCCATCCTGAAAGCCTCCTAGCAATGGAGACACCACACCCTCCCCAGCCCATCTGTCCTGGAATTTTGCTGCCCTTTGCCTTATAGCTGCTCATTTTCTGGAAGCTTAACCCAGCCCTGCCCTGCTGCCGTGTAAACCCTTGACTTAGTGCCCCACACTCAGCACCTTAATCCTGGCTTGGGCATTTAATCTGCTCAGGAGCCAGGATTTTGTCAGCTGGGGGTGACAAAGAAGCCCTTCATGGGTGGCTGTGGTGGGTGTTTGCTTTCTGAGCACTCCTAAAACACTTTCCAGACAAAACCAGAGCATCTCCCCAGCCTCTCTTTTGGGCTACCTGCCACCTCCAAGCCATCACCACCAGGAACAGCTCAGAGCATCCATCAGCCCTCCTATTACTGCTTCTACCACCTCACTCCAGGTGCTCCAACAACTCAGCTTCCTTCCCAGAGCCACCAACTGGGGTACTCAGCACCTTAATCCTGGCTAGGGCATTTAAACTGCTCAGGAACCAGGATTTTGTCAGCTGGGGGTGACAAAGAAGCCCTTCATGGGTGGCTGTGGTGGGTGTTTGCTTTCTGAGCACTCCTAAAACACCTTCCAGACAAAACCAGAGCATCTCCCCAGTCTCTCTTTTGGTTCCCCCAAGCCATCACCACCAGGAGCAGCTCCAGAGCATCCCATAGCCCTCCTATTACTGCTTCTACCACCTCACTCCAGGTGCTCCAACAACTCAGCTTCCTTCCCAGAGCCACCAACTGGGGCACCAAACTCACAACACACAGCACCACAAATTAACCATTCACAGGGAGAGGCAGAGCAAGGGTTGCACTGAAGGCTCTGGGCTATATTGCCCTGGGAATAACAATATTCATAAGGATAAAGCTGGCTTTCATGAATATGCTTCCTCTCCTTTTTAAGTGCCCCCAGCCACTGCTTTTAACATGCAAATCCTCTCTGGTCACCCGTGATTAGGGGGCTGCTCTGGGCTGCCCGGGAGAGAGGAGAGCTTGATTTCCCCTGCATTGTACTCCACACAATAGCCCCAAAGCAGGCTTTGAAGGGACTTCATCTCCTCGTCCTTGCAAAGGAGGAGCTGCCTGGAGGGGACACGGAGGTCACCAGCTTTGCAGGGTGACTTCCATGGCTTTATCCTTGTTTTACAGCTTCTCCCTTCCTTGGCCAGGACAGCAGGAGCTGTACAAGCAGGGAATGAGCTCTGGACAAAAAGATCTGGCCCTGGGAATCATCATGGACATCAACATCATCTGAGGGGCTGAGAGGGACCCCAGGGCTGGATCATGAGCAAAGCAGAGCCCCAGTGAATTCAGGAGGGGAGCAGAAGGGCTTCCAGGCAATAGGAGGAGTGTGACAGGAAGCAGAGAGGGAAATCACTGATTCTGCCCAAAATGCACAGCTCAGTGAGAATATTTCACTACCAAACACGTGCCCTTATTCCCAACAGCACACTGGGGAGAGGATGCAGACCCATAAGGAGTGCTCTGGGTAATGCATCTTTTTTTTCACAGCTCAAAAAAAAAGGAAAAAAAAAAATCCCCCAAACCAGCAAAACAAGCTGTAGGGTGCAGACATCCCATGTTAACAGTCCTGCAGGGTAAAAAGGTCTCATCAGTGCTCATGCCCAGGCAGGCAGTCAGGACTCAGAGGAATTTCAGGCCATCTGCCTTTAAAAAAGCATCAAAAGTATGTCTTCAAAATCCTCTTGCCATTTCTGGGTCAAACAGGCTCGAGATATTCCTCAGCAGGAAGCTGGCATCTTTATTTCTCAGAAGCTGTGGCCCATCATCTAAACAATGAAGCAAAACATCTGGATAAACAGAAGAGCCTGGGGCTTATGTTTGATGGTAAATACCGAGCAGAGGACACCAGCCAGGGAGATGCCTTTGGAAAGCCCTGTGCTGGACCATGTTCCTGCTTTTTCAGCATTTATAGGGCTCTTCTGCACATCCTTCATGGTTTTTCTTCATTAACAAAGACTAATTGTGGTTATGCTTATCTCACCAACAGGCAAAAATAACAAAATCTATCTTTTTTTTTTTTTTTTTTTTTTTTTGTCCAGGCAGACAGCAGCCTACAGGTGCTGGTGGCAAACAGGTGAGCTTTCTACACGAGTGGCCAAATTCTGTCATTTTTTTAAGCTTTCAGCTCTCTGTAGCAGCCTGCAACGGAGGCTCCATTCACTACAGAAAAAAAAGAACTGGTGACAAAACTGTGTCATGTCATTAAATCTTTGTTACGACGCCAGCAGATGTGGGATTAAAAATAAACATGCAGACAGATGCAGCCTGTTGGGGGGGAGGAGGAGGAGGGCAAACGAGAGTGGGACTGCTCCTGACCTGTCTCCAGCACCCCCTCCTTCACCTGGCAGCTCAGCAGGAGCAGATCCAGCACCCCAGAGCAGCTCCAGGAATTAAAGGGCTCTGGGGTGCTAAGTGGGGATGCTCTTTGAGACTTCCTTATTTTGCCATAAATAAGAAAAGTTAAAAAAAAAATAAAAGTGAAGAAGTTTGGGGGGCCCAATAAGAAATACTGAACAGTAATGCAAGAGCTCCTTAATCATAACTGCTCTGTTCCAGTGGATCCCCAGCAGCAAGGACAGGTCTGTGATAAAATAAGGAGCTAACCCCTAAAATCCCTGTTCAAACATGGATGGATGTTGCTGCACACGGGGGAGGCAGAGGAGAGACCAAGACATTGCCTCTCTCTGAGCAGTGCAGAGGTGAGAAACCACACATAATAACCACAGGATCACAGAATGAGTCTGACCACAGTGTTCTGCTCCCACCTTCCTGCTCTAGCAGGGACATGCCAGAGCACACAGCACAGGATTGTGTCCAGGGGGCTCTGGGATATCCCCAGACAGGGACACTCCACACCCTCTCTGGACAATCTGTGCTCAGTGACTGCCCAGGACAGTTCTTCCCCATGTTCAGGGGGATCTTCCTGTGCATCAGTTTTTGCCTGGTGCCTCTTGTCCCATTGCTGGGCCCTACAGCAGTGCTGTGATGGCCCCAGTGAGGGGAGAGAATGATGCATCTGACTCCATGGAGAGCAGAAGGCTAATTAATTACTTTATTATACTATATTATTCTATACATCTACATTATATTTATATAATGTAGATGTATAGAATATATATAGTATAATAAAGTATATATATTTATTATACTATATGAGTCTATACGACACTACTCTATACATTAATTATTCTATTATCTAAAACTGAATCCGTTAAGCACTCAACCCTGCATACACTGCACTGAATCTTGTGACTGTCACCCAACAATCCTAACACACGCACACACACTTGGCCCTGACAGGCCAAGGAACCAAAACGCCATGACTTTGGGATACAATCTCCATATTGCATTCTCCTTTTGCACAAACACCGGCACAGCAAATGATAAGAATTGTGTTTTCGCTTTCTCTGATGTTCAGAGAATGTGAAACCCAGAGATATTTTTGGGAAGAACTGTGCCTTGCTTTTCTCTGTGAAGGGAAATGTGGGGCTGCAGGGCCCCTCAGCTCTGCCATCCTCCCAGGAAGGTGTGTTTCCACCCCAAAGCTGCCCAAGCACAGCCAGCAGAACAAACAGCTGCCCTGGGCTGTCACCTCCCGTGTGGCCCCAGCAGGAGTCACCAGACACAGATGTGCCCTGCTGACCCCCACAGCTGGGACACCACAGCCTTATGCAACATCCTCTGCAGAAGGGCAATTAAGGCTGAAGAACAGGTTACCAAAAAGGGATTTTTCAAAATATTTACACCTCACTCTCTGGCCACACCGGTAGTCTTTAATATCTTATTATGAACCCTATTATAATAGGCATTATATTGTTACCCATATTATAACATGCATCAGCAATGAAATTTGGGTAGATGCTGCTCCAGCCAATACAAGGTAGATGACAATCCAGAGGAGATGCCCTCTCTGGGGTCACAATGTGAGCAGCCTGGGATAGTGGAGAGTGTCCCTACCCATAGCAGGGGGTTGGAATTAGGTGGCCTTTAAGGTCCCTTCCAACCCAGACTGTTCCATGATGTGTCCAACCAGGCCACAGTTGAATGTGAGGGACACCTAAAAAAAAGTCAGGGCACCACCTCGTCTTGTCTGCCACAAATTGTTCTTCAGTTGTGCCAGGGGAGGTTTAGATTGAATAGCAGGAAAGTTTTTTTCATGGAAAGGTGGTGTGGCTTGACACTGGCCAAACAGCAGGCACCCACAAAAGCTGCTCACTCAGCCTCCCCTGCCACAGCTGGGCAGAGGAGAGAAAAATTTAAACAAAGGGCTCATTGAGTTAAGGACTGGGAGAAAACACTGCAGGGGTAAAACAGGCTCAACTTAAAAGTAGAAAGTGAGCTTATTATTAAGAAAATCAGAGGGGGATAATGAGAAGTAAAATAACTCCTTAGAAAACACCCTTTCTTTCCCACTGACAGCACAGGGAGCCAGGGTAAGGGGTTTTGGGTCAGTTGTTCTTCCAAAAACCAGGCCCTGCAAGCCCAACACAAAAGGTTTGTCCAGCACTGGCCCAGGCTGCCCAAGGAGGTGGTGGAGTCACAGTCCCTGGAGGGATTTAAAGATGTGTGCCTGTGGTGGCACCTGGGGACATGGCTGTGTAACCTGGCAGTGCTGGGTTAGTGCCTCAAGTTGGTGATCTTAGAGCTCCTTCCCAACTCAAGTGATCCTTGTGGAAAGGCTCTCCTTTCCCACAGGACTAACTAAACAAAAAGGCTGTTTGCACAAAACCCAGCTTCCATCCTCTTTCCTGAGGCCCATGGCACCTGCTCCCACAGCATTAAGTCCCTCTGGAGCAGATTGCACAGGGCCTTGGAGAGTTTCCCACCACAGCAAAGCCATTTCATGGGCCATGGGTCACCAACACCCTAGATGTGCTTGGATCCATCAGTCTTGTCCAACTGGCCTCAGGAGCAAAGGGCTGAGAGGGGGAATATGGAGAGCTGACTTTTTACAGCAGGGTCAGAGTGGGAGAGAAGCAAAGGTGGGAGATGAAGCAGAGGAGATCTGGGAGTTCATTCTCCAGACATTCCTTTTCCAACACCCAGAGCGAGCACTGTGTGGCTTTGAGCTGCTGGCTGGGCTTAAACCACCAACAACCCTCTGACAAGAATGCTGGGCACCAGAAACGCCTATTTTGGTGTATTTGGGGCTCATCCCACCACACCAGCTGCCCCTCTCCAGTGGCTGGCCATGTAGCTTAGGAAAGACATTGAGAGGCTGGAGTGCATCCAGAGGAGGCAATGAGGCTGGAGAGGGGCTTGAAACACAAGTGAGGAACCACTGAGACAGCTGGGGGTGTTTAGGCTGGAGAAAAGGAGACTCAGGGGTGACCTTATCACTCTACAGCTCCCTGAAAAGTGCCTGTGCTCAGGTGGGGCTGGGCTCTTTCTCCAGGCAGCACTGACAGAAAGAGAGCACACAGCCTCAAGCTGCACCAAGGGAAATATAGGTTGGATATCAGGAAAAAAAAATTCACTGGAAGAGTGATAAAGAACTGGAATGGTCTGGGGGAGGTGGTGGAGTCACCATCCCGGGGTGTGTTTAACAAAGCCTGGATGTGGCACTGAGTGCCAGGGTTTAGTTAAGGTGTTGGGGCTGGGTTGGACTCTATGATCTTGGAGGTCTCTTTGAACTTCATCATTCTGTGAATTCTGTGATTCTGTAGAGGACCTCCATGTGACCTCCCAGGGCAAAGTCACCCGGCTTTGAGAGGCTGGTGGGGATGATTAGGATGCCGATGCATGCTGCAGCCATGCAAATAAATGTGGAGAAGCGGCAGCAATCTGGCCGAGCAGCTGGCGGAAGGTCGGTGAGATGAGGCGACACAAACGGGCCGGGGGGCACCCACGGGGGCTCCAGCAGCACCAGCTCTGATTCCTCCCTGGCACAGCCTCTCTGCTGGGACCCAGGACATTCCTCTGGCTGCCCTGGGTGATTCCAGACCCTGGCAAGGGGCTCAGAGACCTTGGCACGGAGTCACAGACACCTGTGCCTTTGATTTTAGCCCATGGAAACAATTGCCAACTTTGTGTGAGGAGTTACAAGCCACAGGAGTTTGAGTAGAGTGATAGTGAATTTATCACAGGGTGACAAAGTAGAATTTTGAGGATTTAGAATGGGGGTTCAAGAGGCAAGATGGAGGAATCTGGGTTTGTCCTGTCCTTCTTGTCCTCCATCTTCTGCTGGGATGGTGACACTTCTGGATTGGTTTAGCGTAAAGACAGAGTGTTTAACATAGGTGATAGGTATTGGAAAATTATTGTGAATAAAGTATATGTAGTTCTTAGTATAAAAAGCCAACACCACCCCAAGGGCAGTCACTGTGCCACAGCCCTGCTGGTCTGGACAGACCTCAGCAGGTCAGAGAAAGAATGTAACAGATAGAGAAAATAAACAACCTTGAAAACGAGAGCTGAGGAATTCTGACTTCTTCTTTGGTTGCGGGGCTGGGAAAAAAGACTCTTTAATACCTCGGGGGTCATCTCAACCCCAGAAACCCGAGGCCTGGCCAGCCCCACTCCTGCTCCCCCTGCCCCCGCAGCAAGGCGGGAGCTGACCGCTCCCACCAGGAGATGCTCGGCTGCTCCGCGCTCCTCTTACAGCTCAGGTCAAGCTATTACTCCTAAATCATTCCCTGCTGCCGCTCCTGGCGGCGCTTTTCCCTCTCCCTGCCTCTCAGTGGGGCGGATAGAAGGAGCTTTGCGCTCGCTAAAAGCCGGCTCGCACATCCCTGCGCTCCAGGCAAAGGCGCTCCCGCCGATCCCGAATCCCTGCAGGCGGCAAGGAGGGCTCGGTGCCTCTTGCCGAAGGCAGGGGTGCTGTGCAACAGAGCTGACACGGATTCCAACTATGCTCCTGATACACCTGGGACCCCGTCTCGCCCATCCTGGGCTGATTTAAGTCACCTATTCCTGCCCAGGTGTGGCTTGCTGCAGGAAACAGCTGCAGAAGCAGAGCCACAGCCCCTCTGCCAGCCCCTGCCGAGAGGAAAAAGCCAGCCCTGTGTTTTGGGTTCTGTCCCCATGCTCCATCCCGGGCTGCCAGACTGGGTCCCTCGCTCGTGTGCCAGCTCAGAACGCTCACACGGATGTGCACAGACTCACAATTCCTGCGTTCTTAATTGCACTTTTAATTACATTTATTAATTGCATTACTGCTCGTCCGAGCCAGGCAATTTCCAATTTCTAAGTTTGATTTTAAAACCTGATAATTTCCCTTTTTTACAATTTTTTTTTCCTTTTTGGTGGAAATCCACCCCACCTTTCAATCAGTCCTCATTAATATGTACCTCTTGTTGCTATCTCTATTAAGTGACCTCCCTCATTATCGGGTGACACTGGCAAACAGCCACCGCAGAGCTATAATTCAATTGAGGAGCTTTTGAAAACACCATAAACACAGCTGGAATGGATGGATGCTTTACAGGAGCTGGAGAGGAATTAGCTGCTGGATAACTGAGAGCGCTCGTTCACGGCAGCCACAGCCCAACTCAACGTAGGAGGAAGGGACATCACAACCACCCAGCCATGGGGGAACTCGCCATGCTGGCAGGGCAGTGGCACTCAGAGGCACAGGACAAACAGAAGATGCTCTGGTATCCTGTGGGATAAACCTTCTTGCTTTTTCCAGCCCAGAGATCCCGTGTTGCCCGCCAAATATATCCCTGCCCTTGCCTACGTGGCGGCCGATCCATGGCACAGCACCCCCAGGAGCTGGGGGCTCCTGGTGGCACCAGTGCCTCCTGCAGCACAGGTCTGGAGGGGAAAGAGCAGGAGAGGGATCATGGAATCCTAAAATGGTTTGGGTAGGGAAGGATCTTAAGGTTCACCCAGCTCCAACTTACAAAATCCAGCAGCTTCCCACTGCTGTGGGAAGGGGCAGAAGAAAAGGGTGGTGATGCAATCACTACTTCACTAACTCAGCATCCACAGCCAAATTTCATCACAAAAGCCACATTTCTCTGCCATTCTGCATCTCCAGCCTTCAAGGAGCTGGGGCAAGGGCTGGGAGGCAGTCTGTGCTTCCCTCCTTGGCTGCTGGTAGGTCAGTCCCAGTTTTGGAGACAGCAGATGGGAAGCCAAGATGGTCTAACGAGACATTTGAAAGTCAAACACAAGCGCCAAGAATGCGAAAACCTGTCAGTCAGAGAGCCCCCAGCCTCAGCAGCATCTCATTTCTCCTGCTGGTGTGATTTTCCTGCTGGAAAAGGGCGTTTGGAGCAGTCTCCAAACCCTCTGCAAGGGCATCCACGGCAGATGGCCCGGCACCCCTTTGGCTCTCATCTTCCTGGAGATGGTGGGCATGGAGCAGGTGCATCCAGGTGGCCACAGTCAAGGTCTGCACTCCTGCAGTGGCTGCTTTTGGTTAGGGAAGCAAAAGCAAGGGGATTACAGAATCCAGGAGGATTTTCCACCGTCCCTCCCCTCAAGATCAAAATTCAGTAGCAAAGTCAAGCCACCAGAGTGATTTACCACTGCTACCAGCCAGCATTCAGTGTGGGGTGAGACAAGAAATCCTTTTTCCAATCCCTGCTTGAGGGCTATGCCATAAACCCGAGAGATCCTGCTATTTAAAATATTTTTTAATCTCCTTTTTCTTTTTTTTTTTTTTTTGCAGTTGCCTCTAACTTTCACTTTCTGGCACCCCATGGCAGCCCACTGGGTGATGCTCTGGATGGCAAATGACTTCCATTAAGGCAGAGCATTCAAACAATGCATTACAAATGAAACCCTAATGACAGGACACCGGCAGCACCGCTCCCACTTGATATTAATTGGGTGCCACTTCCTTTTAATGGTACATTAATTAATGCGGGATATCAACGGAAGTCCACGACACCCCCATTAATACAAATGAATTCATTATCATCGGTGTTACTACAAGAAATGACAAATAAATCTGTAAAACAGTGGGACACTTCAAATAATAGCCACGAGTCATTAGGTATTGTCTTCATTTATACAACATGCTGCAAATATATAGATGAAATCTACGGATGCTTATCCAGCCACATGTCCCTCTCCATGCCTCCCCAAGCTGTCCTGAGCCACCTTGGAGGGCCACCAAGCTGGGACTTGTTTTGTCACTTCACTGCCTTCTTGCTATCTCCTCTTATCCCAGCACTTCTCACTATCCCCTTCTCTTGAATCTTCAAAAGACCCTCTCATCTGGCACATGTAATCCTGGAAAGAGGATCACCTTTCCTTGCTCCCATTTTAGCCAGGCCTGCTTTTCTACCTTATTTATTTATTTTACTGCTCATTCATCTGCTGTTCTGGCAGAGAAGCTAAAAGCACCTTTCTCAGCACAGAGCAGCCCACCTTTGACCACCTCTCTTGCTCTCCCATTTTAGCCAGGCCTGCTTTTCCATCTTATTTATTTATTTTACCACTTATTTATCCACTGTTCTGGCAGAGAAGCTAAAAGCACCTTTCTCAGCCCAGAGCAGCCCACCTCTGACCATGGGAGGAGCAAGTAACATGTCCTCAAAAAACAAAAGAAAAAACCCCATCACTCCTTTTGAAATCTGGGATTTGTAAGTCCCAAAGGTCCATCAAAAAGAAAACTCTACAGCAGCCTGAGAGCAGGTACCCACCCTCAACACCAGTGAACACAAAATCCATACAGCTGTGCTGATTCAAAAAAATACTTCCCTGTCTTCCCGTGGATGGCTTCATTAGCAGAGAAGGGATCAATACAAGTTCAGCTGGGGTCTCCTCATCGGGCTGGGCTGTGCTGAGGCTGCAGACTCCAGCAGCAAGAGTTCCTGCCACAGCCAAGCACAGGCACCACCCTCCCACAGGAGGTAACACCCCAATTCCCTGTGTCCCACTGCCCCGGGGTAGAGACAGCAAGGGACAGTGGGATGTGCAGGTGTGGAAAAATGCATATTTTATTATTGAAATATTAAAATTAATATTATCTGTGTTATGTTAGAAAGTTATGCTGTATTCATTCTCTTAAGTAGTGTGTTAAATATAGTTTTAGGTTATAACATAATGTTAAAATAGAAACTATGCAATGTGAGATACTTTTTGTAAAGAAAGGACTCGCACTGAGACAGCAGCCCAGGACACCCAAATCTTTCAGAGAAAGAGAATTTATTGCTCCATTATCGAGTTCCTCCCACCTCACTCAGCCCTGAAGACTCAGTCAGGATTCAGAGGAAGAAGCTGACACTGCCCAGACAGAATCCTGGGTTTGAATGGAATTTATGCATCATGGATGAGGTGTATGAATATGCAACAGGCTGTTGCTTTTAAGGGTTAATCCTCTGTTAGTGTGGCTTCTTTTTTGGGCTTATTTTGCCCAGAAAGAGGCACCCGGACTGTCTGTAACTCTTTCTGTTGTCTCATATTGTCCTAATCCAAATTGTCCAAATTATTATTACTCTAATTATATTATTATTTTTATAACCATTTTATCACTATTAAACTTTTAAAATTTTAAAAACAAGCGATTGGCATTTTCCACACAGGGAACAGCCTTTTAAAATACAATATATGGAGGCTGACTTGGCTTTGAACCACAGGAAAAGCCAGGCAGGAGCTGGGCTGAGCAAATCAGACACTTCATAAAGACAGGGAAGCCAGCAGTCCTAAGGAGGGTTTTTTCCCAAATGGGGAAAAGAAGCATGATTTTTAAAAAGTATCATCTTTAAAAAAAGTAGCATCTTAAAACTGAGAGAGGAGAGATTTAGATTAGATGTGAGAAAGATATTTTTTTACTCTGAGGGTGGTGAGGCCCTGGCACAGGGTGCCCAGAGCAACTGTGGCTGCCCCTGGAACCCTGGAAGTGTCCAAAGCATGGCTGGATGGACTTGGAGCAGCCTGGGATGGTGGAAGGAATCCCTACTCATGGCAGAGGGTTAGAATTAGATGAGCTTTAAGGTCCCTTTTTACCCAAACCATGTGAAGATTCCTGGTATTTCTCGGTCTGTTGCGTTGCGCTCGGGGATGAGACATTCAGGAAACAAGAGAGAAAGGGGAAAAGTTATTTTTAACTTGATGATGCATCTAAGCCACGTCCAACCTGATTTATTTTGTGGGTCTTCTCCATAAGCTGTGCTTTTGATAAGTGTCACTAGAAATCAGGTGTTTGTGCTGGGATTTAACCCCTGAGGGGAGCAGCCCTAGGCCTGTCCCTCACAGAGCTGGGCCCTGCCTTCTGCACCTCACATTGTCTCCATTTTTTATTTTGTGGGTCTTCTCCATAAGCTGTGCTTTTGATAAGTGTCACCAGAAATGAGGTGCTTGTGCTGGGATTTAACCCTGAGGGGAGCAGCCCTGGGCCTGTCCCTCACAGAGCTGGGCCCTGCCTTCTGCACCTCACATTGTCTCCATTTTTTATTTTGTGGGTCTTCTCCATAAGCTGTGCTTTTGATAAGTGTCACCAGAAATCAGGTGTTTGGGTGCAGAAAGCAGGGCCTGGCTCAGCCAGGGACAGGCCCAGGGCTGCTCCCCTCATGGTTAAATCCCTGGGCCTGTCCCTGGCTGAGCTGGGCCCTACCCTCGGCACCTCATGTTGTCTTCTCCATTTTTTATTTTGTGGGTCTTCTCCATAAGCTGTGCTTTTGATAAGTGTCACCAGAAATGAGGTGCTTGTGCTGGGATTTAACCCTGAGGGGAGCAGCCCTGGGCCTGTCCCTCACAGAGCCGGGCCCTGCCCTCTGCACCTCACGCTGTCCCCACTGCCCTGGCAGCTTGAAAAGTCTCCTCACCTCCTGCTCAGGCTGTTTCTCAGGGATTTAGAAGCACAGGGAAGAATTTCTTCCTAATATCAGTCCCAAACCTGCTCTCTGTCAGTGTGACACCAGTCCTCAACATCAACTTGATAACCCCTTGTGAAAATCTGACCTCTCCTTCAAACTCCCCCATAATCATGGTTTGGGGAAGGATGGCAGCAAACACTTCTAAAAAGCATTTTTTTCTGCAATGGCATGTGTCTGCCTGAGGTCTCATAACCTCTGTGTTGAGGCAAACAATTTTTCCCGCTAATTTCTCCTCGTGTTGCCAAAGGAACCAGCCTTTACAATCCAGCCCAAAGAATTGTCCAAGCACACTGGGAAGTCACATTAGAAGAAGGGTCAAAGCAATCTACTGGTGACACCAGTTATGTCAAGCAGATTTTAAAAATACCTTAAGTGGTTTTTAAAAGACCTGGTGTTTTGTGACAATAGCGCTTGGCTGGTGTGTTGGGGTTGGTTTTAACTGGGAACATCACAAGATCCAAGGCAATGGGGTCCTAAAAGCTCACCACATCTCCTGCAGGGATAAAACAGCAGGAAAAGGCTTACACAGCACATTCCAGCATGGGACACCTGTGTTAAAGAGCAAGAACAAGGTGGGAAAGGGGAAGGAGAGGGAAAGCAAATGAGAAAGATTAAAGCTGCACTTTTGTCCTTTTCTAGAAGCAGAGAGATGACTCCATCCTTCCCTCCCCCAGTTCACCACATTTTGAATCAGCTTTCTTCTTGCAAGTAGCAGAGGAGATCCCAGCTCTGCCCGCATCCTTGCCAGGTCCAGGGAATTCACATGGCATTAGGGTAAAGTGGGAGGGAAAAACCCCAAACCCACACAACCCTGGCAAAACCTTCCTTGCAGAAACCATTCCCCTTGAGGCACTGTCTCCAGTCCCAGCCTTTTCCTGAGTGCTGACATCCCCCATCAGGAGCACACCAAGCCTTATCACCTGTGGTGTGGCTGAGGAGTAGGACAGAGTCAGGATCATTTGCCAGGGCAGGGAAAAACCAACCCTGCATCTCTCCCTCCCTCCCAGCCCTCCTGCCAGGCTCCTGCTCCCCGTCCCGTGCTGATTGGAGCAGCTCATCCTTCTGCTGATTGCAGCTGATGGTCCTGCCTGGGTTTTGCCCTTCCAGACCAGACCCTCAATTATGAAGGGTCTGGTTTTTATAAAAGGTTTGGGGTTTTAGCTGTTTTTTTTTTGTGGTGTTTTTTTTTCCTCCCAGTTAATCTAGTGAATTTATTTTTGCCTGGGCTCTTTCCTGCCCTGCCTGGATGTGCTGATGGATTTTGGGGCTTGCCAGAATCCAGCAAAAAACCAGGCTCTCTGGGTAGCATTAACTTCTAACCCCCGTGTAAAAATAGCTGCAATAAAGCAGAGTGAATAATATCAGCTTCACCTAATGTAACTTTGATTAAAAAGTGCTGCCCTCTTCATCACTCCTGGGTGGTAACTCCAGGGAAATGTCCTTCCTGAGGGATGGAAAGAGAACAGCCAGTGCCACACAGGCACATTCCAGGGCTGAGCCTCACAGGGAAGGTGGGGGCACCAAACTCTGAGGAAAAGCCAACAAAACGGGAAAAAGTCAGATTCCTGCCCATCTGGGTAGCAAGGCAGCCCAGATTGGTATTCCACAGTCTGTGTGAGCTCAAGGAAATCGCTGTGCTGTCATTTTCATGCAGCAATCACCTGCTCCTGACTCCTGACTCCTTCCATCCCCAATCCCTTCCCTGAGATCTGAACTCTGCATTTACAAACCACCCTGGAAAAAAGATGGGGTCAGGGTGTGGGAAGAAGGCTCACACAACAAAAACTCTGGGGAGAGTTTCCCTGTGGTGTGTCTCAAAGGTGCTCAGCTGGTTTTTGGGGGGTTTTGACCCTTCCAACTTAAGTCCAGCTTCCAAACCGCTGAAGTCCATGGCACAAAAGCCTGATCCCTTCCCTTCCCTCAGATGCAAAACCTCCCAGGTATTTAATTATTCTCCTCTTCACTCCTGGTGCTGGCAGACTGTGTCAGGAGCTGTTTTGTTACAGCATGCAGGAGGAGGCAGGGAAGGTTTTAATTTCACGCCATGCACCAGGCGCTGCAATTTTGGACACTGTTTGTTATCTGACTTCTGGCCCTATCTCAGGTCCTGGCGCTCCTCAGGCAGCCATGGCCAGTTGGCTTTTTAATTTATTCTCTGCTAGAATGGGGATTCTGTTCAAGTGAGAGCCCTCACTGCCCAGGCATGCTGCTTTAATAACAAAATGCCTTCGAGTTTGGAGGTGAGGCTCAGTGCCAGGCTCGGTGCCACTCCTGGGGGGATGCAGCTCCTGTGCCACAGCAGGCAGGGCTGGAGGAAACCCCACTGCTGCAAATCATCCTGTCCTTCAACCTCTGTTCACCCAGAAAGAAAAGAAAAATCACCTAAAATGGGATTGAAACAAATTCCCAAATCTGCCCCTCCTCAGATGGGTGAACTGTAACCCCAAATCAAAGGACAACCTTCTGGAGGGTGAGAGGAGTCCCACGATGGTTTGGGTTGGAGAGGACCTTAAAGACCATCTCATTCCAAGACCCTGCAATGGGCAGGGACACTTCCACTACACCAGGCTGCTCCAAACCCCTTTGGACACTTCCAGGGATGGGGCAGCCCCAGCTTCTCTGGGCACCCTGTGCCGGGGCCCTGCCACCCTCACAGGGAACAATTTTTTCCCAACATCCCATCCCATCTAGCCCTCCCCTATGACAGTGAAGCCATTCCCTCTTCCCTCTGTCAAAAGCCCCTCCAGGTACTGGAAGGAACCCATTCCCCAGCAGAGGACTGAGGATGACTTAGAAAACAGCTGCCCTCATCTCTCCAGGCTGATCCTTTGCCCAGAAGCTAGGTGAAGAATTTCCTATTTTATTGGCATATGCAAAAAAGCAAGGCATGGAGTCACATTTGCAGGCTGGGAAGCCACAGCATCTCTCTTGTGTGGATGTCCAAAAAACACCCCCAAAAACCAGCTGAGCACCTTTGAGTCAATCACTCCCCAGAGTTTTTGTTGTGTGAGCCTTCTTCCCACACCCTGACCCCATCTTTCTTCCAGGGTGGCTTGTCAATGCAGAGTTCAGATCTCAGGGAAGGGATTGGGGATGAAAGGAATCAGGAGCAGGTAATTGCAGCGTGAAAATGACAGCGCAGCGATTTCCACGGGCTCACACAGACTGTGGAATACCAAGAGGCAGCCAACGGAGGAGAATCAATACCTCCCAAGAGGTGGGATTATTAGGGAGAGAAAGGTGCTTGAAAGATCCATAAGTGCCTGATGAGTGACTATTTCCAAACCACTGCTGGCTGAATGAGAATTGCCTTCGGAAGGATGCCAGGGCCTCCTTCAGCCTGGGGATGCTCGGGGAGGGATGGGGAAGTCTGGCAGCAAAACAAGGCTGTGCCATCATCCCCCGGCTTCCTGAGGCCTTCCTCTTGGAAAAGGGAGCTCTCCTCTTCCCCTGGTGCCCCCTGGAAGGGGCCAGGTAACATCCTGACAGGGATTTTAGGGAAAGCGGGCTCTGGCATTTTGGCCTCTGCAAATTTATCTTCCTACAATGCATCTTGCACAGTTATATTTCTCCAAAGTATCCAGTCTTATTTACAAGACCATCCTTTAAAACTTGGTTCTAGTTCTATTTCTCTCTCAACAATATGTGTCTTATTCTATAACATTTCAAAGTCAACATTTCTTGTCTCAAAGAAATACGTACTATGTGAACCTTCTAGCATTTAAGAATTTTCTACAAATTAATTTGGGTCTAGTTCTATCCCAATAATGTCTGCCTTATTCTATAACATTTCTAAGTCAACATTTCTTGTCTCAAAGTTTACATACAAATACGTACTATGTGAACTTTCTATCAAACCTTAAGAATTTTTTACAAATTCATTTCCCACAGCATTTCCTTCAGAAAGGCAGCAAAAAGAGTCTGCAGGGAAAAACATGGGGTTGCAATTCTTCTTACCCAAAGCACCTCTGCAGCCATTAACAAACCTCATCTGTCATTTCCCTGCAATCATGTTCCACCAGCACTTTTTAGACCCCAATTTCCATGCTTTGCTCAACCCCTCCACGCTGCAGCCACACACAGAACCATCAACATCCCTCCAAAATGATGAGTGAATCTGTTTTACACCTCTCCATAGAGCCATGGTGTTGGGAAGGATGAAAGTTTGACAGGAAAGTTTCCCAGATATGTGTGCTTGGCAGAAAGCTCTCTGAATGTAGAAACCTGAGAACAAAATAGAGATGGAAGCAAGTTTTGATATAGAAGAATAATAGATGTGTAAAATTGAGGATTGCTGAGCCATTCTTAGTGGACAACTAAGAAAGCAAAGGTTAAGTCGAGTTGCAAGGAGGTTTTTTGACTAGAGCAAAGGATACATTGAGCACAAACAAAAAAGATGTTTTTACCAAGCAGAAATAGGTCTTGAAAAAACAGAAAGACACCAAAGGCAAGCAAATAGAAAAAAGGTCTAAGAATTTTCCACTGCAAGAAAACTGAAAAACAACTTTAAGCTTAAACTATAGCATACTAACTCATGTGATTGGATAGTATTAAGCATAATATGGTAATGATAGTTATGATAGGCCATAGGTCATAGTAAGGTATAGATTGGTCTAAGAATTTTCCACTGCAAGAAAACTGAAAAGCAACTCTAAGAGTAAACTGTACCATACTAACACATGTGATTGGATAGTATTAACAATAACATGGTAATGATAGTAGTTATGATAGGCTATAGGTGATTGCAAAGGTATAGATTGGTTCTTATGTATTAAAATGCTCAGCAAAGAAAAGTCTATAATGCAATGTAACCAAAATTAAAGGGTTTCCAGGCCTGTCTGCACTGGAGCAGTGGCTCTGTCACCCAGTAGCCATGGCTGCTGTAACATCTTGGACACAATAAACTGCATTTTGAAGAGCTGCCTGGAGTCCCACATCTCTCATTCAGGCTCTCACTCCATGGGAAGCCACCAGGATCTCCTCCAGCCCTCCCAAGTGACAATGACTTCAGTTGTCAGCCCCAGGAGAGCTGGTTACCCCCAGCAGCCCCCCTGCTCCCCAGGGACAGCCCAGCATCCCAGCAGCCAAATCAACAACACAGGACAACAGCATCACTTTGCTTCTCCCTGCCACGTCAAGCATACACCTGCCAAACCATTTTCAGGCTCAGCCTCTTGGAAAAAACAAACTCAGGCACCTCCAGATGAAGATTTGCCCTCTGGACATGAACAGGGAGCTCATTTTGAACAATGATGCCTCTGGGCATTCCAGCTTTGCCCAGGTTTCACGCACCCAGCAGCTCTCTCTGCCAAGGGCAGGCTGCTGAAAAGGCAGCTTGGAAGCTGCTTTTGGTGGCTTGGGGGGAATTCGTGTTCAGCTTAGTGCTAAGCATGTTTAAATACAAAAGTTCCTCCTGGATGAGAGCAGCCAGGAGGCCAGGGAGTCTCGTTTTCCCAGGGGAGAAGCAATTGCTCACAGCATATCTGGCTGGGGAAAAGGAGGGAAAAGCAGAAGAGCTCTCTCCTCTCTGCCCCCCATGCAGCTCCAGCCTGTGCACAGTTATTTTTTTATTTAAACCCTTTTTTTTCAAAGGTGAAAACATAAATAGGATTTTCTTTTAGGAGAAGAAAGAAGCACAAGGAAGGAGGGAGTGAGGAGGAACCTTAAAGAGCAATTTTTGAAATGTCAGCAGGCAAGGGTTTGCCCAAGGACAGCTCAGATGTACCATTTGTTTTTCAAAGGAAGTTAAAAAGGTACTACATGCCCTGGTTTCAGCAGGAAAAGAGCAAGACATGCTCTCCACAAACCTCCATCCAGCAGAATTTCTTCTATTGATTTTTATTTTCAGTTCAGTGTAAGAAGAATGAAAAGCTTTTTTTGCTTAATTGGAGGAGTTATTTGCTAGCACTCGGCTCGGGCCAGGGAAGGAGACTCAAAAACGCAGGATGCATGGCACCAGGAGTGGCACAGCCAGCCCTTGGAACTCCTCTGGCATCTGGAAGGAAGGAAAAGCCCAGGGATAAGGGCAGAGGACAGCAAGAGGTGAGAAATGGAGGCAGCAGGGGTAAGCTCCTTCCTCTCTGCTCCTATCGCCTTACAGAGCTTTCTGCACTATCAAATCTCACCTCCTCCAGCATCCCATCCTGTCTGTGATGGGAAGGTGTGTGTTGGGTCCACACACCTTTGCTGTGATTCTGAAAGCTCAAAAATCAAGAAAAGGAGTCCTCTAATCAGGAAAACAATTAATGAGACCAATAAGGAAGCCCAACAGCCCCAAGAAACCACCCGGTAAGAGCTGTTACCAAAATCCTGTCCCTTCCCCATTGCCTGCATCAGAGGCAATGGATAAACATCCAGCAGCAACAAATGTGGATATTTTGGGCACTGCCAAGCTCACAATTCACCCATGTCCCCTAGTGCCACATCCACACAGCCAGCGTGTGGGAATCCATAAAATCAGAGGGTTTGGAGAAAGCTGCAAAAGGCAGCCTCAGAGACAGCAGAATTGTGATTAGAGCTAAGCAGCAGCCATGAGATTGGTCAGCAGAAAAATTATGTAAAAAGTAGAAAAGTAAGGACAAATAGAACAATGGTCTGTGTATTAACACTTGTCTAGAATAACTCCCTAAGCTACAGAAAAGTTTATCTAGCAATATATTAGAAAGTTCTAAGCTTAATAATGGAGCTCTGTGCACTGTGTTTTAAGGCTCACAAGCAGGCATTGTATTTGAAATAAGCAAGCATTGTTTAACAAAAGGTACGTGTGCTTATGGTGATTGGATAGAACTACTGTCAATGTGCTTTTGCTTTGTGTGATTGGTCAAAAGAGTTTTAAAGTGAGTTGTAACATCGAGTTCTTGGTCTGCTGATGGCATCTTCCCATTGTCATAACCATGTAATGAGGCTGATGCTGGAAAATCAAACAGCTCAAGGCACGTTCCCAGCAGTCCCATCCCATTGGGGATTTGTACACAGAGCCCCCAGCCAGCCATACTAGTGAATGCCTCCTGCCATGGTGTCTCCATCACTGCCCTGGGCAGCCTATTCCAGAACCTGACAACCTTTTCAGTGAAGATTTTTTTCCTAATATCCAATCTAGACACCCACTGGAGCAAAACACTGAAGTCAAATAAAAATTCACCTGGCTGAGGATAACCCAGAAGTGAGTGCTGTGGCTGCAGCCCAAAGTGCACAGCCAGCAATAAATAAAAGCTAAAAAAGAGCACTTTTGGTACCTGGATGGAGTTCTTACTCTCAACACATTCCCTGTGCTCGGTTCAAGACTTCACCAGGAAATTTAAACAAAAGCACCTTGTGAAAACTGGGATAAGGAGGAGGATTTTTTTGGAGGGGAGGGAAGAAAGGTGCCTGTAAATCACCCATTGCAACCAGCCCCGAGGGGTGAGAGCAGCAATGCCAGCCTGGCACGGGTGCAGCACCCACCCCAAGCACAGCCAAACCCCATTAAGAATGCTGCCTGTAAAAATAATGTTTTAAGAACACATCTCCCTCAAAACAGCTGCACATTCCGTGGCCTAAGACTCAAATGCTGCTCTTGCTCCCATCCGTCAGGCTCGGTGAAGGATTTGCTGTGTGGGTTTTGTTTTGTTTATTACTTCTAATGACTTTCTCATTATCATTTTGCTGTGAAACATAAACGATGGTTATGGGAGAAATCATATTATTTGGATGGCTTTATTAAATTAGAGAGCAAATCTGTGTATATTTCTGGCTCAGGATAAATGTTTGAACTTTGAGAGGCCAAAATTCATTTTCACACAAAGCCATTTTCGGAAGCTTTGGAATCAGTGGTTAAATTTGCCCTCAGCTGCAAGGGAGATGTATGGGGGCATTTCTCAATTTAATCCCTCCCAGAGATTTAACCAAATCACCAACCCAAAACCCTGCTTCTAGTTCTGCTTATGAGAAACTTGAGAGTTGTGGAACATAATGGAAAAATAAAGGGAAAATAGCACTGAAAAGAAATACAATAAAATAATAAAATCATCCTGTCTCCATGTGCCCATTCCCCTGGTTCTCAACAGGGAGACTTCAAGCAGCTCATGCATTTTCTGTGACTAAAATCACTGTCTTCACACCTTCACAACAAGAGAAAGTGCTTATTCCTACACGTACTGCTGCAACTGAGAACACCAGCACAGCTCCACCAGGAATAGTAACATCAGCCAGCACTGAGCAGGTGGAAAACTGTGGGCTACCTGCAAGGATTAGGGATGTGCCATTCAAAACATTCAAGGAGAAGTCTGGCACCTTCTCTGCATCAGGTTCCTGCAGGAGCCAACCTCTGGTGACACAGGAAGACAAGAGAGTGTGACACAGACACACAGGATGAGAAAGCTGCTGCTAAACAGGCAGAACTTTGAGTTTCCTCCTCTTTTCCATCCCTCCCAGTTCAAGGAAGAGAACAGAAGCCAAATGCATTTTCCATGCAACAAATCAAAGCCCCCCCTCCTCCTACCTCCCCCCAGCCTTTTAGAACCAATACCTGACACTGGAATAAACCTGTTAAAAAGAATAAATTCCCCCAAGCACACCCAAAGGGAAAAAGCAATAGAAAATCAAGCCTGATAAAAGAAGTACTAAATGAAAGCACTTTCAGTGTGCCAGCTCTGGATGGATGTATCTGGGAGCACAACGAGCCTGGTGAGAGAAATCCCTGCTGGAAAAACACAGCAAGGAAGAATGGAGGGGAAATGTTTGGTGTCTTCCACTCGCCATCAGGGCAGAGAATGTGACATGACCTACATGGAGTGGGCTCTGAGGGGACAGGCAGTGGGGACAGGACCCCTGAGGGTCTCAGCCATTGTGGGATCACAGCACTGGAAGGGACACACAGCAGGAATATGCCAAGCTGGAAACTTGGCATATTCCTGCTACTCTGCTAGTAACTCAGCAATCAGCATCAGAGGAACTTGGGGAAAAACCAGGGAAAGGGGCAGTGTTTGAAGCAGGGGCAGCTCCATGGTGTTGGGCATGAGCAGCTGTACTCAGGAGGATGGGAACCAGGTGCTGGAGCTGCCTCTGCACTGCCCAGAGCAGAGCACACCAGGCCACCCTACCTGCACCTCCACAAGCTGCAGCTGGGCAGAAATGCTGCCTTGGGGTGTGCTAAACCCCCCCTGCCATGGTGGTGGGTGGGCAGCAGGAGCAGCTCCCCCAGCTCCTGAGCCAAGGGATGCCACCCCTTGCCCAAGGAAAAAGGAGGGGGAAAAGCAGATAAGTAAACTGAAAGAAATTAACTTTAGACGTGAGAAGAATGAGTTTATTAAAACCTGCCTGTCCCACACTGTCTGGGGGCTCCAGGCAACCACCATGTGTCAGCACTACCACTTCCTCTCCAAGGAAAACCCACTCGATTGCTACAATCTCCCCAAACACTCAGGAGCAGGTTCCTCCTCCTTCTCTGTAAGGAAGGCCCTTTGGCCCTTGCAAACAGATTTAAATTCATAAAAGCCATGCAGCCCCTTCTGCTTGCTCCTGTCCTTCCTGCTCCTCCTCCTCAGCCCCTGAGAAACAGACAGAAACCCTCTTTAAGTGTCTGACACCATGACACCACCTGTGCCTACAAATGGGAGGAAAATCCCTGTGAATCCTCCCCACAATGCTGCTGCAGAAGGAGCTGGAGCAGAGGAGACCTCTCTGCATCAAGCCCATTTCCTGACACCTCCATCCTCCTGGATGGACAGGGGAGAGCTCACCTGTCACTGTGATATTTAAAGGAAAATCCCTTCATCAAGATTTTTTTCTCCTGGGAAGCTTCAGCTTCCACCTGTTTTGCTGCTCTGGAATGTGATTTGGACAATTGTTTACCCAGCATGTGAATTGTTTTAACTTAATGACCAACCCCAGTCCAGCTGTGTGAGACTCCCTGGTCAGTCACAGGTTTTTTATTATTCATTCTTGTGTAGGCTTCTGATGGCTCCTTTCTCTATAGTTTAGTAATATAATATAATATAATATAATATAATATAATATAATATAATATAAATCAGCCTTCTGAAAACTTAGAATCAGATTCTCATCTCTCACCTCAACACCACAACGCTCACATTCCTGAGCTCACACAAAAACCCTGCTTGTGACAAGTGCTCACCCTCCCCACAAATGATTTAAGACAATTCTTGAGCTGGGTCTGGAGGGAGGCAGAAAACCCCACAATGCCATCAGCTCTGACAACCCTTTTTTGTTCTGTAGGTGTCCACTCATATCACATTTCCAAACCCACTGCCAGGCAGATGTTTCAGATGCTCAGATGGAAGAATCTGGGAGCACACAAGACCAGGGATGGTGTCTGAAATCAGCTTCCCAGTGCCTGTCAAGAGCCTGCACTGAATTAAGAGGCTGATTTGCAGCAGACAGCAAGGAGCAGCAGTGTTTCACACACCACCTGCACCTCAGAACGGGGCTGCAACACCAAACAAGTGATGAAGAGCTGATGTGACACTCCTTCAGCAGCCTCCTGTGTCCAGGGATGGCGTCCTGCTTCTTACAACAAAGGGACAGAAATCCTATAAGCACATTTATCCTTGGCAGAACATCTCTTGACAGCAAACTGATGGGAATAACCTGTGCCCTCTGCCCACACTGACGGCTCCATGTCCCATTCCCCCTCTCTCCCAGGGTTGCCACCCCCTTCATTCCTGGCCACACCATTTTCCAGGAGCAAGAGCACTCCAGAGGATCCAACACTCCCCATCTTTTTCCAAGCTCATAGAAAGGGAGAGAGAGAAGAGCTAAGCCTCCTCGGGAGGCAAAGCCTTCAAAAGTTAAATGTATCATGAAAAAGAAAACTTCTGTCGCTGCCTAAAAAGGTTTTTGACAGGTCTTCATTTGTAACCCACAAACAAATGCAGTTTCTCATGCTCCATGGACTCTAATATCACTTCAGAGCAGAGCCTGAACCCAATTCTCCCCTGAAAAAATGGAGGAGCAACCACATTAAAACAGCTCTCTTCACTGCCTTTGGGCACACCAGAAATCTTTCATTTCAGGAGCTGCACCTGAAGTGCCTGGGAGCACAACCTGAGCAGGCAGAAACTGCTGCTCAGAACCATTTCAATGGCTATGGGTGGGCCAGTCTCAGCTAAGTCAAGCCTAACAAACAAGGCATTATTATACAAGGCAGAAAGGAAAGTGCTTTGCCCTATTTAAGCAAGTCTCAGAAATCTCTTTCATGTCTGAGTTGATGAGAAAAACTGGTCATAACCCAACAATTCATGCCCATATGGCCATGGTGTGCTGACTGGGAAAACAGGACAGAAAGTAAAGGATCATCCACCCACAGCAGGGTTAGGGATAGGGAAGAGAAATAAGAACACAGACCACCCTAAAAGGCAGAGGCAGTGGAACAGCCTGCCCAGAGCAGCTGTGGCTGCCCCTGGATCCCTGGAAGTGTCCAAGGCCAGGCTGGATGGGGCTTGGAAGACCCTGGGATAGTGGGAGGTGTCCCTGCCCATGGCAGGGGAGTGGAACAAGATGATCTTGAAGGTTCCTTCCAACCCCAGCTATGAACATGCTTGGGTTCTGCACCCAAATCTGAAACCTCAGAACCAGAGCTGAGATGAGCAGCAGTCCCTGGCTGCCTCCTCCCCATCCCATCATTCCTCCTTGCTCATCCATTTCAAGGTTCAGCCAGCACAGCCTACTTGCCCAGAGAGTCCCTTGTAAGACATTTACAAACATAGCTGAGCCTGGAATTCCATATTTCATCTGGACAACGTGAGCAGAGCGTTTTTACATCTTAATTTTGTGTTAATTGTGCCTCCTTGCTTGCTTTCTGCAGAGTTCCCAAGATTTTGTGGCAGCCACCAACCCATCCCTCATCCTGAGGGCTACAGAGCCCAGGTTTGTCACCAGCCAGAGGAATCCTCTAGAAAGAAAACCTGCAGGAGAGAGATAAGCAGCATCTCCTGCACTCATCAGAATTCAGGGAAAAGACCAAAACAAATATTAATGAGAGGCACTTAACTGTGCCTGTTCAGCAATCAATAACAGAGGACAGGGTGCACAGCTGGGCTCAGCATCTCACACCATTGATGTGCTGGGGTCCAAACTGGGGGGGTTTCTCTAATCCCCTCCTTGGGGCTGCACCAGCAGCTCTCCAAGCCCCTGTCCCCTTCCACAAACTGCCAGGACAGGAGAGACAAGGGACAGAGACTAAAACCTCCCTTTTGTGTTTAATAATTACATCCACTCTGACCAGCCACACTCCTCTTTTTGTCAAGGTTTTTATTCATCTGCTCCTTCAGATTACTCCAAATGACCATTTGGAATCAGCCATTGGGCCAAGCCAAGTGCTCTGGGGCATCTCTGTGGGTGTGGGTGGCATTTTCTTACTGAGCACCACAGGGAGAAAGCAGGGGGTGCTTGGTGGGGAAAGGGGACAGCCAAGGGTGTGTGACCACAGAAGGACACTGGGTGTGAAAAAGAATTTCAAAGGATTTGCAGCTCAGAAACCTCTTTACCTCTCTGTAAAAAAAGAAATACCTTCCTCTGCATCTACCTAGTTGTCAGAACCCAGGGCAACCCTCTGGCTGTCCTGGAGGGCTCAAGCCCCTTGGCACAAAACCAAACATCCCTTTGCCTTTGATTTTAACCCATGGAAAAAATTACCAACTTTATATGAAAATTTCCAAGCCACCCACACCACACAGAGTTTGAGTAGAATGATAGTTAGTTTGTCACAGGGTAGAAAAGTAGAATTTTAACATTTTTAGAATGGGGGTTCAGAAGCCAAGATGGAGGGATTTCGGTGTGCCTTGTCCTTCTTTCTTCTTCTTGACTTCCATCTTCTGGGTGATGTTGGCACTTTTGGATTGGTTTAGAGTAGAAGCAGACTGTCTAACATAGGTGATAGGTATTGGAAAATGATTGTAAATAAAGTACAGGTAGTTTTTAGTATACAAAGATAACACACTAACATAGGTGATATGTATTGGAAAATTATTGTAAATAATGTATGGGTGGTTTTTAGTATAAAAAGATAACACTGCCCTGGAAGTGTCAGTGTGCGTCAACCTGACCTACTGGACAGATCTCAGCAGGTCAAAAAAAGAATGTTATAGATAACAGAAAATAAACAACCTAGAGAATGAGAATAGAAGAGTTCTGGCTCCTTCTTTGACCTCGGGGCTGGGAAAAGAGACTTTCGAACACCCCGGGGTCATCTTGACCACAGGGACTCCGAGCCCTGGTGTGGTTTCCCCTGGGCAGCTCTGCTTTAGCTGGGTGCTGAGTGACCCAGCCCCACTCCTGCTCTTCCAGCAGGATTCCAGGCTGGCTCTGGGGGTGCTGGAGCGGCTCCTGCCGCGCAGGCTGCGGGAGGAGAATGGCTTTCAGCTCAATTACCCTTCACATTCCGATTCCATAACGCTCCACTGAGGCTTTTTAAGCAGATTCCCCCCTCCCAAACAAAGCCTGCCTGCCGCAGCCCAGCCTCAAGCTCGAACGTGCAGAATGGAGGTAAGGCTCTGCTCTCCTCTCCCCGTGTCCTGCCTTTTCCAAAGCTCCCCCTGAGCTTGCCTTCTCCTCTCCTCACCGTCTACCATTTGTGTGGCTCCTCTGTGCTCTTCCTCCAGCCTCTGCCTCTCCCAAGCCCAAAACACCAGATATGTGAGGATCAGGCTCCTTGGTGTTAGCTCTGGACCACCAAACACCTCATCCACGGGGCCAGCACAGTGCAGACACTGTTTCAGAGGTGCTACCAGAAGAGAAGGAGGTGGTGAAGCTCTCACTGCTTCCCACAGCCAGGTGAGAAGCAGGTTTGTGGCTGCCAGAGGAGAGCTGACCTCCTCCTGACACCGCCTGGGTGACACGCGAGCGCGTGGTGGGACACGGAGATGGTGATGAGGGATGGGTGATGGAGCACATGCTCTGGAGGTGCCAACCTGCTGAAAATACTGCCCCACACACAGGGCAGGTCCTGTGTTCCAGGCCCTCAGAACAGAGGTGGCCAAGGGAAAGCCTTGCAGGAAGGTCTGTGACGTGGTGGGACACACAGGGATCCCCCATGGCTGGTGAGGATCCCTGTCATTGCTGGTGACAAGGGATGGGTGATGGAGCACACGCTCTGGAGGTGCCAACCTGCTGAAAATGCTGCCCTCCACACAGAGCAGGTCTTGTGCTCCAGGCCCTCAGGAAAAGGCCTGGAACAGAGGTCACCAAGGGAAAGCCTTGCAGGGAAGCTCTGTGACACCAGGCCGGCGGGGATCCCTGTCACTGCTGGTGACAAGGGATGGGTGATGGAGCACACGCTCTGGAGGTGTAAACTTGCTGAAAATACTGCCCCCCACACAGGGCAGGAGTTGTGCTCCAGGCCCTCAGAAAGGAGGTGGCCAAGGGAAAGCCTTGCATAAAGGTCTGTGCCATGGTGGGACACCAGGCTGGTGAGGATCCCTGTCATTGCTGGCAATGAGGGAAAGATGATGGAGCACATGCTCTGGAGGTGCAAACCTGCTGAAAAACTGCCCTCCACACAGGGCAGGAGTTGTGTTCCAGGCCCTCAGAAAGGAGGTGGCCAAGGGAAAGCCTTGCAGGGAAGGTCTGTGACACGGTGGGACACCAGGCTTGTGGGGATCCCTGTCCTTGGAGGAGGATCCATGCTTCTCCCAGCCCCAGCAGGAATTTCCAGGTGTGCTCAGAGGCAATGCCATGGCTGTGTCCCACAGGGCAGAGGTGTCCCCACCTGCACAGCTCCTGGCTTTCCCCCCCAGCACCCATTTCCCTGCTGGCTGCAAGGATGGGGTGAAATTTCCCCTCTGGCTGCAAGAACCGTGTGCCTTGCAGGGCCACCACCCTCGTGGGGCTCACACCAGCAGGCACAGCCTCTGCAAAACCCTTTCCCACAGGAGAACAAACCATCCAGCTGCCCTGCCAGCTCCCTGTCAGCCCTCACAGGCCAGGCATGGGCAGCACAGCCCAGAGATAGGGGGCTGAGTGAGGGGCCTGCAAACACACATCTGGCTGCACATTTAATAAAGTGTTTTTCCAAGCACTGGTGCAGCAGATTCAGGGAGATTGATCATTTCAATTTGGGGTCAAATAAATCACACAGGCAGTAAAAATTGTTCCCCTTTCAGGGTTTTCATCCAGCTCTGGTTATGGGATGGAGCACGGGTAGATCTCTCTTTTTCCACGGCTCAGAAAACCATGCTCTCAGCTTACCTTTAAATAAAGATTTACTAATTAGGGAAAGATCATCTTCCACTGATGGTAATGAATGGAGAAGTGCTAAAAAAGCATCTCTTGGATACCAGCATACAGCTTATCAGTACAAACTCCTTTTTTTCCTCCTTAAGCACCAGTTTGAAGGTAGTGCTGGTGACACAAGCAGCTGGACTCCGGGTCAGGAGGTGCCTCCAAACATGTGTGAGTGACTGGGGTCAATCACACACAGGCTGGGGGCAGGAGGGGCTGACTTCACTCACACCTCCTCTTCTCCCTCCCCTCCTTCCCACCTCCCTTTCCAGTTTGATTTACAATTGCAGCACAAGCCTAAGGAAGCAACATGACCACGATGGAAGCCAAGGCAAGGTCTGGGAAACAAGGGGGTTGTTGGTATAACCATCACCTGAGCTCAGAGCTGCAGCCAAACACACCCCCCTGACCACAGAATGAGCTCAATTCCCTGCAAAAAGAGGGACAAGCAGCCATCATCCTACACAAAGTGACAGCTGTGACCACCTCTCCTTTTTCCCCCACTGGGTTTGCATCCTGTCTCAAAAAAGCAAATAAGTATGTTTCACACATCTCCCATAAAGCAAATCTCCAAAACTAAAAGCTCCCCATTTTTTTTCCTCCTCCAACCAAAAATTGCCTTGAACCCTCTATTCACTTTCCCTACTCTCTCCATTATTTGCACTAACAAAATAAATCACCCACATTTTAAGTTCCCACAGCAATTAATGTTTGAAATTAAGTAATGGCCCCTAATTTTGATTGAAATTTCTACTTAGATCAAATTCCTTCCATTTGTAATGAAAATAGTTTGAAACCGATACAAACAGTTCAGTTCACACATAAATATTTAAAAAACTTATAGAGAGGCTGATTTAGTCTATTATTTTACCACAAAGTTTGACCAGCAGTAGAAAGCTTATTATACATGACTGTCACTGACACATTACAAACTAATAAAACACAAAATGCAATTCTCAAGAAGAAATTGGAATGAATCTATTGCAAGAGCGATTTTTATGGTTCTTTTGAAATGCTATTTCTCCCCAGCTTTGCTGTCAAAATGGCACCATTTTCCCTAAATATTTCCATCTTAATTAAAAAGGGTGTTTTTATCGAGAAAAGAGCTTCTTGTACCAGCTGCAGCTTCACATTCCCATGCTGCACGGAGTGAGGATGCTAATGTGTGCCCACCTCATGGATCTGCTGCTGATCTTGGGTACTGCAGGGGGAAAAGGGCCTGGACCCCAAAATTCCAGAGTCCCTTAGACACCAAGACCCTAATTATCCCTTAATTTAGGTGCTGTGACTAAAAAAATGAGTATAAACAAGCAAACTGCATGATTATGTGCGTTAAAAAACATTAAATACATTTTCAGCGATGGGTTTTTTGCTTCCTGGCTCAGAGGAGTTGCCACTCACCACCTGAACAAGTTAAAAACCCTTCCTAAAAGTCATTCCCAAAAACCACTCCTAAAAACCATTCCTAAAAATTGTTCCTATAAACCATTCCTATAAACCATTCCTACATCCAGTCACGGTCCTGCTGGTGAGTCCAAAGGAGAGGCCTGGAGAGGGAGGTAAACAAAACAGGGATGTAAGGGGAGACCTTGGATCCTAAAATTCCAGAGTGTCTCACACAGCACCTTTCAGTAAGACCTTAATCATCCCTTAATTTAGGTGCTGTGACTAAAAAATGAGAATAAACCAACAAACTGCATGATTATGTAAGTTAAAAAAATGTTAAACACATTTTCAGTGATGGGTTTTTTGCTTCCTGGCTCAGAGGAGCTGCCGCTCACCACCTGAACAAGTTAAAAACCATTCCCAAAAACCATTCCCAAAAACCATTCCTAAAAACCATTCCTATAAGCCATTCCTATAAACCACTCCTACACCCAGGCAGGGTCCTGCTGGTGAGTGCAAAGGTGAGGCGTGGAGAGGGAGGCAGACAAATCAGGGATGTGAGGGGAGAGGATGCAGCTGTGGCTGGCTGGAACATGAGGTCAGTTCCATCCCAGGCTTCTGGGAGGAGATGGTAACCAGAGCAAAGGGAGATAAAACAAAGCTAATTGCCAGCAGGTCACATTCACCCCCTGCTCACCCCTCTGCTGCCAGCAGCACACAGACAGGGAAGAGACCTTGAAGCCATCTGCTACCCAGATGTGTAAGTGTAATTACACTGACAGGGCTGGGCTGGAATGTCCCCTGGAAAGGAGACCCTTCAGGCCAGGCTGGGGAAGTGCTGTGGCACCACCAGCCACTGTTTGTGCCCCAGGGGAATGTGCCTGGCCTAAGGGACCGGCTGCCAGCAGGGTCCTGAGGAGCCACCAGCTCCTGGCATTGGGCACCCTGAGCTCAGACACTGTCCTGACCCGGGGGCAGACCCAGCAGAGCTCTGAAATCAGCAGATCCGTGCCCTCAGCACCCACAGGAAGGAGCTCAGGGAGTGAGGATGTTTTTCCTTTTTCCCATTTCTCCCACGAGGAATGACAAATGGTTTACCCAAGTTACCTCACCCCTCTTTGCCTGTGTTCTCCTCACTCAGAGGATGCTGCTGTACACCTTCCCTTCCTCTCCCTCGAGATAATTTCCTAATTTCCCATCATGACAGCTCCTCCATGGAGGCACCAAATTACTTTCTGCCCCACACTGCCTTCCCTTTCTGGTCAAATCTGCTTTGTTCCCCTGTCCCTCTCATCCTGCCCAGCACTCCACTGGCCAGAACCACACGACTATTTCTAATTTTCAGGCTGCCCCCCCTGTTTGCTGCAGTCCCCTTCCAGAAAGAGCCCAAGTTGTGCCTGGTGGAAATGACTGTTATCTCCAGGACACTTTACACATTACTTCCACGCCATTTGGAGTTTTCCGCCCCAGTAGTTTCTGTTGCATCTCTCATTTCACTCCTTGGTCACGTGCATTAAAGGACCAGGCTCTGCTGCTCACTGGTGAATCCACACAAGGGACAGGGGACACTTTTTCTCTTGCCAGGACGTCACTCAAGATCCTCTGGTGTCACAGCAGTGACAACAAAAACGTGCAGGTGACCTTCAGAGTGAAGTCTGCTCCAGGTCTGAGCACCTACCTGGGCACAGCTTCAGAGGATAAAGTTATTTAAAACAAGGGTGAGGAGGTGCCCAGAGAAGCTGTGGCTGCCCCTGGATCCCTGGGAGTGTTCAAGGCCAGTCTGGACAAGGCTTGGAGCAACCTGGGATATTGGGAATTGTCCTTGCCCATGACAGGGGGATGGACAAAATGACCTTTAAATACCCCTTCCAAGCCAAACCATTTTAGGATTCTGACATCTACAACATCAGCTGTGCAAACCGCTTCAGCCCCAGCCCTGTGTTTTACTCAATGCACTGCAGTCTGTCTCATTGAAATTCTTTTCTCCAGTCCTGGTGGAAAAAAGCAGGGAGAAGATGACAGCTGGTGCCTGCTGTGCTTCCAAGCTCCTGCCTGAAGACACTGCCAGCATCCCAAAGCCAGAAGGAGAGCCCAAGGCAGGGCCTGCACTTCCCAGCCCATTTATGCTTTGCTTGCATGCGGAAATAAAGACAATTAAAACTGAGGATGTCTGTTGCTTCACCTGTGCAACAGAGACCCTCTTGCTACAGCCAACAGCACTCAAATCCCCACTTCTATTTGTGCAAGAGGCTCTGGAGGTGAGAGATCCCCAGCACTGGGCATGCCAGTGGGATGCCAGGATGGAGGGGACATGGAAGTGCCTGATGCACCCAGGAAGGAGAACCAGCTTTTCTGTCCAGCAGTGCTTCATGAACACAGCTTCAATAACTCACTAAACTGTTCACTGCCTTTCCAGAAAGTTTTAAAAACAAAAAAACCCTCTCAGCAAACAAATAAATGTTTAAAACTGCATCCAATTTGCCAAGGAGAAGTTCAAGACACTTGCAAATTTTGCACGCTCAAAGGTAGCGGAAGGAAGGGATGACTGGACTTGGGGGAGAAGTTATTCACTGTAAATTATTTGTTCAGTTCTATACTCCACATGGAAACATAAGGACAAGGAGAGAAGGAAAACAAAGAGTGAATTAAAAAAAAAAAAAAAAGAAATGAAACAAGGAAGGAAAGCAGCCAGCAGTGATTACAGACCATTTTTGCAATGTGCTCTATCTCCCTTATCAGCTCTGTTATCATCACCTCCACTATAAAGGCTCTTTATTTAAAGGAGGGGAGGAAAGCAAGCCCCAGAAGGTGTCTGGGAGCGTGCAAGGGTCTGGCTAATGCAGCTGAGGGCGAGCTCAGCCCGTGGCAGCTGGTTTGCATGCACAGCACCAGGCCCTGAGCCATGGCAATAGAATTATACGAGCCCCCAAAGACTCGGGCAGGATGGCAGGGAAACTGATGTAATTACCGACATTATTACCCTTAAAGCAAAATAATAATTTTAATTACAGCAAGGGCTTTTGGGCCTTTCTGTGCTCCTCCCTGCCCCTGCTCGCTGCGGAGCAGGGTCTGGCTCCAGGCTGTGCCATGGGACGGGGCAGTGACGCTCCCCTCCTTCCTCTGCTCCTTCCCCGCCAAGTGCTTTTCTGCACAATTGAGAAAAAGACATCATAAAAGCCACGATTTCAGCTACACCCCCATATTAGGGATGGAAATGGTGGCCAGCAGCTTGTGAAGGCTCAGTCCCAAAGGCTGCTCCCCGAGCAGAAGGGACTGCTGCTGATGGCGAGCGCCCGCCTGCCTCCCAATTAAAATAAATTGGCAAATCAGGGCTAAGCCCAGGAGATAAGACACCTGCAAGCTGGGCTGTGGCTGCCTCAGCACTGCTGTGTGCAGAGCAGAAACTTCCCTTTCCACTTTTAAACTCCTTTCCCACATCCCTGCCTGCTGGAATTCAGGAGGCACACTCCCAAGGCAGAGCAGGCTGTGGTTACAAATCTGAAAGCAGAGCTCTAATTCCTGTGTCCTTGTGGAGTTACAGGTGCTTCTCTCGTGGTGCAGCTGTGATTTCATGAATGACTGAGGTGCTGAATTGCAGTCCCTGGCCCAGTGCCAGGCTTTTTGCTGGAAGATCATAGGATCATGGAATGGTTTGGCTTGGAAGGTACATTAAAATCCATCCAGCTCCAGCCCCCTGCCACAGACACCTTCCACTAGACCAGGTTGCTCAGAGCCCCATCCAACCCTGTCCCAGAACACTTCCAGGGATGGGGCTGAGTGACCTCAACATGTAACACACATCACTTCATAAATCACTCAGTCTGTTATAAATACAACACAAGGAATGAGGTGGGGGAGAGCACAGAAGGAGAGAAAGCTCCAATGGAAACCTCCTGAGGGAACATTCAGTGAAGAAACCAACAATTAAATGGCCTTTTTGCCAGCATGTCACAGCTGCTGAGGCTCCAAGGCCAAGAGAAGGCCTTGAATTGATCAGCAAGCTCAGGATGTTGGGGGCTTACAGGAGAAAACAGCTTTTCCCAAGGAGGTACTAGACTCAAAGTTAGTGCAATTTAGGCTGGAAAAGCCCTCTAGGATGGAGTCCAACCATTCCCCCAGCCCTGCCCAGGCCACCACTGACCAACCATGTCCCCAGGTGCCACATCCTCTCCAGGCATGGTGACCCCACCACTGCCCCAGGAGTTAAAGGCAAAGGTGTGTGGAAACCCCTGGAGGTTTCCTGCTTGGGACTGGGACAAAAATCCCAGCAGGCACCCAGGGGGAACAGTGCACCCCGACATCCTCATCACACCAGGTGGCACAAACAGGGGCCTGGCTCCACTCCGCTTGCTTGCTTCACCTAAAAGCAATGAACCACGCCAATCCAAGAACTCTGTGTTCCCTACAGATGCAGCCAAACGGAAAAAAGATTAGATAAAACAGATTGGGCTTGCCACAAGCTGAGGCATGGCCACAACAGCCTGCCACAGGCTTGGCAATAGATCTCTCCTTGTTTAAAAGCCAAAACCCTGAGACTCCCAGCAACGTGGTACCTGAGGGGGGTGGAAAGGAGGCTGTGAGCAGGAGATGAAGTGCAAGGAGAACAAACCCTGTAGAAGCTGTGAGCAGGAGATGAAGTGCAAGGAGATGAAGTGCAAGAGGAGAACAAACCCTGAAGGTCAGAGTAGCAAGCACACGAGCAGCTAACTAATGTACTACAGCAGCGCCACGGGGCACAGCCACGGGCACGCACGTCCTCGCAAACTGGAACGCCATAAAAGTCCATTACAGCAAATCAAACAGCAGCCAGCATGACAGCCATTAGCCCGAAATGAATACACGGGAACTTAATGAGCTCTGTCGAGGCCAGCTTGGTGCATTAGGTTGCCAGTTGTAGCAGGATTCCCCTATCTGTGTGCAGGCCTGCTTTGCCTGGCTGCGCTGGGGCCGGCAGAGCACGGGCAGCCCTTGCCCAGACGGGACGGACGATTAGGCTGGAGCAAATATCCCCATATCCCTCTGCTGGCCCCTGGCAGCTATTCCAGCATGAGATCAGCACACAGCAAGCACACAGGAGCGGTGCCACTCCAGCAGTCGAGCTGCTGTGCTGCATCCTCCCCATCCCTCCCCACACCACAGCCCGTGCCCAGATAAATCCCCATTCGCGCACCGAGCGGAGCACGTAAAGCACCAGGATGGGTATTTAGAGGCAGTATTGTTTTTAAAGGTCAGTTTACTTCATGTTCCATTTATTTATGCACACTCTTCTTTTGACTTTCCAAGTGGCACACAATAGCAGCGAGGTTTAAATAGCCCTGCGGTCGCTGCTCCATTAGCTACGACAACTGCAAATCGATACATCCATTTATCTCAAAATTAAAAAGAGAAAAACCCTCATTAGCTGCCAAATCTGCACAGAGCCAGTCTATTGAAAACCACACCAGCCTCTCCTCTTTCTCCAGGCTCCAGCTCTCTTCATTCATTATCCACAGGCCCTTCGGTTTGGGTTCTGAGGTGGATTTTGGTACCTGAGCCCTCGCCGCTCTCCCTCAAGCTGTTTGGAGCACGGGCTGACCTGTCATTCCTCACCATGGCTGTGTCCCTCACCACTTTTCCATGCCACACCACCTCCAGCTCTGAGTAGTCATGGACAAGCAGCAAGGAAAACTCGTGGCTCAGCACAGATCTCAAAGCCAAGTGCGCATCTCCTCCTTGAGAGCTGCTCCACCACACTCAGAAAAAGTTCCTTGCTGACACCTCCCACACTGCAGCCCTCGGAGGGGCCTCTGTAGGTGGTGAGACCCCATCCCCTGCTCTCTGGCAAGGCAAGGCTCTCTCTCCCTGGCTGTAGAACAGGAGTGATTCCAGGATGCTGTACATCAAGGCGTTTGTGGCTCATTACCTCTGCTCGGTGCCCTTGGTTAAAGATCACGGGCAGAAACTGGAAGCTGGCACACTCTGCCTTGTAATTAGATTAGGCCAACCTCCAGAAGAGCACAGCTCCCAAGGCCAAGTGCTGGGTGGCTGCACGGGGGGGACACCAGGCTTGCTGCACCCCAAACAGCCAGGCAGTGCTGGAAATCCTGCACAGCACACCCACAGCTCACCTGCACAGCATGGGATATGGCCCAAAGGCTCAGCCTCTTCTTTTTTAATTTATTGCTTTCGTCCACATCACCTGCCTGCAGTTCCCTTTCCTCATCCAGCCCTAATTTTCTACATATGAGGGCATGGAGTGATGGGACACAGGGAAATGGCCTTCAACTGCAAGAGAGGGGGTTTAAATTAGATATTGGGAAGAAATTCTTCCCTGTGAGGGTGGGCAGGCACAGGGTGCCCAGAGCAGCTGTGGCTGCCCCTGGATCCCTGGAAGTGTCCAAGGCCAGGCTGGAGCAACCAGTGGAAGGTGTCCCTGCCCATGGCAGGAGCTGAACTAGAGGAGCTTTAAGGTCCCTTACATTCCAAATCATTCTGTGACTCTGATTCCATGATTCCAAACCAGGACCTTTGCCCTCCCTGCTGGGCATGTGTTAATTGTGGAAATGGGGAAAACTCAAGCTTTGTAATATTGGCTGTTAGGATGATGCCCTGTGACGGCTGCCCTAGAACAGAGGGTAGACAGAGCTAAAGAATAAAGTAGGGATTTATTAGGAGGCCTCAATGGATGCACCTTGGGTAGCACAAGAGCCCAGCCAGGGCTGCACCCAAGATGAACCAAAATGGTCCCAAAATGGACACCCAGTCAAAAAATCTCTCCCTTTTATAAGTTCTGGTCCATTTGCATCTTGCAGTTAATTGTCCAATTACAGCTTTTGCCCATGAAGCCCCATCCTTGTTTTTCTCTTTTCAATTCACCCTTGTTTATGCTCGGGCCTGAGATTTGGATCATTTTTCCTTGGTGCCCAGCTGGAACAGGAATTGTTTTGTCTTCCTGCTCTGTGCACAGAGCTCAGCATCCCCTCATATGGAGCCCAGACCCACACACTAAAGCAGCACAGAATGTGAAAAATAGAAAATCTAAAACCTGAGGCATCAAGGACAGAAGCTGTCAGCAAGAAGAGACATGGCACAGAAACTCCAGATTCCCAGGGGAAGCCGAGAAACCTCAGAGAAAAATGAAAACAGTAATTTTTTTATTTGCTTCTCCTGTGTTTTGCTGCTTTGGAATGTGTTTGGACATTGTTTATCCAACGTGTGATTGTTTGACTGGTTGCATGTGAATTGTTTTTGACTTAGTGACAAATCACGGTCAGGTTGTGAAAACTCTGGGAGAAGTCACAGTTTTCATTATTATCTTTTTAGCCTTTTGTAGCCATCTGTATCCTTTCTGTATTCTTTAGTATAGTATAGTATAATATAGTATAATATAGTATAGTATAATGCAATGTAACGTAATATAATATAATATAATATAATATAATATAATATAATATAATATAATATAATATAATATAATATAATATAATATAATATAATATAATATAATATAATATAATATAATATAATATAATATAATATAATATAATATAATATAATATAGTAGAATAGAATAGCCTTCTAAGAACATGGAGTCAGATTCATCATTTCCTTCCCTCGTCAGGGGTCCCTGAAAATACAACAGGAGGCACCTGCTGGGGGTTTTGCCAAGTCATTTCTCCAGCCCTGGTGCTCTGCAGAGCAGCAGAAATGCCTGTGACCCAGTGTCACTCTCTCACAGGGAGGTTTCAGGTGACTTGGTGCAAAGATGAGACTCCAGCTCCTGGTTCGAGCATCACAAGCAGCTCTAATGAAGAAACCTCATCCTCCTCGCAGCAGAGGGGTGGGGAGGGATCACAGCCCAGCATGGCAGGGCAGCAGCAGCAGCAGGAATATTAAACACACCCTGGTAACACAATCTTTTGCACCTCTCAGTTACCAGAGCTGCTCCATTTCACACACACTCAATGCACATGGGATCTCACCCACACCCTGAGGAAGAGTCTGGGAAAAACTGCCCTGGAACTGTGGTGCAAAAAGTGGTTTCCTCCACTGGACAATGTCAAATGCTCTACTAACCCAAATGCTCTACTAACCCCCTGTTTCAAATGGAACATCCTCACCTTCTCCTCCCGGCACCAGAAGCCACAGCTTAAAGCCTAAATTCACATCAGACCTGTAAATCCCCAATCAAGTCAAGCCACAGGTGCAGAAGCTGTCCCTGATGGATGAGCAGATGTCACCTCCCTTGCAGTGGCCAGCACAGAGAGCAGCAGAAGGTCATGGAATCTCAGTTCTAGGGGATATTTCAACACTTGCCTGGATAAAGCCCTGAGCAGCCCAACCTAACACGAAAATTCCCACTGGATCAGTGTGAGCTTGGGCCAGATGATCTCCTGTGGCCCCTTCCCACCCATTTTATCCTGTGGCCCCTTCCCACCTATTTTATCCCAAGGACAACATGGGACCAGTCCTGCTAAGGAGCTGTTGAGGGAAATGAGCAGCCTTTGGGGCAGCACTCTGCCACAATTCAGGCATTTGGAGAAACACTCAGTCCTGCCTCAGGTCACCTCTGTGACAAGAGCTGAGCACGCCCCCAGCTCCAAGGAGAGAACAAGACACAGATCCTCACTGTCACTCATTTCCAAACTTCCCATTTGCCATGGGGAAGATGTCACCAAAGCACCACACCTCCCCTTCCACCTCCTTCCCCCAACATCCCAAACACTTTGCTCCTGCCCATTTTCAGGCAGTGACTTCCAGAAGTTTCATCCTCCCGCAACCTCACGAGGCTCCAGGGCGAGAGGACAGCCCTGAGCATTGGTGGCCAGCTCTGTGGTGGCAACCAGAGCCTGAGTGGCCCCTGAGGGGACAGGCAGAAGCCAGGCAGAGATGCTCCTACCTCTGGGATGCGGACGCTGTAGGGCTGGTTGTGGAACTGCGGCGCATTGTCGTTCACGTCTCCCACCTGGATGTTCACTGTCCCTTTGATCACCTGTGGGCCCGAGGACAACAGCAGGCTGTTTAGGTGTGGGTTTAGAGCCTAAAAATCAGCTTGTGGCTGTGGTTTTGGGCTTTGGGCCAAGGGGTGAGCCCTCTCCCCTGGTGCAGGAGTGACCCACAGCCCCTGCTCCCCTCCGCCCGTGCCGCAGACCATGAAATGAGAAGTCACACTCACCCCTTGGCTGTCACTGACAGAAAATTCAACTGTGAATTCTGACTTGGTCTGAAAGGGAAAGAGAAGAAAAAAAAAACTATAATTAAAGATGCTGTAGTGTTTATCTGCAGGTGGCAGGCTGGGGACTTTCAGCCAATGCTATTACACGCAAAATGCTTCCAGGACCTTCCAGAGGAGGAGAGGTGCTGGAGTGCCATTACCTGCACTGGGCAGGGAACCTGAATGCCAGCAGGGCTGCTGCGTATGCCACAGGCACAGGAGATGCCCCCAGGGTTCAGGAATCAGCTCCCTGTTTTAAGCTGGGCACTTAAAACACAGCAAGATTTAGGACTGGTGGCAATGCAACTCAGTCTCAGTGAGGAGGACCTCTAAATCCTGCAGCTGCTTCCCCATCACATAGCTGGGAATCCTGGGACAAGCCTGTGTAGTGAGGACTGGCTGAAATTCCATGAACTTCCTACACAATTCTCTCTGCTCCTTATTGCTTTAACTAAATTAACGGTCAAATCAAGTCACTGATGCTGGGGTGAGCAACAAGTGGAAAAGAGCAAATTTTTGGGATCAGGGCAGGGGGATATTGCCAGTGAAGACAGACCTTCTCTTCCTGACCCTTTTCTTCCCACCAGCAATCATTTTGCTCCTATTTTACCAAAGGATCATGTAAAGATTGGGCCACCACATCTACGTGATACCTGCCCACTAGGTTATTGGTTTTGCGGAGAACAAAATTTTAAAATTGATATATATATATATGTAAGGATTCTGCCAAAACTTAGCTCATGGAAAAGATGGAGCAAATGCAAGTTGTATGTTGGTATTGGTGGATTTTAATTGTTTTTTGTTGTGCAGATTTGACTGTGGAACAACCGAAAACAAATGTTTGGGTGACCTTAGCCAAGGCTGCCGGCTTGGATACTATATGTTTGTCTAACTCGGAACCAGAAAAGCCTTTTTCAACCTGTCTGGTTGGTGTGCCAGTGAAAGAGTTGCCTTTGGTCAAAAAACAATCCAATGGTAGGCCAGGTGGAATTGACAATAGAAACAATCCCTCATTGAATTGGAACGTTTGGTCCAAAAAACTTCTCAGGGCAGCATCTGAACCTCAAGAATTAGAAATCCATGGATTTTCGTTTTACTCTGCTGCCTGTGCCACCCCAGCCTGCTGCATCCCTGCTTTCTCTTTTCCCCCTCCTCATCCACCAGGGACAGCGCAACAGGGAAGAAAGGAAAAGCAGGAGATAAGGAACGACCTGTTGAGCATTTAAATTTTAAAAACTCAATAAAATAATCAGAGGAAGCTTCCACGTACCAACCGCTGTCTCTCAAATTATTTTAACACAATTCTTTAGCCTCGGGGTCTGCCGTTTTTCTAGAAATCCGTTTTCCTTCTAATCTTCATAGGAGTACAAAAAAAAAATCTTTTAAAATTCATTTTGCCTCTATACATTTGCTCTTTTTCTCTAGCTCATCCTTCCCTGCATCAATTACCTTGCTATGGCTCCTTTTCCCTTCTTTCTGCTCCGCAGGACAAGAATTCACCTCTTCCTTTTCCCTTCCCACCACTTCTTCTCAGTGGCTTTTTAAGCACGTGCATCCAGTGTTTTCTGCTCCCAGCTCTGTGCCCATCTCCATCCCTTCCCTCTGACTGCTTCCTCCACCATAAATTTGTTGTTTGCACATCCTTTGCATCTTCCCCACATCCATTCTGCCCTCGCTGTCTCACATCTACTTTGAGGGATCAGCTGTGCCCATCCAAGCTCTGCCCAGCTCCTTCCCTCCCCACAAGACACCTAAAATCTGTTGATCTCCCTCCTGGGCTTGAGGCTGGCATGGGAAATGTGGGGAAGCAGGAGGCATTAGGATGAGGGAAGATTTATGGCTCAGGCCAGCAGCTGCTGGCACGGGGAGGCGGAGGGGAGAGGGGTGAAGGAAAGCACTTTATTTTCCCAAAGTCTCGCTCCTAACACTGTGAAATTGGGTTTGGCCTTCCCCCCAGCCCCAGCCCGAGAGCATCCCTGCTCCTCTGCATGCCAATGCCTGTCTGGCTCTGACTGGGAGCACCAGAGGTGTGTTAATGGGTTTCATCTTCCCCAGGCTGCTGCTAGCCAAGGCAGCACTAAACACAGGAGAAATTAAGCACGTTGCCCAAATCACATCATATTTTCCCAGTCTTCCTGCTGTCACTTCCTCCTTGCTCCAGGAAAGCTGAAAGGGCCAAGGTTTTAGCAAAGCAGGCACCTGGATGGGATTCCAGCCTTGCACACCAAAGCTGCCATTGAAAATAGGGGTGGTGAAACAGCTTTGAGGCAAGGATCCTGCCAAATTTAGCATCCAGCAGCCTGAATCCACAAGAGGATGAAAAGTCTTGATGAGATTGAATAAGCAGGGATACCTCACATCTCTTGACACGCTGTTCTAAATAGTAAAGGATTTAATTGGCACAGAGATTTAAAGAGGAAGCCTGCACATTTCCCTGACTGTGGGAGCAGCCTGGCTCCTTGGCAGACCACCTGCACCTATTAATTCCTTTACTTCCAGACCTGTTGGAACTCATTACATCCCTCTGGGTGTCCAGAGATTTTGGGACCCCCATTGGAGGGCTCACAGACCCTGGCACACAGCCCACAACACCTGTGGGTTTGATTATGACCTGTGGAGCAAATTACCAGCTTTGTATGAGGGCCTGAAAGTCACACAGGTTTGAATGGCGTAATAACAAAATGATCACAGGGTGAAAATGTAGATTTTAGGATTTTTGGTATGGGGGTTTTGGGGACAAGATATAGGAATTTGGGCATGTCTAGCCTTTCTTTCTTCTTGTTCTCCATTTTCTGCAGTGATGCTGGCACTTTGGGATTGGTTTAGGTAGAAGTGCACTGTCTAACAGAGGTGATAGGTATTGGGAATTAAGTGTAAATATGTTATAGGTAGTTTGTAGTATAAAAGGACAACACAGAGTGCCTGTGGCTGCCCTGCTGAGCAGATCTCGGAAATATAGATTCTATAGATAAGAATTAATTAACAACTTCAAGACTGAAAACTGAAGAGCTCTGAATTGTTCTTCAGTTGTGCAGGCTGAAGCAGAGACATCCTGCACATCTTGGGGCAGCAATTGACAACCAAAACCCGAGACAGACCCACAGGTGTTCTTCCAGCACCCAGGAAAACCATCAGGTCAGAAGAAACCAGAGCAGGCTGTTCACTGCCCATGTCCCCACTGACCTGGAGAACCCAGATCCCCACCTCCAGCAGGGAGCAGTGCCCACCCCAGCTCTCACAGAGGATGGAGAGCCACCGTTTCTGTGGTTCATGCCCAGTTTACCTCTCTGTCCAGGGGCTGCCTGAGCCACACCACGCCGGTGAGGCTCTCCACGGCGAAGAAGCGACTGGCCTCCTCCCCGACCACCCCATAGACCAGGGGGTCATTGTCCAGGTCCCTGGCCAGCAGCTGGGCCACTGAGGAACCTGGGAGGCACAAAGAGGAGAGAAACCATGAGCAAAACCAGGCAGAGAAGAGGAAATGCTGAAAACACGCAGCTGGTCAGAGAGCAGGAGTTGCAGACATCTTTTATGAAAAAGCTTTTCTTTTAAGATTTTTCCTCCTGAGAAGCTGAGAGGCCTCAAGAACAAAATGTAAACAATTATTATCTGCTGCTGTGGAATGCATCAGGTGCATCTGGGATTGGTCTCATGTGGTTGTTTCTAATTAATTGCCAATCACAGTCAGCTGGCTCGGACTCTCTGTCTGAGGCACAAGCCTTTGTTATCATTCTTTGCTATTCTTAGCTAGCCTTCTGATGAAATCCTTTGAGGATGGGATTGGATGAGGATGAGATTTCTCCTTGGCCACGTGGATTTGAGGATGGGGAGGATGAGGATGAGATTTCTCCTTGGCCACATGGATTGGAGGATGGGGGGCACAGTCTGTGTGAGCCACCATGCCCCCAGATCTCCTGGCCAAGGAGGAGATGCCCAAATTTGATCCCTCTGGGATATTGAGGGAAGCTCCAGCAGAGCAGAGGGCAAAAGCAGCAGCACAGTTTGGAGAGCAGAGAGAGCTGGACAATTCCCAATCCATTGGTGAGACATCAATCACTGCTGAAATAATGGAAAAAGCCAATATGAGATTCCATTAATAAAGAATTAAATGATAGGAACATAATTAATGCCAGTCAACACGATTTTATGGAAAATAGAGCTTGTCAAACAAACCTGATTTTATTCTTTGATGAGAGTACAACTTTGGCAGATAAAGAAGAAATAATAGATTTCTGTGAGGCATTTTCCTTCACCCTGCGTGACTTTGTGATTAAAGATTTAGTGCCCTAGGACATTGGTGAGGAACATTTTGAGTGAGGAGCTGGCCTGGCAGGTCCCAAGGCCACCAACCTCACTGGTAAAATTGCTGTTGGTACAAGCTGAGGTGACACATAACAGGGGGGACCCAGCAGCCAGGTGAAGCCCTGGGAAATTTGAAGTCTTTTGGGAAAAATTTATTAATTCCAAGCATGCAGGGAGAGGTTGCACACCCTTTCTGCAGAGCCACGGGGCTCTTGGGGAAGTCAGGAGGGGCTTTTAGGCTAAAAAGCTGCTTCTGTCAAGGCTGCAGAGCTACAGCTGCTTGGACCTTCAGGACTGGACTCAAGAGGAAGACAAAAAATTCCAAGAGTTAGCAGAAATGCCTTTCCTTTAAAAGAAAAAAGGCTTTAAAAGCTTGAACTGCCTCATCTATGACTAAGAAGAGTGGGATGACTCAGGCCATCTCGAGCACATCCACGGAGAGGACAAAATGTGATAGTGAGCAATGAGCAAGTGCCCGAACCCAAATTCCTATTTGGAGGAGGAGCAGCAGTTTTGTTTTAAAAGAAGCAGCTAGAATGAACCACTAGGGAAAAAAAAAAAACCCAAACAACATTCCTTCCACCAACAGGTGCAGTGAGTGAGGGGTCACAGTCACAACCAAAGGCATTTTGGATAGAGACAGAAACAAGTGGCTTTGTCCAGCCTGTGATCAGAGTGTTCACCTGCAGCATTCTCACCTCTGCATGCAACCAACCCCAGGGATACCAAACCCCTTCACTTTCTCAGACCTTGTAAGCCTGATATAAAACAAGGCAGCAGCTTGATTTGATGCTGGAGGGTGCTCAAAGCCATCCTTAGCAAAGGTTTCTTTGCCCCAAGAGGAAAGAGAGACACTCAGTCTCCATGGCTGGGAAAGCCATAACTAGGACAAAATAAATCCAGGATCTTGCCTCTTTATTCTGCCCAGTTATATTTAAATAGAGAACAGGTTTCCACCCTTTACATCCCATTAAAAAACCCCACAACAATAATTTGGTCATAATTTCCCTCCAGAATAGCAAATACTCCAAAAGGTCTTGGTTGCACATCTTTTGAAGATAAAGGATCTCAAAATTCCTGCTGAATAGGAAAACCTTGTGACAGTTTTAATAGCATTTGTGGTCTGTGAGTTGCAAACCCAGTTGTACTAATAAATAAATAACTAAATTAACAATAATTTAATATTTAACTCTTCTCTCTCTGCACTGCAACACACTTCCAGGGAATTGAATTCCTAAATTCAGGACAACCTGGAGAAGGAGGCAGGGCATGTATAAAATACAAAACTAACAAATAAATAGAAGAAAAAACCCAGGCCTGAAATGAGAAATGAGACTTCACAATTGCTTTGCTCCATGTTTTTCCCCTAACTTTAGGAGTGTGGCATTGAAGTTTCACCACTTCCACCACCACAGTGACCAAAGTTTGTTCAGGTCACCTCCCATTGATTTCTTCAGCACCAATTTATTGTATTTATTGATTTTCTCCTATTTTCCCCCATCATCAGGAAGGCTGGGCAGGGCATGCAGCACATCCCAAAGGAGAACAGCTCCCATCCCTGCCCAGGGTGGTGCTGGAGCCTCCTGCGGAACCAGCAAGGGCTGAGGGAACAGGGACAAATGATCTTCCTGCAGCACAGAGCTATGGGCTCCATTTGTTTCCCCTCAGGAATCAGACAGGGCACTTAAGTGTCTTGATTCCAGCAGATAATCAGAATTTATCTTGTCTCCCTGTGTCTCCTTTCTCTCAATCACAGCTACTTCTCCCTCTTTTCTCACACATACACAGATTTTCTTCTTTCTCCAAGTGTTGAACTTTGACTGACCTCAGGAGCCTTTTTTTTTTTTTCCTTTTTGCTGTTGTTTTCTTCCTGATCTGGTTTTATTATATATTTTATTAGGTTTGGCTGTTTTAGGGGGGCACTTTTGCATCCCATTGAGGAACTCTGATCTCAGCACTTACAGCTGTGAACATCTGCATTTTCCTTTTCATTTTTCTTGCCCTTCCACTTTGCCAAGGAGGAAAGTGGGAACAGGGGCTGCACCCCAGCAATTCATCTCCACTGGTTCTGCTCTCCAGAGGAGGATGAAAAGGGAGGAAAAACAAACTCAAACCCAGTCTCTGGAAGGATCCCAGAGCTCCCAGAAGGTTCTGGAAAGTGCAGAGCCCCAGGGAAAGATCCAGATGCTGACCCAGGGCAGCAGGAAGGGGCTGGGCTGGGATGGAGGGCACACAAGGGGCAGGTTTCTAATTAATTTCCTAATAAGCTTCTCTTTTAAGAGGTCTGATTCATACCCATGTGGAGTTAATAGGAATTTCTGCATTGGCTTTTGGGCTCAAGAATTGAGGCATCAGCTCTGCTTTAATATGAAAAGCATTTTAATCCTGATTTTAACATTTAATCCTGATTTTAACAATCAGTTTTTCCTCGGCTCACCAATGAGCTCCGGGTCATTTGTGTGGGCACAGCCACCACATTTTGGCTTCTCCACCAAGGCCAAAAGTTGGCACAGGGAACCAACACCTCAGCCACTGTTCAGCTCCTTAATCCAGCAGAAAATTAAAAATCATTTCAGTATCACCACACTGAACTTCCAAAAGTAAAACTTCCACCACATTTCTGTGCCATTCACATTCTCTGGAAAATTCCCTTCGCCCAGGGTTTTTCTCCTGGGAAGCTGAGAAGCCTCAGAGAAAAGGAAAACAATTCTTATCTCATTTGCTTCTCCTGTGTTGTGCTCATGTGGAATGTGTTTGGAGATTGTTTACCCACAGGAGATTGTTCCATTGGATTTCAGTGTGAGTTGTTTTCACTCTTTGGCCAATCAGGGCCAAGCTGTGCTGGGACTCTGGAAAGAGTCACAAGTTTTATTATTATTTTTTTAGCCTTCTGTACCTGTCCTTTCTGTATTATTTAGTATAGTATCTTTATTCTTTAGTATTGTATAATAGTATAACATAATATAGATATATCATATCTATATAATATATAGATCTGTATATAGATATGCATAATATATATCTATCTATATATATAATATCTCTATCTAGATTAGTATAATATAATATAATATAATAGAATAGAATAGAATATATATAATATAATATAGTCATAAATTAGCCTTCTGAGAACATGGAGTCAGATGCATCATTCCATCCTTTTTTGGGGCTTCCCTGCAAATACAGTACATTTTTTGGACTCCCTTTTTTTCCCTGTGAGGGAGATGGGCCAGGCCAGCCCCATTCCCATTTCCTGCCCCAGTCACCCCAGCACAGCCTCTCCAATCAGCCCAGTTCAGCACAGCAGGCTGGCCCCTCATCACAGGGGATTTGATGGATTTGATCTTGAAATTCCAGCCCTGTTCTTCTCATTTGTCACCTGCTCCCTTTTCCTTTGTCCCTAATTCATTTTCTCTTTCACCTCTCAGAAAATATAAAATAAATAAAAAAAAACCAAACAAAATAAAAAAGGAGGGATAGAAAGCTCTTCTGGAGATGCTCTCCCCAAGATTTTGAAAAGAAAAGATGAAGTGCCAATATTTCTGTGCTGCTCAGCAGTCTCTGAGCAATGAGAGGGAAAGAAAAGGAAGTAAAGTAAAATCTGCTTTCAGGCAGGAGGTCACAGAGCTGCTCCCATGTTTGGAATGAGGCTTCCTCAGCTTCCTGCAGGGCACAAATCAGAAACCCAGAGCTGAGTGTGCACAGAAAACCCTGATATGGAGGGGACAATGCCACCATGGGAGGGCAACCAAAGCCCAGCAGGGTTCAGCACATCTATCCAGGTGTGACAGGTGAGCAATGCCATGGCTGACTTGCACAATTAAAGGGCAAATATTATGTATTTATGTTAAGTTTTATAGATTTCTAGTTATATAAATTCAGGGAAGTGAAATTCCATCACTGGACTGAACTTTGGGAGGGTCTAAAGGATCAAAAGGTGGAACCTCCATTGTGTGGATGAGCACATGGTGGGGAAAATCCTCTGCTCCCAGCACTGTAATACTTCCTCTATTCAGTCTTCTGTTGTGATTTTGATAAGGTTTCATTAAACATTTGAAAATTTTTGCATTTTTTTTAAATTTTTTGAGGATCATTTCTCCCCAGGGTCCCTCCACCTCCATTCCTGCACTCCCTGGCTGAACCAGAACAGCAAATCCCCCGATGCCAAGGCTCTCTCCCAAAGCAGGTGTCTGGTAGCTCATTCCACAAGCACAACCTCAACAGATCCTCCCTGACCTCCTTCTCACAATGGGCTCCACCACTTGAGCCAAAACTTTCCAGAGGGACTTGGCCAGGGAAGTTTCCACTCCTAAAATTCAATGTGAGCTCAGCGTTACACGTTTCTCCTTCCAGCTGCTGGTGGGGAGCACCAGCTCCTCCTCTCCAATTCCTGCACTGCAGAGCCAGCCAGACACCAGCACCTCTTAGGAAAGGCTTTCACAATAAATAAATTTTAAAAAAGATTTTTTTTTTCACTAATAGTGTGAGGAAAAAGCCTTGGACCAGCTGGTGCAGGAACCACGAGCTGCTGTCATGTATGGCAGGGAAAGGAGCCAAACACAGAGGTGACAGGAAAGAGGGAAAACAAATCTGTGCAGTCAAAACCATTTCTGAGGGAGTTTGTCAAGCTGGGAAGTGAAAAGCACAGCAGAAGAGTTTCCCCTGGCTCCTCAGATGCTCTGAGACAGAGCCTGTAATTTCTCTGCTGTGTTTGGTTAAGTGGGGACTCAGAGTGGAGGCAGAATCCGTGAGCAGAGCTGACAGCCAGTGGGTAAACCTCAGAGAGAGGCACTGCCTGCCTTGCCCACAGCTCTCAGAGGGGTTTAAAGCTGTTTAAAAGGGCTTTTAAAGCTGTGTAAGACAGGCAGAGCACAGCACAGAAGAGCTGAGCATCCCCATTTACAGAGGGGCTCCTCTGGCTTGCTCAGGACTGATCACTCTGGTTAACCCTACAACACAAACGAGGGGAGGAAAACCACTAAAAATATCAATGGCACACTGAAATTTCTTCACATTATCATTAAAATACTCCTGAGGCTCTCCTGGCAGATGCTGTGCATGCAGCCCCTGGCTGCTGCCATCCTCCCCATTAAAATCAACATCTGTATCCATGGTTAACAGAGAGTAAATGCCCTCCAGCAGCCTTTAGGAGGCCTGAAAGCAGCACAGGTACCACACAGGCTCTCCAAACTCACTTTTAAACATGTGGCTTCGTGCTGGGTGCTGGGTCTGTGCAGGGCATGGGAAAGCTGAGGGAGATGGGGCTGCTCAGCCCAGAGAGGAGAAGCTTCAGGAAGCCTGAGCCACAGACCTTTGTTATCATTCCTTTCTTTTCTATTCTTAGCTAGTTTTTTGATGAAATCTTTTCTTCCATTCTTTTAGTACAGTTTTAATATAATATATATGATAAAATAATAAATCAGCCTTCTGAAACATGGAGTCAGATCCTCATCTCTTCCCTCATCCAAGAACCCCTGTGAACACCATCACAGACACGAAACAACACAACGTGGGCTTGTTGATTTTTCTAAGGTAAAAAGGGACTTTTTATTTTCTGTCTCCAACATTTATAGATTTCTAAAAGTGACAGTGGATTGGAGGGTGACAGTGCCACCTCTCCAATGACACTGGACAAACCAGCAGCCCACCAAATTTCTCTTCTCCCATAACAGAATGCAAAACAATGAGTTATTTATATAAAGTGTGTGAGAAAGTTGTCCAAGAATGCAAACATCAGAAGGCTGAGAAAATCTTAAAAAAAACAGGGTGACACTGTGGTATCTCCAAACCCGGGTTTCGGACATTTGGGAGTTTGTCACTATTGGAGCACCTGGCCTCCAATCAAGATTTAAGGAAGTAAAATTCCATCACTGGACAGTACTTTGAGAGGGTCTAAAGGGTTAAAAGGTGAAACCTCCATTCTGTGGATCAGCACATGGTGGGGAGAAAAAAAATCCTCCCAGCACTGCAATATTTTCTCTATTCAGTCTTCTTTTGCATTTTTGATAAGGTTTCAATAAACTATTGAAATTGTTTTTGAAGTGAGGATCATTTCTCACACTGCCAAAGTCCCTGGTGCACCTTAGCATTACTGCAGTGCCTCCAAACCTGCCTGGAAAAGAGGAAAGAATCCCAAAATGCTCATCCCTGAGCAATTCCCTGACCAGCAGCACCCCAGGTGCTTTCTCCCTGCCTGCTCCAGCTGGGACCCAGCAATTCCTGCCTTCCCCTCACTGCAGACCCCTGGGACCATGGAGAATTGCTGAAAACTCAACGGGCTTTTGTCTCCCTTTGTCTGGGAAGGAACAGGCTGCCCCAGCATGAAAGAGGGAAGTAAATAAAATCAAATAAAACACCCAGGAGATAAGAAAAGGAGCAGGTGTAAAAGGAGGGGTTTGGGTCTGTTAAGGTATTTCTGGTGAAAAAAGGGTTCCAGCTCTTAAAAAAAAAAAAAAACCCTTAAAAATAATTTCCTCTCCAAACTGCCTGGGTGCCTCATAATTACCAAGAATGATCACAGACCCATTCGTTTGATCCTAAAATTAATACATCATGTTCGGAACCATATAGCATTAATTTATCACAAGATTTATGAAACTTGTACTTTTTTCCTAATGAGTTTTATGCAAATTCTCCTCCATCCATTGTTTGCACCCTTTTTTTTTAAAAAAAAAAAAAAAAAGAAGTTTTCTTGCAGAAGCTGCTCTGTCAGAAATTCTCATTGACTTTTATTGATGTCTGTCCTTCTGTCTTCATGCCCACAACAGGAGGGAGAAGGAGAGGAGCTCCAGGCTGGATGGGATCCTGTTCACACCCCTAAATATCAGGGGAATCCTGGAAAAACCCCAAATATCAGGGGAATCCTGGAAAAAAACCCAAATATCAGAGGAATACTGGAAAAAAAACCCCAAAATATCAGGGGAATCCTGGAAAAACCCCAAATATTAGAGGAATCCTGGAAAAAAACCGAAATATCAGGGAAATCCTGGAAAAACCCTAAATTTCAGGGGAATCCTGGAAAAACCCTGAATGTCAGAGGAATCCTGGAAAAAACCTAAATATCAGAGGAATCCAGGAAAGCCTGGCTAATGCAGCTCTGATTAACACATCTGACACAAAGTTGGAACCCTAAATCCATACAATATCCTTTTCTAATTAACTTCTGAAGCCATGAACAGCCCAGAAAGAACAAGGGATGTTGCCTTTGTTCCTTCCTGTCTTCTTCCCAACTCCCTCCAAAAATATTCATTTTTTAAACTAACCGACACCTTCTACCCAATTCCCTCTAAAAATGTTAACATTTAAAGCTAACTTAGACCTTCTACCCAACTCCCTCCAAAATCTTCATTTTTTAAACTAACCTACACCTTCTACCCAATTCCCTCCAAAAATGTAAACTTTTAAAACTAACTTAGACCTTCTACCCAATTCCCTCCAAAAGTTAGTTTTAAAAATGAACGTTGTCAGAGGGAGCTGGGTAGAAGGTCTAAGTTAGTTTAAAAAAATGAAGATTTTGGAGGGAGTTGGGTAGAAGATCTAAATGTTCATGAGCACAGGAACCAGGAGGGCAGAGACCAGAAGATGCAGCCCTTGAGCTCATTGCTTCTCCTTGGCCTCATCTCACTTTCTAGAAAACACCACACCAGGGCAAACAGGAGAAGAGCAGAACCCCAGAAATGAATTTAATGAGGTGCTTTGCTGTAAATAAATGATTTATGAGTAAGGCAACACGTGCGGGGTTTCGCATTTTAGCCAGGCGCGGTAACGTAGCTCCGCGTTAATTAGAAAAGAGAAGCTGCTCTGCAATTAATATGAGGTGGGAGATAAAGCTCATTAGGTTGCAGCGCCCAAGGACTGCTGGACACCTCTGGGGTGTCAGACACCCCCAGAATTGTCAGGCAGTCACATCTGCAATGCTAATGGAGCGCTCACAGGGTGCTGGGGGCTCCTGGGGACTTCTAAAGGCTTTCTAACCCAAACCTCCTGCCAAGGGACATCTTCAACCAGAGCAGGGGATCATCAACCTGACCTAGGGATGAAGCACTAAAACAAGATGCCCTACTATCAAAAAATCCTTGCTTGCACTTAATTTAAATCAACTCTCTTCCAGCTTGAAGCCATTAGCTCTTTTCCCATTGCAACAGGCCCTGGTGAAAGCCCCTCTGCTGAACTCCACCAGCAGCCCTGTCAAGCTGAGGAGCTGATCAACGTGAATGGGGGAGAGAGGAGAAAAACCAAAACCAACAACAAAACGAACATGTCAGCAAATTCCACTTGTGCGAGGGAAGGGCGTTCATTCACGTCTCGTTTGAAATCTCATCTGCGCCTCACAAAAGCTGAGCCATCCCCAAAGCTCTCACTCTCACAGGGAATACAAACCCTCCTCTCGTGCTACAGCTCCTGCCCAGCTGCTCTGCTCTCTGAATGGCTCGGGGGAACAAAAACCCAGCCATGCTCAGCCCAAATAGCACAGGGGGTTTGGCTCCAAAGTTGGATTGGGTACCAGCATCCCAGTCCCTGGGAGGAATAGTGGGTTTGTCTTCACAAGCAAGCTGGGGTAGATAAAACTAGCACTGCTGGGAGATAAAACCAGCACTGGGAGAGAAAAGAAACGATGGGAGGGGGTCCACTGATTGATAAATGGAAAAAGAGATTTGCTTTTACAAATAAAGTTTAGGTTTGCTGATCAATGAAATTGGACAGCGAAAGATGAAGGAAACAATGGGGAAGAAAAATCTCCTAAATTCCATAAGAATTAAAAGTTAAAAGAGAGGGGTGTACATTAGAGGGGAATCTTTGCAATAAGGTGTTTTGGCAAGTCTGTACCTCTCAAGTGCCTCAGCCAGTGGGGAAAGAGAGAAGGGAAATGTGGCTGGGAAACTGGGTTAAAAAGGAGGCTACGTCCTCCAAAAATCTGAGAGATCCCAGGGGATGCCCCATGGCCTCTCTCTGTATTCGAATAAAGCCAAAAAAGGACTCCTCTGTCTCCTTTTTGGACATAAACCTCTGGTGTTTGTGGACTGATTTCCCTAACCTCCCCAAGGCAGAAGAAATGGAGCCAGCGGTCAGGTTTTGTCTGCAGATCTCAGCTCCAAGAGTGAGCCGGCCTTGGGCTGTCACCGTAACTCTCTGAGGTTTCACAACATGCGCTGGGTGATGAATTCTGCCTCGTTATAATGGAGATGCAGCGAAATCCCTTCCTGATTTATCTCCCCAGGGTTGAGTTAGTGCCTCCTGATCTCCAAGATACGGCTGCAGCAAAAGCCGGGCTTGAGCAATGGGGCAGGAATCAGAAACACAAGGTAGACGGTTTTGGAAAGGTCACATTTCCTCCTCCTGTTGTCATCCTATTGCAGGGGCTCCATGCTGTTGTCTCCTTATCTCAAAAGTTCCAAACCTTCTTGGTACAGCTCTCAGAGCACTGACTCTTCCCAAAGCAGCCAACTGACCCCAGTTCCCTTCTCAACACCACCCCACTCTTTTATAGACCCTTCTTCTCATTATTTACAGCTGCGGCCTGGTAAAGTCAGGCCTGCTCCTGATCTTGGATAATTGGCCCAGCTGCAACTCCTTAGGTGTGAGATTGCTCTCTACACTATCTTTATTTTCTTGTATTCTATCCCCCTACATCTTCCTCCTTGCATCATGGAGTCATGGCAGGATTTGAGTTGCAAGGGACCATACAGACCACTTTGTTCCAGGGACACCTTCCACAATCCCAAACTGCTCCAAGCCCTGTCCAGCCTTGCTTTGGATACTTCCAGGGATGGGGCAGCCACAATGAAAGCAACAAAACCTTTGAGAGACCCAAGAGGACCTCAGAAGTCTCTTCTCAAAGATGACAAACACATGCAGCCCATCAACACAACTCCTTCAGGCTCCTGGGCCTGGCGACAGCACAGAGAATTTCCACCCATGCCTCCCTCTTTGTCCCTCTGAAATGCCACAGAGGAGGTGGGGGGACCCTCAGCAGGTGCTGTGTGAGGCAGGAGCTTATCTGCAGCCCCGGCAGGGCACGCAGTAAATTGCCTGTTGATGAATGAGGCTATTTAGGAGCCGCTGGTTATTAATGAGGCCGACGTGCAGAGACATTGAGGAGCAGCCCCACGTCCCATTGTCCCCTCCCTGTGAGTAATTGAGCACCTCATCTACAGGGCTCCACTACCAGCTTGGCCTGTTCAGCAGCAAGAACAAAACAGGGCCCAGGGAAATGGACGGGGAGTGCTGAACTGATGGCTACAGTGTGCTGATAAAGCCAAGCTCCTCTGGAAGTCAGGCAAAGCTGCAGTCTTTGGGTGGAATTAAACCTAACCCAAGGCTCTCCCACTCATCCCTGTGAGCTCCCACCAGCCTCATACAGCTCTCAATATCTGGTCCTGTGCAGCAAACCCTCTCCAAAACAAGGGAAAAACTAAACAGGAACAAAACAGGGCCCAGGGATATGGAGGGGGAGCTGATGGCTCCAGTGCGCTGATAAAGCCAAATTGGGCAAAGTTCCAGTCTTTAGATGGAATTAAATCCAACCCAGTGACCAAGGCTCTCCCACTCATCCCTGTGAGCTTCCACCAGCCTCATACAGCTCCAGTCTATGGTTCTGTGCAGCAAACCCACCCCAAAACCAGGGAAAAGCCAAACAGGAACAAAACCAGGCCCAGGGATATGGATGGAGAGCTGATGGCTCCAGTGCGCTGATAAAGCCAAGTTGGGCAAAGCTCCAGTCTTTAGATGGAATTAAATCCAACCCAGTGACCAAAGCTCTCCCACTCATCCCTGAGAGCTCCCACCAGCCTCATACAGCTCTCAATATCTGGTCCTGTGCAGCAAACCCACCCCAAAACCAGGGAAAAGCCAAGCCCAGCAGCCTGAGGTGCGAGCAGCCGCGGTCCAGCCGTACTCACAACCTGGAGCACAGCAGGGCTGATCCCTGCTGAAGCCCAGGAGGCTCTCCCAGCGCCACTGCCTCACTCTGCACGTCACAGATGTCTAAACACGGCCAAGAGGACAATGAGTGAGAAATAAAGAGGCTGTTTATGGCGGGAGGAAGCCTTGGAGCAGAGCTGCACAGCGGCTGGCGGCAGAGCGAGGCAGAGCGCGCGAGCGCACAGCTGTAAACTTGTTTCTGAGTTAATACACCCACGAGTGTTTTTTCTTTTCCTATGAAAGCACACTCTTCTGCAAACAAACATCTGGAGAGCTCTGTTACAGCTGGACCATTATCCCCAGTGGCTGGGGCATTCAATTAATTTAGCCTTTCTCATTTGCGAGTTGTCTGCAAATAGACTCGGCTTTGCAGGAATCTATTTGTTATTTGAATATACCCAGTGAATGGTTTATTAAAAACATATTTCAGGCCCAGGATTTCTCACTAATTGCTCCTACAACTGTCGCTCTGAGTGCTGGCAACTGGCAGCTCACCCCACAGAAATGGTCACCGTGGCCAGGTGGGAATGCCTTTGCATTTTGATGGAATGGAATCTGCCTCTGGAAAGAGCCTTCCGAGGGGCTGTGGAGGCACCTGCACAAAAACACATCCTCACACGAACACACAGCATCCAGCCTGCCTCAGCTTCCCAAAAAAGCACTCAACAGCTGGTCCAGTGCTGTGATAGAGATGGACAAAGGCTTGTTTCTTCATGTAGAGTAGCTAAATCTTTATTGTACACAGTTTATTTTTATACGGTATTAAAATGTATTTGTGTTTGAATTTAATAGGTCAGCAAATTACTGACAGTTTATTGGCTGGCAATGCTTAGTGTACATATTTATTTAATTGTTTTCTTTCTAGATAACGTTTGTCACAGACATCTTTTATGGAAAATCCTTTCCTTAGGATTTTTTCTCCTGAGAAGCTGACAGGCCTCAGGAACAAAATGTAAACAATGGTTATCTGCTCTGTGGAATGCAACAGGTGCATCTGTGATTGGGTTCATGTGGTTGTTTCTAATTAATGGCCAATCACAGTCAGCTGGCTCGGACAGAGAGTCTGAGCCACAAGCCTTTGTTATCATTCCATTCCTTTTCTATTCTTAGCCAGCTTTGTGATGAAATCCTTTCTTCTATTCTTTTAGTATAGTTTTAATATAATATATATAATAAAATAATAAATCAGCTTTCTGAAACATGGAGTCAGATCCTCATCTCTTCCCTCATCCAAAAACCCCTGTAAACACCATCACAAAAGTTTACTTTTTCTTTCCCCCCACTATTTCTCACTGGATAGGTTTTTTATTAATATAGGTGCAAACTGTTTTCTCACAGAAGAGATTGGTTTTTATTCTTATGATTCTTCTCTCAAAGGAACTTCTCGGGCTAGTAGCTAGCTTAGCTGAAATGGCAAGGTCTGATTTTGTAAGGCTTTTCTAAGGTTTTACATATATGTAACAGTGATGTATGAGATGTCCTAACCCAAACCATTTTAGGATTCCATGATTGCCCTGTCCAAGGTGGCCTGTGAGAGCCTGGCTGCTCTTTCTGCAGGCTGGGTCAGAGCTGCAAGGGGTGGCTGAGCCTGCACAGCCCTCCTTACACAGTGCCCACATCAGCCAGTGCTCAAAAAAACCTCCCTCAGTCACATGGAAAAGCAAATCACATTTAAAAATAAAAAAAAAAAGCCTGCACGCCCCTCCTCACCTGGTGTCCACATCAGCCAGTGCTCAAAAAAACCCTCCCTCAGTCACATGGAAAAGCAAATCACATCTAAAAATCCAAACTGAACACAGAACTCCACGCTCAGTCCCAGCTGCTGGCTTGTTTGAAAGCAAAAAGAAAGCAATCACTGAGGTTTCACAGACTGTTCTAAAAGTGGAAATTTATGAAGAGGAAAGTGAGCCTGTAAGTCCCAGTTTTAGGCTTTTTTCTTTCAATTGCTCAGAGTGAAGACTTGATTGGCGGAGAAATGGGCATTGACCACCAAATTCAGCATCTCCCTGCTACATGACCCAACAGATGTCGCACACATCCATTTTTTTCCAGCCCCTTTGGAGCAGCAGCTCCAACTCCCATGCCAATCCAGCCTCTTGTAGAGCTGAACCTTTCCTGTGTTATTGAACCATTTATTGGATGAAGAAAACCCTCCCTGCTCTTTCCAGCTAAAATTGATTTCCAGACTGAATCCACATCAGCCCCTTGGCCCCACTGAAGGACATTATGGATCTCCCTAAATGAGTCCTGGTGCATCACAGCTGAGAGATGAGAGATCCCAAAGGCTGCCAATCCCCATGGGACAAGACACAGCACAAAACCTCAAAGAAAACCCCAAAATAAATTCATTCCACCAGTCCAAAAAAAACCCCAAAGAAATTAATTCCACAAGCACTTCCATGCAATGTTGCTTTGTGAGCTGCCATCAGCAAGAAATGCACCTTTTTTTCCTCCTTCCCATTAAAAGAGAGCCATTCTTCTTTTTTTTTTTTTTTTTTTAAAAACCCTTTTTTAAAGGTTGTCCTTTATTCTAGCCCTTGTCCTTGGCAGGATGCAGATTCCCTGGCCTAGTAACTCCCATAAATTCCTCAAATTTGGGCTGAGATTGTATCTGTGGTTATTAAAGAGTGATAATAAACCTTATCAATCAAGAATGAACACAAAAGGAATAAGAAAAGGATTTTCCTAGGAGTGAAAGTGCAAGAAATTCATAACCAACTTAATACCTGTACCAATAAGAGATACTCATGAAGAATCTGCTTTAGAACCAGTTTGACTCTTTCCATAAGAAAAAAAAAGAGGAGAAAAGAGAGACCCTGGGGGGGGCTCCATCACCCCAGGGATTTCTCATACAAAACCCCTGCTTCTCTTTCAGGTTTTGGGATGGCTGTGGGATGAGTTTATTTATAACTATATAACTATATAACTATATAACTATATAACTATATAACTATATATGTGTATATATATATATATATATATATATAATATTTAAATATATTATATTTTTGTATATATATATACAAAAATATAATGCAATATAATATATATTTACATTATATAATATATATGCTTATATCTATTTATATATAGAAATATATATACTATCTATAGAAATATATATACTATTTTGTATATATTTTATATATTTTTAAACATTTATTTATATGTATTTATTGTATAGTAATGTATTATACAATATATAACTACAATCTTCATATATTTTATAATATATATTTATTATATATTATATCTATTTCTCGCATAATAATGTATTATAAAATAAATATATATTATATAATAATATATTCTATAATTAATAGAATTATAAATAATAAATATATTTATTTAGAACAATATATAATAAATATATATTTATTCAGAATTATATATAATAAATATACATAATTATATATAATTAATATAAATATATTTAGAATTATATATAATAAATATATATTTATTTATGCTATAATAAATAAATTATAAATAATAATTATTAATTTTTATATATTCTCCCCTCCCCAGTGAGGCTGATGACAGACACATGAGGAGCTGCTGAGGAATAACAACTCCAGACATTTAAGGGTGCAGCAAGTCCTGGAGCAGGCAGAGGGAAAACACCTTGCAGGAGCTCCTGTGGGCTGGATGGCAATTCCAGTCCCACAATAAAAAGACAAAAAATCAAATAAAGCTGCCCAAAGCAGGATTATCTGGGAAGCTGGAAAACAACCCTGCAGGCACAGCCCACCATGGGCAGGGATGAGAGCCAGGCCCATGAGCAGCTCCACACCTTGAGATGCCCCAAAAGGATGCTCTGGGATCAGCTGCTCTCCAGGAGAGGCTCTCCTCTGCCAAGCCCCTTTCCCAAGGCCCCAGACACCCCAAAGAGGAGGGTGTTGTTGGGGAAGATCCCCTGGAGGAGGCAAAAACTGTCCTGCAGCACATCAGGAGGGGCTGGCGGTGCACGTGCTGCTCGCAGAACAGATCAATCCCGACAGGGAAGGCTCCTGGGCTTTACACTCAGGGCAACACCAGTGAATAAAACCAGTGAATCATTTATTCAGTCAATTCCAGCCATCCCTAACCACAAGCTGTCTGACAGCAGCCCACAGATTTCTCTGGTGTATTCTTATTTAAGGCAATAATCCCTGTGGATAATTCTGAGACTCCGGCTTGTTTGCAAAGCGCAGACTATAAAGATGTTTCAGAGATGTTTCACATGTTCACTGTGCCCTTTCTCCCCTTGTCTGAGCCATCAGATCGAGTTTACAAGCCAAACAGGGATAATTCCAAATCAGGAATTTGCTTTCTCTTGGCAACATCCACGGAATGCTCTGTGGTGGTGTTCACAGGTGTCTCAGGACAAGGGAAGAGATGAGAATCTGACTCTATGTTTCAGAAGTCTGATTTACTATTTTATGATATTTATTATATTAAAAGAAAACTATATATTAAAACTATACTCATAGACTAGAAGGATTTCATCAGAAGGCTAGCAAGGAAAAGAAAGGAATGGAATGATAATAAAATCTTGTGACTCTCAGAGAGTCCAAGCCAGCTGACTGTGATTGGCCATTAATTAGAAACAACCACATGAGACCAATCACAGATGCACCTGTTGCATTCCACAGCAGCAGATAATCCTTGTTTTTCTGTTCCTCTGAGGCTTCTCAGCTTCTTGGGAGAAAAAATCCTAGCAAAAGTGTTTTTTCATAAAATATGTCTGTGGCAATGCTCCTGCCTGTTACCTGTGTGGGATGACGACCTGCACAGCACCAAAGGTATCTGCACACTAAAACTCACCCCCCACAAACATTTTCAACACCTGTCCAGCTTGTCCCAGGATCAAAGACAAGAGAAAGACCCTCTAGAGCGAGTCACAAGACTATGGATGGTGACAAACTCACTGTTTCTCTGTTTGGTGCCTCCCAGGCTGATCTGAGTGGGTAACAGGTATGGAAGGGAACAGGGATAATAAAACACACAATAAATTCTGAAATTAAAGTTTCAAGAGCAAACACTCCAACTTCCCCTTGAGGACAACAGGCATCCTTTTCTCTCCCTTGCACATCCTTCCAAGCTCTTTTTCCCTCCCCTCACTGCAGCAGCCAACACCTGCGGCAGAGTGCATCTCCCCTTCCCTGCCTTCCCAAAGCATTCCTGTGCTCCACACACACATTGCCACGTCCCTGCAGACAGAGAACACCCAGGTGACAAGCACATGTTGGGCCAGGAGGAAAGGGGGAGCAGGGAGGAGGCAGATCTGCAGGCTCCAACCCCTTCCTCTCCCTCGTTATGGATGAGGGAAATTAGCTGTGACACTCATTAGCTGCAGCCCCTAATTAGTGAAAATTAATATTGGTTTTGATAGAAGTGCTGGCTGAAGCTCTCCCAGGCAAAGGCATTATTGACCTTGTTATCCTGTTCAATAGCAAGTTACAGCACAGAAGCTGCCTCTCATGGAGCCGACAGATTGCAGCTGCCTCCCACCCTCCAGAGCTCCCTTCCCCTTCCCTCCCAGCTCCAAGGGACACCTCCAGCCCCTGCCAGAGCCCCCCCAGCCCCATGGGCACCTGCACCCATGCCTGGCAGCGTCCCAGGCCTCCCCATCCCTGTCTGCACCCCAAAATCCCAATCCCCATCTGACTGGTGGCCCCAAATCCTCCACGTCCCAACAAACTCCAGAGCCAGCAGAGGAATTGCTGCCCACCACCTCCACCCACAGCAGAAATAAAGAGGGAGAGCTGCAGGGCAATGGCAGTGACCATTTGATAAGGGAAGGAACAGGAGCAGCATTCCTTGACCTCTGGGATTCCCCACCCTTGGGAATCCCACGGCGGGCAGAGCACCAGACACCAGCGAACAAAAGGAAAACATTTGCTACCAAAGTTGTGCACAAAACCCCCAGCACAGTGCATTATTCACGCATTAATAACAATAAAGATGTCAGGCTGCCAGATAAGGAGTTAATCTCCTTCAGAGCACAATTAAGGATGCCATTATCCAACCACCTGGGGCCACTTGCGCACGGTTTCATGGAAAGCAGGGATGAGCCCTGCCTGGCAAAGGACCTGTCACCCCCTCCACCCCAAATACTGACCCTGCACCTTGTTCAAAAGAGGCTGTGTGCAGATCCATGACAGGAAAACTCCTTTTAAAGAGCATTTTCCACTCCTGGGAGCAGCATCCCAGTGAAAGCTCCCTGGACAGCAGCACTGGGTGCTGGATACAAACCCACAATTGGCTGGTCCTGGGGTGAGCTTCTGCTTCTGGGGGCTGCAGGGGGGATTACCACCACTGGATTCCAGATTCCAGCTGATTCCAGCTGGATTCCAACAGATTCCAGCTGATTTTACAGTGGGACTGTGCCCACGCCAAGCACAGCGATTTTGGCTTTTGGGATGAACTGACTGGCAAAATAAAAAAATAAAAAAAATCACAACCCCAACTTACAACTTGGAATGCAAAATCAAGGTCCTGGTTTTAAATCCACGGAGGCCTCCCCTCTCTCCTAGGAGACATTTTCCCACCTTTATCTGCTTGTGGAGCACCCCAGACCCAATGAAACTCACTCTCCTGCCACTGTTCTGTGAATTTCCAGGATGCTGCCAATGTCCATGGCTCCACCAGATCACCCTGGGATGCAGTGTGATGAAACCAGCTTGGAATTTAATTTATTTTTTCCCCCATACAAAGCCTCAATTTCTGCCTCTTTCAGGGGAAAGCAGGCGGGCAACAACTTCTGGCTGATGCTCTCTGCAAGCCCTCACTCCTCACTCTGCACCTGATAGGAGCACAGTTTTTCCAAGGCAAAGAGCAACTTGCAAATCCTGGGAGATTGTTCTTTTTGGGCATTTTTGTTGGTTTTTTGTGTGTGTGTGTTTTTGTTTTGTTTTTTGTTTGTTTGGGTTTTTTTGTTTGTTTTTTTTGTTTGTTTGTTTGTTTTTTGGGTTTTTGTGGGGTTTTTTGGTGGGATTTTTTTCTGGGTGTGGGGTTTTTTGGGGGTCTTTTTGTTGGTTTTTTTTGTTGTTTTTTGGGGTTTTTTTGGGGGGTGGGTTTTATTATTATTTTGGGGGGTTTTATTATTATTATTTATTATTAATAAAATAACATTTTTATTATTATTATATTTTATTATTATCATGGGGTATTTTATTATTATTACTTATTATTTTTATTTTTATTCATTTTTTTCCCCACCCTTCCTGGCCCTAGGAAAGCTGCTGGCACAGATGTGGGGGCAGGATGGTGCTCTCTGTGGGCTCCCCTCACTTCTTGCCTCAGCACACCCAGCAGAGCTCCTTGGCAGGGAAATGCTGCTTTTTCCAGCAGGATGTGTTTAATTTGATGCTGCTGTCGTGTGGGAAAAGGTGCATTTCCAGAGTCAGGCTTTTCTGCAGGGCTGGTGCTTATTTTACAGTCTTCTGCCACATCTTATTCCTTCCCCTCTATTTCCCAAAATCATTAGTAACAACCATTAATCTCTGCCTGGGAGGATGCTCCTCGTTTCTCTCCATACCCCAAATTGTTCATCTCCCTTGGACTTTGTGCATTTCAAAATCTTTTTCTCTCCCCCCTCCTCTTCTTTTCAAATTAACTGCTTGAAACCAAAACAGCAGAGCGAGCAAAGCCACCACATCCCTGTTTATGAAAGGATGTTATGTTCCACGACACCAGCTCTCACCTCGAAGCTAATAATCAATTAGAAAGGAAAAAATAAAGAGGTTTCTCCAGATCCAGGTACCAAATCACCCTCCTAATTGCTCACAGGCAGCAAGACAACCTCTGTGATACAATACCAGCGCCGGCACCTGACAAAGCCATGCAGATGAATGGAATAAAATTGAGTTACTAACCATTAAATGTCAAGTGGTTGAAATCTTTCCCCCTCGTGTACCCAGCAATATTAATAAATCTTTAAGAGAGGGAGCTCACAGAGCTTTTTTCACTGCCCTGACCAGCACTGCAAACAGAGCAGATGTTTTCAGAGTTGTCCAACAAGGCTTCCTTTGCCCCCCTCCTGATGGCTACAGTTAATTCAAAAACCATCAATGCACCTGTGAAAAATGCATATTTTATGATTGGCTTTTGGTAAATATTAAAATGAATATTATATGTGTTCTGTTAGAAAGTTATGCTGTATTAATTTTCTTAAGTAGTGTGTTAAATATAATTTTAGGTTGTAACATAATATTAAAATAGAAACTATGCTATGTAAGATACTTTTTTTAAAAAGAGAGGAATGAGACAGCAGCCATAGGACACCTAAATCTTTAAAAGAAAGAGAATTTATTGCTCATTTATCAAAAAAACCCTAACTTCTTCCTGCCTTGCTCAGCCCTGAAGATGTTGCCAGGATTCAGAGGAAGAAGCTGACACTGAAAGTTTTCTTCACTAGCCTGAAAATTCTATAAAAAGAGTCATTGTCATAGAATGGTTAGGGATGAAAGGGAGCTTCAAGACCATCTTGTTCCACCCGCTGCCATGGGCAGGGACACCTTCCACCATCCCAGGTTGCTCCAAGCCCCTCCAGCCTGGCCTTGGGCACTGCCAGGGATCCAGGGGTAGATCCAGACTGCAGAGATCATGTGCCAACATTAGAAGCAGAGGGTAAAGGAGTTAGGGTTAGGGGTTTATCCCTTCTTTTTTAAGCTCACACCACCCAGAAACATCAAGTTCCAGATCTGGCAAAACACACAAGCATGTTCACCACTGTTTGCAAACAGGGCTTTTTTCCCCCTGATTTTTCACAGCTCACCTTCCTCACCAAAAATAAAATCATGAGTGTGTGCAAATGCAAGTGTTTCCCTCCAGAACAGGGCATGACCCTTGTCTAATAGAATACCTCCAAAAAGATACACACACACACACACAAATAAATAAATAAATCAATAAATAAATTATAAATATATAAATAAATATATAAAATATATATAAATAAATTAAAAATATATAAATATATAAGATATATAAATATATATTATATAAATATATAATATAAAGATATACATTATATAAATATATATAAAATATACATGTAAAACTATATAAATAAATAAAAATAAATATATAAATATATATAAATATAAAATTATATATTACATATATAAATTTATATATATATATATGTCTCCTAGCTTGAATATATACACACTTATCCATACATATGTGCTTTTTTTCCCCCTCCTGTGTTTTTTTCCCCTTTGTTAAGCCTGACTCACTGCTCTTTCTCAGTTTTGCCCCCCATGTTAATGCCTCCAATCAGCCTGGAAGATTTTCCTGAGCTGGGGCAGTGTTGGCATCCAAGCCCAGGCATTGCAGAGTGACAAGGACCAGGGCACAGCCCGCCCTGCACACATAATTAATGCTGCTAAAGCCATCCCAGACATTAAAAACCACCCCAGCCCTCATTACACAACTGCCACATCTTTCTCCCTCTCCCTGGAAAGGGCTTGGCCCCCGTGCCAGGGCTCAAAAGGTGCTGAGATCAAACCTCTGGGTGGTTTGATGGGGAGCAAGGTTACCCTGGCATGTTAATGAGTCCATTTTGCAAATATACTTTCTTCCTTCTCCCTCTTCCCCTTCTTAAACACGAGCATTAATGTTACTGCCTATTAGCAAAGCAGATATGAAAGTTTAAGTGATTGATGAAGTGATTAATTTAATGATGCAGGGTTAAGGGTTTGGGTGGGAGTGAGGCTTTTTTTTGCTTTTTTTTTTTTTTTTAAACCTTAAGTTCCCTGATGTTGGGAATAACTAATTTTCCAGCCTTAAGTTTTCATTAAAGATGCTGTACTTTCTGCAGCTCAACAAGTAATTTCATCAACGGGCCTTCAGATGACAGATAAAGGGAGAGCTGAGATCCCCTCCTTGAGCTCTCCTCAAATATTGCTGCTCATTAGGGTCCTCAGCATGCTTAAAAATGAGGCTGCTCCTCTGGAGAGCTCTCAAGAACCCTGAAAATTCAGTTTTAGGCAGCAAACAGCCATTGGGTGATAGGTAAACACTGAAGAGCTCCCGTGTCAGTGCCAACATACCTGGTGCCCAGGTTCTGTGACCAGCCACAGACCAAGTGCCACCAGGGTCTGGTGGCCCTGCCCTGCTCAGATGATATGGTCATCTGCCCAAAGCTGGCCCCATGCATGGATGTGAAAAAATGTGTATTTTATGATTGGCTTTTCACAAATGTTCAAATGAATATTATATGTGTTATGTTAGAAAGTTATGCTGAATTCATTTTCTTAAGTAGCGTTTTAAATACAGCTTTAGGTTATAACGTAATGTTAAAATAGAAACCATACTAAGATATGTTTTTTAAGAGAGGGCTTGCACCAGATAGCAGCCACAGGACACCTAAATCTTTCAGAGAAACAGAATTTTTTGCTCTCTTGTCAAATTTTTCCCAACTCACTCAGCCCTGAAGATGCCATTAAGATTTTTAAAAAAATTGACACTGACCAAACAAAATCCTTTGTTTGAATAAAACTTATACATCATATATGAAGTACGTGAATATGCAACAGGCTATTGCTTTTAAGAGTCAATGCTCTGTTAACGTGGGTCTTTTTTCAAGCTTATTTTGCCCAGAAAGAGGTACCCAAACTTTCCATAACTCTTTGCTTTCATTGTCTTGTATTGTCCTAAATTCTAATTGTCCAAATTTTTATTACTTTAATTATATTACTATTTTTATAACCATTTTATTGCTGTTAAACTTTTAAAATTCTAAAACCAAATATCTAGAGTTTTTCGCAATGGATCTCCCAGCTCTGAGACAATTTAATCAGCCCAGAAGCAGGCAGGGATCAGAGCGCCAGCATCTTTTTTTTTTTGTCTTTTTTTCCTCCCAGTGATGCATCTGGAGGAGCCTGGGCACAGCTGTGGGATCAGGCAGGTTGAGCCCCTGCTCGGTGCCACACTGATAACCATTATCTCCAGCAGCAGCTTGAGTGGCCCAGCACCCCCAGGGACCTGTCCTGGGTGCCAAAGCATCTCCCTGTGCAAAAGGCAGCAGTGTTGGAAGGGATGATTGCCTTGGAAAGGACAGGCACAGAGTGCAGGATGGAAGCCTGGAGATGAAAATCCTTCTGGGCCAGTGTCGCAGACATCCTTTATGGAAAACCCTTTCCTTAGGATTTTTTCTCCTGAGAAGCTGAGAAGCCTCAGGAACAAAATGTAAACAATGGTTATCTGCTGCTGTGGAATGCAACAGGTGCATCTGGGATTGGTCTCATGTGGTTGTTTCTAATTAATGGCCAATCACAGCCCAGCTGTCTTGGACAGGGAGCCTGAGCTACAAACCTTTGCTATCATTCTTTCCTTTTCTGTTCTTAGCCAGCCTTCTGATGGAATCCTTTCTTCTATTCTTTTAGTATAGTTTTAATATAATATATATAATAAAATAATAAATCAGCCTTCTGAAACATGGAGTCAGATCCTCATCTCTTCCCTCATCCTCAGACCCCTGTGAACGCCGTCACAGGCCAGTCCTTGCCTGGGACAGAGAATTAAATTAAATCATCCACAAATATCAGAGGGATGTGCTGCCTCAGATCCACGTGAGGAGTCACCCTGCCTGTGGAACACCACGCTCCTATTTGGTTTTCTTGTGAAATAATGGTGAAATCATGGTGTCCGAGCAGGCACGAGGTGTCACACACCAACCTAAACCCTTTAGTGGCCACCAAAGTGCAGCCACTCCTCAGTGGTCCTCCACTCCTCTTGGGCTGCAGGGGCACAGGGAGAGCCCATTCTCAAGTAGATCTTACAAAGAGCAAGGTTCAGCTCTGCCTATTCAAATTTAGTGCAGAAATATCCTTGACCACAGAGTCTGCCAGCTCAGCAAAAGCTGCACAGAGCAACCATGAAATTCCCTGTCAGCCAACCATCCATCCATCCATCTGCCTGAGCACGGTGCACCCCAGGATGGAGAGCACAGCCCAGGGCTCCTGGGAGAGCCAGAGGGAAGGGAAAGGGAGCAGCAGGCACAGCCCAGGTCACTGGGCATGGCACTGCTCACTGCTTTTGTCACTGCTCCTGACCCGGCACCTGCTGACTTGGGGCTTCTCCGTGCTCCCAGGGCAATTCGTGGTGCTGAGGCAGCTGCTGGAACCCTGCATGCTGAGAATTTCAGATTTTCTGTGCTCAAAGATCCCCAAGAGAACACTGTATTTGACCTGAGGCTGTAGAGAAAGCTTCCAAAATTGACAGAACTGAAATTATAGGTGTGTAGCTTGAATAGAAGTGTGGTAGAAAACATAGAGTTTAAAGTTTTAGGATATAGTAATGTATTTAAAGCTAAGATTGAGATATTAAGGTTGGTAGCTAGTTCTTCTTCACCTTCTTCATGAGTTTGAGTAGTAATTCTTGAGTAGTATTTTGTAATTAAACAAGATCCGCATTACGAGATAGTTATTGGCTTAAGAGATTAGTTATTGTGTTAAAATAAAAATAATTTAGGTGTCATTTCTTAATTAAATAGTTTTTCCTTAAGAAAACAACCTTGTAAAGATAGATAAGGAATTGTTTTGTAGCTCGTTAGCAAAATAGTGTAAACTCACAGCTTGTGAGTTTACACTATTTTGTAAATATACTGTGATGTAAATAAAAAACTAATAAATGTCTAAATCTAAATGCAAAATACCATCTCAAACACTTGCAATCCCAATAAAAATAAAGAAAAAAGGGAAGGGAAGGGAAGGGAAGGGAAGGGAAGGGAAGGGAAGGGAAGGGAAGGGAAGGGAAGGGAAGGGAAGGGAAGGGAAGGGAAGGGAAGGGAAGGGAAGGGAAGGGAAGGGAAGGGAAGGGAAATATTATCTCATTTGCTTCTCCCTGTTTTGCTGCTTTGGAATGTGGCTGGAGATCATTTACCAACAGGTGCATGTTTGATTGGTTTCATGCGAAACCAAACTTTTTGTTAGGATTTGTTAGTTCTTTTTGTTAGGATTGGGATTGCAAGTGTTTACCAACAGGTGCACGTTTGATTGGTTCCATGTGAATTGTTTTTTACTTCACGACCAATCACCATCAGCTGTGTCGGGCTCTGAGGTGTCAGCCACGAGTTTTTCACTATCATTGCTGTTAAGCCTTCTGTCTGTATCCTTTCTGTGTTCTTTAGTCTAGTTTTAGTATAGTTTTTGTATATAGTTATAGTATATATAGTTTAGTTATAGTTATAGTATATAGTTATGGTATAGCATAATGTAATGTAATGTAATATAATATAATGTAATATAAATAATTCTATATATTAATGCAGTATAGTCTTCTGTATTCTTTAGCATATTTTTAAGATGGTTTTTATATATAGTTATAGTATATCTAGTTTAGTTATAGTTACAGTATATTATATTAATTATATTATAGCATAGCATATTATATCACAGCATATTATAGCATATTATATTATAGCATAATATAATAGATATAACAAAATAATAAATCAGCCTCCTGAGAACACAGAGTCAGATTCTCACCTCTCACCTCGTCCCCGGGCCCTGACAAACCCAACAGGACACGCTGTCCCCACCTGGGTGACCGTGCCCCCGACACAGCACGGCCTGAGGGCAGGGTCATGTGCATGTTATCACCTCCAGTGCAGTGGGTGAAGCGTTTCCCACTCTCCTAAGACAACATTATTCTGAAATGTTCTCGCTAGGATGGAGGGAAGTGGAACTGCCCTCGTCTGAAGGGCCTCTTTTGTCACACATTTTGCGAGGCGTCGAGGCATGAAAGCTTTCAGAGCTTGAACCTGGCTGAGTCCAGGCTGGGTGGTTATAAGGCTACTTACAGAGCTGACATGATGGATCATCTTCATTTCCCCACTCCTGTCCTGCTCACAGCAAATCCATTTGCTGGGCAATTAGACTGCAGTCATTACATTATGCTAAGAAGAGACTCCTTTGGCAGCAGCAGCAGCAGGGACCCTGATCAGGAGGAGCCTGGAGTGCTGCCTGCCCATTCCCAGCCACTGCAAATGCAGGGCTGGGGTGGAGCTTGAGGCTCCCCGGGACGAGGGAAGAGATGAGAATCTTGAGTCCATGTTACAGAAGGCTGATTTATTATTTTATGATATATATTATATTAAAAGAAAATTATATACCAAAGAAAGAGAAAGGACACATCAGAATGCTAGCAAAGAATGAATAATAAAATCTTGTGACTGACTCTGACACAGCTGGACCATGACTGGTCATTGAGTAGAAACAATTCACATGGAACCAATCAAAGCCTCACCTGTTGGTAACCCTTCTCCAGAGCACATTCCACAGCCATCAGATAATTATTGTTTACATTTCTTTTCTGAGGCTTCTCAGCTTCTCAGGAAGAAAACCTAGTGAAAGGATTTTCAAAAAAAATCACAGTGACACAGGGCCACCGATGGAGGCAGGAATGATGCACCTGACTCCATGTTCTCAAAAGGTTAATTAATTACTTTAGTATACTATATTGTATTAAAGAATTCTATACTATACTAAAGAATACAGAAAGGATACTTAGACAATGCTAAAAAGATAATAATGAAAACTTGTGACTCTCTCCAGAGTCCTGACACAGCTTGGCCCTGATTGGCCAAAGAGTAAAAGCAACTCACACTGAAATCCAATGAAATAATCACCTGTGGGTAAACAATCTCCAAACACATTCCACATGAGCACAACACAGGAGAAGCAAATGAGATAATTGTTGTTTTCATTTTTCTCTGAGGTTTATCAGCTTCCCAAGAGAAAAACCCTGGGTGAAGGGATTTTTCTAGAGAATGTGAATGGCACACCCAGCTGCTGGCAAACCCCCGTGGCAGCAGGGCCACCTTCCCAGCCTGGGAAGGTCTGGGATTAAGCAAAATGGCCCTTTGGATGATTCTGCTTGGGGCAAACAGCAGCAGGATGGAGATGGACAGTCCCTCTCTCATCCATACTCTTCTCCCAAGGGGTTTCATCCAGCCAGTGCTCCCATTTTCCGAGTAAAACACAGGGTGACAGAGCTGCTGGCAACTGGAATGGACTCTCCATGTCTTGCCCATGCCACTACAACCCAACCAATCCCCTTCCCTCCTCCTCATCCTCCTCCTTCTCCTACAATTCCCTCCCCAGAGTTCCCACCTCCAGCTCCCTCTGCACGTGTGTATGTGTGTGTGTGTGTGTATTCCCATTACTTCTGGGTGAAATAACTGACTACAGGGTCAGTCCACCTGAAAATTGCTCTCCCCAGACCTAAATGAAACAGATGGGCATTGATGATGTTTTGGGAGAAATTAATCAGCCTGGACCGGCGGCAGCGCCAGCAGCTCCCCTGGCCCAATCTCGCCTAATGAATTCCGAGCTCTCTGTCTTAATAGCTCCTGACAAGACTAATTTACTCTTGTAAGTGATTAGAGGGGGAATGATCTCTTAATTGTTGCTTAAGATCCCTTTTGGCACGGCAGGCAGCAGGCAGGGAGCTGCTGCTTTGCAGGGAGGGGATGCTGCAGGCAGCCATGGGCGCTCAAACAGACCTCAAAAAATACAATTTTTGTTTTTTCCCCAGGAAACAGGCACCACACACAGTTCTGCTCCTCACACTCAGGATATCAGAAAGGTGTTTCCAGATGTTACCTTTGTTTTTTTTTTTTTAAAGTTAATAAAGCTTAACTGAGAAAACACCTACCAACAGCAGGAAACACAGGAACAACTCTGTGTGTCAACACTTCCCAGGCTGACATTTCCCTCCGGAAACAAAATCTCAAGGTGCCAATATTCTTAAGAGTCAATTATATACATGCACACGGCGCAACACAAAGTTAAAAAAAAAAAAAACCAAAAAAAACGGAAATTCAACTGCCAAAGTAATTCCAAGAACGACTTGACCGGCATAATGTCTCATGGAGGAAGGAAGGCTGGAGGAAATCTCCCTATTTTCTGACAAAATAGGAGTGCAACCCTGAAGGGGATGTGGGTGTAGAGCCCTTCCCTCAGGAAGGTGCTGCTTGGGCTGCAGGTGGGAAAGGGACCTCCAGAGGCTCCATCCCAGCCTCCCAATCAATTCCTCCCCCATCAAAGTCCAGTCAGGAGCCCTGATTGAAGACCATAAGTTTAATGGACTGAGAGCCAGGGTCGATTTCTGCATTTACTGAAAACCAATCCCCAGCTAAAGAAAGCAGGGAAAGAAAAGCTCCATCTGTCCATCAAAAGAAAAACATTCCTCTTCCATGCTTTTCCAAGGTGTGGTGGCAGTCTGTGCCCATCACACTTACCCACAGGAGTGTCCTCGTTGATCAGCAGGTAGGTGTCGAAGAAGTAGTTTATGAAGTAGGGCAGGCGATTGCCCTGACCTGGGAAGAGGACAGAAACAAGGAGTTATTTCCAATTTAGTACCAATATAGCCAGATGGAACTTGCCTGGGCTGGTCTGGGCCTTGCTGCTTGACCAAGGGCCGCAGCTGTGGTGGTTTCACCTCAGAGACACCTTTGGCTAGCTGGATATTGCAGCAAAAGTGAGGGTGCCACCTCAGGGGTCTCTTCCCTGACTGATCCATCCCCAGGATCGAGCTGCCCCACATTGGGCACCATTATATTGGAATTAAATACCCATATAGCCAGAAGGAACGTGCCTGGGCCCGTCTGGGCCTTGCTGCTTGACCAAAGGCAGAAGCTGTGGTGGTTTCACCTCACAGACACTTTTGGCTGGCTGGGTGTGTGGTGTTTCACCCCACAGACATTTTTGGCTGGCTGGGTGCTGCAGCTGGGCCCGTGCAGACAATTCCAGGCCTGCAGGAACTCTGGTGGTGCTGGGATGGAGCCTCCTCCCTTCAGAGGATCCACTCCTCAGGTTTCCCTCTGTGGAGAAACTTTGAGGCGATGGTGAAGGAAAGGAGTCGGTTCTGATGGAGGGTTTGGATTCAGAGCTTTATTCTGGCCTTCAGGCCTCTGAATCCAGCAACTCCTCCAACAGAGCTCCCTGAGCCTGTGGTTGCTGTTCTTTGAACCCTGGGGAGAGGGGCAGGGAAGGGGTAGGGAGCCACCAACCAGATAAGCAGGGAGGTCTCAGGGGACAAATGACACCTGGATGGCCCAATGTCCCTCAAGGGGTGTAAGACATCTTTTGAACTCTGCCAATCTCACAATGCCCTTTCTGGAATGCCAAGATTGACAGACAGCACTCAGCAGGGGCAAGGGAGGGGAAGGGAGAGGTGATTGGCACACCCGGGGAAGGAACCGGGATAGCTGAGACAGGCTATTGCATCACACTGCAACATTTCCCAAGGCTGGGAAGGGCTTGGGAATGCTCACTGGCACGGGGGCCACTTCCCTGCACCAGCCTTTCTGGGTATTTGGTATTTTCCAAAGGCAGAGGAGAGGGGGAAAGCCGACAGCACAGGGACCGGGAGCATCAATTACTGCTTTAGCCCACAGTTAGTACCTTTGCTTTGCTCCCACAGCTGAGAGCCTTTCGCCTTGTCAGGCACCCCAGCACAGCCCCATGCTCCTTCCCCGGGCTGCCTTTCCCTCTAATTGCCTCCTTTCACCTCTAATCACCGGGCTCGCTCCTCTCCACTCCCTCTCCGGGCCTGCCCCTGGCCCGCAGCCTCATTAGGGGACAGAGCCAAGTGCAGAGCACGTAGGAGAGTGACAAAGGCAGGGAGAGAGGCAGCCAGGAGGGATCTGCTGCGGGGAGAGAGGTGCAGGGAGAGGAAATCACTCAGTGATTTCCCTGGAAGGTTTGGTGGGGCGTGCTCAGCATCCCAGGAAAGCAGAACGCACCAAACCTCAGCAGCCCCTTGGCCTACCCAGCTCTCAAGATGCTCCTGAGACCTCTCAAACACAGGTCCCAGGTGGGCATCCCACCAAACCAGCTCCTGGAGACACAGGGGAGCAACCTGAGCTCCCCCAGGGCTCCCTCTGTGACAAGACAGGGATTTTCAGCACTGCCCTCTTTCCTGAGGCACCAGCTTGGTTAAACACCATGAGAAATGGGAGAGCACTGCAGGCAGCGCTGTTGCAAAGGCACATTTAAATCCCAGCCTCTGGAGTTAAGCACCTGGAAAGAAAAATAGAAAGGAACCTGACAAAGTGGGTTATTTGGGAGCTAAGGGCATCTCCAGGGGCTTGGCAGCACACTTGTCACTGGGGCCAACAAGCTCTGGGAGGGGAAAACGAGGCTGAAACACCCCCAGCAGCCTTTGGCACACAGGACTCGTTTCTGCAAAACCTTTCTGTCTCAAAACACATCCCTTAATATCACCAGCACGCTAAAAATAAGCTGCACTTTCCAATTCCAGGTGCAGCAGGTGCTGGGAGGCTTCCAGGATCTGGGAACAGGGAGACCTGGCCCTGGGAGCTGCTGAGGGAGGGTCTGGGGGCAGGACCCTGCTTTGGGCTGCAAATCCCAGGATACAGCTGGAATTTCCCTCTCAGATTGCCAGAGGAGGCCATGGAGATCTGAGAGAGCTGGGGCTCCTCTGGGATGGGAAACTGGAGAGGAGGAGGCTCCAAGGAGGCCTTGGCTGGTGGAGATCTCTGCCCATGTCCTGCAGGCAGGAGCAGGGGGACCCCACTGTCACCCCAGAGCTGAACCTGTCCCAAAACCTGTCCCAAAACCTGTCCCAAAACCTCCTGCAAACACTCCAAACCCACCCAGCCTCCACTTTCCCATGGCTTCGCCAGGAGCTCTGCAAACCTGCTGGCAAGAGTGTCACAGACAGATTTTCTGAAAAATCCTTTCGCTAGGATCTTTTCTCCTGGGCAGCTTCAGCTTCTCCATGTTTTGCCGCTTTGGAATGTGATCTGGAGAACTGTTCACCCAGCATGTGAATTGCTTTTACTTGGTGACCAATGACAGCCACCTGTGTGGAGGTTGTGAGCAGGCACAAGGTTTTATTATTCATTCCTTTCTTAGCTAACCTTCTGATGAAATCCTCTCTTCTGTTCTTTAGTATAGCATTTTAAATACAATATATCTCATAAAATAATACATCAGCCTTCTGAGAACATGGAGTCAACATTCTCATCTCCTCCCTTTTTGGGGTTGCCTGCAAATTCCACAGAAAACCTGCTCCATCACCTGCAGTGCCCAGGATATGTGGCAGGGTGGGAGAATCTACAAAATCAGAGGGTTTTGGGAAAGCTGCAGAAGGCAGGCTTCAGATATAGTAGAACTGTGATTACAGCTAAGCAGCAGCCATGAGATTGGTCAGCAGAAAAATTAAACTGTAGAAAAGCACAAATAGAACAATGGTCTGTGTATTAACACTTGTCTAGAATAACTCTCAAAGCTGCAGAAAAGTTTATCTAGCAAGATATTAGAAAGTTCTAAGCTTAATAATGGAGCTCTGTGAATTGTGTTCTAAGGCTCACAAGCAGGTATTGTATTTGAAATAAGCAAGCATTGTTTAACCAAAGGCACGTGTCCTTATGGTGGTTGGATAGAAATACTGTCAATATAGAATACTATACAGATATAAATACTGTCAATGTGCTTCTGCTTTGTGTGACTGGCCAAAAAAATTATAAAGTGAGTTGTAACATTAAGTTCTTGGTCTGCTGCCTGGGATGTGAGCTGGTGGCATCTTCCCATTGTCATAACCATGGAATGAGATTTGTGATTTTTACACAGCCTTGACCAGTGATAGCAGGGCACCCATCCCTCATCCCTACCCCAGGCCCAGCACTTCCTTATCACAGAGATGGCAAGCCAAGCCCTGGGCAGGGTTTGCGAGAGAAGGGCTGGAATTCTGCTGAGCTGCAGAGCCTCCAAATCCCTGGCTCCATGCAAAGCCTGTGCAGTTTGCCACTGCTAGGAGGGAGCTGGGCTGGCAGTTCCCATTTCCAACGGGACAGAGTGGCAAGTGACCTCTCAGGGAGGTAAAGGGGAAGGAGGGAGGAAAAAACTTGCTTTTTCCCTTGTTTGCTCCCTTTGCAGAGGAGCTGCAGCTCCAGTGAGGCTCTCCCTGATCCAAGCCGACACCGGAGGGAGATTGACTGCGCCTGTCACTCACAGCTAATGTCATCCACTGGCTGCCTCATCAGCCTGCCAATCTGGGCAAGCCATCTCCAGCCTTCAGCAGGGGAAAGGAGGGCAAAAAAAGCCTTTATTCCAAAGGGCACGCTGCTATCAAAGGGACACACTCTGGCTATTGTTTATCAGCAAGAGCCACACAGGCACCCTGTCCCCACACCAGCACCCAGGGGGGCTAGGCCACTCATGTAACAATCCCAATTTTCACGGGGCTTTGTTGCACATTTACAGCTCCTGTGCACCCTGTGATGTGCCAAAATCTGCCCCAAAATGCACATTTTCTACACCAAAAGGCCATTGTCCCACCAGCTCCCTCCCCATGCCAGGAAGGACCCAGAGCATCAGTGGGAAAACTTCCTGTGGAGGCTCTTCTGGCCCAAAACCCTGCCTTTCTCCCAGCTGGAATGAGAAAAGAGGTTTTACAGCTTGGGCAGGAGTTATTTCCGACCCCCCCAGCACATATTTAAGCACAGTTCAAGTCATCATTTTGCTGCTGAAAGCAGGGGGAGAGCCTTGGCAGTGATGTTCTGCTGCCACACAGCTAACAAGCTTCTGGTTATGTATTCACCAGGAGACCACTATGAAAAATGTGTATTTTATGACTGGCTTTTTGCAAATATTCAAATGGATATCATATGTGTGGAGTTAGAAAGTAATGCTGTATTAATTTCCTTAAGTAGTGTGTTAAATATAGTTTTAGGTTATAACAAAATGTTAAAATAGGAACTATGTATGTGGGATATTTTTTTTAAAAAAGGAATGAGGTATTTACACCAGGTAGCAGCCCAGGACACCCGAATCTTTCAGAGAAAGAGAATTAATTGCTCTGTTATCAGAAGAAACCAACTTCTTCCTGCCTCACTCAGACCTGAAGATGCTGTTTGGGATTATAAGGAAGAAGCTGACACTGCCCAGACAGAATCCTGTGTTTGAATGGAATTTATGCATCATGGATAAGGTGTATGAATATGCAACCGGCTGTTGCTTTTAAGGGTTAATCCTCTGTTAACGTGGGGCCTTTTTCGGGCTTATTTTGCCCAGAAAGAGGTGCCTGGACTGTCTGTAACTCTTTGTTTTTATTGTCTCATATTGTCCTAATCCAAATTGTCTGAATTATTATTATTCTAATTATATTATTATTTTTATAACCATTTTATTATGGTTAGACTGTTAAGATTTTAAAAAAGCAAGTGGTTGGCATGTTTCACACCACCTACCTGGAGAGACCAGCTCCAGGAGCAGCAGGGCAGGCAGGAGGTGGGCAGCAGCAGCAGCCACGGGGCGCTTCATGGCTCCTGTCAAACAAGAGAGGCACTGTCAAACCCAGAACAGACAGACGTGACCTGGAGTCCCTACATCAGGCTCAGGGTGCAGGCTGTGCCACAGGAGAGCCCTCAGGACATCAGTGCTCTGCTTCCAAGGTCCTCTTGGCCATGGAAACCAGGGTTCACCTGCTGGACAGGCCCCATTTTTTCCTTTCTGCTCCCCCACTGTCACCTTTTCTGGAAAAATCCCTTTGCCCAGGATGTATCTCCTGGGAAGTTGAGAAGCCTCAGAGAAAAAGGAAAACAATTCTTATCTCATTCGCTTCTCCTGTGTTGTGCTCATGGGGAATGTGTTTGGAGATTGCTTATCCAACAGGTGATTGTTACATTAGTTTCATGTGAATTGTTTTCACTCTTTGGCCAATCAGGGCCAAGATGCGTCAGACCCTGGAAAGAGTCACGAGTTTTCATTATTATCTTTTTAGCATTGTGTAAGTGTCCTTTCTGTATTCTTTAGTATAGTATAATACTCTTCAATATAATAGAGTATAATAATGTGTTTGGAGATTGTTTACCCACAGGTGATTGTTTTATTGTGTTTCTGTGAGTTGTTTTCACTCATTGGCCAACCAGGGCCAAGCTGTGCTGGGACTCTGGAAAGACTCACTAGTTTTCATTATTATCTTTTTAGCATTCTGTAAGTGTCCTTTCTGTATTTTTTAGTATAGTATAGCATTCTTTAATATAATATAGTATCATAAAATAATAAATTAGCCTTCTGAGAACATGGACTCAGATTCATCATTCCTGCCTTCATTGGGGCATATTTAACCAAGAGCAAGAATGGGATATCTGGTAAACTGTCTTTCTTGAGATTACCATAAGGAGTGCATTTGGCAATATTATTGACAGAAGCGGAATAATTGCCTTAGTTTGGATTTAAGTTCTTATAAATGCTCCAAAAAATCATAAAATTACATGATTCATTAGTGATTAAAAAGAGTTACAAAATACTTTCAAAAGCAGTAACCCAAGGCAACGTAACCATTACCACCATGATACTACAGACAAATTTTCTTCTCCCAGCAATTCTTGCTGTAAATACAATACCCAATGCAATACAATGCCCAATGACTAAACATAATGGTTAGTATAACATTATTTAATATAAGTACATATAATAAATAAAATAAATAATAATAAATATAAATCATAAATTAGCCTTCTAAGCACATAGAGTCAAATTCTCAATTCCTCCTTCATCTGGGGACCCCAAAAATACCACACATGGACCACAAAAATACCACTCAAGGGAACCCTCCTGAAGGAGCTCCAAAGCCACAGCTACACCTATTTTATTTTTACTGATGGATGTGTCACAGGAGACAGCTCCTAACAACTCTGTCACCGCAGAATGGGCCTGAAATTCTAATTTCTCCTGCTATTTTGCTACGGAGAATCTCTCTGGGATGAAGAGGTCTTGTGCCTAGACAAGAAAAACGGTGCTGTGGTGTGTTTTGTGCACCTTCAGGTATTTCAGCACAAGCCTGAGAAAACATTCAGGTGTAATCATGCCCATCACCCCAGAAAACACAGCCAGGGCAGAAGAGTTTAAACCTCCTCCCCACAATAAGCTGCTGACTTATGCTCAGTGTCAACAGAGCACCCAAACGCCCAATTTTGGGTTTGTTTCTAAAGGAAAAAATGGCCACTTTCCCCAGAGCCAGGTATCCTGACAAGCCCTTTAAATCCTTGCATTTGGCCAAGCAAAGCAGAATGGATTCTTGTGATTAAGAAAAAACACCAAACATCTCAATTTTCCCCCTGCTTTAATAGGTTTTGGGGAGGAGGAAACCTCAGCATCTTTGTTCCAGAGCCCTGCACCCAGCCCAGAATGCAGAGCCCAAGCTCTTGGTGCTGCAGCCAGAGAGGATGAGATGGAAATGAGCTCCCGTGCCTTCTGCAGTGCCAGAATGCCAGAGGAAAACACTAACTTTCTTCTCAAACAGCACCACTATCAGCCCAAGTGAGCGTGAACATGATTTCCCAGCTTCACAGCCCGTGTTTAAAAAGCACCAGGGCAGTGGAGAAACAATTTATGTGATGTAGGAATAAAAGCAGCTGACAGCATCCCCTTTCGAGTGCCATGATAAATCTAAATATTGGATATTCCAAGTCAGTCACTTCATTATGTCAGTAATTGCCTGAAATGTCATTTTGATTTTCTCTGTCTTCATTAATATTGCAGCTCTTCACTGGTTCTTCGAGATGGCTCACTCGAATATTGCACATTTAAGGAACGGGATCCAGGAGTCTCTGAGGAGAACTTAAAAAATTGTGACTAAGAGCAGATTAAATTGCACCTTGTGCCTGAAAGAGGCTCTTTGGAGGAAGCACTCTGTGCAGTCCCCAGCATGATAATGTCCCTGGGAGCTCAGGTGCTGTCTCCTCCTGCCTGCTAAGGCTCTGATGTTAAACCAGAGGTTTCCCCTCCGCTCACAGAGCCTCCAGAGATGGGAGGCTGAGGAAACACCACAGTGCAAAAAAATCCAGGGCTTCAAAGCTCAAGTCCCAGAATTTCCAAAGGAATGATGATTTCCAAAGCTGCTCAAGCCTCAGAATTCCATCCACTCGCTCTGTGAATGGAAGTGTGAATCAAACCTCCCAAAGTGCCACAGGAGATAAGTGGGGGTGCCTCCCCAAAAACTGCCCTTTTCCTGCCATGAAGTGTCCCAAAGAGGGACAGCAGTGTCTCCCCAGAGGATTGGATGTGGGAGGTGGGGTGGAGATACCAGAGGTGTCACCAGGATGTCCCCAGCTGTGTCACAAACTTATTTCATGAAAAATCTTTTTGCTAGAATTTTTAATTCTGAGGCTTCTCAGCTTCTCAGGAGAAAAAAAATTCTAGAAAAAAGATTTTTCATAAAATATATCCCAGGCTTCCTCCATCACTGGGGCCACCTGGGAGAGCATCCAGGAGCTGGCCCAGCAAGGACCACATCCCAAAAACCATCCCTGGCATCCCCTTTGGCCAAGCACATGGCTAACACCACCCCTCACACCAAAAAACCAGCCTCCTCTGCTTCCCCTCTGCTCCTCAAAAACAGCACTGTTAGAAATGCACCTTTTCTCCTCATTATTGCCTCTTGGCCAGGGCTTTACAATAAGCACAATTCAAAATAAAAAAAAAAAAAATTACAAGTTAATCCTGATTTTTATTTTTTTTTTTATTCCCACCTCCGTGTTGGCGTGAGCCATACCCAAATCATAATTCCCAAAAATAACAAATTGCAGAACAGGGTAATCAGAAGTAAATTGATATTGATAAATAAGCTTTTCTCCCGTGCGGTAGGTGGTTTATTTTAATCTAATGAGTTTTATATTTTCTGAGCTTTCAGATTCCATGATGAAGAGCCATCCACGCTAGAATTACAAAGCACTTTGAAATATTGTAATTTTATGGCTCATTTTGTCAGGACTCTTGAAAATGAGATTTGTTCCCAGTGAAAAAATTTGCCCCCTTCTTTTTTTTTAATTTTTTTTTTTTTTGCTTTCTATTCCCTGCGGCGAAAGGAAATAAAATTTCCCTGTTAAATAAATGCAGGCCAGGATATTGGCTTGCACAGGGGAGGGGAAATATGGATTCCCACAGGGAATAAGGGACACAGCTGCTGGCACCTGTCACCACCCACCTGAGAGGGTGTTTGTAGGAGAAAAGAGCATGGAAAACCCTTTCTCTCCTTCTTTCACCCCAAAACCAAAGCTGAGGTTGAGCCAGGAATATTTTCTCCCCACAAGGCTCTGCATTCCCCAGCTGGGGCACTCAAACCTTTCTTCCTCCAGGGAAAAAGCTGGGGCTGCTCCTCACTTAACACCCAAAAGTTTCCCTCACTTTCCAGCAGTTTATTCCCATTTTAAACCAAGGGCAGGAGTGGAAGTATTTAAGTATTTTGCTTGGTGCTTCCAGACATTTGCTTTCCCACAGGACACAAGGATTAGCTGCAGAATGACACTGAGGCATCGTTTCACCAAAAACCCAGGCCCAGGAGGAAATGCCAGCTTTGAACTGCCCAGTCCTTGCAGGAAGGCTGGGCTGGGTTGGGAATGGCATGGCTTTGGGAAATGGCATGGAGTTGGAAATGACAGGGGTTTGGGGAGTTCCATGGGCTTGGGAATGGCATGGGTTTGGGAAATGACATGAGGAATGACAGGGGTTTAGGGAATGACAGAGGAAATGTCATGGGGTTGGAAATGACATGGGGAATTACGTGGGTTTGGGAATGACATGGGAAATGCCATGGGTTGGGGGAATGCCATGGGTTTGGGAATGACACCAGGAACAACAGGGGTTTGGAAATGACATGAGGAATGACAGGGGTTTGGGCAATGACAGAGGAAATGACATGGGGTTGGAAACGACATGGGGAATGACAGGAGTTTGGGAATGACATGGGTTTTGGGAATGCCATGGAAATGACATGGGTTTTCCCATGAAATTGGGAATGACATGGGTTTGGGAAATGCCATGGATAACAACATGAGCTGTCTCATCACATGGGAAATGCCATGGGTTTGGGAATGCCATGGGTTTGGAAATTACATGGGTTTGGGAAATGGCATAAGGAATGACAGGAGTTTGGAGAATGACAGAGGAAATGACATGGGGAATGACATGGGTTTGGGAATGACACTGGGAATGACAGGGGTTTAGAAATGACATGGGTTTGGGAAATGCCATGGGGAATGACATGGGAAATGCCATGGGTTTGGGAATGACATCGGTTTAGGGAATGACATGGGGAATGCCATGGGTTTGGAGAATGCCAGGGGTTTGGGAAATGACACGGGAATGACATGGATTTGAGAATGACATAGGAAATGACATGGGTTTGGGAATGACATGGGGAATGACATGAATTTTCCCATGAAATGGGGAATGCCATCTGTTTGGGAATGAGTGACATGGGAATGCCATGGGTTTGGGAATGACATGGGCTTGCGAAATGACATGGGGAACGACGTGTTTGGAAATGACACGGGGAATGACATGGGGAATGCCATGGGTTTTCCCACGAAATGGGGAATGCCATGGGTTTGGGGAATGACTTGGGGAATGCCACGGGTTGTGCTATGACATGGGGAATGCTATGGGTTTGGGAAATGCCATGGGTTTGGGAAATGGCACTGGGAATGACATGGGGGATGCCATGGGTTTTCCCATTAAATGGGGAGTGCCATGGGTTGGGGGAATCACATGGGTTTGGGGAATGACAGGGGTTTGGGGAATGACTTGGGGAATGCCATAGGTTTGGGGAAGGCCATGGGTTGTCCCATGACATGGGGAATGCCATGGGTTTGAGAATGAATGACATGAGTTGTCCCATGACATGGGAAATCACATGGTTTTGGGAATGAAATGTGCTTGGAAATGACATGTGCTTGGAAATGACAAGGGGAATGCCATGGGTTTGGGAATGCCATGGGAAATTACGTGAGTTTAGGAATGACATGGTTTGGGGGAATGTCATGGAGAATGCCATGGGGAATAACATGAGTTTTCCCATGAAATGGGGAATGACATGGGTTTGGGAATGCCAGGGGTTTGGGAATGACGTGGGGAATGCCAGAGGTGTGGGAATTACATGGTTTTCCAAGCCCCTGACACAGACAATCCCAACAACCCCCCAGCTCTGCATAAGCAACACTCAAACCTTTCACCACACCTGTGGCATCTCCAAGGAAAAGCCACAGAATGCATCCAACTCAACTGCTGCACCCATGGGATGCTAAAATAACACCCTGGGAGCTTTGGGAAGAGAGCTGCCACTCCCTGCTGCATCAGGCACTGCCACCCACCCCTCCATGGCGAGGGAAACTTCACTTTTGGGCAGAGAAAAGTAGGAATTCCCAATTTCTTCCTTTGTAAGTGGGGCAGCACTGGCTCAAGGGAGCCTCCAGCACTGGTTGCTAATCATAGGCATCATAGCAACCACTTTCCATCACAAAACCTCTCTTCAGCTGGAGCAGCAGCTCCTGAGCCAGGAGGAGGGCTGGGATGGGGCAAGGAGACCGAGCCAAGAGGCTCCTGGGCTGCTCCAAAACTGGGAATCAACACAGCAAAGCCCAGGGCTCTGTCTGTGGGATTTTATCCCACCTCCCTTAGGGCCTCCAGCTGCCCCAAGCTCCAGACTGGCAGTTTGCAGCACTAAAGAAAAGCAGCAGGTTTTGCTCAGGCCTATGGTAACTGGAATTTTAGATCTTGGAAACAGAGTGGGGAAAGGGATGCTTCGGAAGAAGGGTGGAAAAAATACAACAAAATGAATAAAAACCCCTTCACGCTGATGAAGCAGAGCTGCAAAGGCTCCCAGGCCATCTCTTGCCTCATCCAAACCAAGCAGTCCTGGCTGCTTTCACACCTCAGTGTCAAGGAGCAGCCCCAGAGAGCAGGGGGGAATGGGAAGACAAGGAGGGGCAGCAGGGATGGATTGTTGGGTTAATGAAGTTATTGGGATTAATGACAGCAGTTCGTTATGCAGAATCTACACCCTGAAATGGAGTCAGATGACAGGCAGGAGTTTTGTAGGTGCTGGGCCACAAAAACCCCAAAATGACACAATTTCTCCTTCCTCACTGAAGGAAGCCCACGAACAAACATCTCCTGTCACACTGAAGCATCAAACCCATGGATAAATGCTACCCCAACACCTGGCCTTTACCAAACCCCTGCTAAGATCCAGGATATCTGCAAAATTTGGGTCCTAACCATGGGAATTCCTAGTTTTTCCCATTTCTACACCCTGAAATGGAGTCAGATAACACCAGCACAAAGGTTGTAGGTCCTGGGCCACAAAAACCCTAAATAATCCTCTTTTCCCTGCAACATTATTTGAAGTCTTACTGGAAGAAGCCCATGAACCAACATCTCCTGCTCACATGAAACATCAAGCCCATGGATAAATGCTCACCCTGCCCAAACCCCTGCTAAGATCCAGGATATCTGCAATATTTGGGTCCTAACCATTGGAATTCCCAGTTTTTCCCCATTTCAGATGCAGAATCTACACCTGAAATGCAGTCAGGTAACAACACCAGCACAAAGGCAGGAATTTTGTAGGTGCTGGGCCACAAAAACCCCATAATAATTCCTGTACCATTGGAATTCCCAGTTTTTCCCCATTTCTACACCCTGAAATGGAGTCAGATAACACCAGCACAAAGGCCGTAGGTGCTGGGCCACAAAACCCCCCAAATAATCCTATTATTCCTGCAACAATATTAAAAGTCTTACTAGAGGAAGCCCATGGACAAACATCTCCTGCACACATTGAAGCAACAATCTCATGGATAAATGCTACCCCAGCCCCTGGTCTTTACCAAACCCCTGCTAAGATCCAGGATACCTACAAAATTTGGGTCTTAACCATTGGAATTCCCAGCTTTTCCCTATTTCAGATGCAGAATCTATACCCTGAAATGGAGTCAGATGACAGGCAGGAATTTTGTAGGTGCTGGGCCACAAAAGCCCCAATTTCTCCTGCAACATTATTAGAAGTCCATGAATAAACATCCCATATCTGCTGCCCACATTGAAGCAACAATCCCATGGATAAATGCTACCCCAGCCCCTGGTCCTCACCAAACCCCTGCTAAGATCCAGAACATCTGCAGGATTTGGGTCCTAACCATTGGAATTCCCAGTTTCTCTCAATTTCTACACCCTAAAATGGAGTCAGATGACACCAGCACAAAGGCTGTAGGTGATGGGCCACAAAAACCCATAATAATTCCTATACCATTGGAATTTCCAGTTTTCCCCCATTTCTACACCCTGAAATGGAGTCAGATGACAACACCAGCCCAAAGGCAGGAATTTCGTAGGTGCTGGGCCACAAAAACCCCAAAATGATTCTATTTTTCCTGCAGCAATATTAGAAGTGTGACTGGAGGAAGCAGGATGGTGTAGTGGGGAAAAGCAGGGAAGTTTTGGGTTGCTCATGGAGCTGGCTGTGAGCAGCTGGGATGTTTCAGACCCCAACCAGGGGCCACAGGCCAGCCCCCTCACCCAGCCAACCCCACAGCCTAAAGCTCCTTAAATCCAAAAACAATCCGTGCTCCAGACCATCTGCGCTGAGCACCTAGGAAACTTCATAAAGAGAATCCTTTTTAGGAGGTCCTTTCCCTCCAGTTGCTCAGGATGGCAGGGTTGTAGGATGGCAGGATTTTCAGGATTGCCCTTTTTCCTTGCCCAGAGGAGCTGTCATGCCCTGGGCATCCCTCTGGAGATGATTTCAGCTGGAATGGTTCTGGTGCTGCACCCTGAGGATGCTCCTGAGCAAAGGGACAGGGCTGGGAGCCCTCCCCAGCTCCCACCTCATCCAGACATTGTTGCTCCCACTTATCGCAAAAAAAAATGCACAAACAACTAATAAAAATAAAATAAAAGAAGGGTCAGCCTCAATTTTTACAGTTTCCCACAAAGATAAGGTTTTACAACTTGCGCTTTAAACATTGTATTTTTCACGAGTCCTTCAGGAAAAAAAGAAAGCTTTGTGCTGGGGATGGAGGGAGGGAACAGGATGGTGAAGGAAAATGGAACTGCACAGGGATTTTCTCCTCCCCTCCTTCCCCAGGACAGCAGGGAAGGAGACACAAAGGCAAAACTCACTCTGCCGAAACAGCCAGCTGGATTTGCACAAATCCCACGGGAGTGCTTCATCCCCGGCTCACACCCCCCCAAAAAAAAAACCCCAAAAAATTAAAATTAAAGCGTCTCAGTGCAGCAGCTCCATCCCACATGCACGGAGCATCCCGGGCTCCTGCAGGATGCTCCGGGGAGATCCCGGGAAGGAGCCGGGATCGGCGTGAGCAGCCAGCGCTGCCGAGGGAAAAAAAGGAAAAAAAGGGGAAAAAAAAGAGAAGAAAGGGAAGAAAAGGGGGAAAAGGGGGGGAAAAAGGGGGAAAAGGAGGAAAAGGGAAGGGAAAAACCGCAACCCCACAACAAAGAGAACGCACATCAGCACAGGGAACGTCCCGTTCCAGCATCCCTCTCCTCCAGCCGATGGCTGGGAAAGGAGAGGTGGGATGTAAAGAGAAGAAAGACTGCAGGTTTTGAGGGTTGCAGCAAGTAAAGAACCAGGGGGTAAAAATAAAATAAAATGAAGCGCTTTCTCCAAATTCTCCGGGCAAGTTTGGCGCTCGGCAAGGCTTCGCCTCCCATCCCCATGCGATGCTGGGAGGGGATTTGAAAATCCCACGGCCGGGACGAAGTTCCAGCCCCGCTCGTCCCAGAAACTTTGCTGCTCTCCCGGCAGATCCCGAACTCCGGCTGGGAGCCGGGGGTGGGCGCAGGACAGCGGGCACCGCCGCTCGTTCACAGCGGGGATTTCGGGCAAAAACGACAAAGATTGGGCAAAGGAACCGCGGCGCTGGGCGAGACCCCCGCCCGAAATAACAGCAATGAGAGCACTGAAAAAGATTATTTTGGTTTAAAGCAAGGCGGGGAGGTTTGGGAAGGGAGAACGCGGCAAGAAGCGCCCCGGGAGGGGAAGGGAAGGGGTGATGCCCGCGCAGGGGTGATGCGCACACAGGGGTGATGCCCGCATCCCCCGCATCCCACCCGGGTGGATAAATCCCGAGGAGGAGCGGCGGGGCATTACCTGCGGTGCTGTCTCGGAGCCCGGTGTCAGCGGCGACCCCCCATGCCCCCCCTGCGCCCTGCGTGAGCCGCGGAGGAGGAGGAGGAGGAGGAGGAGGAAGGGGAGGGATGCACTGACGCGGGCGGCGCAGCGCCCCTCGCCAGGTACCGCCAATTCGGCACCGGCAATTCGGCACCGGTGAAACTCCTCCTTGCCCCCCTCCCGACCCCTCCGAGCCCCCCAAAATCCCCTCTCAGACCCCAAAATCCCCTCTCGCCCCCGCCTGCCCAAGCCCAACTTCATCCCGGGTGCGCAAAGTTCAACTCCGCCTCGGCGCGTTTCGCTCGCGTTGGGGTTTCTCTCTCATTTTTTTAAAGGTTTTTTTGTTGTTGTTGTTAATTTTGTTGTTTCTCTGACCTGTGCGCGGGAGCAGCTGGCAGGGCTCGGAGCGGGGAAATGAATGATGGATGAGCGCGGGGAAAGCGATCCGGGAACGGCTGCCGGGAGAGACGCACGGACGGACACACGGACGGATGGATGGACAGACGGAGGTTCCAGCCCAGCCGCCGCTCCCCCGGAGCCTGTACCTGCCGATCCCCGCCAAACCCTTCCGTGTCCTCCCCATTCCGAGACCTCCCCACCAGCAGTTTTTGGGAAAATGGCCAAACTCCCCCGTTTCACCCCATTTCCTGCCGCCTTGGAAATGCCACAAAATGCACCTGCAGTGACACCGAGCCTCGCACCCAGGAGGTGAATCCACACTCCTGGATCCCAGGAAGGGCAGGCTTTGGGAGCTTCACCACCCCATCACAACCATTTTGGGTTAAAATGCTTAAATAAGGACAGTTTATGCTATTAAAGCCCGTCCTAGAGCCTTGCCTGGGAATCAGAATGGCTTGGATTGGATGGGACATTAAAAATCAGCTCATTGCACCCCCCTGCCATGGCTTGGGACCCTTCCCCTCCACTCACCTCCTGCAGAACAAGCAGGCAAATACCCCTTGCAGCAGCAGGAGGGGGTAATTAAGCCTTAATTCTTCTAATTACACCATTAGCACAGCGCTGGGGTTGATTGGCTGGAATTGGGCACAGGTCTGCTCTGCTCCTGCTCCTGGTCCTCCCTAAACTGGGGGAGCACCAAAGCCCCACCAAAGCTGGCCCAGCTGCAGGCACTTGGCAGCCCTGGCACGGCTGCTTTGGGGTTAAACCCCACAGTTTCTGGCAAACAGCTGAATGCAATGAGCTCTCTGCAGCCAATTCAGGTGCTGGCAGGTGATTCCCTCCCATCACACCTGGGCTGGGTCAGGTTCCTGCAGGAACCAACCTGGGGGTCACCAGGAGTGCAAAGGGTGCAGGTGTGACCTGGCTGGGGCTCTGAGCACCCTGATCTGGGGGTTCCTGTCTCCCCAGGGCTCTTCATCCCTTCCTTGCTTCATCCTCTTCATCCCTTCCTTGCCCTCTCCATCCTTGCGCCGTGCTCACCCCACAAAGCCAGCGAGTTAAGGAGGGGGAAAAACGCCCAAAAAAAGGGAGGAACCAAAGCAGAACCACAGGTGCAGGTGTGCCTCAGGCCCGGGTGCCTGCAGCTGCTGTGACTTTGCACAGGTGATGTCTCACTGAAAAATTCAGGTCAGGATTTTTATTTCGAAAGGTGCACACCTCTCCTGTGGCAGGTGCCTGTGCCTTGGCTTCACACCATGGATTTCTGCTCACATCCTGACTGGTCTGAGGATGTTTTACAAGGCTGGGCTCCCCCTGGCCTGGGCTCCCATTCCTGATGGAATACAGGCTCCAGCCTTTCCCATTAAAGGGGAGGGAGAGCTGGGGGGATTTCAGCACCCAGGCTCACAAAATACACAGAAATTCACTATCTTGTGCTCTGCTCCTCTGCCAGGTCCCTGTGCCTTGGCTTGGGGGATTTCTGCTCACATCCTGACTGGTCTGAGGATGTTTTTCATAAGCCGGTTCTAACAAAGCTGAGCTCCCCTGTCCTGGGCTCCCATTCCCGATGGAATACAGGCTGCAGCCTTTCCCATCGAGGGGGATTTCAGTGCCCAGGCTCACAAACCCCACAGGAATTCAGTATCCTGTGCTCTGCACGTCCCTGTCAGGGCTGGTTTCAATCAGGCAGGGCAGTGTGCAGGCTCAGAGAGCTCCCCGAGCTGCTGTTCCCCAGCTGGAGCAATCCATGGTGCCCTGAGAGCCAGCCTGAGGGAATTGTGCCTTTCCACAGGCTCAGGGCTGGGAAAAGGGGCAGCAGAAGAAGAAAGTGATGCTCTGTGAGCAGGGAGATGCTGCTGGGATCTCAACACCAAGCCCAAAGCTGCAGGGCTGGGATACCCTCCCTGCCATCCCAGCCCTTCTGCACAGCCCCATCACAGGCAAACCTGATTATTTTGGAGGCAGATCCCTTGTCCACGCTGCCTGCGAGCACAGAGCAGCTCAGCAGAGCCTTTCGCAGCCTCCTGGCACCACTCACTCAACCTTGAAATTGTTCTGCAGGGCTGCTCCCCCTCTCGTTTCCCACCCAGGCACGGAGCATTCCCTCATCCAGCTCTCCCCCTCTCTGCCTCTGAGAGCTGGGATCACCATTTGCCTCTAAACACATGAAATATCGCACGGAACGCAGGTGAAGCGCAGAAATGTGCAAAATCCTGCCCTGCTCAGGCACTGAATTGGCTCTGCTTGCCATGGAGCATGTTGTGCCACGGCCTCCAGGGTCTGCAGGGACAAGCAGCCCATGGAATGTGGTGCCATCAGTCATTTCCTCACACAGGAGTCTCCCACAAGGGTCCCTGGAAGTGCTTTCCCAAACCACCACCCTTTTTTCTTTTCATTTTTCAGTAAATAAGGGCTGTGTAAAAGTGCAGGGCTGTTTTGTGCTCAGGAACAAGCAGCCCATGCCCCCTGCTTCCATTTTTTGGGGGATTTTGTCCCCCCAGACCCCAAGCCCCAGGGGAATGGGGGCATCCTCCCTCTCCCACAGCATTCCAGGTGCAGGGTGGGTTGGGGTGGTGGCAGCTCCCTCCCATCCAAGCCACAGAATTAATTTCTAGAGCCATTCTGGAGTTTTCTTTTCCACCGCCACCTGTGCTGCGGCTGACACTGAGCTGGCTTTTCCAGTGTGAAATTAATTTCCAGGTCCATTTCACACAGGATTTTAGGGCCAATATTGGGATCGTGCTGGTTTTTTTAGGAATTTCTGAGTGAAGGAGGTTGGTGAGAAAGCCAAGCAAAGCCCAGGGAGTGCTGGAATTCTCTCTCTGGAGAAGAAAAGAACAGAAAGAGCAGCTGGGTTTGTTCTGCTTTTTTATTTAGAAATAGAGAAGTGCTGGGTTTCAAATTGATCTCATGGAGACGGCAGGAGGGGCAGAAACTGGGCTCACCTTTTCAGCCCAGACCTTGCAGAATTGTCCCCAGGTGGGGCCAGAAGGAGAGCACCTAGCTGGGCTGATTAGGGCCACAATGGGTTAATAATGGGGGTAAAAAATCCCCTTTGGAGCAGCTGGAAGCGCTTTTCACTGAGCTTGGAGAGGGTTCAGTGATGATCCAGATGATTTAGATCCACAGTGAGGGGGGGACACCTGTGGGACCACCCTGGGTCTCCTCATGCCACACACCTGGAGCACATTTCCCCTCCGAAATTGTTCCCTCCCCTCTTTGGGTTTGTTCTGTCTTCCTCAGCAGAGGAAAAGGTGCCATCTACAGGCACAGAGAATCCATGGACGGAGAACCCACAGCACAGCCCTGCCACCATACCCTCGGCTGGGCCACGGTGAAAAATGCGTATTTTATGATTGGCTTTTTGCAAATATTCAAATGAATATTATCTGTGTTGTGTTAGAAAGTTATGCTGTATTAATTTTTTAAGTAGTGTGTTAAATATAGTTTTAGGTCATAACATCATGTTAAAATAGAAACTATGCTATTGAGATACTTTTTTTAAAGAAAGGACTATCACTGAGATAGCAGCCACAGGACACCCGAATCTCTCAGAGAAAGAGAATTTATTGCTCCATTATCGAGTTCTTCCTGCCTTGCTCAGCCCTGAAGACTCAGTCAGGATTCAGAGGAAGAAGCTGACACTGCCCAGACAGAATTCTGTGTTTGAATGGAATTTATGCATCATCTGTGAGGTGTATGAATGTGCAACAGGCTGTTGCTTTTAAGGGTTAATCCTCTGTTAACGTGGGTCCTTTTTTGGGCTTATTTTGCCCAGAAAGAGGTGCCTGGACTGTCTGTAACTCTTTGTTTTTATTGTCTTTTATTGTCCTAACCCAAATTGTCCAAGTTACTATTATTCTAATTATATTATTATTTTTATAACCCTTTTATTACTATTAAACTTTTAAAATTTAAAAAAACCCCAAGTGATTGGAGTTTTTCACAGCCACCTTCCCTGCAGTGCCCTTGGAGCTGCTTGGTCCCTGTTTGGGGTCAGGGATCACCAGGGGGCTGTGCCAGGAGCAAGATGAGCTCCCTGCTGCCAGCCCTGGCCTTAGACCTGTGATAACCTCGCTGCTAACACAGTGAAATTCAAAATAAAAACCCAACAGAAGGTGACCACCCCTCTCCACAGCCTGGGGAGGACCAGCAGAGGAAACACAAAGGAACTTTGGGCAAGGGAATGCTGTGCCACTCACCCAGGGTCTCACACTGACACCCTGTTCCTCTTCTGCCTCGCTCTGCTTTTCAGCTGTCTCTCGTTTAACCCATTTTGATCAGGTGATTTCCATTTAACCCATTCCGACCTTTGTGATTTCAGGAGGCAAGCCAGGAAAACAAGAAGCTGCAGGAAGAATGGGATAAATTGTCCCCTGTGTGAGGTGGGGACAGGGGTGACAGGAGCAAGGGGGACTCCTGGATGGCTGGAAGGAGGGCGAGTGCTGGTGATGCCTTGGGAAGGCTGAGCTAGAACAGAGACCAGACAGAGCTAAAGAATAAAGCAGGGATTTATGGAAAGGAACTCCTCCATGGATGCACCTTGGGCAGCACAAGAGCCCAGCCAGGGCTGCATCCAAGATGGACCAAAATGGTCACAAAACGAACCCAGGATGAACCAAAATGGCCACAAAATGAACCAAAATGGATGACTGGGCATGGGGTCTCTCACTTTTATAAGTTCTGCATATTGGAATTAATTGTCCAATTCCAGCTTTAGCCCATGCAGTCCCATCCTTGTTTTTCTCTCTCCAGCCCACGTTGTTTGTGCTCTTGGGCCTGAGATTTGGATCATTTGTCCTTGCTCCCCAGCTGGAGCAGGAATTGTTTTGTCTCCCTGCTCTGTGCACAGAGCTCACCACCCCCTGATGTGAAGCCCAGACCCACACAGTAGAGCAGCACAGAACCTGAAAAATACAAAAACTAACAATTGAGGCATCATGAGGAACCATTGGGGAGCCCGTGGTGCTGCTGAAGGTTCAAGGTTGCCCCCAGGAGAGGAGGAAACCTCTCCCCAGGCCGTGCAGGTGGGATTACTCCTCTGACAGAGCCACTCTTGCTTTAAAAACCCTTCTCAGCTCCCACTCCTGCCCAGGAATGCTGCAGGAATTCTCACCCAGAGCTCCTGCACTCCCCCGCCCTGGCGTGATGAACGAGGAGGAAAAGTTTCTCATCTCGGTTTGTTCTCGCAGCGCCGTCCAACAGAGCACAAGGCTGTCTAATCAGGAGCTACAGTCCTTCACCATCTGTTTGGAGCCTAATTACAAATGCAGAAAAATAATGTGCTTTACAATTGCACCAGTAAATGCTGTAAATGATTTAAATGCATGCATATGTTCCCTGCAGAATTCAGCATGCATCTGCGACTTCTTCTGCTCACATTAGGCACACAAATCAAGGGAAAAAATACCCAGATCTGATGAACAGCATGTCCCTAGGATGGTGATTTTTATCCCTTTTTTTTTTCCCCCTGCTGGAATGGCAAACAGGGCTTTTTTGTAACAATTCATCCAGCAGCGTTTTTCTTTGCTTCCATTTTAAAAACTGTTTATCACTGCTGTGTAAATATAGTACAAATTACTCCATAAAGCAGGGAAAAAGGAGAACAGCAGCCGGGCAAGCCTGCAGCTGGCTGGCAAGGTTTCAAAGGCAGGGTTTGTGTTTTTCCTCTGGGGGTGGAGGGGCAGGATCAGCTCAGCCCCAAGGGCCCAGCGGCCACTCGTGTTCCAGGGAATCCCAGAATGGTTTGGCTTGGAAAGGGCCTCAAAGATGGAGCAGCATCGCGTTCCTGCTGCTCGTTGGGCACCACCAGGGTGCTGCTGAGGTGTTCCAGAGGTTCTTCCCACCGCCCAGGGGCCACGGCACTGCAGCAGAGGCTCTGCCAGCAAAGGCACCATGCTGTCCTGGTGCCACAGATGGACAGGGACAGCATTTCTGCCCTGGGGACACTCCAGTGAGGGGGGACTCACTACAGGACATGAAACACCACAACACACACACTGCTGCTCTCAAGGCCAAGGAAAGGGAAGTTTGTTTTCTGACTCCAACATTTATAGATTTCCAAAAGTGACAGTGGATTGGAGGGTGACAGTGCCACCTCTCCAATGTGACTGTAGGGGTCCGAGGATGAGGGACGAGACGAGGATCTGACTCCATGGTTCAGAAGGCTTGATTTATTATTTTAGATGTATATTATATTAAAACTATACTAAAAGAATAGAAGAAAGGATTTCATCAGCAGGCCAGCTTAGAAAAGGAATGGAATGATAACAAAAGCTTGTGTCTCAGACAGAGTCAGAGCCAGCTGACTGTGATTGGCCATTAATTAGAAACAACCACATGAGACCAATCACAGATGCACCTGTTGCATTCTACATAATCATTGTTTACATTTTGTTCCTGAGGCATCTCAGCTTCGCAGGAGGAAAAACCCTAAAGAAAGGATTTTTCATAAAAGATGTCTGCGACATCTCTCCAATGACACTGGACAAACCAGCAGTCCCTCAAATTTCTCCTCCTCCATAAAAGAATGCAAAACAATGAGTTATTTACAGAAAGTGTGTGAGAAAGTTTGCTACAAGAATGTAAACATCAGAAGGCTGAGAAAATCTTAAAAAATCAGGGTGACAGAGGACAGCCCAGGCAAGGCTTTGGAGAAAGCCACTTGCAGCTGATGTGAGCGTAGCCCACATAATAAAAAATATATAGCTGCATAACAAATTGTAACAAATTCTCTCGTGCACACTTTTGTAAATAATTATTGCATTACATTCTTTTTTGGAAGAAGAAAAATTTGATGAACTGTTGGTTTGTCCAGTGTTATTGGAGAAGTAGCACTGCTATCCTCCAATCTACTGGCATTTTTGAAAATCTATACATGTTGGAATCTAAAATTAAACTTCCCTTCTTTTTACCTTAAAAGTTCCAGTATCCATATAATTTTATTTTGTGTCCTATAGCTGAGGGCATGGGGTGATCACAGAAACAAAATCTGGGAATGCATTTTTAGGCAGGTGAGGGAGACACATGGAGGCAGCTCAGCTCCAGCCAGGGTCTGTCTCTGGAGCTCAGCCCTGGGGAGCAACTGCCTCCCCTAAAGCTCCTGGAGAACTGCAAGGCAGTTTTTGTGCCACTGTCATGTTTTATGAACATCCCTTCACTAGGGTTTTTCTCCTGAGAAACATCAGAAAAGAAATGTAAACAATAATTATCTGATTGCTTGGAATGTAGTTTGGAGGTTGCTTACCAACAGGTGCAGCTTTGATTGGTGTTATGTGAATTGTTTTTAATTAATGACCAATCATGGTTCAGCTGTGTCAGACTCTGATCAGTCACAAGATTTTATTATTCATTCCTTTCTAGCCTTCCGATGAAATCCTTTCTTCTATTCTTTAGTATAGCTTTAGTATATAATTTCTTTTAATATATCATAAAATAATAAATCAGCCTTTGAAACATGGAGTCAAATTCTCATCTCCTCCCTCGTCCTGAGGAGCCTCAGACACCAGCACAGGTGTGGATCCCTGCAGTGTTGCTCCTGGCTAGAGCACCATTCCAAGCCTTGGAGCTGGGCTCCATGGCTGCTTTGGTTGTCAAAGATGCATTTATCCCAGTTTATGCCAGGATCATGGGAGAAGTTTGGGTTGGAATGGATGATCACTTAGCTCCAAAGCCCTGCTGCCATGGGGAAAGAAAAACCTCAACCCACCTAGGCACAAGAAGCAGCTGTATTTTCATTTTACCCCAGATGCAGCAGCCTCATTCCACCCTCCAGCACCATTTCCCTCCTCAAGGTTTCCTTACCTGGAGCTCCTTGGCACGTCCCACACTGAGCAGGAATGTGGCTTCTCCCAGGCACTGCCATCACTTCCCTGCTGCTCTCTGCAATTCCCTGTAAATGATCCCTCAGAGGCCTGGCAGCCTCCATCCCCACACCATGGCATTCCATGCCCACACCTGCTTCTCACCCAGTTTGCATCTGCATTGATTTTCCTCCTCACTTATTAACCTTCCTCAGCTGCACGCCACCAAAACCAGAGGATAAATCCCCTTTCTGCTCACTCCCCCTGCCACAGGAATGCTCTCCAGGCAGTGATCTCAGGGCTCCTTGTCAGGGATCTCTCTGAGTTCACAATCCAAGCTGGGAGAGAGGGATGGCCACAAGGAAAACTGCAAGCTGGAACTGCATGCATCAGTGCACCTCCAAGAGAAATCATTCCAGACACCAGCAGTTGCACAGGATCAGGAATTCTCTTTATTAGCAACAGTACCAGATAATTGAGCTCTCCCTGCAGAGGAATTTGGGCTGTAACAAGGAGAGGAGGAGCAGAGATGCAAAGCAGTAAAACACCAAGCCAAATCTCATCATTCCTTGGACTGGGGTGAAATGCACGGGGTGAAGACAGGCTCACCAAAGACCACAAAGGGAATTTCTGGTTGCCAGCACCAGGCTGGGTTGGGCTTTTTGACCAAGTGCTGCATTGTTCCAGCAGCAGGGAGGGGATGGGAGCTCTGGCCCCAGGAGGGGCTCCCAGCACCCCAACCTCAGCCCTGGGGCAGTGACCAGCATGGATCCTGCTGCTCTCCCACATCCAGCAGCTCCAGGGCAGGCAGCAGGTGCTGAGAGAGCACCCAGGAATGGAGCATCTGCTCCTAACCCAAGGAATCCATTTCCACAGCCAGCACCCCTGAGCATCACTGCACTGCCAAGCTCTGCCTTTAGATCACTTCACCTCTCGCAGAGCATAAATCCAGCCCATTTGAGAAAATAAACACAGCAATCGGATTTAGTCCAGGCTGTGCTGGCATATGGGAGTTTAAATGGCTTTAAAAGCCAGTTGTCTTTGGGTGGGCCATATTTTTGGGTGTCACAGTAGCTCACCCCTTTGAGAACATCTGGAGGCCATATGGTGCCTGTCTACAGGAATTAGGCAGATTTCTGCTGTGAACCTCATACCAGGGCCTCTCTCCTACCTCCTCCTGGCTTTCACAGAGAGCACAGACTGAAGACACACTAAAAAACTCAGGTTAGGCCCACTCAGCATTTCACTTGCCTTGGGGTCACACCACAGTCACAGCAAGAACAATGTTCCTCTCAGCTTGCCCTTGGAATAGTCCCCAGCACTAGTGGCACCATGCTGGGAGGTAGATGAGCCCTCAGTTCAATTTTATGTGGAAAAAATTAAAGCAAGAAAAACTCCAAGTGGACCATTTTCCCTTTTATATACATATAAAAATTATTTTTGTGCAATGATTGTATGAAATCTGTGCAAAAACATGCCCCAATCCCTGGGGCAGCTGCTATTTGTTCCCTAAGTTGTGAGCAGGTGCTCCAGGGCTCAAATCCCTTTTAGTTCAACACCACTATCACAGCTGAGTGAGGGGTGAGCCCTCCCTAAGACCACCAACCCCTGAAGGGCTGAACTCACAACAGTGCAGCACCAAGACCCAAGGTGGCCCCAAAAGCCCTGGGTTCAGTTTAAAGCCACTGGCACACGGGTAAGGGATGGTGTCCCTGAGCATCCTGGGGAGGATGAGGCTGTTTTGGTCCCTGCTCCATTCAACTGGGGAGTGACAGTGTCTGACAGAACCTTCCCAAGCACAGGAGATGCCCCTTCTCAGAAGGGAGATTTTCCCTCTGCATCCCCCCTGGATGCAGCTACCCCCCTGCCCAGACAGGCAGGCTGCCTCCAAACCCCAAACCCCCAAGAGCAGCACCACAAGCTGAGGGTATCCCCCTCCCTGGCTGCCCCCTCTACACGAGGTGCACCACGAACACAGCGCAGGCAGAGCCCAGAGCCAGCCCCAGCACCAGGTAGAAGGACATGACCACCCCTGCTGCCTCGGCCAGCTCCTTGGGCACGATCTTGGGGCCGTAGACCATGACCAGAGTGCCCAGGTAGCCGTTGCTGAGCCCCAGCAGGGCTGTGAACAGCACGGGGTAGATGTCCCTGTTGAACAGCACGGTCCGGACGTGAGCCCGCGGCTGGTAGTTGCTGAGGATGAAGAGAGGGAGGAAGATGGTTCTGAGGAGGACCAGGGCAGGCAGCAGCTTGCTCTTGGGGCCTGGCACCTGGATCCAGGCAGTGACCTGCCTGCCACACCAGTCAGCAAAGTTGTACAGCAGGAAACAGGTGAGGGGTGTGAAGTACTTGGTGCTCCAGGGGCTGCCCGAGGCTTTGCTGACTGACTCGATGTTGGAGGAGAGGGAAGGGAAGATGATGATGGAGATGAAGAAGACGTAGAAGAGGCAGAAGCCGAGGAGGGCAGTCTTGTGCAGGATGGGGCGGAGCGGGGGGATGCCAGCACTCCTTGTGAGGAAGGAGGAGGAGCTCCCGGGGCCTCCTGGCTCTGCCTGGTCCTCCACGGAGCTGTCAGAGGGCACAGTGACCAGAGAGGGGCTCTCCTTCTGGCTGCTCAGGTAATACCTGCAGAAAGAGACACAGGGGAGCATGGGGGAATGCAGCTGAGACTCGGAGAGAAGCTGGAGACACAGCTATGCCTGCTGGAACCAGCAACTCCACTGTCACATTTTCTGACAAATCCCTTTGCCAGGATTTCATCTCCTGGGAAGATGAGGAGCCTCAGCTTCTCCTGTGTTTGCTGCTCTGAAATGTGGCCTGGAGATTGTTTATCCAAACATGTGAATTGTTTTCAACTAACAACCAACCACCATCAGCTGTGTCACACTGAGGATTCAGTCAGGAGTTTTTTATTATTCATTCTTGTTAAGCCTTCTGTCTGTATCTTTTCTCTTTCTTTAGTATAGTATTCTTTAATATAAGCACATAAAATAATAAATCAGCCTTCTGAGAACATGGGGTCAGATTTCTCATGCTGGGGACCCTCACAAACACCACACTCCACCACACCTGCAGCTCCCAGCTTGCACAGAGAGGTGACCCCTGCACACGCAGCATCCCCTGTCCCCATCTCTCTGCACCCTCAGTGCTCACAGAGGGGACCCCACTGCACGCAGGCCCTTGGGGGCTCTGGGGGCTACAGGCACCAACCAGACCAGTGGCAGACAGGATATGGGGACACTCGTGGCTGGCTGCCCCTGGGTGAGGGCTCTCTGCTGACTCCACACATTTTGGGAGAGGCAGCACTGGGGGCCCTGGGAAAGCTTGGCAGAAACTCAGCCCTGGGCTGAAGCTCGGTTTCAGCCTGTGGTTTTGGTGAAAGGGGAAGCGCGGCTGGTGACAGGGACAGGGCAGGGAGCAGCAGCAGGGCCAGTGTCCCGTGGATCCCCAGCCATCCCACTGCAATCCCTCTGTGGGAGGCCCTGGCAGGCTGGCACCCACCTGGAGTACTCCAGCCGGGGCAGCAGCAGGTACACCACGATGCAGATGACGATGAAGATGTCGGCAGTGAGGAAATAGGCCAGGGCGCTGTCGGTGACGTCGGCCGCCGCTGCCAGGTCTATCACGGAGGCCACGGCGCTGATGGTGCCACCCATGGCCTGGCCTGCGTGCGCCAACAGAGTGGGCACAGTGAGGGACACACAGCAACAGGGGCACCCAGAAACTGCTCTTGTGACATGCACAGCTCCCCAGGGAGCACTGCCCCACAGCTAGGGCACAAACACGCTCCTCTCCACCTCCACAGCCCAGGTGCCATCCTGCACCCCTTCCAACACAGCTCCCCAGTCCTTCTGCTGGGTTTGCAGCTCCCCAGTCCTGCAGAAACAGCCCAAACCCTTCCCAAAGCCTAAACCTGCCTTCCCACCAGCACACACAATCAGCCTCCCTTCTGCACTCCCCCAGATGGGGATTCAAGGCACCAGGGGCAGGAATGCCATCTCAGGGATGTGGTGCTTTCCTTCCTGGAGATAAACTCATTAAAAACACTCCTGTCTTGGCCCCAGGAAAAATCTCACCCTCCTGATTTTTCCCCCCCTCCTTCTCCTCTTGGTTTGTCAAGCATTCCACAGCATATTTATAATGTTATCAATGCTCCAGGGAGCTCATCACTCACGGCTCCCAAGCTGCCCCTCATCACTCATGGAAACGCTGATCAGAAAGGAGCAAACAAGGCAAAGCTGCTGGAAACGACAGGGCAGGGGGATGTCACCTCCTTCCCTCCTTTCTCCTCCTCCTCCTCCCTGCACCCAGCAGCACTCCAGGGTCACTTTATGGCTGTTTACAGAAACCAAAGCTCATGTGACCGAGCAAGTTTCTCCTCCAGCAACTTCCCTTTATCATTAGGGCAAAGTTAAGCTTCTGAACCAAACCCCCACATGACAAAACCCCCAGAGAGAAAACCACAGAGCCGAGCAGGGAAAGCCCACGAGCACGATCCCAGTGGGATCAGCCAACCTGAGAGCAGGGCCTGCAGGTTCCTCATGGGGAAGCAGCTGCTGAGGCCGAAGATGCTGCTGGAGAAGACGGTGGAGGCACTGCTGACCACGGCCACGCAGCCCACGGTGAGGGTGAAGAAAGGCGTGGTCCAGGTGGAGGTGTCCACCTTGACCAGCACGGTGATCACCAGGAACACAGCCAGCATGACAAACAGGGACGACAGGATCCGCACGCTGGCAGCAACCCTGGGCACAAGGGAGGGAGTCACTGCTGGGCCTCAAACCACAGCTGAGGGTCAAACACGGGACAGGGGCAACTCCTGTGCTGGCAGAAGGGTAAAGAGAATAAAGAGAGGTGGGAGCAGGTGAGGGAGCTGGAATCTGGATGTTAGCCATGCAAAGCCACGCCTGCAAGCATGCAGCAGTTTGATGTGGGATAAGGAAGGGTACAGATGAAGGCAGGAGGCTGTTTGAGGCTTAAGCCTCAACAAGGAGCAGCTGGTCCATTTCTCATCCCAGTTCAAGGGCTGGTAAGGCCAGGGCAAGGTGCTGCTCCTACCTGGATGAGCCTGGCTTTTGCCAACCCTGATGACAATAAAGTATTTTTAAAAGGCAAAACCTTTTGTTTCCAAGCAATTAACCAAGGAATTCATTAGGAATTCATTTACTCAAGCCAACTGCAGGCACTTGTGGAGCAAGGCACTTCTCCCACTTCACCTCAGCTGGCTGCAACTCAAGGAGGGGAATTTTGGCTGCACAGGGAGGCTGAGCTCAGGATGCCCTGTGGTTTCCCCCTGAGATGGGAAGCTGGAAAGAAGACAGGAGCAAAGCCAGGGAGCAATGTGGCTGGGGTACTTGGGATCAGAGCAACACTTACTTGTTGACAAGCAAGAAGTTTCCAATCAGGCACAGCACTGAGGGTATGGTGGAGGCAATGGAGATGTAGCTCTCAAAATAGTCCTGCCAGGAAAAAAAAAAACAAAACCCAAATAAAGTAAAGAACGTTGCAGGGGGAACAACACATGAATTTCAGGTCTTGAATATGACACAACAGGGAGTTATGGGGTGTAGGTGTCCACCTTGCAGTGTTGGAGCCCATGCTGCAAATTGCTCGGGGCAATGGGAATTCTGGGATTTGCCCTCCCATAGCCCTGGGACACAAATACAGAAGAAAAAAAACAAACAGTGAAAGAAAGAGCTGTCATGGTGCTGTGCACCATCAAAGTGTGGCTGCTCCCCCTCCTCTCCTCTCCCTTGGAGGGGCTCAATCCCATTTTTTTGCTGCAGGAATCTCAGCCAGCAGGTAGGATGAAGCCCACAAACAGGAGGATGACCTACATGTCCACCCCTATCACACCAGGTTCTCATTTTCTGCACTTATCCAGCTCCAGAGATGGGGTCTCATCACATCCAACCAGGAGAAGGCACTTGGCAGGTTCTCTCTGCACAGTTCATTATTTTTTACAGCTTGGCATCATATTTAATCAGTTTACAAGCACATTCATCTCTTCTCTTCCTTATCAGGAGCTTCACTGGAAGCAACAGGAAATCTAATAATCACTCCTAGAGGGTCCAGATAGGCAGAGACTTAAATCTCTGTGCTTGTGGCATCAGCTCAGCCAAGCAGGAGGTTCAAAGCTCTGCGGCCACACGATGAATCAGGAGAGAAAAGACAAAGCAAAACACAAAGCTGGCTGCTAAAACTGCAGCTTATTTACCCACCTACTTAAAACAAACCTCCAAACCATCCTGGGGATACTCAGTGCTTAAAAAGTTAATTTGCTTCTGCTTCTGGGGAGGAAAAGTGACTTTCTGATGCTCTGCACCAGGCAGAAGTGTGCTCACAGTACATCCCAGGGAAATATTCATTCATTCCCACAAATGGGCTCACACCAGCAGTGAGGAGAGTGCTTCAGAGCCCCTGCACCACATTTTTAATGCAGCAGCAGAATGGTGGGTGGCAAATGCAATCCATGCCTGGACCAGTGGAAAAGATCAGGTTCCACACTCCTCTCTCCTCTTGCTGGGTTTTAATCCATGTGCAATGGCAACTCTTCTCCCTCCTTGGGTTTTCCCACCCTTCACGGATATGCTTTCATTTTTGGCACTACAGGACATATCCAGTTCTTCTCCCTTTCTGCTGAGCCCTTCAAATAAACCCCAAAGCCAACCTGACATCTTCGTCCCTCCCACATGCAGGTCTGATGGGGAAAAGTGTCATCATGGAAGTGTTTAACCCCACATTAACTCCAAACACGCTGCCACCATGCCTCAAAAGCCCCAAACCAGAAAAGAGCATCACTTTACTTCAACCCAGTCCAAATACAGGTAAAAGGCATGACCACAAGATGACTTGAAGCATCTTCCCTGTGGCTATTTTGTAAATAAATACCGAATAAACTTTTCCCTCTGGGGCAGGGGAGACCCTAGAGGATGTTCACTAACCTTCTGGGGAAACAGAGGAGGAAAACGAGCCTGTTAGGAAGGAGGACAGGTGATTTTTTTCTGCCTCCAAAGCAGCACTCACCCGCAGGTCCGAGGCCGCCTGCCCCGCCGGGCCGGGCTCATCCGAGCAGTTCTGCAGCTTGTACCTCCAGTAGTGCTTGGCCGTGATGAAGAAATTCCAGGGCAGGAGGGAGCCGATGCCCAGGAGGAAGAATATCAGGTAGGCGCCGTGCCAGCGGTCCCTGGGCTTCTGCAGGCTGTACCCGCTCCGCACGGCATCCTCCAGCAGGGGCTCCTGGTCCGGGGCAGGGCTGCTGCCTGCCGGGAACATCGTGCTGGGAAAAACAACAGGGACATTGTCACACCAGGGCCCTTCCACTATCCCAGGCTGCTCCAAGCCCTGTCCAACACATCCTTGGGCACTCCCAGGGATCCAGGGGCAGCCACAGCTGCTCTGGGCATTCTCTGCCAGCGCCTCGGCAGCCAAACACTGAAGGAGCGAGGGAGGGATGGGAAGCCACGGGGAAAGAGACTCAGCACATACCACCCGTAATTCCACCCATAATTAATAATTAACCCGTCCACCCTTGGACTTGCAGGAGTAAGAAACCTCGCTCAGCTCATGCCACGCTCCAAAAAACACCCAACAGCAGCTGCCAAACCCGCAGCGCCGTCGGGCTCGGCAGAGCAAGGCGCAAACTCGTAGTAACGCGGCCGGGCTTTCGGAAAGCACTTGTAAACCGCTCGTAAACTACTCCAGCACCAGCGCAGCGCGACGTCAGCCGGCCGTGACAAATGACTCACAGAGACACACGGCATCATCACCAGGCGCAGGAAAAACACCTGAAAACGCCGCAGGAGCCGGCCCGGGGCACCGGCACCCTCAGAGCCTCCCGCCCCGGGGCACCGGCACCCTCAGAGCCCACCGCGGGCCAGGCACAGCGCGTGGGAGGCGGAAATGCCGGAAACCGAGGATTTTGCGGACAAATCGGGAATTTCGACAGCGGGGAGCGCCGCTCCTTCCCTCCCTCCCCGCAGCCCCCCGTTCTACCCACGCGTCCCCGCTCCGCCCGGCCCCGATACCGCAACACTTACGCGGGTCCCGCCCGGCCCGGCCGCCTCCGCCGCCTTAGGGCTCTGCCCCGCCCCGCCCCGCCTTTGAAGAGAAGGCCACGCCCACCAACCACATAGACACGCCCCCACAGTGATTGGACACGCCCCTATAGGGCTTGGCCGCGCCCCGCAGGAAAAAGGCGGGAGGCGCGGGCTGGCCACGCCCCCTCAGGGCTGGCCACGCCTCCTCCGTTCCAAATACCTGTAATAAAATGGTTATAAAAATAGCAATATAATTCGAGTGATATTAATTTGGACAATTTGGATTTAGGACAATATGAGGCAATAAAAACAAAGAGTTATGAACAGTCCAGGTGCCTTTTCTGGGCAAAATAAGCCCGAAAAAGGCCCCATGTTAACAGAGGATTAACCCTTAAAAGCAACAGCCTGTCGCATATTCATACACCTCATTCAGGATGCATAAATTCCATTCAAACACAGGATTCTGTCTGGGCAGTGTCAGCTTCTTCCTCTGAATCCTGACTGAGTCTTCAGGGCTGAGTGAGGCAGGAAGAACTCGATAATGGAGCAATAAATTCTCTTTCTCTGAAAGATTCAGGTGTCCTGTGGCTGCTATCTTAGTGGGACTACCTCATTCCTCTCTTTTTAAAAAAAGTATCTCACATAGCATCGTTTCTATTTTAACATTATGTTACAAACTAAAACTGTATTTAACACACTACTTAAGAAAATTAACACAGCATAACTTCCTAACATAACACATATAATATTCATTTGAATATTTGTGGAAAGCCAATCAGAAAATACGCGTTTTTCACAGGGCCCGAGTTCAATGTGCCACTGCAGGGATTTGGGGGGGTTGAATTGGAAGGGGAGATAGCAAACTGGGAGTTTCAACGGGAGAAGGAAAGGGGGAATTGGGCAGAGTTGGACCAACCTGGTGTGATGTCCCAAGGCAGGGACAGGTGGAACAGGACTGTCTGTAACACTCTTTACAAGGAAAACAACTCTGGCAGGGCTGGGCATTTTCCTGTGGCTACGTTATGATCTCTGTGCTGGCAGGGCAGCGGTTTCATCCCCATTTTTCCTCCCTGCCTGCAGAATTCCCGCTCCTGCCCAGAGCACGGACAGTGATGCCATCTCCTGGTGGCAATGAGGTGAGCTGAGTGGCCAGGCAGGGACAGGGGGCTCCTGGAGCTCCCTGCAAACCCTCCTGGCTTACTTCCTTGCTGGGACTTTACCAAAATAAAAATTCTCTCACCCCCAGCCAGTGTGGATGGTCAGTTTGCACATCTTTGCTCTTTGTTTTGGTGCATGGAACTACTTAGAACATAGACATTAGCTCAGATAATGTATTACTTTTAGTACAAAAATGAAAATGTTTATTGTGCCATTAATATAGAACATGCAATCTGTGAACTGTAGGCATGCATGGACTAATTTTTATTTGTTGCAACGTCAAACAGGGAATGTTTTGACCAGAAATGTCACTGTCACTGTTGTATTTTCTGGAAAAATCTCTTCGCCAGGATTCTTCTCCTGGGAAGCTGGGAAGCCTCAGAGAAAAATTAAAACAATAATTATCTGATTGCTGCTCCTGTGTTTTGCTGCTTTGGAATGTGGTTTGGACATTGTTTACCAACAGGTGATTGTTTCATTAGTTTCATGTGAATTGTTTTGACTTAATGGCCAATTGGGGCCAAGCTGTGTCAGACTCTGGAAAGAGTCATGAGATTCATGACTTCTTTTAGCCTTCTGTCTGTATCCTTTCTGTATTCTTTAATATAATATAGTATCTTAAAATAATAAATTAGCCTTCTAAGAACATGGAGTCGGATCCATCATTCCTTCCTTCACCTGGGAACCCCACAAATACAAGAGAGGGATCCCCAATCCCTGCAGAGGCCAAATCCAGCAGGAATGGTGAGTGATGAACAGCAGAGTGGCAAGCAGATTAAGCAGATGGTTTCCTTTTTTTTTGTTTTTATTTTTTTTTATTATTAGACTAGGAAATATAATTTATTGCATAAAAATTAATTTGTTACAATAGGAATGCTAAACTTTATTTACAGTTCTTTAGTTTACAGAACAAACAGACGAGGGTTTAGAGGATGCCACTGGGCCCATCCCCTGGACATATAAATATGGAAAACACATTTTGGGGCAAGAGATGGACACTGCCAGACCATGGGAATGCCTTGGCTGGAGGAGCCCCTGGGAGGAGTGGAGGAGCGGGCACCCACGGAGATGGAGGCAAACCCTGCATCCCCCCTGCCCTGCTCCTGCTCCTGGTCAGAGAAACGGGGAGCAGCTCCCCAAAGATGCACTTCAGCCAAGCCAGGGCATGCTGCCTGCCCAAAGGAAGGGGATCAGAGATGGAGAGGGATGGAGAGAGGCACCCACGGGCAGGACGGACAGACAGACACACACACATCCCAGCACAGTGATCCACAGAGCAGAGAATGGGAGCCAGAGAGATTCCCAGGTGACCTGAAGGAGCTTCTCATCCCTCAGAGAGCCCCGTGGAGCTGAGGAAGGAGCCCTGGAGACCATGGGCAGCTGGATTGATCCACTGAGTGTTTATTGCTCTCCAAATCTGCTCTTTCTTCCTTAGCTCAGAGGGTCTCAGAAATGGTCAAATGCAACCCAAATGACGGATGAATCCCTTCTCATGGGGCACAGGAGCTCTCCTAGCAGCAGTTTTCCCACCCAGCACAAGGGGAAAAGATCCCTTCTCTCCCACAGCCTTGAAACCCAGCAAGGAGTGAACCCCAGGGACCCTGAGACAAGCAGGGAGCAGCTCAGAGCTTTCCAGCAGGGCCTCAGGAGTTGCCCACAGGAATGCTGCCATGTCCCAGCTAATACTTCCACTGTCATGCTCCCAAATACTTCCACTGATGGGGAACCCACAGCCTGGCAGTGTGACCTAGTCTAATCCTGAGCTTACCACCCCCTTCCTATCTTTTTTTAGTTTTTTTTTTTTTTAACAGACAAATTTCTAAGATACAGCACTCGGTGAGTAACTATTTCTACCTGCAGGCAACCTAATTTTTTTACCTTCATCAAGACACCGTATCTGAGTGAGGAACCTCGTTCCTGCCTACCACTGGGTTACTTCCCACTCACCCCACAGCTTCCCCATTGTTATAAAAAACCTGTTCCAGGGAAAAACAGGAGCTGCAGTGAGGGATGGAAACCTGAGCACTCCTCCTGTGAAACTGCTCAGCCTGGTTGGCAGCTTGGGAATACCAGAGTATCTCTCCCTGAATCCGTGCTGGAATACTGCATCAAAATCCAGGCAGGAGCGCAGGGACCTGAAGTGGAGGCAGTTTGAAGTGGCCACATCCCAGCCTGTCAGCCCCTGCTCTCCCCTGACCCCTCCACACCCATTTATCACCTCCCTCTGAGCCCCAGCCCAGGTTTGGGGTGCTCACTGCAAAACCCTGCTGGGTTTACAACACGCCCCCCTTTAGCCTCGAGTCTGGAGGTTGGCGCAGGACTGAAATCTTTGGTTTGTACTGAACTTGTGTAAATGAAGGCGTAGCCATCCTAAAAAGCTCCCCCAAACCATGCCAGGGAAGAATTCATTAAAAATACCCAGATCTGGATGCACTCTGCCCACCCTGAACCCTAAATCCAGGGCAGCATCCCTCATCCCTCCTTGCAGGTGGAGCGGGACCTGTCATTCCCACTGGAAAAGGGAGTTTGCAAGGACAAAAGCCTTGGGAAGGGTCTGAGCTGGCCCTGAAGCAAAGGGGTGGGGAGGCACTTCAACCTCTGGACTCCCTGGGGGTCCCAGGACATGTAAACATGTTTTCCTCAACTTGGATCACACGCTTTTCCCTACAAAAGTGTATCCATTGAAATCTCTCTCTGCCACCCTGACCACAGCGACGCTCTTGCTCTCACACACCAAAAAAAAAGAGATTTATAAATCTGTCTTTTTTTTCTTTTTTCTGTATTTTTTTTTAAAAAGGACACATCCAAAGATCTGGATAATAAATTATTTGCGTTTCCTAAGAAACTCTTTTTTTTTTTCTTTTTTTTATCTTTCCTATTTGCCTCGTTAAGCTGCCTGAAGCCTTTGACAGAAGTTAAGCCTGGATTGTATTCATCTCTTCCACGCAGAAATGCTATTAAAGGAGGAGGAGGAGGAAGGGAACCCAAAAACAAGAAGGAAAAGGAAAGCCCCCATCCCATTGACTCGAGAAGCCCTAATTCCTCCCCGTGCCACGAGGAGGAGGAGGAGGAATGCTGTGTAACACTTGGATTGCTTGTAAACGCTGAGGATGGGTCTCTAAGGCTGACAGTGGTGCAGGAGAGGTGCCCTCCCCGCTCAGGACGGATGTGCCTCCCCTTGCCACGGGGGGAGGACCCTTCCTCAGCCCCTGCTTCGTCCTCCTGGCCCCCCAGGCGTGGGGAGCAGCATCAGCAGTCCCCCTCCGTGGCCATGACCACCAGCATCTCGCTCTTGCCCATCTCCTCTAAGGCACTGGCCAGGGTGTTGAGGTCGCCGTCGTCCTGGTGCTCGGCTTCCCACAAGTCCAGGAGCACCCCCGTGGGGCTGGCTTTGGTGGCAAAGTAGTTCAGATACCTGAAAGGGAGAAGCAGGAGAGGGTTGGGCTGCTGGGGTGCCCCTTTGGAGGCGGCAGGAGGGAGGATGCTGGATTGTCACAGACATGTTTTATGGAAAATCCTTTCCTTAGGATTTTTCCTCCTGAGAAGCTGAGAGGCCTCAGGAACAAAATGTAAACATTGATTATCTGCTGCTGTGGAATGCAACAGGTGCATCTTTGATTAGTCTTATATAGTTGTTTCTAATTAATGGCCAATCACAGTCCAGCTGTCCTAGACTCTCAAGCTTTTGTTATACATTCCATTCTTCACCTTTCACATTCTTCTGATGAAATCCTTTCTTCTATTCTTTCAGTACAATTTTAATACCATATATATCATAAAATAATAAATTGAGCCTGCTAAGACATAGAGTCAGATTCTCATCTCTTCCCTCTTCCTGAGACCCCTGTGAACACCACCACAGTGAACCTGTTTGGAACATGAATTTGGATGGAAATGCTGTAACGTGAGTGCCAAAGCCCTGGAGAGACTGTCTGCAGTTTTTAGACAGAGCTGGCATTCATGCAAAAGCAATGTAAGCTTTGCTTTGCTGAAATGACCCTTTCTCCCTTAGGTCCTGGGGTGAAACCAGGTGGGAATGGCACAGCCATTGTCCCAGAGAAACAAGGGCCATTCAAAGGGACAGGAGACACAGGACTGTGGCACAGATGGATGCCAGAATAGTTTGGCTTGGAAGGGACCTTCAAGATCATCTAGTTCCAATATTTCCAGGGTGCTCCAAGCCCTGTCCAACCTGGATTTGAACACTTCCAGGGATGGGGCAGCCACAGCTTCTCTGGGCGCTCTGTGCCAGGGCCTCACCACCCTCAGGGGAACAATTCCTTCCCAATATCTCATCTAAACCTTGCCTCTTTTAAAATTTAAAATCATGTGCAAGGATAGAGATGGATACAACATATCCCCATTTATGGATGGACCTATACAGCAGGACACAACCCCTCTGGATGTCTGCAGCTGGCAGGGAGCACAGAGTGAAGCCTCCCAGCTGGGGAAAGCAAAGCCTGGGGACACCCACCGGTCCATGGAAAGCTTCTGGGCGAGAAGTCTCCAGTCGTTGCCCCTGGAGTTGGGAGCATCCAGGCTGTTGCAGATCTTCTGCCGGATGGAGAGGGGGATTTTGAAGGCGTAGGGTCCCACCTGGGTGGTGGAGGTGGAGGTGGAGGTGGCACCGCTGTGGTGGGAGCGGAGGGTGTCGGAGGAGCTGCCGTGCTGGAAGAGGAAGGACAGGGTGAGACACTGGGGAAATGTCCCAGCGTGTCCCCTGGTGCCTCCTCCCCTCCCCTCCCCTCCGCTCACCTCTCCCAGCGTGACGTGGAGCTGGAAGATCTGCCCCTCCCCTTCCACCTGCCGGACGCAGATCTTGCAGGTGAGCTCGGTGGAGGCCTGGCTGTACCTCTCCAGGGTGAAGGTGCAGTGCAGGGCTCGCTGGCTGCCGCTCCAGATGTGGTAGAAGGGGATTTCCTGTGGGCCAACAAAGCACGGGCTCAGCCACGGCTCCAGCAGCTCCCACCTCCTCCAGCCACCCCGTGAGGGCTGAGGTGGGACAGCAGGACCTTGTGGGAATCCATAAAATCAGAGGGTTTTGGGAAAGCTGCAGAAGGCAGACCTCAGAACTGTGATTAGAGCTTAGCAGCAGCCATGAGATTGGTCAGCAGAAAAATTATAAAGAAATAGAAAAGTAAGGACAAAGTAAGGTCTGTGTATTAAGGTGTCTAGAATAGTCAATATTCTTGTCTAGAATAACTCCCTAAGCTGCAGAAGAGTATATCTAGCTATATCTACTTTTCTAGTATATCTAGAACTTTCTAATGTCTTTAGACATACTTTTCTAGTATATCTAAAGACATTAGAAAGTCCTAAGCTTAATTATGGAGCTCTGTGCATTGTGTTCTAAGGCTCACAAGCAGGTATTGTATTTGAAATAAGCAAGCATTGTTTAACCAAAGGTACGTGTGCTTATGGTGGTTGGATAGAACTACTGTCAATATAGAATACTATACAGATATAAATACTGTCAATGTGCTTTTGCTTTGTGTGATTGGTCTAAAAACTTATAAAGTGAGTTGTAACATTGAGTTCTTGGTCTGCTGCTGGGGATGTGAGCTGATAACATCTTCCCATTGTCATAACCATGTAATGAGGCTGATGCTGGAAAATCAAACAGCTCAAGGCACGTTCCTAGCAGTTTGTGATTTGTACAGAGACCCCCGGCCAGTGACAGACCTCACAGAGAGCATCCCACCAAAAAGAGCAGGAAACCAGTCCCCTTTTTCCTCTAACCCTTTTGGGAGACAACTCAGCCCCAGAGCCCCGTGGTGCCTCGCTGAGATGTAGCTCCCAGTGTGGCAGCCCAGCTGCCCCAGGCCAGCCCTCACCTGGTACTTGGCCAGCAGTTTGCTCCTCCACAGCGCATGCGGGATGTCGTGGATGGAGAGGCGCAGGTTGTGGTAGCTGTCCTTGAAGGGCAGGGGCTTGGGCTCCTCCAGCAGGTACCCTCCCAGTGTCCTCTCCAGCTCCAGCACCTCCTGTGGGCACCACGACAGGCAGGGTGAGAGCCAGGAGAAGGGCAGGGGCTGCTCCTCTGCCCAGCGCCATGCCCAAAGCCAGGATGGATGGGGGAGAGGAGTTGCCAAGAAGAGACAGCATGGAGAACAGCTTTTGCCACCCCAACAGAACTGGCCACCTCATCTCATACACCATCCCCACCTAAAACTTGAATTTCCTAATGTGAGCATCTATAAATGTCTCCTTGGAGGATACAAAGCTCCAGCACAATGGTCAGGCACTCCCTTGAAGGGTGCCACTCTATCTGCTTTTAACACCATTCCTTCAGCACACCAGCAGCTTTTAGGAGAAAAAGACAAAGCCAGGGGCCAGAGCCCTGCCTGCATCCACACCTAGAGGCACCACATCAATCCCAACAGGCTGCACTGGACAAGTCACAGGGAACCAAAGAGCCCCAGCACTGGTGGGTCCAGGCAGCCAAAGCATCCAAACTCCAGCTTCCCGTGATGCACTCAATGTTATCTATGACATAAAACCTGTCACAGACATCTTTTATGAAAAATCCCTCCTTAGGATTTTTCCTCCTGAGAAGCTGTGAGGCCTCAGGAACAAAATGTAAACAATAATTACCTGCTGTTGTGGAATGCTACAGGTGCATCTGGGATTGGCTCATGTGGTTGTTTCTAATTAATGGCCAATCACAGCCAGCTGGCTCAGACAGAGAGTCCGAGACACAAGCTTTTGTTATCATTCTTTCTTTTTCTCTTCTTAGCCAGCCTTCTGATAAAATCCTTTCTTCTATTCTTTTAGTATAGTTTTAATGTAATATATATAATAAAATAATAAATCAGCCTTCTGAAACATGGAATGAGACGAGATCCTTGTCTCTTCCCTCATCCTCGGACCCCTGTGATCACGATCACAAAAGCCCTTCCAGGGCAGGGAGAGACATGGATCCCTGCAGGATCTATAAAAACCTGCCCATCAGCAGCCAAACCTCTTGTGTAATGCCTGCAGGAGGGGTCCCAGCAGAGGAGCTATACAACACCCTCCCTGTTTCCTTCAGAGAGGACAAGGAAGGACAGGCAAAGCAGTAAACACCTCATTATTTCACTGTGGTCACTTTGCAGGCAGTTGCATCAGGTTGGCTGCTCCCCAGGGTCAGGCCACCCTGAGAGGCACCAGGCAGCATCCTGCTGCCCGCACAAACAGCTTTGGGAAGGGGATATTTACCTTCAGAGCATCTGGCGTGTCCTCCAAGCAGTAGACCTTGAGGCTGTACTCCAGGGAGGTGCAGACAGTGGGAGCAAAGATGGCCAGCTGCAGCCTCTTGATGGCTGACCTGGAGTAGGACTCCCCCACAAAGACATAGGTGCCAAGCTGGTCCAGCAAAATGTGGCAGGACTTGGCTTCCAGCTGGCAGTAGCAGGGAGTGTTGAGGGTCTCCTCATCCAGGGTCACAACTTCCTACAGAGATGTCGCAGACAACTTTTATGAAAAATCTTTTTCTTAAGATTTTTCCTCCTGAGAAGCTGAGAGGCCTCAGGAACAAAATGTAAACAGTGGTTATCTGCTGCTGTGGAATGCAACAGGTAGATCTTTGATTAGCCCATGTTAGATATTTGTAATTAATGGCCAATCACAGCCCAGCTGGCTCAGACAGAGAGTCCGAGACAGAGCCTTTGTTATCATTCTTTCTTTTTTTATTCTTAGCCAGCCTTCTGATGGAATCCTTTCTTCTATTCTTTTAGTATAGTTTTAATGTAATATATATCATAAAATAATAAATCAGCCTTCTGAAACATGGAGTCAGATCCTCGTCTCTTCCCTCCTCCAAGAACCCCTGTGAACACGGTCACACAGAGACACCAAGATTGAGGGATGTTGAGGGATGCTGAGGGATGTCAGCCCATCATCCGAGGGGTTGTGCCTGCCCTCCAAGGTCTCTGCTGGCTGCAGAGCCTGGCTTGCCCCCTTACCTCCCAGTTTCCCTGGTGGGACTGTGTTTTCAGCTGGTAGATCCAGTCCGAGGAGGCGACGTCGGCGCAGTGGGGAATGGTCAGGACAACGGGGCGGCACAGGAGCAGCCCCGTGGGCCCACAGCTCACTGCAGGGCTCAGCACGGTCTGTGTGCCCTCAGAGGGCAGCCTGGGGAGGGACAGGGACACAGGTTGGACAGGGAACTCCGTGGTGGCCAGCGAGGAGGGTGGGTGGCCAGCGGGGTGACTTACAGGGCGGTCTCAGCCTTGTTGAGCACCAGGTACATCTCGTAGAACTTCCCCTGGGGGATGGCCCCGTGGGGCACCAGCAGGCTCACCCCTGCAATGGCACACACAGGGCTCAGTCATGGGCAGTGAGGGAGAAACCACCCTCCACCCCAGCCAGAGAGCACAAGGAGAGCTGGGAGCCAGGGCAGCACGGAGAGGAACACCTCCAGGTCACAGAAACATGGAATGCTTTGGGTTGGAAGGGACCTTAAAGATCATCCAGCACCCTGGCCTTGGGCAGGGACACCTTCCACTATGCCAGGCTGCTCCAAGCCTTGTCCATCTTGGCCTTTCACACTTCTGGGAATCCAGGGGCAGCCACAGCTTCTCTGGGCTGTCCCATGCTTGCAGGGATGAGCCAGGCCAAAGCTTTTCCTTCACTAGGAAGGAAAATCCTAATCTTTGGGGGTTTTTGCAAGGTGCTGGCCCTGGATCAATGGCAGGGAAAGACCAAGGCAAGCCCAAGGAGGCTGTAACCTCCAGCCTGAGATGCCTGGCTTGGGAATGGCTTCCTGCCTTCCTTCCCTGAGCCACGTTTGGGACAGCAAAGAGCTGTTCACACAGGGACAAGATGATGGTCCAGCAGCCACACAATCCCAGCCAGCAGCTTACCTGTGCCTGGCACGGTGAGCCTTCCCCCCAGGTAGCCAAATGTGCCACTGGCACTGTAGCCATGCTCCCGGGGCAGGCTGAGGAGGTGCTGGGAGCCCAGGCCTTTGCTCCTCACGTTGGCAAAGTGGCCGTCCCTGGCCATGTCCCCCGGGTAGGTGCCGGTGGCAGGGACCCCCCCCAGCAGGTCTGTGCCATCGTGCAGCCCTGGCGAGGAGGAGGAGGCGGTGGAGGAGTTGTAGACCTTGATCTTGAGGCTGGGCAGGGGGTCCAGCAGGGGGGAGTTGGTCATGGGGATCTTGTCAGAGGAGTCCTGCAGGGCGTACATGGGGCCGCGGTACACGCCCGCGCTGGCCGTCAGGTCCGGCTGCATGGATGGGTGCAGCAGCTGGGGGTTGTCTGCAGGGACACCAAACACAGATGGGGGATGAAGACAGAGGTGGAAGCAAGGGCATGGAGAAGCACTGCTTGAGTGGGAGACATCACAGAATGGTTTGGGTTGGGTGGGACCTTCTCATCTCATTCCAAACCCCTGCTATAGAACACCAGACCAAGCTGGTGCAGCAGCTGGGGGTTGTCTGCAGGGACAGCAAACGCAGGTGGGATGAGGACAGAGGTGGAAACAAGGGCATGGAGAAGTACTGCTTGAATGGGAGACAGCCCAGAATGGTTTGGGTTGGGTGGGACCTTCTCATCTCATTCCAAAGCCCTGCCATGGGCACCAGACCAAGCCGCCCTGATTCCCGCCATCAACACCTCACCACTCCCACTTCAGCCTTCAAAATTCAGTATATTCCCTTGGGAAAACAAGACTGGCAGCCCAGTGAGGATCCACCCTCTCCTGTCACTTTGTTTCTGCTGGCCCTAAGGCTGGTGAAGACCTCCATGGCTCTTACCATGCCGGGATGTCTTGAAGTTGACGGGGTGGAAGCCCCCGGTCAGCGCGGCCGAGGAGTCGGTGATGTCCGTGTCGAAATCCCGGCGCCTCCTCCGGTACACCACCACCCCCACGGCCATGAGGATCACGATGAAGACAAAAATGGCCACCACCAGCCCGGCGTACAGGGCCACATCGCCCGTGGCCTCCAGCACTGAGGGGGATTAAAGACACGGAGGTGAAAAAAGGGGCAGCAGAAAAGAACATCAAGACCCGCCATCACTCCCCAGTCCCACCACTGGAAGAATGCTCCCTGGGCCTGCTGGAAAGGCTGGCAAGAGGATGGAAAGTGTTTTCCAAGAGTAGGAAGTCAAGATCAATGCCAGAGAATGAGATGGAGGTGAAGCCCTTAGATCTTTTGAGGACACCTGGCCACAGCTCGTGGAAACTTCACCTGAGCACCAAGGGTCTCAGAAACGTTGGGTTTGTGCAGCTCAGGTTCATGAAGCTGTGAGCAACTCTCACATCCTAACAGGACAACCCACAGGAGTTTTAGAGTGGGCTTTAGTTGTTCCATCTTCCCACCCTGTCCTTGCCCAGCTGCCAGGGAATGCCTACCATGAATTCAACAGAACAAAACCACAGGAACAAACAAACCAAAAAAAAAAAAGAATGGCCATGAAATGAGCACTTACGGTGGCTTTTGGGCTCGTTTAGAATTCTTTTATCTGTTAGGAAAAACAAAGTTAGAAAAGAAAAAGGTGAAGGTGATGATGGGGATGAGATGAAACAGAAAGTGGGAGGTAAGCCAGCCCAGGGTGGGGCGTGTGGGAAATCAACATCATTCCCCGAGACATTCCAAAACCCAGGTAAAAGCATGGTGACAAGAACATCCCCGTGCCCAGGAAGTAAAGGGGACAGTGGTGTCACACAGCAGCAGGTGGCAGCATTGGCTGCCTGCAACATGCTCACTCACAGGTAGCAGCACCATTACCATCATTATAGATTTATTTCTCAAAAAAACACCTCCAGAACTCCCAGCAGTGAGCCAGGGAAGGTGTTTTCATGGTGTGGCTGAGAAACCCCACCTGTTGCTCTGCCTACCCACAACCAGCTTTATTCCAACAGAAACCCCAAACCAACAGGGGCGGGACAGGGGCCTCAATGCCAGCAGCACATTCAGATCCCCCAAAATCCCCAATATCTCTTCTTCCAGGTAAGAAATAACTCTAGAAGGGGCAAAATATGCTTGAAAACACCTTTTTAAAGGTGTTTTCAGTGCTCCATCAGCTTGGAGGCACAGCCAACAAAGCGTGGCCAATGTCAGAGCGCCACAGGCAGAGTGGCATCCCCTGTGGCACGTCCCCATGCCCGTGGGCACCCTGCTGGGTACTCACTGTGCAGGCAGAGGCCGTCAGTGCAGTTCTTGGAGTCCAGCAGCACGCCGCTGCAGTCCTTGCCGCCGTTGCGGGGCGCGGGGGCCGCGCACTCGCGGCTGCGCCAGTGGGTGCACTCGGTGCTGCACGCCGACCACTTGCTCCACTCTGTCCAGGCACCATCCACTGTGGGCACAGACACAGCAGGGTCAGCAAAACCCTCCCACTCTGGGGACTGTTATCCCAGTGCTCCTAAAGAGCAGCTTGTTCCAACCCATGGGCAGCGGCACCTTCCAATAACCCAGGGTGCTCCAAGCCCCATCCAACCACTGACCACTTGCTCCACTCCGTCCACGTGCTGTCCACTGCAGGGTCAGCAAAACCTTCCCACTTTGGGGAGTGCTTCTAAAGAGCAGCTTGTTCCAACCCCCTGCCCTGGCAGGGACACCTTCCACTATCCCAGGGTGCTCCAAGCCCCATTCAACCTAGCCTTGGGCACTACCAAGGATCCAGGGGCAGCCAAAGCATCTCTGGGCAACCTGTGCCAGGGCCTCCCCACCCTCACAGGGAAGAATTTCTTCCCAGTATCCCATCTAATCATGCCCCTATGAAGCCATTCTGAATCCTGTCTGTGTCAAGCCTTTCTCTGTTCTGCTGCCACTCCAGGCCCCTGTAAGTAAACTCTCTCCGTGTTGCTTGTAGGTTCTCTTGAGGTACTGGAAGGCTGCAATTAGTCCACCTCAGAGCCTTCTCTGGTCCAGGCTGAACAATGCCAACAATCCCGGCCACAGGCAGCGTGGGCATGGCCGTGCCTGAGCCCTGCTCACCTGGGCAGAGGGTGGTGCAGGTGATTTTCTGGAAGGGCTGCCCGTCGCAGAAGGAGCCGCCGTTGAGGGGCGCGGGGTTGGTGCAGGTCCGCGTGCGCTTCTGCCAGCCCCGGCCACAGCGGTTGTTGCACGGAGACCACTCAGACCAGGTGGACCAGCCACCATTCACTGCAGAGGACAGGGGCAGAGTCAGCTCTGGAGCCCAATCCATCAGCTAAGCCTCGGGCAGGAGCTAAGCCTTGAGTTCTTATACCTTCAGTGACCCCCTGTTACAGCTCAGCCTCGTGAAGAGCAAACCACAAAATTCCCTCTTGTGTCACCACCCCGTGCCCGAGATGCTCAAGACTGCTTTGGTCCTTTTTCCACTTGGCAAATATTTTTTGTGTCTGGCCCTGAGGAGATCTTTGATTTCACAGCAAAGTTCAGCCAAATACAGCTTTCCAGCTGCTTTGAGAGTCAGAGCAATCCATCTGGATCCAACCTCCATCCACCCTCCCACCTGTCGCAGACAACTTTTATGAAAAATCCTTTCCTTAGGATTTTTCCTCCTGAGAAGCTGAGAGGCCTCAAGAACAAAATGCAAACATTATCTGCTGCTGTGGAATGCAACAGGTAGATCTTTGACTGGCCCATGTTAGATGTTTGTAATTAATGGCCAATCACAGCCCAGCTGGCTCGGACAGAGAGCCGAGACACAAACCTTTGTTATCATTTTTTGCTATTCTATTCTTAGCTAGCCTTCCGACGAAATCCTTTCTTCTATGCTTTTAGTATAGTTTTAATGTAATATATATCATAAAATAATAAATGAACCCTTCTGAAACATGGAGTCAGATCCTCATCTCTTCCCTCATCCTCAGACCCCTGTGAACACCATCACACCTGTGACTACCCAGTTGAGAATGCTCGGAAACACCTCCACCCCTCCACCTCAAACCTCTCCTTACTGCCTTGGAAGCCATTGGAGGCTCCTGTTCTGCAGATATTGGTTATCACCATGCACTAATTCCCTCCTAGCATTCCCAGAAGTGCCCATAGTCCCCCTTGGCTTGGGGGCACAGCCAGCACCACAGGTCCCCTTGTGGGCCGGTACCATAGACGATGACAGCGGCCGTGGTGCTGCGGCGCTTGGCCACGATGTTCTTGGCCATGCAGGTGTAGTTGGCAGTGTCCAGCAGCCTGGCCTGCTTGATGATCAGGTTGTGATCGATGGTGATCAGGAAATTGGTGTCCTGGCTGGGATCGATGACGTCCTCGTTCCTCAGCCACTCCACCTGGCATGAAAGGAAGGGATGGGGATTAAGCCATGACCAAGATCAAAGATGTCCTCAGCACTTTAACCACTGAGTGGACAACTTTGCCTCTGACTGGATTTATTTCTCCTGGAAACTGGGCCAAACCAGGCCTGACTGGGGCATGTCACTGGTGTTTTGGCCAAGGATGAGACGCAGTGGCTCCCTTCAACACACAGCTCTCAGTGGCTGATGGAGCTTTGGGCAAGGAAAGCTCCACTACCATGGCAGGAAAACCCATTTGGACTGATTTTCCCAGCCCTCCCCTCCCACTGGTGACTGCTCCCATCCAGACAACTCCCTGGGTGCCTCCTTGTCACACCTTCCCTCTGAGGCACCTCAGGAAGTGTGGGAGAGGGTGCTGCCCAAAATAAACCATTTTGCTGAATGAGAGCTGACAGGAGATCATCTGGGATGGGATGGGATGGGGTGAGATGGGGTGGGATGGGACAGCCCACCTTCAGGAGCCACTCACCTCAGCCTGTGGGACCCCCTCGGGTGGGCGGCACTGCAGCAGCACCTCATGCTCCAGTGGCACCTCCTTGCCCAGAGGCTCCTGATCAAAATTCTTCCGTAGGTCTGGGAGGGGAAGGAGAAGCCAGGGGTTAGCAGCCTGCAGCAGGAACAGGGCAGCCTCCAAAACTTTGGTGAGCACCTCAGCACCAAGCGCCCTCAGGTCAGGAAGTCCCTCTGGCAGAGACAGCCAGGGCAAAACGTGCCCTGGGAGGAAGGAGCTGAAGGACCATGTTTTCCAGGATGGATTTGGGGCAGCACATGTTGGATGATACATTTCATTTCCTCCTTCATGTGCATGCAAGCTTATACCCCATCCTGTCTTTTCCTTTCGGGGCTAAGCTCAGCTTATCCCCTGTTTCTTCATCCCTCCCAGCAGAGCCCCTCAGGATGTGGGAGACACAGCAGTGTCCTGCTCCAGAGCCTGGGAAGGAGCAGGAGCATCACTAGATGGTGCTGCAATCCTCTGCTACAGCTCCCAGACCTCTCTCTCTATGTGTGAACCCTCTGCTCCGAAAAACACCACGGAAATGTTCAAGGCCAGGCTCGAGGGGGTTTGGAGCAAGCTGGTCTAGAGGAGGGTGTCCCTCCTCATGGCATGTGATCACTGTCTGTGATTCCATGGTTTTCCGAGTCTGTGGTTTTCCCAGCATAACCCTTCAGCAGCACAGCTGATCTACCACTCTGTTTTGGGTAATATGTTGGATTATTACCCCTCTAATAGCCAAATCCATTTGGGACCGGGCAAGCCTGGCTGTCCCCCTGTAGCTCTGCCATCTCATCTGCTAATTGAGCAAATTCAGGCATGCCCAGCCTGACTAACTGGCCTTTGATCAGGCTGACAGCCTCAGGAGCAGCTCAGGGCAGTGGCATGTGACAGCAGGGACTGGGAGGACACGGAGGCGCTGAGCGTGCAAGGTGCCATCCATTGGGTTATTAAGGATAATAAACGTTGGGTTATTAAGGATAATAAAACCCTGGGAAGCGCTGAGCACGCTGCTGGGCACTGCAGTGTTAACCCTGCTAGTGCCACCACCCTGGCCAGTGGGCATGGTGACTCTCACAAACAAAGGTACAGCTGGGGTGGGGACAGAAAACCAGGGTCAGCCAGCGGGGATGGGTCATCCCAAACTCATCAGAAAGCAGAGAAGGGCGTTTGGACCTGACAAATGTGCCAGCAATGCCACTGCCTCGCAGGTGGGGATGGTGACTCTGAGAAACAAAGCTACAGCTGGGGTGAGGAGAGAAAACCAGGGTCATCCAGTAAGGATGGGTCATCCTAAACTCATCAGAAAGTGGAGAAGGACATTTGGAGATGGGAGTGATGCCTTGTAAGGCTGGCCTAGAACAGAGACTAAATGGAGTTAAAGAATAAAGCAGGGATTTATCAGGAGGCCTCAGTGGATCCACCTTGGGCAGCACAAGAGCCCAGCCAGGGCTGCACCCAAGATGAACCAAAATGGCCACAAAATGCACGGGGGTCACTTTTATAAGTTCAGCTCCATTTGCATAAGGGAGTTAATTGTTCAGTTCCATCTTTAGCCTATGAAGTCCCATCCTTTTTGTTTTTCTCTCTCCAGCCCACGTTGTTTGTGCTCTTTGTTTGTCTCAGGCCTGTTTGGCCTGTTTGTCTCAGGCCCGTTGTTTGTGGGCCTGAGATTTGGATCATTTGTCCTTGGTGCCCAGTTGGAGCAGGAATTGTTTTGTCTCCCTGCTCTGTGCAGAGAGCTCACCATCCCCTCATAAGCAGCCGAGAATTACACACTAAAGCAGCCCAGGATGTGAGGAACACGGAATCCCAGCCCTGAGGCCTGGGGCAGCACTTACAGGCGATGCGGACGTAGGCCCGGCGGCTCTTGGTGGTGCCGGCCGAGCTCCAGGCCACGCACTGGCACCAGTAATCCTCCAGGCCAAAGAGCTCCTCCACCTGCTGCCGGGACACCTCGATCTGCACCTCCCGCACCAGCAGCCCTGCAGGGGGACAGAGACACGCCATCCAGGAGTGAGGAAACTGAGGCAGCACCCCACAGTAATCCCTCCATCCCTAAAGATAATAGTCGCTTGTAGTTGTTCTAATAAATCTCTTCCCAAAAGAGCCGTTGGAGGATCGGGCAGATAAAAAAATTTGTGAGTGCCCTGTTGTTTCCCAAAGGGGTTTACAAAAATAAGCCTTTTCAGATTGGCCAGTGGTTCCTTGTACCATAATATAATCCTTTCCTCTCGGGAGTTTGCCATTTATTGCAGCCATGAGATACGTGAAAAGGCTCTGTTTCAGCCCGCACGTTCAAAGAAGGAGCTGGAGTTCCTCAGTTTTCAGTCTCAGAGTTGTTTATTATACCTTATCTATAAAAATTTTTCTCCTGTCCAGCCGAGGTCCATTCAGCAGGACAGACAAAGGCACTCTGATTGCTCCCTGGGTGGTGTTATCTATTTATACTACAAACAACATATAACATGTTTACAATTACTTCTCAATACCTATCACCTATGTTAGACTTCTATTCTAAACCAATCCCAAAGTGGCAACATCACAGCAGAAGATGGAGGTAGAGAAGAAGAAGAAGAAGAAGAAGAAGAAGAAGAAGAAGAAGAAGAAGAAGAAGAAGGAGAAGAAGAAGAAAGGCTGGACACACCCAAGTCCCTCCATCTTGTCCTGAAAACCCCTATTTTAAAAATTCTAAAATCTACCTTTTCACCTAGTGATAACTTTATTATTACACTATTTAAACTTCTGTGGCTTTCAGGTTGGTAATTTGCTCCAGGGATCATAATCAAACCAACAGGTGTTCTGGGCTGTGTGCCAGGGTCTCTGAGCACCCCAACAGGGGTCCCAGCAACTCTGGACACCCAGAGGGATGTGCTGAGTTCCAACACTTTCCCATGGGCACCAGGGTTTTATTCAATACTGAGTATGTTGGTCCTGTATCAACTAAAAATTTTACCCTCTTTCCTTCTTCCCCCAGCCCCATTGTTATAACCAGGGGATCCTCTGGGGTAGGATCTCCTGGTCCCCTTCAATCCTCTTTGACACCATCCTTCTTCCCTTGTCCCTCTTCCATTTGAGACATTCATTTTTCCAGTGCCCAAACTCTGTACACAATGCACATTGATCTTTGCCCAGTCTGGACGGACCTCCCTGGTCTCACCAATTTTGTCTTCCTCCCCCTTTCTCTGCTCTTACTACTGCCATAAATTTCTTCATATCCTGCTTATATGCTTCCTCTCTATTACTATTTACTCTCCATGCCTCATCCACGGATTTTTCTAGGTTTCTTACATCAGGCCCTTTAAATTTCTGAAGGTTGCACCTAATATTCACTGTTGACTGACCCAAAAATAAATGTACTAGTTATTGAATTTCCACATTTTCTCTAGGATCTAGAGTTGTATAGCGGCACATCGCTCTCTCAATCATGTGCAAAGCTGGAGGACAGAGGGTTGGAGCCTTCTCCTCTGGGCTTGGCAGAATCAGGAAGATTGTTCCCTCTGAAGGATGGTTTGGGATGAAGCCAGGGCCATGGATCACGTGGAAGTGCCTCTTTATTCCCCCCCAGGACCAGAATCTCTTCAGCATTTCTCAGGGCATCACCCTCCTCCACCAGCTCCCTCCCACATCTTCCCAATATCCCAACATCCAAGCACCCCTTCCCACCCACCAGGGTTTGAAGGATGCTTTGTTGTGGGGAGAAACCTCCCCTGTCTGTGCCAAATACAAATATAACAAGACAAATACAAATATAACAAGACAAATACAAATATAGCAAGACAAGTAAAACCTTAAAGAAATCAGCCTGGCCATGGCAAAGGTGACACCACCACAACCAGGACATGCTCCCTTGCACTGCAGGAGCAACAATGATCACTACCAAGGGCAGGAGGGACTTGGGCCTTATTTTCCTTATTTTAAGCAATACCTGCCCATATTTTTTTTTTCAGTTTCTATTTTAAAAAGGCCTCAATTTCACAGTGATCGAGAGCCGCACGCTCCCCAGCTGTAATTTTGTTACAGCTCACTCCGAGTGCTGTGAGGAGCAATTACTGTCTCCCTGCCACCTTCCTGCAGAAGAGCTGACAAGGAAATACAATTTATTTTGTCACTATTCAGGAGGAACAAAAAAAAAAAAAAAAAAGAAAGAATCACAACAAGAAAACCCCAAAAGCAAAGGTTTTTGGGCCAAGCAGTTTTGGGATTTTAAAAGGACTCAGAATGCAGATATGGCTCCAATCCATCTTGGGAAGGGATGAGCACCCTGGAAAGGCAGGAAGCATCCTGCAAACGCCCAACTTCTGTTCCCAAAATTGAAGCCAGAGCTTTTGGCACACAGGAGTCACTTCCTAAGGGCTCCCAGGCACCCAAACAGAGCTGCCCTCCCCTCCCAGCCCTCCTCAGCCAGCTGAATGATCCTCTCTGACTTGGCCTATTTTTGCTTTCTTCCGCATGAAATGTTTTGGATCAGACGCAGTCAGAGCATTACTGAGCCAGGCTCATTCAAGACACGTCATCTTAAAAGTTCCCTTTTTTTCTTTTTCCCTTCTTCTTCTTAAAGGTCCCTTTTTCCAAGCTTTTAAGCAAGGACAGTTAAAAACTAACCATGTTAACCCGTGCCTTTGTGCCCAGCTCTCCCCTGTGCCCTTTCCAGCAGCTTTCCCCAACAATGTCAGGTGCTGCAAATGCAGATTTTTTACCACCTTCAACCACTTTGGTTCCAGCTCCCTTTTCCTTAGGGAGGCTGCCAGGCAGAGATGCCCACAGCAGCAGCTTTTAGCATGCACCACATCACCTGCAGGCACTGCTGGTTCACTCCCTGATGGCAGCAATGCCATCTTTGAAGCCTGGATGAAGGAGGTTGGCGTGTGCTGCTTCCTCCCCAGACTGCAGGCACACAGCAGGCTGGAAGCTGAGAGGGAGATGCTGGACCAAAGCAAGTGAATTCCCACAGCAACAAAGGGATGCCTCATCCCTGGGAGTGCTCCAGGCCAGGCTGGATGGAGCTTGGAACGACCTGGGCTAGTGGAGAGTGTCCTTGCCCATGGCAGGGGGTTGGACTAGATCATCTTTCAGGTCTCTTGCAACCCAAACCATTCCATGAGTCTATGAAATAAAGTTATTTCTTTCCACTCTGCACATCACTAAGGCATCCCACAGGATGCTCCAGAGAAATGAGTCTTAACAACCACCTGTTGGATAAACAATCTCCAAACACATTCCACATGTGAGCACAACACAGGAGAAGCAAATGAGATAAGAATTTGTTTTCCCTTTTCTCTGAGGCTTCTCAGCTTCTCAGGAGAAAACCCCTGGGCCAAGGGATTTTTTTTCAGAAAAGATGACTGCCACACTGTGGGAAACTTAGAGGAAAATACAATTAGACAAATTAACAAGGGGGGAATCACACCCAGGGCTGGACCACCCTGCTCAGATGTTGCCACCAGAGCTGGGAGTGCCTGGTGGTGAGTGCTGGCAAGCTGGCAGGGTGACAGGGCAGCTCCACTGCTCCCTCCTTGTCCTGGTTCTGTGATCTTCCCCTGAGCATCCTCCAGTGCCACGTGTGGGGCACACAGACCTTTGCCTGCACCCAGTGTGGCCAGATGTTATAAATAAATGAAAAACCCCTTGGCAAAGGCTGCTCAGTCACTGACCAGCACTGACTCTGCCTCACAGGGGTGAGGGTTTCAAATCTGGCCTCTGCAAGAGCTGGGGGGTGGAGATGAACCCAAAAAAAGAGAAACAGTGTCCCCTGCTCGTGTCAGCCTCCAGAGAAGGAAAGGGACGGCCTGTCTGGGCATCTCTGACTATTTTTCCTCTAGAGGAAAAACACCCCATGAATGGCTAAAGCAGCTTGAGGAGGAAAGGCTCAAAAAGCTGCAGAGGAAAGGAAAGAAAGGATCTTCCCTTTCCAGAGCAGGCTCAGGGATGCACCCCAGCACAGACCGGCTCATGGCTACTACAGGGTGGAGAGCAAGAGACACCAGGGAAGGGCAAGGTGGGAAAAAACACAGGGGAAAGAGGAGATTCTGTCAAAATACTGGCGGCTCCTCCAGGCTGGTGAAGTCTCTCCTCTAAGCCCAGCACCACTGCAGTTCAAAAGGCTGCCTTGATTCAAAGCCCTCAGGATGCCACATGTTGCAGGGATTAGCAGAGGGCAGACCTTACAGGGACAATGTGACTGTTTTCCTCCACTCCTGAGCAGCCCCAGGTACCAAAACCGGCACAGAAAAGGTGGGTGCTGAGCTAAAGCACCCCAATTTTAGCAAATATTCTTTACATGATATATCCAGCCCCACATATCTTGTTCTCATGCCAGGATGTTTCAAGGCATGGACCAAGCAGCTCTGCAGAGCCCAGCCCCATGGAGTAACCCCCCCCTAAAATGCCTAAACCACCTTCTCACCCCTTTCCAGGCAGCCAGAGGCTGATTTCTCCTCTGAGGCAGAAAAGAGCTCATTTGCCATCAACAGGCATTTCAAATCCTACCTGCAATTGCTCTCATTACCCATTAAACACTTAATCCCTCTGCGAACCTGCATAAGCTGCCAGCCTTTGCCACCCCTCCTGGCAATGACTCCTACATGTTGATTAGGCATTTTGTACAAAAGCAGCCCCCTTTTCTTTTTTTCTTTTTAATCAGATTTAAACATGCTGCCTTCAAAATCCCTTGTAAGAACCCCAAGTCCTGCACAAGGGTAGGAGTGAAATCAGGCAGGGTGACTTCCCCAAACCTGACTGTGGAAGGGGCGTGGTAGTAGGTTCCCAATCAGGTCATGATTAGTATTGACTTTATTATCCAGAAGGCATGAAAAGACTCTTTATTATTAGAAATCTACAGTTCTTATAGGAACAGTGGTGGATCTAAGACCTGATTGGTTTTAAAGTCAAAACCTCTCATGTCACAGTCATATTTTCTGAAAAATCCCTTCACCCAGGATTTCTTCTCCTGGGAAGCTGAGAAGCCTCAGAGAAAAATGAAAAGAATAATTATCTGATTTGCTTCTCCTGTGTTTTGCTGCTTTGGAATGTGGTTTTGGAAATTGTTTATCCAACATGTGAATTGCTTTTACTTAATGACCAATCATGGTCCAGCTGTGTTGGGACTCTGGAAGGGTCACAAGTTTTTAATTAGTATCTTCGAACCCTCTGTAAGTATCCTTTCTCTATTCTTTATTATAGCTTCAGTACAGCATTCTTTAATATAATATAATGCCATAAAATCATAAATTAGCCTTCTGAAAACATGGAGTCAGATTCATCAATTCCTCCTTTGTCTGGGGACCCAAATAGCAAACACCACACTCTCACACTATTGGTGTTTATCAATAACACACTCTAGCAAACCATATCTATACGCAATGGCTACAAATAGAGAGATAATAATTGTTTGAATTCTTTTCCTCTAAATTTCCCACAGTGTGTCACAGTCATATTTTCTGAAAAAATCCCTTGGCCCAGGATTTTTCTCCTGGGAAGCTGAAAAGCCTCAGAGAAAAAGGAAAACAATTCTTATCTCATTTGCTTCTCCTGTGTTATGCTCACACGTGGAATGTGTTTGGAGATTGTTTACCCACAATTTGATTGTTCCATGTCAGTTGTTTTGACTCATTGGCCAATCAGTCCCAAGCTGTGTGCGACTCTGGAAGGAGTCACGAGTTTTCATTATTATCTTTTCAGCCTTCTGTCTGTATCCTTTCTGTATTCTTTGGTGTAGTATTTTTTATTTGATATAGTATCATAAAATAATAAATTAGCCTTCTAGGAACATGGAGTCAGATTCATCATTCCTTCCTTCATCTGGGAATCCTGCAAATACAAGACCACATCATCTGCACAGCTTCCCAAGATTTTTCTGGGAAAGTCTGTGAATGGTGCTTTCACCAATGGCCTGCCTGGAGGATTTCTTTTATATAGTATAGTATCTTAAAATGATCAATTAGCCTTCTGAGAACATGGAGTCACTCATTCCTCCTGTCATTGGGGTTACCTGCAAATTCAACAAGCGTGGATGTGCCAAGAGGGGAAAGAGCTTGGAAAGCAGCGGGACAAGGAGGGCAGAGGGTGGCTTTGCTCACCGGTGACCTCGTCCAGGCTCTCCTTGGTGACGTGGTCGTTCTGGTTGACCCACTCTCCGTTGCACTTGAAGTAGATCTGCGTGGCGGGGTTGGCGCGGCACACGAGCTCCACGGGCTTGTTCTTGACGATGTAGGCGTCCTGCGGCTCGCGCAAAAAGTGCGGCAGCGTCTCGGCCGGCGCCGACGGGAACGACTCGGGCAGCACTTCGCTGTACTCCAGCCCTGTTGGCACACAAAGGGCTCAGCAGCTGCCCCACGGCCCCTCCACACTGCTGCCTCCCTGCCCTGCACACCCACGGGGGGCTACAGCACACGAGGAGGGGTGGGAAAGCAAAAACAGCAAAGCAGCAGCTGGCAGAAACAGAGGGCACAGCCTCAAGCTGCACCAAGGGAAATATTGGTTGGATATAAGGGATAATTGATAAAAGGGTGATAAAGTACTGAAATTGTCTGCCCAGGGTGTAGTCGCCATCCCTGGATGTGTTTAATAAAGCCTGGACGTGTTTAACAAAGTGGCATTGGGTGCCATGGTTTAGTTGAGGTGTTGGGGCTGGGTTGGACTCGGTCTGGGAGGTCTCTTCCAACCCAGTCATTCTTTAAAGCAACCCAGAGCTGTGGGATCAATCCTGTTTCACCTGGGTACTGGGCCCCATCTACACTCCCAGCCCAAAGCTGGGTGATCTCACTAGAGGACACTGCAAGGGAAAAGCAGAACAAACCCAGGTCTATGGATAGTGACAGGGACACAGAGAGGCTCCAAAGGGGCTGGTGTCCTCCACCCCACACCTCTTCCTCACAGCCCTGAGGAATGCATGGGCATGCTCTGAGCAAAATGCTGGCAGGGCTTGGACTGGGAATGCTGACCATATCCCCAGCACAAATCTGAGCCGTCCACACCTTCACTGGAGCTGCGTTTGGGATCTCACCCCCTGCCAGCACCTGGATTTCAGCATCACCCAACAGGGGAGCAACGGCTTCCAGCCCAGGCACCTCCAGAGAACATCACCCAAAGGTGCCACCAGGATTCCCAGTATCCCAGAAAATGTGGGGCTGTGTCCTGGGGAGCTCCATATCCCTGCTTGTTTGCTTTCAAAAGCCATCTAAATGCAAAAACAACTGGAGGTCGTGTCTGCTCAGGCCAGGCCAAGAAAAATCTTGTGCTCTTGTGCGTAAGGAATGTTATCCCTTAGGAGTGGGAGCCCCAGGGTGCCTCATTCCCAGCAGCAGCTTGGGAAGATGCTCTGACTGAAGCTGAGCATCATCTGCAGGAGACCTGTTTCCAGCCCATTAAGATCAACCCCAAATATCACAGGAGTAATAAAAAACCCCCACACAGGTGCACAGGGATGCTGCTGCTTAACCTGTTGTTCCTGGGAATCTCACTTGCAGTCAGGTCACATCTCGAGGCTTTTCTTTACACTCAAAGGAGTTATGAGCTTTTCCTCCTCCTCTCTTCCCCCAGCCAGAGCTGTGATTCTCAACTCCAGGCACTGCAGCGTGCAGGAGAACAGTAAATATCCCCAGCCCCACGATAACATCTCCAGAGCTGGCAGGGAGAAGAAAGGAGCCCACTCCCTCCATCACCCTTGGCAAGCAGTGGTGCTGCACAGAGAGAATCAGAATCCCAAGCTCTGAGGAGGAGGAGGAGAAAAAAAATATAATCAGATGCACCAAGAGAACAAGATGACCAGGCTTCCTCCTGAGCAAAAATCAGTGAGGGAAAGAAAAAAAAAAAAAGCACGAGGTCAGTCGTTTAAAATCCATTTAGGAAAATTGACTTTCCATTTCCATTTAACACAGCACTAAGGGAGAGCGGTAGGACATTTGTCATAATCCATTAACTGCTCTTTTGGAAACAATGAATTAAACTCTGGGCTAATTTCTCTCTCTCTCTCTCTAGTTCTTCCCCACCTCTCTGCTGCTGGTTATTTCCTTCCCCATCTCATTTGCAGACCTGTGATTTTCCCAGGCCCCGTGGCAGGCAGGGAGACAGGGAATGCCAAGGTGTGTGACCTCCCCACCCTGAACCAAATCTTGGTAACAAAATCCCTGTGACCACCTCAGGCCACTGCTCCTGCTGGGCAGCCTTTCACTTGTCACAGCAGCAAGCATCCCTTTTTTAATCTGCCAATCAATTTTTCATCTGCTGGTTTGTTGTTCTGTTGTTTGTGTGTTGTTTTTTTTGGTTAATTTCAAAAACTGCTTTGATGCCATGGCTCTACATTTCCTGGCAAAGGGGGCTGGCAGGAGATAATCGAACTGGCAGCAGAGGCAGCCAACAAAACTTCACTCACAGGCCTGTGTGCAAACCTCCCTGATGTGAGGCTCCCTGCATCCCTGTGGCAAAGTCAGACCTGGGCTTGGCAGCTGGGAATGGGCACAGGTATCCTTAGGAGCCAGTTTTTGGGAGGATCTTCCCCTATGGAGGTGACACCCCAAGTGCTCATGGCCCTGATTCAAATCCGCAGGCCAGGAGGGGAGATCCTTCTCCAACAGCCAGCAGCAAGGATGTGTTTTCTCCCACCTCATCACCACCCTGGTGATGCTGAACAAGACTTCAGGTCATCCAAGAGGAGCAGGGAGCTGGGAGGGGATGAGTCACAGCCGGATGGGGATGGAAATCTGGATTTGTGACTCACTGGGATCGTCGGCACGGGAAGGGTGAAGGCTGCAGTGGAGCCACCTGGGCCCCCAGAACAATGCTTGGGGCTGAGACACTCCTGGTGGCACCAAAAATCCCATCCAGACCCTGCTCCAAGAGGGGCTCTGCCCAAATTAATGCTGAGTCTTTAAGGTTCTTCTCCATGTGGGCACAATGACTTTGGGGATGAAGGTGGGGTGGGCACAGAGACTTGAAGGTGGAATAGGATGGTGTCACCAGCCAGATCCAACATCTCCTTTTGGTGGCTACAAAAACCTGCTGGATTTGAGGCTTGAACCCAAAACACCCGAACCTTTTAAGCCAGGAGCATGTTGGGAAGGTTAAAATCCTGCAAACTCATGACAGCTGAGGGATCTCTTGTGTCTGGCCAAGAAAGATATGAGGCCAAAAAAGCAGCTCTAACAGGAGACAAGGATGATGGGTTGTTCATGGCAGACTCACAACTGGGGCCATGCCATAAGAGCCCCAAACCCCACAGATTCCCCAGACTCATGGATGGGAGTAAATCAAGGGGGAGGGTGATTTTTCCATTCAGAAATTAGCTGGGAAAAAAGCATTTGCAGCTGGGCAGGGCGTTTTCCTCCAGCATGAAACACTCACTGCTATTTAAACACGCTGGGGAAGAATTAAGGCGTAGTAACAAGGGGGACTCTGGATGAGAAAAGGGAGGAGAAGCATGCTGGGCACATTTATCACAAGCCATCACAGCAGCCTTTCATCCCCGCTGCCACCCGCCGCATGGGAAACCTCTGCCTCTGCCGGCACTCATGGGGGCCCCCAAAAATCCACACTGGGGGGAGGAACACGCTGCTTGTGCCAAACAACTGCTGCTGCTGCTGCTGTGAGCCCTGAGTGCCCAGCAACAAGTGCAAAGCCCAGAAAAAGGCACTTTCCCAGCGGTGCAACTGCACCGCCCGCAGAGGCCACGGCGGCTCCGGTGCCACCCGGGTGACACTGCGGCCCAGTGACCCGCAGGAGCAGCAGGCAGGGGAGATGCTTTTGCATGGGAAAGCAGGAAAGGAGCCCTGCACAGCCGGGATTTCCAGCCCTGCAATCACACCAGCAATAAAACTCCCAGCAGTGACAAACTAATAAATATTTGAGAGCGCGCTCCGCTGCCTGTAATCATCTCCCTGGCAGACGTCTGCAGGGGGTTCCCATCTGCTGGCTTCCCTCCTTCCTGCTGGAGGTGGGTGCCTGCTTCCCAGATCTCTTCTGGGGGCTTTTTTTGGAAATCCCAGGCTGTCACCATCCCACAATCTCACACGACTTTGGGGCACGGCGTTCTGGGGTGTCTGGAGTACTTTGTGGGCAGGGAGAGACAAAAAAGAGGGGGCAGCTCCCAGCTCAACCCACGGGACCAAATCCTGAAGCCTGCAGTAGGAGCAAGGAGAGGAAAAGGGAGGAGGGGAACAGGCACTTCTTTTCCTCTCCCCATCCCTCATCACACATTTTAATCTGCCGGGGCTGAGCTGGATTATCTGCAGCATCTGTTCCCTGGGGGTGATTTGCAGATGTTTGCCGCCAGCCTTTGCAACTTTGTCGAGACCCACGACCCCAAACCCACCTCACCCCCCTAAAAGGAGGAGCACCAGGGTGGGATCCAGCCTTAACTCCCCCTCCATCACATCAAATATGTGCCACTGAGGATGGCAAGCCCAGGAAGCAACTCCCCCTGCAGCAATGGCCAAGCAAACCTCCCCAGGAAAGCGTTAAAATCCTCTCTCCTGCAATTGTTATCCCTCCAAATATTTGGAAGATTACAGGAGCATTAGTGGCTGCCCATCAGCCAGGGCCACCCCTCCCTCCTGCCGGTCCCAGGCAGGCAGGGAAGGATGGAAGGATGCAGGGATTAGGCTGGGATGCCTGGGTTTCTCCAGCTAAATCTCATGGCTGTGGATGCTTAACCCCTTCTGCCTCCACCTCCCCACATCCCTGAATGCCTCAGGGCTCCTGGGAAGGCCTGGCAGGGAAGAGTTAAACCTGCCAGGTGGGTTAAAATCCTCCTGGAGAGATGAAAAAATACATGACAGCTTATCTGCAGCACCACAGGAGGAGTCATGTGCCTTCCCAATCCTCCAGCAGGGATGGGAATGGCTCTGGCTCCTGAGACAGGGATGGAGGGGATGCTCCAGCACCAGCTGGGCTCCAGGAGGTGTCTGGAAGGGAAGTGGGGCTGTCCCCCTCCCCAAATCCCCCCTCCCTTGCCTCCAAGGAGAATGAGAACAGGCTCATTTAGAGATTAGTGCTGCTGCCATTTCAACTCCAGCACATTGTGACACTGGAGCCATGGCATGGCTGCCTGCCATTCCAGAATCCCTGCCTGGCTCAGGGCATCCCTGCTGGGACACCAAGGCATCCCACCACATCCCAGCCCATCCCTGAGCTCAGGGGGAGCTGCCATCACCAGTCCAGGCCTGTCCTGTTCCCATGGGCTGCCATTGGGACAACTTTGTGTCCCAAAGTGGTGACACCCCCACAAACTTCCCCTCCTAAAAGCACCCTGAGCGTCTTCCTCCCACACACACCATCCTCTCTTCCCCAAGCACTCCCTCCTCACCCTTGCTCTGCCTCCCACACACCCAGGGGGCCCCAAACAATCAGCCCCATCTCTGGGGAGGTGCCAGCAGCAGGTGCCACCTTCAAAGGCAACGTCTCCATGAGGTGGAGCAGTGCCACACCAAGCCACAGCCCCTTCTCAGCAGTCACATCCCACTGGAGACACAGCAGGAGAAAGGAGGCCTCTCAGGGCTCTGGCTGCTCACAGTGACCCCAAGATTTCAGAAAGTCTCTTTTCCCAGCCCAGCAGTTGCAGAAGGAGTCAGAGCTCTTCAGTTCTCGGTCTCAAGGTTGTTTATTGTTCCTTATCTGTAAAATTCTTTCTCCTGTCCAGCTGAGGTCTGCTCAGCACGACAGTCCAGGCACTCTGCCTGCCCTGGGGCAGTGTTATCTTCTTATACTAAAAACTACGTGTACAATATTTACAGTTACTTTCCAATACCTATCACCCGTGTTAGACACTGAGCTTCTACTCTAAACCAATCCAAAAGTGCCACCATCACAGCAGAAGATGGAGGCCAAGAAGAAGAAAAAGGAGAAAGGCTGGACACACCCAGATCCCTTCCTCTTGTCCCCTGAACCCCCATACCAAAACCCCCAAAATCTACTTTTTCACCCCATATAATTTCACTATCATTCTACTTAATTTGTCATGGCTTTCAGATCTTCATGTATGGTCGGCAATTTGCTCCATGGGTCATAATCAAAGTCACAGGTGTCTGTGCCAGTGTCTCTGAGCCCCCTGGCAGGGGTCTTGGCACTCCAGGAGAGCCAGAGGGATGTGCTGAATTCCAACAGAGGACAACCCAAGATGCAGGCTGGAACTGAGCATGGCTTAGGGAGATCTGAAGGCACCCACGTTCACTCTCTCCCTGCTGCCTCCTCACACAGATCCCACAAACCCCTGTGCCTCCAGCAGCCTGGGACTGCTCAGGCACAGGCTGGGAAGTGCTGAGTGTGAGATGCAGGGAATGTAACAGGTCCCCAGGGCTGCAGCTGGCTGATGTAAGCCCCGGCCTCATTAACTCAGTGTGGCTCATTAACCTCTCCCTCCCGGGAGGGGACAGCCCCAAGCTGCCAGCACAAGCCACAGAGCTGAGTGTGGAACCTTCAGGAAAACCTGTGGCACCCAGCACCCGGGTTCATTCTGGTTCAAAGTCAAAGGAAGGAAATTTCTGGAAGTTGTTCTTCCTTGTGAGGGTGGTGGAACAGGTTGCCTGGAGAAGCTGTGGCTGCCCCTGGGTCCCTGGAAATGTCAGGCCAGGCTGGATGGAGCTTGGAGCAGCCTGGGATGGTGGAAGGTGTCCTTACCCATGGTGGGGGCTGGAAACCCACAATCTCTAAGGGTCCCTTCCAACCCAAAACATCCCATGAGTCTACCCCACCTCCAGGCTGGAATTTGAGCTGAAAACCCCATGAGGATGTGTCGCAGACATCTTTTATGAAAAATCATTTCCTTAGGATTTTTCCTCCTGAGAAGCTGAGAAGCCTCGGGAACAAAATGTAAACAATGGTTATCTGCTGCTGTGGAATGCAACAGGTGCATCTGTGATTGGTCTCATGTGGTTGTTTCTAATTAATGGCCAATCACAGTCAGCTGGCTCGGACAGAGAGCCGAGACACAAACCTTTGTTATCATTCTTTGCTATTCTATTCTTAGCTAGCCTTCTGATGAAACCTTTTCTTCTATTCTTTCAGTATAGTTTTAATGTATTATATATCATAAAATAATAAATCAGCCTTCTGAAACATGGAGTCAGATCCTCGTCTCTTCCCTCATCCTCAGACCCCTGTGAGCACGGTCACAGGGATGCTGTGTTTATGGGGTGATCACCCTTGTGCCCCCAAGCTTGGTAATTCTGCAGGGGCTGCACAGAAACCCAGCCCCCAGGGTGCTGCTGTGCCCAGGGTGTGCAGAAGGTGTTGTTCTACCTCTGTGCCCCTCCAAAGACTGGAGCCCATCCCCTCTTTCTCCCACCAGCCAGGAAAAGCAGCTGCAATCTGCATCTGGCTTCTCCATGCTCACCACTCTTATTAACAACTAAACCTGGAAAGAACCACTTAACCTTTCCCCCAAGCATCTCTGCCTGTCAACTCGCTCCTTTTCCTCCACTGGCTGCCCTCTTCCAGTCCCTTCCTGCCAAACCTGGCACCATCCAGCCCCATCCCTCCATCCCAGGGCCTCCAGCTCCTCCCAGAGCCCACCCAGCCCGAGAGGGACGGACAGACAGGCATTTCCCAGGACAGACAGGCATTTCCCAGCGGGTTACAAGTCCCTCCTGTCCCTCCTGCCCGGCGACAGGCAAACTTGATAATTAGAGAGCATTCCTCCCCAGCCTGGGTAATGAGGGGGTGCACCCAGCCAGCCCTAATTACACCCTTGGAAAGAAAGAAAAGAAAATAAGCAGATTCCTCCTCTCCCAGCCAGAGGAAGAGCCTGCAGCTGGCCTCCCTGGCTGCATACCTCTATTAAACCAGGACTGGATGGGGACAGGGAAAGGAAAAAAGAAAGCAAAATCTGTGCTGAGAAAAGGGTGGGAAGGAGGAGCTGGGCAGCCCCGCAGATATTCCTGCATGCAACAGCCTTGTTGATCAAAAGCCACCTCACTTATATAAATAAATATAAAAATAAATCAACTTTTTAGCTAAATCCTCAGGTCAGGTTTTGGCAAAGCAGCCTGAGAGGTAAACTAAGGCAGGGGGACCTCACATAGGGTATCCAACCTCAGCATTATGGGCATCCTACCACAGCATCCCTAGACATCCCACTGAGCATCCTGGCATCCCACCACAGCATCCCTACGCTCCTTCCAGCCTCAGCTAAGAGTCCTACCCAAATTCCAGCCATCCCCAATCCCCCAAGGATTGAATCCCCATAATTCCAACCATCCCCAATCCCCCAAGGAGAGAAACACCCAGGCTCTGGCAGCACCTCCCATCCTGGGAGCTGGAAAGAGAGAGATTTATCTTGTTGGTTATGCATTACACTGGAGTATTTATGGAGCCACTACTCTTTTGTTTATCTTTATGATTATGATAATCAAAGGAGAAGCCTCCTGAGAAGTGTAAACAGCTGAGATCCCTTATGGTAAAAATCTCTTCATTTTTCATTAAATGGATTTACAACACGACACAGGCAGATTGGTGTAAATTGTTCCTCATTTCTGCTTTTAGCGGCGCCGTGAGCCGTGCGGATCCCCGTAAATACCCACGGAAAACAGAGTGAATTCAAATCAAAAAAAAAGAAAGAAAGGAAGAAAAAAAAGGAGGAGGAATTATGCAGCAAATCCCTGTTACACTCTATTGTGCTGGCTTCTTTTGTGCTGTTTTATACATTCCCTTCAGGGAAGCAGTTTTGTTGGAAAACTATCTCCAAATTTCATCTAGCGCTGGTTCTTGTTATGGGCACAGACACTTCCCTTTGTGCTATTTTAATTCCATTGTCACGGTCCTCTTGTCGGGTTTGTTCTGTTTACTGAGCTACAGCGTTGTTTTTAATGGATATAATAATTATATGAACTTTTTATTTATTTGCTTTGGCCCATGAAAGGAAAGCCCCAGCAGCGGAGAGGGCGGTAACGCGCTGTTTATTCACATGTACGGCGTGTGCTGGGCTCCTGTTGTGAAAAGAATAATCATTTCAACAAGAAAAGAGAGAAGGGAGAAGAAAACAAGGAACAAACAGGGACTTGTCGCCCTGGTTAACGCCAGAAAGTCCAAAGAATTATTAATTATCCTTCAAACTGCAGCAAACTCCAACTGGAAGCTGCGAGCTCTCCTTGGAAAACGCAGAGAAGGAAATAAAAAAATAATTTTAAAAAAGAGTCTCCTGTTCAACTGAGCACTGCAGTTTGGAAAAATGCTAACTCTGGGAGAAAGAAAGTCCATGGTTTTGCAGACAGAGAGCAATCTCCCCTTCACCCAAATTGCATACATATTTCAAAATGTAAATTCCCCAGCGTTCCCCTTGAGAGTGCAACTTTCAGGAGGCTGTTTTGCAACGGGTGGGTTTGATTTTTCCCCTGAACGTGCAAATCTGAAGGCGACTTTGGGCACAAAAAGTGATTTTAAAACAGCAGCAGCAGCAGCAGTGGGAAAGGCTGTGCTGTGAACCTGCCAGTGCTCCTTGGGAAGACAGGGATGCTCTGCTGCCCACCGGGCATCCCTCCCTGGGCACGCACATCCCACAGGACCACGGGCTGGAGGGAGCAGCTTTCACCCTCTGAGCACCCCATCGAGGTGGGGACTGCCCAAACAGACCTTCTCAAAGTGGCTCACAAGGTTTGGTACTCCTGGGTGGTGGCACTTCAGTCCCAAAATCCAGGAGGCGGCTGAGCACGTCCCACCCCGAGGAAGCCGAACGAGGTGAAGCAAAAAGTTGAGGCAGCAAAGGAGGGAAGAGCAGTACAAAAGGAACAGAAAGCTGGGGGGGAGGGCTGTGTTTGATTTTGGGAGGGTTTTTTTCCCACCCATCCTTTTTGTCCTTCTCTCACCCACTCTCTCCTCGCGGGAAGCCAAGGCTGGCTGGAAGGACGCTCCCCGCCGCCTCCAGCCAGCCTCTCTCTCCCTGCAGCCCCTCACCAGCTGCTGCCCTACTTTTCCCGACGCTTTTCCCACTCTTCTCCCGCAGCTCGCTCGGTGGCAGGCGTGGGCTGGGAGCAGCATCCCTCTGCTGCACCTCCAGAGGCTCCCTGTGCCACCGGAGCCGGCCCAGCATCACCTCCCGCCCTCCAGCCCAGCCCAGGGAGGCGCTGCCAGCAACGCTGCCCTGGTCTGAAATCATTTTCATCACCATGTTATTATTAATATTATTATTTAATCACAAAAAAGAACAACTAGAGGAAAGGTCCGCTCCGTGCCTCAAATTCCCCATTAATTCAGCTGGGGGAGGAACATCACAGGAGAGGCTGATTAAGGTCCCTTTATTAAACAGTCTTTAAAGTTGCCCTTAATCTTTCAGATTTGTTGCCATGATAAAAAAAAAGCCCCGACAACAACAAAACAGTCACCACAAATGGAGGCTGGAAATATTTTGCTTTTTTTTGTCCTTTCTCTGCCCTTTCCTTCCCTTCTCATTTTACTGCGGGGGAAAATAGAAAGAAAAAATGGGGGGAGGGGGAGAAACAGGGATAGAAAAAGATTTAAGGAAAAAAAAATAATCCCTGCTGATGCTGAATGTCAAATATTAAGATTTTTCTCTCTCTCCCCCCTCTTTCAGCAATATCCTTATTAAAGAATAAGCCCCCAAAGCACCAGTGAGAGTAGCTTAGATGACAAGGCTCCCCCATCCCCTTTTCTGGGCTAGGATTTGATCCCTGAAGCCAGGAGCAGGTGGGATGGGGGCAGGTACCTCAAGCCCATCGTGGCTTCCCCTCTGTGGCACAAAGAGAGGTGTCCAGCCAGTGGCAAAAGGATTTCAGCCATTACCTTGATTAGTTTTATTCCTTTCCCTCTAAACCCCGCAGCCAGCTGGGCTCCCAAACTCACACCTGCTTTAACACAGAGGAAAAAAGCTGTGGTTTGATAAAAACCATGAGGTTTGGGGGTTTTTCTGGGGAGCACGGAAGGAAAGCCCCACAAAAAACAAAGCCTTTTCTCCTCAGGCTCCATTTCCAGGGAGGTGGGGAGCCTTCAGGAGCTTCCTAGTGTTGTTTGGCACCCTCCTCCCCTCTCTGGCATTTCAATTCCACTGGACCCTGTGTCGCCACAGGTTTCTTCCTTTCTCACCACTGGGAATTTCCACCTTTTCTTCTCTGGACAGAGCCCATGCTCCCACACCACCAGGCTTCTCTTTCCTCCTTTTGTCCTCTGGCACACCCATTCCAAACTAAACTCCTGGGTAGCCCAAACTCCCACAAGCATCCTTTTTGTCTCAGCACGGGTACCAGGCTGGAAATGTCCCAATTTTGGGGGTCTGTGCCACCCTCTGTGGGTGGGACTCCCCTGGAAGCATCCCTGATGATGCTGCAACAAACCAACACTTCCTCCCACACCATCCTCTCCCTCTGCTGGTACTGATACCAATACCTTGAGACCCCAAGGCATTGATAAAAATTGACCTTCAAAATACACAATGCCGCCAAGTAAAACGAAGTTTGGCACGTTGAATTTTGTGACAAACACACTGAGCATGGCTCTGGTGGGTGCAGGACATGCCAGGCACAGCAGTGGAACGGCTCCTGCAGGGCTCAGGGGCACCTCTGAGGGCAGAGACACTGGGCATCCCTCTGCAGCATTTTTTTATTATCATGCTTTTTTAGCTTTCTGATGTTTCCTTTCTCTCTTTCTTTTAGTACAGTTTTCATATATCATTTTCTTTTAATGTAATATGTATCATAAAATACTAAATCAGCCTTCTGAAACATAAGAGTCAAGATTCTCATCTCTTCCCTCATACTGGAGACCCTCAAACACCACCGCATTTAGTGACCCTGAGTGAGTGACACCCCACATTGGGCATCCACCACAGCATCCTGGGTGTCACTGAGATATTTTATGAAAATCTTTTCGCCAAGATTTTTCTCTTGAGAAACTGAGACACTTCAGAAACTAACTGTAAACAATAACTGACAGTTGTAAACAATAATATCCCGGGCATCCCACCACAGCATCCTGGGCATCTCTCTACAGCATCCTGGGCTTCCAGGTGATCCACAAACTCTCATGGGAGCAAAGGCAAAGGGTCACCCATACGGAACGTCATGGAAAAAGCAGGGAAAATCCCGGTGCCCACCAGCCCAGTCCTTTTCCCCCGGCTGTCCCGCAGCGGCTGCATTTCCATAAACGATTGGCACTAATTGCTTTAACCACGGGGGCCGTGCTGCGGGTAATGGGAGTCATTGAGCGACCTCTGCTCCGGGCCAGCCCCGGCTCCCATTTACTCCTGCCCGGATCCCTGAATGGCCTCTCTGCCCTGCCCTGCAGCCTGTGAAAAATGTGTATTTTCTGACTGGCTTTTTGCAAATATTCAAATGAATGTTATATGTGTTGTGTTAGAAAGTTATGCTGTATTCATTCTCTTAAGTAGTGTGTTAAATATAGTTTTAGGTTATAACATAATGTTAAAATAGAAACTATGCTCTGTAAGGTACTTTTTTTTAAAGAGAGGACTTGTAGGAAGATAGCATCCACAGGACACCCAAATCTTTCAGAGAAAGAGAATTTATTGCTCCATTATCGAGTTCTTCCCACCTTGCTCAGCCCTGAAGACTCAGTCAGGATTCAGAGGAAGAAGCTGACACTGCCCAGACAGAATCCTGTGTTTGAATGGAATTTATGCATCATGGATGAGGTGTATGAATATGCAATAGGCTGTTGCTTTTAAGGGTTAATCCTCTGTTAACGTGGCTCCTTTTTCGGGCTTATTTTGCCCAGAAAGAGGTACCTGGACTGTCCATAACTCTTTGTTCTTATTGTCTTGTATTGTCCTAAATCCAAATTGTCCAAATTTTTATTACTCTAATTATATTATTATTTCTATAACCATTTTATTAAACTTTTAAAATTTAAAACCAAGTGATTGGTGGTTTTCACACTGCCCCTGATTCCTGAGCCCATCAGGGATGGATCCTGAGGATTCCTGCTAGGACTGGCAATGCCACATACAGTGACTTGTCACCAGGACTACCAGCAAACCCAGCGCTGGGTTGGGTTCAAACCAAACGTGTACAAGAACTTGGAAACATCAAAATCCTCCCCAGACATTTTCTGAATACAGGAAAAAAGTGCTGTCCCATCCCCATCCTGGGGGAAGAGCCAGCTGGCATGGGCCAGGGGACATGGGGCTCCAAGGCTGTCCCATCTCTGGAAGTGTCCCAGGCCAGGTTGGACAGAGCTTGGAGTACCCTGGGATAGCACAGGGAGGCTGGAAAATCCCTTGAAGGTCCCTTCCAATCCCAACCATTCCATGCTTCCACCAACACACAGCACACCCAACCCCTGCAAGCACAGTTAAAACTGAAAAAAAACCAAAATGCTCCTTTGGAACCCAAACACCTCCATCCCAAGGAGATGGGAGCCCAGACCCCACAGCAGGGGTGCCTCTCACACGCCTGACATTCAGGCTGGGAGTGTAAGGAAACATCCATGCTTCCAGGAAAATGCACTGCAGCCCCCTTGCTGCCAGTCCACAGGGACCCATTACACTAACAGTGTGTCCATTCAGCCTGATATATAAATTACTAATGTAAATTAATGGATAATTGAAGCCCTTTAGTCCTAAATATTTAAATTATTTAACAGGCAATTAAGAGCGAAGGAGAAAGAAAAGAGGAAAAGGGGCCTTAACCCCAACAGGCAGAAAAAAAATATAAATGAGGTGTGAGGAGAGCAGAAAGAGCTGAGCACACACATTTGGATGGGAAGCTGCCACGTTCATTTTGTTTGAGCCAGGCTGGTGTTACAGTGGATGCCCCCAGGTCCAGGGGGGCAGGGAGAGAGGATCATCCACCAAACAACCCCACAGAGCAGGGCAGATTGTGATCCTCATCTTTTCCACAGAGAAAAACTTCATGGCTTTGTCACAGTGATTACCAGAACTTCCTGGCATGCCACAACAATACTTTTAGATAATTTTTTTCAGCCTCCCTACCCCTAATTCCGTTTTTTAATACCATTCCTGACTCCTTTTTTAACATGATTCAAGTACAAACACATTTATTTCACGTGGTTTCACTTTCTTTTTCCTTTTTCAGGTGGTCTACACGGCTGTTTCACTCTCCAAACATCCTCAGCCAGGCAAGGTGATTACAATTCCTCACAAAGGCAATCCTGCAGGATGCTGGGTGTCACCGCAGGTATTCTGCAGAGCCCTCCTAACAACACATTGACAGGCTGGGGCTGAGAAACGAGGTGTTTCCTCCTCGAGCCTCCATGCCAAACTGCCCAGTGATATTCCCAGCGCTTCCCTGGGAGCTGGAAGGGGTCATGAGGAAAAATGGTCCATGGAGGGAAGACGTCATGTGGGAAAAACAGGATTTTAACAAAAGCAGAGCATGAGGCTGAGTGAGGCTGTGCGTGCCCAGGGACGGCACCGAGGGCAAGGGGGGACCAAGACAATAGTGAATAGACTCCAGATTATATCCTGAACTCACAGCCCCACGGGAACAGGGTTATAAAAACCCTTTTTATTTTGTTTGTAGTCCAAAACAAACAAGTACATAAAAAGCTAAATGCGGAGAGGCCAGACAGGAAGTGAGTAACATCTGGGAAACATCTGGCCCCGGCTGCGCCGGCACAGCTCCGGGTACCTGCTCCCACAGCTCCCAGCCAGGGCAGGCTCCAAAAATCTCTGCTCCAAAAGGGGAAATGGACACCCCAAGCAGCACAGGACACCCTGGCACACGGCTCTGGGTGTCCCCTGAGCACCACAGGGACCTCTGAGAAAGGCTCGGAGCATTAAGGGTGCCCTAAACAGTGCAAGATGATCCAGGGCTCTGAATATTGCAGGGCTCCCTCCTAAAAAGGGCTCTGAGCATCTCAGGGCACCCCCTGAGCATTGCAGAACATCCCCTGAACAGGGCTTTGAGCATAAAGGATGCCCTGAACAGTGCAGGATACCCTGGTGCAGGGCTCTGAGCATCCCCTGAGCACCACAGGAACCTCTGACCATTAAGGATGCCCTAAACAGTGCAAGGAATAGTGATCCAGGGCTGATCAATATTGATCCCTGATCCAGGGCTCTGAATATTGCAGGGCTCCCTCCTAAAAAGGGCTCTGAGCATCTCAGGGCACCCCCTGAGCATTGCAGAACATCCCCTGAACAGGGCTTTGAGCATAAAGGATGCCCTGAGCAGTGCAGGACACCCTGCTCCAGGGCTTTGAGCACCACAGGCCAGCCCTGAGAAAGGTTCTGAGCAATAAAGGATGACCTGGGAATTTCAGAATTCTCTGGTCCAGGGCTCTGAACATCCCCTGGGCACCACAGGAACCTCTGAGCATTAAGAATGCCCTAAACAGTGCAAGGAATAGTGATCCAGGGCTGATCAATATTGATCCCTGATCCAGGGCTCTGAATATTGCAGGGCTCCCTCCCAAAGAGGGCTCTGAGCGTCTCAGGACACCCCCCGAGCATTGCAGAACATCCCTTGAATAGGGTTAAGGGCTAAGCAGATGCAGAGAATGAAACAGCCATGCAGATCACCTGAGAAAGAAAAAAGAAAGTGAAAACACTTGAAATAAATGTGTGTGTAGTTGAATCAGGTTAAAAAAGGAGTCAGAAATGGAATTACAATAGGGCTTTGAGCATAAAGGATGCCCTGAGCAGGGCTCAGGTCCAGGGCTCTGAGCACCACAGGCCAGCCCTGAGAAAGGTTCTGGGCAATAAAGGATGCTCTGAGAATTCCAGGATTCTGTGCTCCAGGGCTCTGAGCATCACCGGCCAGCCCTGAGAAAGGTTCTGGGCAATAAAGGATGCTCTGAGAATTTCAGGATTCTGTGGTCCAGGGCTCTGAGCACCACAGGCCCGCCCTGAGAAAGGTTCTGGGCAATAAAGGATGCCCTGAGAATTTCAGGATTCTGTGGTCCAGGGCTCTGAGCACCACAGGCCCGCCCTGAGAAAGGTTCTGGGCAATAAAGGATGCCCTGAGAATTTCAGGATTCTGTGGTCCAAGGCTCTGAGCATCCCCGGCCAGCCCTGAGAAACGTTCTGGGCAATAAAGGATGCTCTGAGAATTTCAGGATTCTGTGGTCCAGGGCTCTGAGCACCACAGGCCAGCCCTGAGAAAGGTTCCTCCCCATGCCCAGAGCTGGGGAGCCTGGGGAGGCTGCAGGGCTGATGTTTGGGGAGGCTCTAGCAGGGCTGCGAGGGAGGAGAGCTGGCTCGGCAGGATCAGCCCCGGCTCTCCTCACTGGGAATGCCCCACAGCTTCCCTCTGCACCCGCCCACGGCCAACAGGGTGCTCTGGGGGAAGGAAAGGGGCTGCAAGAGAGGCCACAGAGCCTTAGACAGCAAAGGAAGGTGCGGTGGAAAGAGCAGTGACGCTCAGGAGCAGTGTGGATCACAGCAGGAATCACTTCTGTCTCCTCCGTGCAACTCCAGCTGCATTTCCAGGCAGGAAATGCAAACAGCCACTGATGCTTCACTGCTGCACCAAACTCCTGGCAAGCCAGCTTCCCTCAGCTCCTCAGACAGGCTGGGATCCCCCCAGCTCAACAAACAACCCTCAACTCTCCCCAAAACTCCTCCTCTGCCATTCCCTCTGGCAGAGCCCAGGATTAGCACTTGGGGCATTCCAGTGGGGAGGATTAAAGCTGGTCCAAGGCTGGACCACGCTGCAGAAGGAGCAGCAGCTGGCTGCACAACATCTGGCACTGCTGCTCTTTTACTGCACGTGGCACTGCTGAGGGCCACCAAGGACACTGCTGGTGGCCCAGGTGTCCCACAAGGACAGGAAGGACAAGGACACATCACTTGGGCCATGCTGGCAGCTGGCCTGAGTGTGGAGCACCTCCCCTTGGAAGAGCACAGACACGATGCAGGGGATTTGGGGAAGCATTAGCGATGAGGATGGGAGAAAAACAGGGAGGAAAGAAAATAATAACAGAACGGTTTGGCTTGGAAGGGATGTTAAAGATCATCTCATTCCACCCCCCTGCCAAGGGCAGGGACACCTTCCCCTGAAATACCAGAAGAGGAAGGACACTGTTTGGAAAGGGAAACAAGCAAGGCACATTAAAGGAAAAAATTATCCAGCAGGCTGGCAAGGTTAAAAAAGCAAACACACACTGGGACATGGAAGGATAGAGAGACCTAATTAAAGAAGCCTCACCCAGAACACGCCACCAGCAAAAAGCATCTGATGTGTCAGGGACACAGAGGGATGCTGCGTGTCCCATGCCGTGTCACTGCACAGCCTGCAGCCAAGGGCACGGCTCCCAAAGCCCTGAGCCACTGCAGCACAAGGCTGAGCATTGTGCCTCCTCTCTTCTGCTCATTTCTGCACCAGCTGATGCCCACCTGTAGCCTTTTTTGTGTGCTGTCACCTAAACCAGCTACATGAGAAAGCTCCAGCATCAGGAGCTGCCCAGAAGAGCCAGACCCCACTGCAGGATGAACATTTCCCCATCTCTGCAGCAGAATTTGGGCCAGCCCAGGGGCAGCCAGGGCTCCTGGAGGTGTCTGAACACATCCAGGCAGTCAGGGAGAGCGGGGTGATGCACAGGAACCCACCGGAGCCAGGCAGCCTGTTCCCACCATCCCTCACACGTGCTCTTTCTCTCAGATTCCCAGCCTAAATAAGGCTTTGGGGAGGAAATTAATGAACAGCAAAGCTGATTACAAAGAACAATACAATGACTCAATCTGTTTCTTTTACCTCAATTGTATAAAGCTTTTACATTTATGAAGGTTTCTCTCCGTACACAATGAAACAGCCCTCTGAGGGAAGCCGTAATGGCCCTGGAGACTTTTTGAACAAGACTGGACAAAACACCGCCGGAACAATCCCAAAGGAAGGACCAGATGATCTAACAGGTCTTTTGCATCTTTAATTCCTCACCCTTTTCTTTCTCCTGCCGGTTCAGGCAGTTCAGGCGTGGGGGTTTTTAAGCTGCTGCTAATTAGATGTTAATGCGGGAGCGGCTGCGTGCAGGAGAAACACCGGGGCCCTAAATGACAACCAGATCACAGGCACGAGGGTCCTTATTCTCAGCATGGAAAATCTCCCTCTGGAAGCAGAACAGGCCCTAAAATGCTGGTATCCTTCCCACACCAGGGTGGACTGCTCCTGCACCCACCAGCAGCCTCCTGGCACTCGTGGGGTCACATCGGTGCCAGCCCTGCATCTCCTCCCTCTCTGTCCCCACATCGGGATCCCCAAAGTTGTTTTGCCTATCCAGGGACAAAGGGAAAACCCCACCATGGAAACAACCTGAGTTCGGTTCAGTCCTAACAGCAACCAGCTCTCCTGGCTGCCCATGCAGAGCACCTCTCAGGAGAAGGCAATGGGCAGCAGCTCAGGAGTTCAAACTGCCTGGGTTCTGTAAGCTACAAACATAAACCCCATTCTGCAGACATCAGCACCCGTTTCTCCTGCAGACCCTCACCCATCGAGTTGTTTGCAGCACCCATCTTTCCAATTGTGAAAAATGCGTATTTTACAATTGGCTTTTTGCAAATATTCAAATGAATATTATATGGGTTATATTAGAAAGTTATGCTGTATTAATTCTCTTAAGTAGTGTGTTAAATATAGTTTTAGGATATAACATAATGTTAAAATAGAAACTGTGCTATGTGTGATACTTTTTTTAAGAGAAGACTCGCACCAGATAACAGCCACAGGACACCTGAATCTTTCAGAGAAAGAGAATTTATTGCTCCATTATCGAGTTCCTCCCACCTCGCTCAGCCCTGAAGACTCAGTCAGGATTCAGAGGAAGAAGCTGACACTGCCCAGACAGAATCCTGGGTTTGAATGGAATTTATGCATCATGGATGAGGTGTATGAATATGCAACAGGCTGTTGCTTTTAAGGGTTAATCCTCTGTTAACGTGGCTCCTTTTTCAGGCTTATTTTGCCCAGAAAGAGGCACCTGAACTGTCTGTAACTCTTTGTTTCTGCTGTCTCCTATTGTCCTAATCCAAATTGTCCAAATTATTATTACTCGAATTATATTTTTATTTTTATATAAATTTTATTAAACTTTTATTAAACTTTTAAAATTTTAAAAACAAGTGATTGGCGGTTTTCACACAATCCTGCTCCACTGGAGCACCTTCATACCTCGAGGTCCACAAGGAAGACCAAGAAGAGATGGGGAGCCTCAACGGGATGGCAATGGGATGTTGTGGGGTCAGAGCCCCACCAGCAGCAGCCCTATGGGCACGGACCTCCCTCCCTCCCTCCCTGCAGCCCCAGCTCCTGAGCCCAGCCATGACAGGAACAAAAGCCACTGCTCAGAGACACATTTACGACCCTCCGAGAGGGAGCCCGCTGACAGCTTAACGAGCTTTTTGTTTTTCAAGTAGTGGTTTTATATTTACGACCTGAAAGGGAAAGATGCAAGTAGGCAGGGAGGATCTGGGGCTATCTGCTCCTTCTGCTCCTGACCCGATGCTGTCCAAGCCACATCCAAGCCCTTCCGGAAAGCCATAAAAAACGATTGCATTTCAGCTTTTCTCCCCTCCTTCTTTCTCTCTCCCCTCCACTAAAACCAAAAAAAAGCACCTTTTTTTTGGTGGTGCTCACTTCTTGTTAATGTTCACCCCGAGGAAAAGCATCAAATATTAATGCAGGAAGCTTCAGAGAGCTCACAGCGGAAACCAGAGGCCCCATGTGTTGGGGAGTATCCCAGTGGATGTGAGATCCCACCAGTTCATCCCCAAGGCCTGGCTCTTTAATGCTGGGAAGGAAGGAGGAGGCCAGAAGCTGGGTTTTTACGAGCACCAGGGATCACATTCCTGGGATATCAGCCCAGAGTTACACTTAGAGGAGGAAAAAAACTTTAGGAAAAAAGCCCCAAACCCCACCACCCTTCCCCAGAATGCTGCACTGTTATTTATAAGCTTAAGAGTGAAAAGAGAGGGCAAAACTCCCTGGGTTTGTTGAGTTTGGTGGTTTTTTTGGGTTTTTTTTATCCCCAGCATTAGCACAGCAGAGAAATGCCTTTGGGCTGCAAGAGCATTCCAGCCACCAGCAGGAAGATAAGGCTCTTCCCTCGCCTCCAGATTCCTTGGCAGAGAGGAGACACATGGGGTTTAATTGCACACAGACAGAGATGCCACAGCCCTGACACCAACACGATAAGAGCTTTTGTCCCGTGGAGGGCTCACCCAGCCGATAAAGACCCTGCCCTGAGCCCCTAAAACCCAGAAGGGACCTTGGCTGAAGAGCTGCAAGGGGCTGGTGAGGAACGTGGGAGGCCCAGATGTGCAATGCAACATCTGGAAGGAGAAGAGGCAGTGTCCCATAGACACAGTGCCTGCAGCAGGTGATGTTGGACACACATGTCCCCCCCTCCCAGGGCAGGAAAGCACCCCCATGTGCTTGGTGGTGACATCTTTGTGCCCAAATGCTGAGACTCAATGACCTCTGATGGCTTTCCCAAGCTGCAGAGCTGTGTCCAGCTCTGGGGCCTCCAGCACAAGGAGGACTTGGAGCTGCTGGAGCCAGTCCAGAGGAGGCCAAGGAGATGCTCCAAGGGCTGGAGAACCTCTGCAAGGAGCCGGGCTGGGAGAGCTGGGGGTCACACGGAGAGGAGAAGGCTCCAGGGAGAGCTCAGAGCTCCTTCCAGCATCTAAAAGGGCTCCAGGAGAGCTGGAGAGAGATTTTGGACAAGGGTCTGGAGGAACAGGACAATGGGAAATGGCTTCCCACTGCCAGAGACCAGGGTTAGATGGGATATTAGGGAGAAATGCTTCCCTGTAGGGTGGGCAGGCTGTGGCACAGGGTGCCCAGAGTAGCTGTGGCTGCCCCTGGATCCCTGAAGTGTCCAAGGCCAGGTTGGACAGGGCTTGGAGCCACCTGGGATAAGGAAAGGTGTCCCTGCCCATGGCCTTTAAGCTTTACGATCCCTTCTGACCCAAATTATTCAGTGATGTTGTGAACCCAGCTGCTGAGCTTGGGACGTCTTTCCCTCGTCCCCCTCCATCCCCACACAAGCGCAGTGTGTGAGGCCCCAGCAGCCCTGGGTGCACAGGCGGAAAAAAAAAAAAAAAAAAAAAAAAAAAAAAGAAAGGAAAGTAAAGGAAAAGGCTTTTAAGTGGGCTGGAAGAGCAGGGCAGCCCCCTCCCCACTCCCCTTCCCCACTTATCGCTGCCCGGGGCTCTGCCCGGCGCCTGCCGATAATCAGGGAGCGCATTGAAACCCCGGCGCCAGACTGGATCCTTATCTCCTCCCGAGCAGGAATGCGGCATGGGGGCAGGAGAAGGAGGAGGAGGAGGGGGAGGAAGAGCCCCCTCCCCTGGCCCCTGCCCGCAGCGAGCAGAGCCGGGGAGGGCCGGGGGACTGAGGGGTGCGCGGGGCTCAGGCACAGCCCCGGCTCCCGGCAAGGCCCGAGGGGTCGGAAGCGCCCCCGCCTTGCGCAAGGGCCGGTAATTATCCCCGGGGATAATAATGACTCTGCTTCATTAGCCCACAGAGCCGGGAGCCCGGCTGGGAATGCCCCAGGCAGGAGCCGGGGGTACGCGGGGCGACAGCCGGGACAGCCCCGTCCTCTCCACCCAAAAAGAGCTCGGAGTGCTCATTTCACAATTAGGAACCCAAAAGTTTGCCCTCGGTGGCTGGGAAGCATCGCACAGTGTACCCCATGCCTGACAGCATCCCTCAGCTTCATCACTACCAGGGGCAGCCCCTCAGGGAAGGACTCCTGATGATCTCAGCCCAAAAGATACCGGGGGAGAGCTGAGAGCCGCTCCCAAACCAGCCCGAGCCCTCAGGGCTCAGCCTGGGGACCCTCGCAGTCCTTCCTGTGGGATGGGAGCCCAGAGCCTTCCTCCCTGGCGAGTAGGGCCCCGGGCTCTGCTCTGAGGTTGAGGGCGGCGGACTCTGCTCTGAGGATGAGGGCGGCGGGCTCTGCTCTGAGGAGGAGGAAGGCAGGCTCTGCTCAGCCCCCGGCTCTGCAGCTGCCCGGGGCTCATCCCCATCCCCAACAGGACCGACAGGAACTTCCAGCCAGCCCACAGCAGCGGCGAGGAGAGGAGCAGAGACACAGCCAAGCTCCCTCCAGGTGGGACAGGAGCCGCGGCTCCAGCCTGGCGCTCCCTCAGCTCCCCCCCGGCATGAGGGCTGCATGTTCTTAACACCCAAAAAAGAGCTCGGAGTGTTCATTTTCACAATTAGGAACCCAAAAGTTTGCCCTCAGTGGCTGGGAAGCATCGCACAGTGTACCCCATGCCGGACAGCATCCCCCAGCTTCATCCCTGAGCCTCTCAGGGAAGGAGTCCTGATGCTATCAGAGCCTCAGGGAATTCGCAGCCAATTAAGGGGATATTTTAAAAAATCATAATGAGGGGCTAATGAAGTTTAGAAGCTGCCGACAGCAGCCATATGCCTCAAATATGCTGGGTACAGTCGGTGCCTAGGTAATGCAACTGCAGGTATCAGCTCGCCTAATTAGCTACCAGAAGAAAGTCTAATTTAAAACAAAGCTCTTATTTTATTTATTTGCTGACAGCAGCAGAGCAATTCCCTCCAGCATGAAGTGAAAGCAAACACACTGCCCTCAAAATAAACCACCACGGGCTTTTTAATTTTATCCTCCAACAAGTGTTCCCTGGTTAGTCCTCGGCAAGGGAGGGGCAGGGGGGAAATAAAAAAACCCCAAACAACAACAACAAAAAGCCAACCTGCACTTCCATTAGCATTACAGAGGGCTTGCAAAGACAGCTCCCCACTTGTCACCTCCCTGCCACAGAAAACAGCGACCACTGGGACTCCTCTGCTGTGCATGGAAAAGTGCCTTTAATAAAACGTCCCTGAGGAAATGTGTGTCCTCCCTCTCCTATCCTCATTTGGGGTGATGATCCCACATTTGGGTGGTACAATCTCCCTGATTTGTCCAGTTGGTCCAGACCCACTGTTGAGAGGCGTAGGTGACCCACACAAGCCAAGAGTCCCGACCCTTCCCATCCCTTCCCTTCCTTCACCTCCGGATGCATCCAGAAACAAACGTGGGGAGGGGAAAGGGAAATCCTAGAAGCTCAGAGAGAGTGCAGGGCCACTGTGATTTTATTTAGTATCTTTATTTATTGAAGTGCTTTAAATAGATATGGATTGACTCTCCCGGCTCTGGCAATTACAGCTTGAAAGGGGAGCTGCAGGCAGCTCCTGGATTAATGCACACGAGGCTGCTTCCATGGATGCTCAGCATCCCACTCCATGTGGGACCTCCTCCTGTCTTCCAGACTTCACCTGGGGCCTCTGCATCCCCCTCCACAACGTCCTGGTGCTTCCACAGCTCCATATCCACATCAAACCCTCTTCACTGCCACCCTCAATCACCTCCACAGCCAAGATCGAGCCACCAGCTCCAGCCTTGTCACCTCCCTCACAGGGTCCAAGCCCATCTGAGCAATCAGGGGTTCATTCTTTCCTATCAGCAGCCATTTCTGGGTTTATGAAAGCACAAAGAGGCATTGCAAGCCTTTATGGACAACACTGGCTGGGCCCTGCATTTTTCTTCCCACTGATTAAAGTAATAATGCTCAGTTAAGGAGCAAGTTAAAAAAAAAAAATCACACCATTTTTAGGCAGCTGGGAGAGAGGAGGAAAATCTATTGCAGTGGCCCTGAACAAGCACTTCCCCAGGGCTTCGAGGCAGAAAACTTATCAGACACTGCTCTGATAACATATTCAGCCTGAACCATTAGTCTTGGGCATAAAAAAAGGTGTAATAAAAGGTGCCCCTAACTGCAGACTGAGTCAGGAGGGGGAATGGGGTTAGAACCCCACAAAGGCTGGGGGCAGGAGCGGCTCAGAGGCTTGTGGGCATCCCCAGCACACACCTGTGATGCTGGCAGTGGGCACCCACCTCCTGCCACTCCAGTGCCCAGGGACAGTTTGTCTCCTGCATGTTTAAAGCTGCAGAGGAGTGGGAAAATCAGCATCCACAGCACCAGGAGGCTGCTGAAAGATTTCCCCAGGGCCAGCATCCTCAATCATCCTCAACAATGTATTTTCTCATTCTGGCCTCATCTGGTTTCCCCCAGTCCCAATACCCATCTTACAACACCTTTCCCTCCACAAACACAGCTCCTTTTCTTCCCTGTAACTCCAAACCAGCCCTTTGTCCCGGGCACAAAGAGCTGTCAGGTTTCTGCTGTGAGTTTTTCCCTGCACTCTTTCCCATCCAGCTTTTTTGGGGAATGCCAGAGCCCAAAGCGAGCCAGCTGTGACCTGTGGCTACTTTAAGAAAATTATCTGCACTGGAGTTTTCTCCACACCTCCTGCAATGATGGGGGTGACAACAGGGCCTTAGAGGGGTCCCCTTTCTCCTTAGCAACCACCCACTCACCTCCTAAATCCCACACAGATCACCCAACCTGGGGAAGCCAAGCAACAGAAAACAACCTGGAAACATCCCCCATCCTGCTTCCAAAATGCCTTAAAACCATCAAGTTAGTTATCCTTGATGGAAAAAAATATTAAATCCATGTTTTTGATGGCTTAGCCCCCCTCATACGTGGATGGGAAGCTCATGGCAGGAGCAAGGAGCAAGCACAAAGCTGATTTTGTGAGTTCCTATTCCAGTGCCTCCGGCTCAGCCTCCCAAGCACACACTAGGCTCCAGTTAAACCACCCAAAAACCCAAAAACCAACATCCCACCAGCTCCACTGCTGTCCCCACAGATGCTGAAGGTCCCAAAGGGGGCCAGAGACAGGGTCCACCCACAGCTGGGCACTTGATCCCAGCATCACCCAGCCCAAGCCACTGCTTCCTCCCTCCTTGCCTCCCTCCCTCGCTCCAGGGCTGGTTTTCCAGGCAAAACAAGGCTGGGAGTTACTCAGGCAGCATGTGACATGACCACCAGAAGGAGGGCATTGCATTACTGCAGCTAAAACTGGATCCTGCTTTCTATTGTCTATTCTTTTGTAGTGATGGGAAGAAAGAGCTGCTGCTCTGTAATCAGGCCTCTTCTGGCTGCTTCCCTGCTTTTAGGGCCAAGCAGGATAATGCCACGTTGCTTTCATGTGGCAAGAGAAGCTTATAAACAACACTATTACACTGCTGCACCGCTGAAATTAAAGCCTGCTCTGAGCCTCAGTCCCTCCCACAGGCAGCCTGCTCTGCCTCGGACTTCATTTCTTCTCCCAAAGTCGGCAGTCCAGGGAACAGACTGAATCTGGGCCTGAATAAGCACTGGTGAAATTCAGTGTCTCCCAAAATGATGTGCATTACCTATTTCTGACAAGAGGAGTAATTCCTTCCAGCTTTTGCTAATGCGCTCTCAGCAAACACTCGATTCTTGTTTTCCCTCACAGCACAGCCGCTCCAGATCACAGTTCACCCCAAAAGTGGATGAAAGTCCTCTTCACTAATGCATCTTTTGATCCAAAGTGATTGAGATTTACCCCCACCCCACACCCCATAAAAATTCAGATTCTGAGCTCACCCATACACATCGAGCCTAAAACCTCCAGAGTGGATTCACTCAGCCAGAAATGATCTCAGCTGTGAAAAATCACAAGGGGCAGTCACTTTCTCAGCAGTCTCAAAATAGAGGTTGTTTTTCTTTTTTTTTTTTTTGAATTAAAAGAGATGCCATCTCTCTGAATTATCTGCAATAAACATCCTGGTGCTGGAAGAAAGCACACTTCAGCTTTCCTAGCTCCAGGTTCTCATCTCCACCAGCTCCTTGAGAACCTCCTCCTGCTTTTCCAAGCCTTCTCCTGCACTGCATCAAGAGCCTGTCTCTGCAAAGAACGTGCTTTAAAACCCAGGGGACTCTGCAATATTGTCTGCAATAGGACAAGGACTCCTTTCATCACCCATCCTCCCTCAGGTTCAGCTCCTCTTGGATTGCAGCATCTCCTGGGCAGCTGGAGTGTCCCAAACCCAGTGAGGCAAGAGCCAGGCTTATTGTGGCACTGCCCAAGGGACAAACACCAGCCAGACCAAACCCTGGGGACTCCCTGAGCACCTGCAGGAGCAGCTGAAACCACCTCAGTTGTAGATGCTCTTCCCCCCACCATCCTTCCTCTTGGTGCTCCATTTTCGGAAGGGCCAGGAACTGCTGTGCCCCAAAACCATGAAAACCAAAGCTGCAGGATAATCCTGGCCCACAAGTCTGTGATAACCCAAACTCCTCCAACCTCTGGGCCCCGTGGTTGCCATCAGTGCCCCTCATCCCACATGCCAGGTGATTTCTTGCAGAGCTGGAAGGAAGCCTCCCCGCCTCTCCCTGCTGACCCAGGCGTGGGATGCTCCTCTGCTGCTTCCCCTTCCATCTCAAACATCATTAGCAAAGGATCATTTCCTTCAGATTAAGGTCACCTGCCAACGAGTGCCTCTTGCCATGCCCTGAGAGTGGCCTTCAGCGCTTCCCTCATCTTGCCTAAGGTTTTTCCAGCCTTTTCCTCAATCCTTCATTAATTTCCAGGTGCCCCATCTCTGCTCATACACCGTGGTCCCCCAAGCAGCAGAGCAAAGCCTGTTTCCCATGGATCTGCTGCTCCAAATCCTCCCTCCCACATGGCATTTGTGTTCCCCAATAGTAGGTGGCAAGTGTTATGCTGTTGATGTTTTGGGGTTGGTTTTTTTTTAAGTGGGATATTAATAGATCCCTCTCACTGGCCAACCAGGCTAGATAAAAACTTTATTGCTAATTTCCTAATCAGACAGGCACTTAATTACGAGACATCTTCTTCTGAGTCAGAGGGAGAGGGATGCAGACATGCAAACAGCACGGCAGATAAGGGGAAAAAAAAGTCTGGGTTTTTTTTAGGAAATGAAGCTAAAAAAAGAAACTTCCCCCCCTTCCCGAACAAACAAGCAACAAAAAATAATCCAGCAAGGCCCAAGATAAATCTATGGGGATTTTTGGCGTTTTAGGCACAGGAGCTCCCCTTGGGGCAGGGGACAAGGTGGTGCAGAGGGGCTGGATCCCACGGGGGTCACGGCAGAGCCTCCCTCCCCCTGTGTCCCACATACAGCACAGTCCCCACGGGCTGTGAGCAGATGGTTTCCAAGCTGACAGGTTGCAAACAGCTCCGTGGAGCCGGCTGGGGAATCAGATATTGTCTCCATGCCTTTAGTCTGGGGAACAAAAGAGATCTCCCAGCTCAAAAAGTTTACTGAGAGACCTCGGTGCTTGTCCTGCTTCTGGGTTTCTTTTTCAAAGCACTTTCACCCAGCTCAGATTGCTCGGGTCTGATGCCTGTACGACTCTACAAGCTGCCTGCACATAACTTTTTCCACTTTGACTTTCCTCTGTGTAGCTGGAAAGAGACCACAAGGACAGCCTTGGTGCAGGGCACATCACCCTTGCTTTTCCAGCGAGCTGCAGGCACTCCCTTCCTGGCAGAAATTTCTTCCTTCGACTTCCCATCAAACTTGTACACGTCATGAACTCAGGACAACCCAGACAAGCTTCTTCCCAGCATTATTTAGAGGAACCCCAGGGCCTGGAAACAGCCCTGGAGACCCCAGTGCTAAACACACAGGACAGCAGAGTGCCAGGACTAGGACCCAAATCATCTTTTAGGGAGGGTTTATTTTATAAAACCGTCCTTGAGCAGGTCATGCTGGACGCCCCTCCCCACACCTACAGGGATGCAAAGCCCAGCCAAGCTGCAGGATTCCGGCTCCTTTGGCTTCCCTGCTGGTTTTAGCTCTGCAACTCGACCCTGGGCGGAACATATGGTTTGAATTCTCCCCCCTAAACTTTCCACAGGCTCCTTCCCCCGCCTCCCCGTGGCACACAAACCCCAGCCCTTGTTCTCTGTGAGCAGGGAATGGTGCTGGCAGCCCTTGCCATCCATCCCTCGCCGAGGGAAGGGGAGAGGCTGCACTAAAACCCCTCGGCCGAGACTGCTAAGTGGGCTTTGCTGTTCCGTGCAGGGGTCATTAACAGCCCGGCTGGAGCGTCCCCTTCCTCCCAGCCAGGCCATAAATACTGAGGAAAACACAGCCAGTGGAGAGGGAAAGGCAGGGGGGAGCAGCACAGCAAGAACTCACTCTGCATGGGGACATTTTCCTTCCCCAGCCAGCCTGGGACCACTGGGGTCCTGTTGGTTTTCCCAGCTTTTACAGAGATGGGGCAGCTGAGAGGTGTTTTAAAAGATTTTATTTAAGATTTTATTTTACCACACCACTATTACTTCTAACACCACTGTTACTTCTAACACCAATCACCTATATTTTTACCCCACATCATACTACTACAAAACATCTTTCACAATTTTAATTCTCTAAAATATCTGTTTGTCCTGGTTTAGTATTCAGTTTAATATTTTAGCTTAGTATTTAGTTTCATATTTTTACAAAGCCATTTTTAAACCTTATTAAAACTTATTTCTTATTCAATCCCTCGCTCAACAACATCATCTCTATTCCATAACCTTCCTAAGTCAACACACTTTATCTCAATGCTTACATACAAATGTACAAGACTGTGTAAGCTTTCTATCAAATTTTAAAAATTCTTTACAAATCCATTTCTCACAGGGCCCCACATCCAACCTCAACCCTCTGCACGAGCCAGAAACAGCATCCTTTAGGATGCAGGAATGGTGAACAGGTCCAGCAGTGCTCAGAGGGGGTAAGCAGCAGCTTCACCTCCTCTTTTCCCCTTCCTGCATGCAAAAAAATCATCTTTTATTTTCCTCTTAGGCAGTTTTCATCTAATTTTCTGCTCCATCCAGCAGCCAGGCTTTCCCCCCTCAAAATGACTGTGGCAGCCTAAGCTGGTCTTTGCTGAGCCAGAAGCCTGATCCAGCAGGAAGCAGCAAGTGGGATTCTTATGGAGCATTACCCTGCCTCTCCAAAAAGCCAGGCATCACCTTCTCCCAGCCCACAGGGCTGGGTGGAGTTAAAAACCCACCCAAAGGGTCCTTGTAGCCCCTTCTTGCTCCCAGTGTCCTCAAAGCACCGTGCTGGAGAGGAGCCCTGGGAGGGCTGTGGCACGGACAGACGGACGAATGGATGGATGGATGCCCCTGGCCAAAACAGCGGCGGCTGTGATGGAAACCAGAAGCCTTGTGGTCTGTGAGCCTGACAGCCTTCCCAAGGCATGCAGAGCATTGCTGGCACGCCTGCATGTCCCAGGCAAAAAAACAACCCCAAATCCTCTGAATTGGCGAATTTCAGCAGCACAAGACCAGCAAGCCCAACAGCTTTGGAGCCGAGCACAGCACGGATTCCTCTGAGCAGGTATTAAAAAACCACACTTGAAAAAGGCAGAAAAGCCATCTATTTTTGACCTGCTCTGTGTTTGGGACCGGTGTGACTCAAAGTTTTAGCTGAAGAGAGCTGAACCTGTGGCTTCCCCTGCTCCCTATCCCTGAGGATCTCTCCCCGTCGGCTGAGACCCCATCGGCAAAGCCGGCGTATGGGTTTTTCCATCCCCGGCAGGACCAGCCCCAACACGCCCCACACTCCCGGGGTTTTGCTATAAACTACAAAGGAACCTGCCCAATTCGCCCCAGTTTGCATAACCAGTTTATCCCAAGCATTTGTTTTAAAAGCTCAGCTCTGGTTAGTCACTGCTCAGCCCAAGCAAAACCCAACCCTCTTCTCGGCTTTTGGATCTTGCTTTTCCAGCTTTGGGCACAGCCAGCATTTTTATCTTGGTGTATAAATTTCAGAAATATGAAATAAGTGCCTTGATGCCTTGTTTTATATGTACACACACATATATATCATATGTATTTTATGTATATTGGGGTATCCAAAGGATCCACAAGCCAGGATAGGGATTAGCCACGAGGCTCTAAGTCCTTAAATCCAAACCGAGTCATTCACCAGTAGCAAACCATAAAGCAGAGACACGCATGGAAAAAAAAAAAAAAAAGAAAAGAGGGAATGAAAAGGGGGAGGAAAAGAGTTTTATAGCCCTTGGCAGCCCACACCCCACTCCATCACACTCAGGATCCCAGTCACCCGAGCAGCTCCCCAGCCAAATCCCCTCTCCTGTAACAAATCCCGTTAGCGCCGACGCCGGAGCGCGGAAGGAGGTGCTTGCAAGGCTCTGGCTGCAGAAAAGCAGCCAAAATGATGTGCAGGGGAATCAGACATCCTGCAGGAAAACCTGCTTCCACAACTGAGTCAGCACCTCCTCCTAAAGACAGGGGAGGATGGCAGCAACTGCAGGCCTGGGGGACGTGCTTGGATGGAGCTGGCAGGGGAGCCCCAAGTGCCACCTCCTCTTGCTTTTTCCAGCCCAGAGTGGCCCCAGGAATGACAATGTGCGCCCACCACGTCACCAAATGCCCCAAAACGCAGACTGAGGGGAGAGCCCAGGGAGCAGGGTAGGAATGCTACAGCCCCAGCCAGGAGCTGGGAGCTCTAGGAACAGCTTAATCCCACCTAATTCAGATTTCCAGCAATGCTTGACCCACTCTGTGAAGATGCCCCCCAGCCAGGGCCCAGACAGCAGAAGAGACAGGACATTTAAGCTTCTCCAAGATAAGCTGGCAGAGAAAACCCTTCCATGAACCCCTTCTCCAGCTCAGCGACCCAGACCGCTGATTACTTCTAATTGCTGTGTAATTGGACTCTGGGAGCCGTGCTTTCATTTTAAGCCTGTCTCTACATTTCACATCTGTCAAAGGGGGAAAGAAAAACCTTCAAAAGTAATATTCCAGTGCAGGAACACCGTAGCACCCTCCAGCAACTGCCAAACCAGCCGCGGCAGCGGGGAGGCAAAGGCTGCACCCCTTGTTTGGGATAAACAGGGGTGGAGGGAGGCGCTGGGATCCCACACCTGGACAGCGGCCACCCCAAAGGCAGCAGCGGCCCCGGGGCAGAGAGCACGGCCACATTGCAGGATCCTCCCTGAGACCAGCACTAATTACTGCCCTGGCTTGCAGGGCCCTGCAAAGCCCTCAGAGATGCCCCTCCAGGTGAGGGCGGGGACGCTTGTTCGGCTCCACGGACGAAACGAAAAGCAGGCGGCAGACCGCAGGGTTTTTTTCCCTCTCTCTCTCTCTTTCTTTTTTTTTTTTTTTTTTTTTTGTTGTTTTAAATAGCAACCACGTTCTGGCTGCTGGAAAACACCCTCCCTTCTGTTCTGCAAGCCAACCCAAACAGATGGAGCCAATAAGGCAGCCGGGTGATGGCGTGGGATGGGGACGGCCCATGGGGGAGAGCAGCCCCTGCTCACAGACCCCAAAAGGGGCAACCAGACCCCCTGAAGAAGGGAGGGAAGCACAGTCCATCAACTCAGTGGAAGAACTTTTGCTTCATCCATCTCCACTAAACCCTCCAAAGCCCTGGTATGAATCATGGGAGTTAAAAAACACCTTCAGGATCACCGAGTCCAACCTTTGAGCGAACACCACCTTGTCAGCAATGGGATTATTCTCCATCCCAATTGCTCCAGTCCTCCAGCTAGCAATCAGCAGGAATTACAGTTCCCAGACACCATGAGAGTCCACTAGAGGGTCAGTGAAACAAAGTCTTCACCTCATGCCATCAGCCACTGCTGTGGATGCCCTCATGCGTGCCCTGAACCTCACAGCCTGGAGAGCTCTGAGGACACTGCTGCATCCCAGGCGTGTCCCTCCTCCCAGGAATGTGTCCTGAGGAATTCCTGGGTTCTGCAACCTCCTGCCTAAGGAGAACTCCCACGCTGCACAGTGCAACACAACCCTTCTAATAGCCTCACGCCTCTGCAAGCCACCCGGCAGGGAAGCCTGGATTTGGCTGGCAATGTCCCATCCCTCCATCCACCTCAGCAGGGGCAGGTACACCCAGGAGTACACCCAGCCCAAACTGCCCCGTTTTAGTGGCTAAATGGGACCTGTAGAGGCGTTTAAACGCTGTTCATGTGGCAAAGGGGGCGAACAGGGGTCACTTCCATGGCAGTGGCAGCTCCTGGGGAGGACAGGAGCCCCACAGAAGGAAAGACTCACAAAGCAACAGCAGGACAAAGTCTGGGTGCACAGAACCTTGCTCTCACCTCCCATCACTGAAGAGCCACCACATCTCTCTCCATACAGCTCCAACAGGGAGGGATGCCTGGTGAGGAGCACCAGGGTGCCTTCCAGGAAGGAGCACTCCCCATCTCCCACCCACGTTTTACCTGCACAGCCTTGGCTCAACACATCAAGGCGTGCTGCACCTCATCCCTAGCACAAGACAAAGCACCCAAAAATTATGTCACATGCAGCAACATCAGCTCCAAGAGCATTTCCCTACCTCCACAGAAGCTTTTTTCCACTCCCCACACCTCTTCCTAGCATTCTGTACCATCCTGTACCTGCAGGGATGCTCAGCTGATGCCCCCAGCATCATTCCCACAGAGCCCCCAAGCCCACCCATCTCGGATGTCCTGGGCTCTCCCTGCATTCAGGAGGGAGGCAGATGGATCTAATAGGCATTAAACGTCCCAAAATGAGCTTTTCCACGCTCTTTCAAAGGGAAACAATCCCCCAGCTCTAGCACTGGGTGCAGGCTTGTGAAGGAGGGGAGCAAAGGTTATTCATGGGGTCTTGAAGCACACCACACTGGCAGGACCCCCCGGAAGCAGGAGAGGTGCCGGGATGTGACTTTTGTGTCTGTCTCTGCCACAACAGGGCTGACAGCCTGTGCTCACAGCCCTGGGGATTCCAGCTGGGAAGGGATCACTCGTGGTACAAACCAGCCCTTTTCCTCCTCCTTTGTTATTCCCAAAAGATGTGGGAATAACTTGGGGAGAGAAGCGAGGGCAGCTGTGCTGTAGTGTGTGTGTGCACACAGGTATTACACAGAATGCTCCCCAAATCCATAAGGTCTTCTTGCTTTCCTGAAGGGACTTGCTTCCCTGGAGAAAGGGACAGCCCAGACCTTGAATTCCAGGACAAAAGAGCTCTGCTCACTTGTATATTACTACTTTTCAGTTATAATATAAGTAGTGAGTGTCTCAACTCACCCCCTTCACCTCCCAGGGTATAAAAAACAACAACAAACAACACAACACACCAGCACTGCCTTGAACTTACACAGCAAGCAAGGCCAAACAGGAAAAATAGCTCAAAACCATTTGATTTTTAAATGCTGGGGGACTGTGTCTGCCACATTCACCTAGATCAAGCAGTGGGATGCAGCTCCTGATTTATATTTCACTTGGATAAACACAAGTGCCATGGTCACAGGCCAATATTGGGCCTCAGTGCCACTGCCATCCCCATGCTCATACCCCACATGGCTTCACAGCCATTCCCAAGGCTTGGGACCTGGTGATTCCTCCTCATTGCAGCAAGGAATTAGCTGAAAAGGGGATGTTTCACTAAACAAGTGGGAAATTGGCCATTAATCCCCAGCAGAAAGGGGCTGAAACATAAGAAGAGAGGACACTGAGGCCTCCAAGGATGCTCCAGCTAGGCAGGCAGGGGAAGGGGCCTGGCAAAGCCCATGGGAAGGTGGCAAGCAGAGCTCACACACCACACAAACACATTTTATCCCTCTCAGGCTGTAGGACACCTTGCCTGTGCTGGGCATGGTGGTGACACGGGGCTTGCTTTGCTTTCATCCTTCTTCCCTTTCTCCAGAGGAAGATTGGGCTGCCAGCAGAAACACAAACTTGTCACCACTGTCCCTTGACCAGGACACCCCCCCAGCCATCAGGAGTTTGGTTTAAAGCTTACAGCTCCAACACCCCCCCAGTTACACCAGTCAGGGAGGAGGCCCAGGTGTTCCCCACCAGCCCAGGTGTTTCACTACACGCCTGACCCAGCTACACCCCACCTGTGTGGGTCTGGGGGAGCCCTCTGGAACGGGGATCAGCCTCCCTAAGAGTGGGAGAAGCCAGCCCAGGCAGGAGGGAGCAGAGGAGACCCAGGCTGAGGCAGGGAGGGACTCGCAGGAGATTAAAGGCAGAGTGCAGGACACGCTGGAGCAAGCCCCGTGCTAAATAATTCCTGCTTCCCTTCCCTTTCCTCGTTTTCCAGCGTGGCTTCACCCAGCTTTTCCCAGCCTGGCTGCCGTTTGATCTCTGCCTTTCCCTCAGCAGAGGTGCTGAGCCCAATAAAAATTAAAAAAATTTTTAAAAAAGAGGTTGAGCCCCTTTAAAAAAAAAAAAAAAAAAAAAAAGCAAATAGGAGAGGGATGGAAAAAAAAATCCCCTAAAAATCCAAGCTCAGCAAACACGTGGTTGCAACCAGCCCAGCCCAGCGGTTTGGGATGGGGAACGGGCTCTGGAGGAGGAGGAGGAGGAGGAGACGGCAGCAGCAGCAGCAGCAGCTCTTCCCCTGGCTGAGGAGCAGGTCTGGGGCTGCCAGCCCAGCGCATTCCTGTGCCGTGAGTCAGCCCTCCGAAAAACCAGGAGGCTTCAAAAATGATTCCCGGTGCAGCAGCCTTGGGGATGCTTTGGTCTGCGGGCTGCCCCATCCGAGGGCAGAAATGCTTTATTTACCCCAGCTGGGACCCACCCTGAGGAACAGCATCACCCTCTGTGCAGGGAGAAGAACACAGCGAGCCCACACTCCTGAAGTGAGATTTTTACTGAGTAAAAATGCAGCCAGGCCTGCAGGGATGGAGAGGGAGAAGTCACGGAGGGTTCCTGAGGGGGCTGAGCCAGCCAGGCCTCCGGGCTGCCACTGAAACATGTCCTGGGGAGGGACCTCACCACCATGCCCAGCACAGGAAGGGTGTCCTGCAGCCTGAGAGGAATAAAATGTGTTTGTGTGGTGTGTGAGCTCTGCTTGCCACCTTCCCATGGGCTGTGCCAGGCCTCCTTTCCCTGCCTGCGTGGCTGGAGCATCCTTGGAGGCCTCGGTGTCTTCTCTCCTCGTGTTTCAGCCCCTCTCTGCTGGGGACTGATGGCCAAATTCTTACTTGTTTAATGAATGTCTGGTGTGAAACCAGACATCAGAGCAGCTTTCTAGGCTTTTCTCTGGGCTTTCTTTGCCTCTCCCAAGCCAGAGATGCTCATTCCCAGCCCCAGTGCAGGTCACAGGATTTGCTCCGGCCTAGTGCGAGGGCAGACATCACTCAGAAGCTGCTGGTTCACTGATTCTGGGACACCACAAAGGCTCTGCTTTTGGGAGATACAGCTCACACTACATTTCCTTAAGCTCTAGCAGAGCCAGCGAAGGATTGCCCAGGCTCCCTTCAGCCCAAGGTGAGGGATCACTCAGGCTCCCCTCAGCCCAGGGTGAATTCCCAGCCCCAGTGCAGGTCACACAGGATTTGCCCCAGCCTAGTTGAAGGGCGACATCACTCTGAAACTGCTGGTTCACCACAAAGGCTCTGTTTTTGGTGATACAGCTCACACAACCCTTCCTTAAGCTCTAGCAGAGCCAGGGAAGGATTGCCCAGGCTCCCTTCAGCCCAAGGTGAATTCCCAGCCCCAGTGCAGGTCACACAGGATTTGCTCTGGCCTGTGTGAGGGCAGACATCACTCAGAAACTGCTGGTTCACCACAAAGGCTCTGTTTTTGGTGATACAGCTCACACAACCCTTCCTTAAGCTCTGGCAGAGCCAGGGAAGGATCACCCCGGCCTCCCTCAGCCCAGGGTGAACAGAAGGGAGTCACAGACTGGTTTGGGTTGGAGGGATCTTAAAGTTCATCTCATTTCAGCCCCACTGCCACAGACAGGGACACCTTGCACTGGACAAGGACCCAATCCCACCTGGCCTTGAACACTTCCAGGAGGGATATCTTAAGGAGATTGATCCCTCCTGGAAGTGTTCAGCAGACCCAGATGCCCTGCACAGAGCCCAGCATCCCAAGGGCCAGGGCTGTGTCAGCTCGGTGCCACCGTGCTGTGACTCACAGGCAGGGGTGGCTTGCACAATACAACTGATTACAGCCAATTACAGCTTTGCACATTATGGAAAACCAAAATTGGAGCCAGCGGGCCTCCAACTGCCATGGAGGAGCTGATGGCAGCCACTGCAGGCTCAGGCATCCCTGCACCCCTGTTAATCCCTCCTTCCCATGGGTGGGATGGCAGGAATGGGGCAGAGGGAAGGGGCTGATGATTTATCTCCCCCCCAGCCCTCCCAGGAAATGTTTTCACTCACATTGGCATCGCTAAAGCTGGGAAGATACAAGTGAATAGGAAACAGCAGGAACCTGTGGCTTTATGGCACCAACATCTGCTGTAATGAACTCCTCAGACTCCACACAGCCCCTCTGTCCTCACCTCACAGCATTCCTGGCCTGGCACTGGCCTGCCAGCCTGGCTTTGCCCAGCTCAGGACTCTTCCAAAACACCACAGGGCTGCCAGGATTATCCCAATGGGAGGGAGAAAGCCATGGGGATGCGACTGCTGGAAATGGAAGGGAAGCAGAGCGCCTTGCAGCCTTTGGCTCACTTATCTGACCCAAAATACAGATCTGGTTTTTATATATTTTTATATATATATAATATTCCTGTTGGACTAGGACAGGGATGGAAAGGGAATCAGCATCTACAGCACCCCAGGGACCCAGGGGACCCTACAGAGCTGAAGGACACAGCTGAACCCTCCAAGCTCCTTACAGGGTCAGCTTTTGCTTTCTAAGCAGAGTAAATGCAAGCTGGATTTCCTCCCTGCCCCCTACAACTACCATTTCCAAGTGATTCTGCCCCCTCCAAAGCAGTCTTTTTCCGTTTCTCTCCTTTTTTGTTGCTGTTGTTCCAGTATTTCCCTCTGCTGCTATCACACACAGAGAGCACCGGCTTCTAAAGAAGAGAGAGAGGGCTCCACAACAAAGCAGCTGAAGGAGAAGGAGATAAAAAACCCCAAGCAGATCCTTCCACACACCCCTGTCCTCAAGCCTCCACCTCCAAAGGGCAGGATTTGATAGGCAACAGGTCCAGGAGCATTATTTTTTGCCCAGCCATCTGCTCAGGCTGGCAGCAGCAGGCAGGCAGCCTCCTGCCACCCATGTCCCCATGCTGCTGGGGGACAGCAGTGCTGCTATCCCCCCTCCACCCCCTGCCCTGGGCGTTCTCCTGCTGCTGGCAGGGCAGAAGGATGGAAGGATGCTCCTCCAGCAGGATGACAGCTGTCCAAAAACACCTTTGTCAGTCGCGTCCCCACCTCCAGCATCACCCTCTGGGTTTCAGCTGCCCTCCCACAGCTTCTGTGCAGCCCCATGGGGAAAGACCCTCAAGAAAGCTCCAAATCCTCACCCCAAATTGTTTTCCTACCCAGAGGAGCAGGATGAAGCCTGCAGAGCAGCCTGGCAGGCAAAGCCCCAGGCTCAGGGACACGCTGGGAGCTGGGTTCCCTCACCCAGCAGCGCTCCTGGGGATGGATGAGTGGACCAGATGCTTTCTGGCTTTCAAACTCCCATCCAAAACCACACTTCTACCCCCACACTGCAAAACCCGACACAAACAACATGTGCATTCTTTGTTATTGAAAGAGAAAATTGTTTTCTGGGTGAAAACAATTCTGGGTGAAAACAATTGTGCCTCTCCCTAAAAGCCAGGCAAGGATGGGGAAGGGAGTGGATGATCATCCGGGCTGAGCACCCATCTCAGCTCCCTCCTCTGCACCATCACATGCCACCACTACACAACTCTCCTGGAGAAACACTAATTATAGCTCTCCAGCTAAAAACTTTATTATACACACACGTACATATGCCAGATTAGCAGCACGGTGCCTTGAGAGAGCTCCCCAGACTCAAACTGAGCCAGGTGGGTCAGGTTTAACTTGTTTTTTTCCTTCTCCATTCCCCTCCCTCCCTCTCTCCCTCCCTCCTGCCCAGTTTTATTTCAACCCCTGCATGAACTTGGCTCACACAGAGGACAGAGCCAGGCACGAGCACAGTGATATCCCCCCAGTTTCCCTCAGCATCCACGGGAAGCTTGGCTAAACCCTGACCAACAGCAGCCTGGTTAATCCAGCCCGGCTAATCCAGCCCGGCTAATCCAGGCTTCCCAAAGCCCCGGTGCTGTGCAGAGCCCCCGGGTCCTTCGCTGCCCATCCCCACGGCACCGCTGCCAGCTCTCAAACCTCTCCCTTGTCACCGAGGCAGAGAGTTCCTTCTGGCAGGAGGACGCTGCCGCAGCAAGGTCCGGGCCCCTGGAGAAGTCAATAGTGCCGTTCCTGTTCCCTATTTGCCGAAACACACTGGATCTTTGTGCGGCGGAGGCGGAAAAAATATTAATCTAATTAGACTCCCTCCCTGAAAAATTCCTCGTCACCTTAATTACGCTTCAGAAAAGAAGGCTTGGTTCATTTTCCTAGAAAATCAGCTCGTCAGGAGACGCTTTCAACTCCTTAACAAGAGCGATCTGTGCTTCGCGACGCGTCCTCAAACCCTCGCAGCCGGGAGCTGCGGGCAGCGACAGATCCCGAATTCCCGCCGGGATAACGACCTTGCCCAACACGCTCACGGGCTCTGCCAGCCTCCAAAAAAACCATCAAACTTTACAGGGCTGCCCTTCCGAGCTCTGCACTCGAGCACACCTTTTTACACGCGGAGAGTAAACGCGGGCGGCTGTGCTCTGCCACCGCCGGAGGATGACAAAGGACAAAGTGCTGGATGTCCAGGAGTTGAGGAGTGGATGTAGGGGGGGAAAATACGGAGGAAAGGCTGAGTTTGATGGCAGGAGTCCTAATGAGAGAGGGCAGCAGGAGAGACGTGCCTCTGTTTCTCGTCTGTGGCAGGGATTGCTAACGGAAGGGCTGGATTTAAGTGCATCTCAATCACAAGATTGGGCTGCGCACAGGAAACTTTGAACAGCCATAGGGAAAAGACCACTCGGCTGCCCGGCCATCAATCGCTCAGCTTATTAAAAAATGCAGATTTAATAATAATAATAATCAGTAAAAAAAGAAAACATTAAAAAATCCAGGCTGAATAGTTACTTATTTGACCTGCCGGGGAAATCACAGCCGGCGCTACTGCAAAACAGGGCTGGGTTTGTTTTGCTTTTGCCAAGAAAAATAAACATATATATATATATATATATATATACACAGAGAGAGAGAGAAATATAAGGAAGCGGCACGGCGAGACGGGCAGGGAGCGGCGCTGGCAGCTCGCATCGCCCGGAGCATCTCCCCCGGAGCGGGGAGCGCTGCCAGCCCCGTATCCCCGCGAAACATCCCCGCGGAGCATCCCCCCGGAGCGGGGAGCGCTGCCAGCCCCGTATCCCCCCGGAGCATCCCCCCGGAGCGGGGAGCGCTGCCAGCAGCCCCGTATCCCCCGGAGCATCGGAGCGGGGAGCGCTGCCAGCCCCGCATCCCCCGCGGAGCATCCCCCGAGGAGCAGGGAGCGCTGCCACCCAGCGCATCATCCCCCCCGGACCGGAGCATCCCCCTGCCAGCATCATCCTCCCCGGGAGCATCCCCCCGCCACCTTTACATTAAAGAAATAAAAACACCAACTCGGCGTCCTTAAGCCGGGCACCTCAACCGCAGCGAACTTTTTAGGGGGGATGCTGCCCACCCCAGAGCCCCCCAAAGTTGTGCCCCCCCTTACCTGCGGCGGCCAGCGCCCGGCGGAGCAGCAGCGCGGGGAGGAAGAAGGAGAGGAGGAGGAGGAGGAGGGAGGGCGGCGGCATGGCGGCGGCGGCAGCGGGATCGGCGGCGGCACCGGGAGCGGAGCGCTGCCCGCCCGCCTCGCCACACTGCCGGGCTGCCCGGCGCCGGGCGGGGCGGGCCGGGGCGGGCCGGGGCGGGCCCGGGGCGGGCTCTGCCGGCAGCGGAGCCCCGGCTCAGCCGCGCCCCGCCCGGCCCAGCCCGGGATGCGCGGGGCCGGCGCAGGCATCCCGGGGGATGGATGGATGGATGGTGGATGGGTGGGTGGGAGCCGCCGTGCAGCGGGGCCGGCGGGCACCAGGGGGAGCCGCGCTACGCCAGCGGAGCCGGGACCCCCCCGAGCCCCCCGCGGAAATTCTGTAAGGCGTGAGAGCAGCGTCCTGCCGCGCTCCTGGCACAGCGCCGGGAGCGGGCTGCGTTGGAAGGCACTGCCAGATCATCTCCTTCCTCCAAGCCCCGTCCAACCCGGCCCTGGGCACTTCCAGGGATGGGACAAGCTTCTCTGGGCAACCTGTGCCAGCGCCTTACCTCCCTCACACAGAACAATCCCTTTGTAATACCCCCATCTAACCCTGCCCTGTTTCACTTTGGAGCCATTCCCCTCTGTCCTATTACTACATGCTCTCCATACCCCTTCCAAAAGTCCCTTCTCATACCCCTCTTCTCACCTCCCCCCCGCCCCCAAAAAATGGGCATTAAAATCCAGGCTGTAGGATGTACCTGCAGGAGCATAAAAATAACAGATGCAGACGCACACGAGTAATAAAAGATGAAATTCACACGCTGAGGGAGGTATCCTGCAACTGCTTCTTGATATGTGGCCTTTGGGGTTTAAGGGGGGCTAATAAAAAGGATGGAGAGTGACTTTTTACTGGGCCAGATAGTACAAGGACAGAGGAATGGTGTTCAGCTGAAAGAGGAGAGGTTTAGAGGAGTTATGAGAAGGAATTTTTCCCCTGTGAGGGTGGGCAGGCCCTGGCACAGGGTGCCCAGAGAAGCTGTGGCTGCCCCTGGATGTGTCCAAAGCCAGCTTGGACAGGACTTGGAGCAGCCTGGGATAGTGGAAGGAGTCCCTGCCCATGGCAGGGAGTTGCAACTGAATGATCTTTAAGGTCCCTTCCAACCCAAACCGTTCCATGATATGCCCAAATCTCCGTCCTTGTAAAGAATCGCAAACAACCTCCCAGCTTTGCCAGCTTTGGTGGGACTGCGATTTTCCAGCCACTGAGTCCCTCCTCAGAATGGGTTTAAACCCCACCCTGGCTCAGTGGAGGAAGGGAGGGAGGCCAAAAGGACTCAGCAATGCTTTTTTAGGGGGAGAGAGAGAGAGACCCCTAAACTCAGCAAAGCCACATGCTCAGCAGAGTCTGCGCCATCAGAGTGCCAACCAGAGCTGCTCCACGGCCGCCTAGAAATGGTTAAAACATCCTGGGAACTGCTAACTAGTTTTAATTGCTGGCAGCTGCTCAGCTCCTCGGGCTAGGGCAGCGGGGGAAGGCGCCCTGGCAGTAATTACAGCCTGTGCCTCGCTGCCAGCCCGGTGCAGCCGCGGCCGCGGCTTTGGCGCCGGAGCTCCGCGGGCTCGGCGAGCTGCTCCAGCCACGGGCTGGATCCCAGGGCTCAGCCTGCCCCGAGCCTTCAGAGCTAGGGCAAACCCTGGCGGGATGCAGAGGCTGTTCAGCTGGGGTGCTACATGCAAGCTGCCACCCAAAAATGAAAACCCACCTTGCAGTGCAAATCCCACTAGGATGCAGAAGCTGTTCCATCAGGGTGTTGCATGCAAGCTGCCACCCAAAAATGAAAACCCACCTTGCAGTGCAAACCCTGGCAGCATGCAGGGCTGTTTCATTGGGGACTTGCATGCAAGCTGCCACCCAAAAATTAAAATCCACCTTGGAGAACCTTGCAGAGCTGTCATGAGCTTTTGCCAGTTAGCCAACCGGAAAGAAATTTTTGGGTAACTTTAGTTAATGCTTCAGGTTTGGATATCTTATGTTTGTCCAACACAACCCCCGAGAAACCATTTTCCACCTGTTTGGCTGGTGTGCCAGTGGATGTTTGGCCACCCCAAAAGATACTCAAAAAGGCATATTTATGGGATCATCCCCAAATAATCCTTGGATGCTGGTGGATGCATGGGAACAGTGGTTTCCTCACCTTCCCAAGGCATCTTCTGAGCCTCAGGAATTAGAGATCCTTGGCTCTATGTACATGACTTATTGTGTCAAATTCAATTACACAAGCAAAGATCGATCTTTGGTTAAAGATGCTACTCCCTTTCAGAGTATATTTAAAAATCAGACCTGCCACTGCCCAAGCTGCTTCTGCCACCCTCTCCCTCAGCCAGAGGCACCCCCAAACACCAGGAAGAACTCAGGCCACTGGCACATCAGTGGTGGTGCAGCTGCCTTGAGTGCTACCTCGAGCATCCCACACTCGGCTGCACTTCAGCCAGTATTTACAGAGCAGTGGGACGTGCCAGAAAAGGCTGAAGAGCAGGAAAACAAAAATATTAAAAAATCTCGTTTCCAGTTGCTTCGAGGGAGTGAAGCCTGGAGAAGGGATGCACCTGATGCAAACCCAGCAGTGCTGGCACTGGGGGGGTAAGAGCTCTGGGAAAATAAAGCAGGACAAAAAGGTGTTTTCCAGCTGGATCAGGCCAGATGAGGGCAATTTCGAAGTGAAGCAGAGTGTGGAAAACGAGCGAGAGCGGGTGGGTTAAACCGGGCAGCGTTTAAGGCGGTCTGGTATTCAAAATACGAATTAAAGCCATGCAAATGAAGGGTTCACTTACCCCCGTTGCGCCATTTGAGAAAAATATGACATGACAAACTATCATTAAGGCAAAGGGCTGTTTTTCCTCCCAGGTGTTTACGCACTAGCCCCGGTTTTCCCTCTAATGGCCAGGCGTGAACGTGTCAGTCAGATTCCCGGCGCTGCAGGACCGCTCCCAGCACCAACCCGGGGTGTGAGGAGCTGCACCGGGCGGGCTCCAGCCCAGAGGGGCTCAGGGGGAAGGGGATGGCACACGGAAAGGGTTCCAGGCAAAGGGAGGCACTGCTCCGGCTCAGGGGTGCGGCAGGACCAGCACATCCCACACCTGAGCAGAGAGCTCACCTGGCCGGACACTGGGGTCTCAGGCACAGGCAGGAGGAAGGGGGTGCATGAAAGCGTTAAAAAAGATGGCAATCAGATGAATAATAAACAGAGGGAACTCCCAAAGCTTCGTCAGGAGGGGAGACAAAGACTCACTTGTCTGGGACGCAAGGTCACGGCGCCCTTCAGCCCTGACCGCAGTGTCATGGGAGGGCTGGGTCCTTTTCCCACCCAAACTTCCTCTGGAAGCAGAGCAGACCTGGGGTGGGCTGGAACATCCTCTGTGGATTCCTTTCAGACCTTGCTCCTCGCTAAATATCTCTGGGATAAGGCTGGGCTTGCTGGCACAAACTTATCAAGACATCTTTACAGTACAAAGAAAATTTCAATCGGTGGGAAGAAGGGCAAAAAATTTTATTTATTTTTTTTCAAAGAGCTTGTTCTTTCAAGCCCTCAGACGTTATTTGCAGCTGTGGTCAGCTGGAAAGGCTGCAGCCAGGGGTAGCCAGAGGTGCTATTTTATTTGGGGGTTCAGAGGTCTTGGAGGCAATTTGCATGGCATTATCCATAGCTGTGCTATCGGGACAAACAGTCCTGCCTACCTAATCAGGCATTAGGAAGGAGAGAGCGCCTGAAGACCAGCACTCAGGGGAAAAAGAGGGGATACACAGCAAAGCTGCTGATAACGTGGAGTTAAGGCACTGGGAAGGGCTTTCCTAGCGTGGAAAAGCCTTGCAGAGAGCTCTGATTTCCCTGGGATGCTGCTGCCCTGATGCCCTGGCACTGCCTCCCCACCACCTCACCCTGCCACATCTCCTCTTGCCCCACAAAAATCCTCTTCCCTCCTCTGGGAATGCAGCCGGGCTGAAATCCCTCTGCTTTTTGTAAAGAGGGGGTTTTAACAGGCAGCTTGTTGTTACCAGGCACGAAGTAAACACTGAGTTAGCTGTGGTTCATTTCATTTTTTCCCCCTACTGCCGACGATTTCCTCACCTGAGAGCTCTGGGAGCACCAGAGGAGGCTGCAGAAATTCCTGCTGACAGACCTGCTGCAAGGATGCTGCTCCTGCCACGGAGAAATCCTGGAAGCTGCCTGGAAAGGACAAGGAATTTACTTCTCCACACAGGGCAGAAAAAGGGTGGGAGGAGGACAGAGCATGTTTTCCTGCAAAACTGGTGCAGCAGTGCGTTTTGACAGGCAGGTTGTTGCTGGGGGACACCTGGGTCACCTGAGTGTGTCCCCTCAGTTTGCCATGGGCCAGCTTCACTGGGCAGGTAGTGATAGGACATGGGGGAACTGTTTGAAACTGAAAGAGAGGAGATTTAGAGGAGATGCAAGATTTAAATTCTTCCCTGTGAGGCTGGGCAGGCCCTGGCAAATGGTGCCCAGAGAAACTGTGGCTGCCCCATTCCTGGAAGTGTCCAAGGCCAGGTTGGACAGGGCATGGAGCCACCTGGTCCAGTGGAAGCTGTCCCTGCCCATTTGGAACAAGGTGATCCTTAGAGTCCCTTCCAACCCAAACCATCCCATGATTCTATGATTCCCTGCTGAATTCCTCCCACGCTCCCTGAGGGTGGAACAGCCAGCACCCTCCCTTCCTTCCCCCTCTCCATGGGCTCCCCCAGCCCATGCTGGGGCTCCCCAGGTGAAGCTCAGGGCAGGGAGGTGAAGGCAAGGGACTGTCCTGCCCCTCACCTCCACACAGGAAGGCACATTCCGTGCCTGGGGGCTCAGGAGAAGGTGCAGCACCTTCATGGGAGCTGAGGATGGAGGAGACCCCCTTGATTAGCAGGACATCATGCAGCCCCTGTCAGGGACTTGACCAGAGAGGGCAGAACACCCCAAGATGGTGGAGACACCATTTCCATATCCCCAAATCCTCCAGCCCACGGGATACCTGGTGTGGGGAATGAGGTGGGGTCTCTGAGTCCTGGCCCCCTCCCAGGCTGAGCTCATGGGCAAGAGATGGAGAGGAGAGGCAGGATCTCCACGAGGCACTGGGGAGGGAGCAGGGGTTTGTGGTTCAGTGGCTCCCAAGTCCTTTCTGCTTTGCAGAGCTTTACAAGTGACGCTGGCGTGTGATTCGATTAGGGAAAGCGCTTCGCTTTCCCCCCACTCCAGAGTCTCCTTGGCTTCAGCTTGAGAGGAGATGGAAATCCTGCTGGGCATGGGGAGGGGCAGACTCAAACCCAACCCCCTGTGTCCTCCTGGACCCTCCTGTCACCCCTCTCCTCCACCTTGATGGTGCTTCACAGCATCTGTGTCCTGCAGGAGGGTAGAGGTGAAAGCTGCTCCTCTGGGGCCAGGAAAGGCTGGTTAGGAGATGGTGATTCCTAAGATGGCCATAACCCACGTTAGGAACCTTTCCCATGGCAGGGGCTGGGCTGGGTGGCTGGGAACAGCTCCACACATCCACAGGGAGCCAACAGGGTGACTGGGAACAGCTCCCACAGGGAACCAGCAGGGTGACAGGGATCAGCTCCACAAGTCCACAGGGAGCCAAGGGGAAGGAGTGAGCACCCCAAACCACCGGGACACACCTTGGGGGTGTTCACTGAAAGCAGGGTTTGCTCCAGAGGGAGCTGCCAGCACCTGGACTGGTGTCAGTGGTGCCTCCTGAGCATCTGGAAGAGAAGAGGGAGATCAGCACAGCCACAAAGCAAAGCAGGGATCTTCCCATCTCCATCCTCCGTGTGAAGCAGAACTGGCAGGAGAGTTGGAAATTGCCAGAAGGGATGAATAAGGGAGAGAGGGAAAGAAAAGCCACAGCAGGACAGTATAAAAGCAGCAGTGCTGTGGAGCAGGTGCAGAGGCAGTGATAATTCCCCATTTCTTCCAAGAGAGGAACTAGGAGGGTCCAAATCGAGTTATCAGGCAGCAGATTTAGGGACAAACAAAAGACGGCGCTTTTTCCACGCCACCCACGATTAAATTATGGAACTCATTGCCACAGGGTGCTATGGAGACCTGCAGCCTAAGTGGCCCCCAGAAAGCATTTAGGCAAACTCACGGGGCACACGGGTCTGTCAAGGTCTGTTAAACATGATGGAGCAGCCACCTCAGGGAGTCCCTAAAGCCCAAGGCTGCCGGCAGCACGTGTCGGACAAGGGCTCAGCAGACCTTGCCAGGATTGCTGGACCAGCACAGCCTGGGAGATAAATAGCACCTAATCAGCTGAATAAACCATGCCCCACGTCCCCCTGAGGGCAAGGAGAGGTGACTGGGCTCAGAAGTGCCTGTGATGATGCTGCAGGATAGGCAGAGAGGGGACCCTGGAGTTTCTGTCCATGTCCCAGGGCAGGGATTGTTCAGGATCCCTCACCGGGCATTTGTGGCTGGGGCTGCCCTCACAGCTGGCTGGGTGAGACAGGGTGAGCAGGGCTAAGCTGTGGAAACAGCTTCCTCTTGCTCAGGAAGGAGAGGGGGAAAACACATCCCCCACTCCTGGTGAGGACACCACATTCCAGACCCGCCTGCCATGAGCAGGGCCCCTGCTCCTCACTCTCCATCCAGCGTGTCAGCTCAATAATTTATCGTCCAGGAGGTGCAATAACCATCCATAATTCAGCAGCAATAATGTTCTACAAGTCAGAACTGGCAATTCGGCTCCATGGACCACGCTCCACCTTCCCTGGGCTGCCTCATGCCACGTCCAAGGACTCAATTCCTCTTGCCAAAAGGCACAAAGGCAGCAGCCACCTCCAGCTGGATGCAGCCCTGAGGGGCATCCTAATAACAGCAGGATGTGGAGCAACGTCCTTCTTCAGGTTCCCGGGCCCTTCCTCACATGCTGGTCTGAAAATGATGATGAAATCTTGGATTTTGGTCTGCAAGGCTGCCAAAACCCATAGGTTATGGGTGAAGGAGTGACAGAGGTGCTTGGGACAAGCAGGATGAGGTGTGTCAGCCCTGCAGAGCCCAACAGCAGCTCAAGGTGGTTTTGGAGATGAAGGCAATCCAGTGCCATGGGAGCACACAGGTCCCAGAGCAAGATGAACCCTGCTATCTCAACTCCAGAGGCTGATAAACAGCTCCAAGGCACGGAATCCAAGTGATAACGTGGGATTGGGGGTGGCAGAAAGGAGAGGGAGGGCTGCAGCCACGGGATGCCCTCCAGGAGATAACAGCAGCATCGCAGCAGCAGCAGGGAAGCGCAGCAGCTCCAGGAGAGGTGGGAAACGTGAGTTCTCAGATTAGAAAAACACCTCTTGCTCGGCAAACTCTGTTAGTCAGGACGTGAAACACGGGTGGAGCAGAGCATGCTGGAGCTGCCTCGCTCCTGGGGGAGATGTTTATTAACTCGTCAAAACACAACTGCTCTTGTTGCCAGCAAGAACCTGGAACGGCAGGAGGAGAAAAAAAATAAAAAAGAAGGAAAAAAAGAGAAGATGAAATAGAAAAATGGGAGAAAAAAATCGAAGTTTGCTTCCCTGTGCTTGGCTGGGGAGCGTGCCTGGGCCTGGGCCATGCAGGGATTTGGGAGCATCCTCCTGGAGGGGCTGGGCCAGAGGCTGCTGCACTGCCTGGCTCAGGCTCTCACCTCTCCACAGGAGCCACTCCCTGACCTTGCTCTAATTGGGCCGCTTGGCCTGATATAAATTACAGCTCCTAAAATAAATTAGGCGATAGCTGGCAATGAGACAGGCAATTAGTGCTGGGACAGTGCAGGGCCGCAGCCAGTCCATCCCAGGGACACTGGAGCAGGGGATGCTGCAATTGTTGGAACTGTATTTGGCTGAAGTGCTGCAGATCAGGGACTGTTTCTCCACCAGTTATTTGCTGTTGCTTTACTTGCCTTGAAAGAGAGACAGAGGATTAGCTGAGGGGTGGGCTCATTATCCTGGTTTTTGTCAGGAGCATCCCTCTGAAGTGAGGCCTTGTTGCTCTGAATAACCCCGGTCTCCCAAAGTTACACATCACAGGCAGCATTGTCAGTTCATTATTATAAGCCCAAGGGGTCTTTTTGGGGTCTTGTTTCATAGAATACTACAAGGTTTGGGTCTCAAGGGACCTTCAGGAGGCATTCCAACCCCCTATCGATGAGCAGGGACACCTTCCACTGTCCCAGGCTGCTCCAAGCCCTGTCCAACTCAACCTTGGGCACTTCCAGGGATCCAGGGGCAGCCACAGCTGCTCTGGGCACCCTGTGCCTCACAGAAAACCATCCCTTCCCAATATCCCATCAAGCCATGCAGTCCCCCACAGTGAGAGTGGCCATTACAGCCCAGGGCTGTTGTACTTCCCGTAGGGTTTTCCCAGCCTCTCCAGCCTCCAGCACTGTCAATATGTACTTTAAAGAACAATTTACACCTAAAAACGCTCCCCTCCTGTGAAAGCACCGCCGTGCAAAACAGCAGATGGTGTTTGAACACTGCAAAATGGAAAATATAGCTTTAAAAGAGAGATCCCAGAGTTGTCTTGGCGCCGCACGCGTGCCTCGGGGTCTCGGTTTGCAGCTTTCTGCATGGGGGAGAAAAAAAGATGGCAAGTGCTGTGAGATAATGTTGGTGGAAGGAGAATGCTTGTCCTGAGGGGTCCTTGGAAATCGTGGCATGGGAAGAACCCAAAGGATTCTGCAGGAAGGGCTCTGACACCAACAGCCCTCAGGGGCCACCACATGTGCCCAGCCCAGATAGCAGAGCAGGCTTTTTCATCCCTTTCTTCCCCTTACTAGTGTTCATCCAGTGAGGTGTTCATCTTCTTCAGCTGAAATGCTGTTTATGGAGAGGCAAGGTGGGGTGGGAGAAGCATAAATCACCCTGCTCTCACTTGGGACTGCTGGGAGAAGTCAGTTGGGATCAGCATCCCAATCCTGTTGGGATGCTGGTCCTCCCCAGGTCCATCCCCAGGTTGGTATTCCAGGATTTATGCAGCTGGAGGTCCTGCTCCCAGAATCACACACCCACCCATTCATTTTGTATGTGAAACATCAAAAATACTCCTTAAAAATACCTCTTCTCTCTCCCTATCCTGGAAGCAAAACCTCTGTCCTGCAGGCGATCCTCCCTCCACGTGAAAAAAAACCCTTTTTCTTAGAGGATTTCTCAATCAAAAAGCTCGAGGGCTGCTAATTTCCAAAATAAACAAGCAAATCTTTGGAGCAGCAAATGCAAAGGGCCCTGAAGGCATCTTCTAAATGTCAGGGAAAAGCATCAGCCCTGATGGTGCCCGGCACCGGCCCCGGGCACAGGGGACATCTTTGGCAACTTTGGTGGGAGCAAAGAAACCCCCAAACCTGGGCCCCCTTACAGCTGCTTTGAAGCTCTGCAACAGGAAGAAAATATCATAAATTGGGCTCGGCTTCACTCCTAGCAACGACGTTTTGACAGCTTCTATTTCAGGCATGGCTTTATTGTTTTCCCCCTGGTCCTCAATTAATGCCTTCCCTCAGAATAGCTACCAGCCAGCAGGACTTTTCCACTCACCAGGCTGAGAGCTGCTCCCTGCTTCCCCCATGGTGCAAATGCTCATGGATTGGGCTGGCTGTTCCCAGCCTGGCCCCAAAGCTCCAGCTGAGATCCCTCCAACAAGGACAAGCTCCCTGCTGAAGCCAGGTGCTGAAAAGTCAACGTGGAGGAGAAAAAAGAGCTTTGCAAACCTGCTCTCCATCCTTCTTGGAAGGCTGTGCTCAAGGGTGTGAGGGTCAGGAAGGGGATTTAGCCAGTGCCCAGGAGAAACACAGGCTGGGAATGCTCTGAGGGATGCAGGGAGGAAGATGGAGCCAGGGCTGATCTCCACATTCTGCACTTGGTTTTAGAGGCAGGGAAACCTTGCCGTGTGGAGGGCCTGAAGGATATTTGGGTTGGAAGTGGATGGTCTGTGAGGGCCCTTCTGAGCCATTATATGATTCTAAACCCATTATAGGATTCCAAACCCATTACAGGATTCCAAACCCGTTACAGGATTCCATGACATTCCCTATGGTGTCATCCCCATCCCAAGGGAAGTGCTGAGCCTCACACAAGGATATGACAGCCCAGACCCCCTTGGGCTCCCTGCTCCCACTGCTGCTGAATGAACCCATAAACAACCCTCTCAAAGATTTAAGATTTGGGTAAAAATTTAAGAAAAGCCCTGTACAATGCATGTGGCTCCTCCTGAAATATTCATCAATGTTTTGACAATTTTCTATCACAGATCACCCCTTCAATCACGGTGGTGCAGATGGGAAGAAACACATATATTTACACAAAAAAGCACCTGCAGTTGCCTCTTTTCCCATATAATTTAGTAGCCATCAATTAACCCATGCAGACATGCCCTTCTCCTGGCCCCACTAAAGGACCAACAGGCTGCCCCTCTCTGCCCAGCAAGTTGCCAAAAAATGAGGGAGGGAAAGAGCTCCTGCCTCAGTCAACTTTTGATTTCAGTACAGCTCATAAAGTTAAAGGAGACCTCTCCTTTCCCCCCAGCCTGAGCTGGAGAAGTCAGAACATTTTAGCTGTTATCTAATTTGATGTGCAAAAAAACAGAGGGAGAGGGGGAAAGAAAAGCCCCCCCCAGCTCACCGCTGGCTCCTTCTCGCCTTTAATTGAGGATACAAATGCCAGGCTGATTCTTGCTCTCCTTCAAATTCCCTCTGTCAGTGCAGGGCTCCCTCTGGTTCAGGACAAAAATTGACTTTGTGTCATGAATGAAGTAATTATTTCCCTCCACAAATGAATATGGCAATTATTTCCCTTTTGGGGAGGGGTGTATGTGAGGTTTGAGCTGCTGAAGGTCCCTTCCCAGAGCAGGGACAAGCTCAGGCTTTGCTCAGTGCTTGTCCCTACTCACACCCAGCCACTTTTCCCTTGCCCAGCTGGAAAAGGGGGATCCCAGCTGGATCCCCACCACACACAGGCACTTTCCTGGATCAGGAGCTGTGCTGAGGGTGGCAGTTACTCTCCCTTTCAGATCAGGTTTTAGCTTTTATATTTGTCACATTCTGTGCTGCTCTACTGTGTGGGTCTGGGCTCCACATCAGGGGATGGTGAGCTCTGTGCACAGAGCAGGGAGACAAAACAATTCCTGCTCCAGCTGGGCACCAAGGGCAAATGATCCAGATCTCAGCCCAAGAGCACAATCACTGTGGGCTGGAGAGAGAAAAACAAGCAGGGTGGGACTGCCTGGGCTAAAACTGGAATGGGACAATGAACTGCAAGGTGCAAATGGAGCAGAACTTATAAAAGTGACAGACCCCATGACCAGGGGTGTCCATTTTGTGCCCATTTTGGTTCATCTTGGGTGCAGCCCTGGCTGGGCTCTTGTGCTGCCCAAGGTGGAGCCATGGAGGAGATCCTTTGAATAAATCCCTACTTTATTCTTTAACTCTGTCTGGCCTCTGTTCTAGCTCAGCCTTCACAAAGCATCACCTGGAAGTATCCAAGGCCATTTTGGATGGGGCTTTGCAGCACCCTGGGACAGTGGAAGGTGTCCCTGCTTATGGGAGGGTGTTGGAATTAGGTGATCTTTAAGGTCCCTTCCAATCCAACCCATTCAGTGATTCTATGATTTACAAGCAGACAAAAAAAAAAAAATCCTATTTGTGTTATTTACCTGCACAAAATTACGTGTTTATTTTACTGCTGACATTTCACAGCCCATCATCACGTGGGCCAGCACTGCCATCTCTTCACTCCAGGAGCTAAAACCACAAGACACAAGCGCTGGAAAGTCACTTGAAGGTTGTGGGTGACCTTGAAGGGAGCTGGACATTGCCTTGCTGGCTGCGGCGGCGGGAGCGTGAAAATGTATTGCAGCCCTTGGGCAGCCTTCAGTTCTCATTTCAGCTGTTAATCAGAGGGGGACAGGGAGCAGAGCAGCAGCAGCCACAGCTTTTCCCCACCAGGCTGGCTGCAAAAGTGTGAGTGGCGCTGGAAGGGCCTGCAGGACATGGATGTGGGGCAGGGGGAAGCAGCTCTGCCTTCTGCGAGGAGGAAGCTGAATATTCCTTTTTTCTGGGAGCTGAATATTCCCTTTTCCTTCTTCTCAGTCCTTTCACAGGTGGAGTTATCCCTGGGGTTTTATTCCGTGGTTATTCAGGTGTGCACAGCAGCTCTGTGGGTCTCTGCTGAGGGTGGCATCAGCCCATTGCTCTGCCTGGCAGTTTGGAGCAGCTTTGTCACCAGGGGGATTTTGTGACCCAAGGGATCAACATTAAGGTGCAGGTGCCCCAGAGCGTCTCTCTGTGCCATGGCAGTGGGATCTTGCTGCTTTCAGCTTTCATGTCACCGTGTCACACCCACTGAGGAACAGTGCAGGAACCTGGCACAGGGTGGCCTGAGCAGCTGTGGATTCCTGGAAGTGTCCCAGGCCAGGTTTGGAGCAGCATGGGATAGGGGAAGGTGTCCCTGCCCATGGCAGGGAGATGGAACAAGATGATCCCTGAATTCCATTCCAAGCCAAACCCTTCTGGGTTGTGTGACCTTGGGCCATGAAGCTGTGGGAGAAGGACAGAGAGGGACACAGGGAGAATGTGTCCCTTCTTCCTCCTTGCTGGAAGAATGTGACCTGGCCACTGAGAGGATGCTCAGACACAGCTGGGATGCTCTGAAGGAGAGCAGAATTTGAGCAGGGAAGCCACCTCCCCCCTCGTCCAGCAGCACAAGGGTTAAGATGAGTCTATTACTGTTTGCTTGTCACTTTGTCGCTGATCTAATGACCATCGATAATGGCTGAATAAGAATTGATGGAGAGATGGATTTAATTAACCCCGGTGTCAGCAGCTCCCGTTGCTGTCTGTTTGTGTTAATGGAGCAGCTCAGGAAAAAAACTCTCCTGAGCTTTCTGTGGCTCAGCCCGAGGCAAGTGAAACACTCCTATTCATCAGCTGCACCCTCCAGGTAAAGCCAGGCAGTGCCACATGGCAATTGCATCCTCCTGCCCCCAAAAGGATAAAATAATCACCTTTCAGGTAAAGCCAGGCAGTGCCACATGGCAATTGCATCCTCCTGCCCCTAAAAAGGATAAAATAATCACCTTTCAGGTAAAGCCAGGCAGTGCCACATGGCAATTTCTTCCTCCTGACCCCTAAATAATAAAATAATCACCTTCAGGCAAAACCAGGCAGTGCCACACAGCAATTTCTTCCTCCAAAAGAATAAAATAATCACCTTCAGGTAAAGTCAGGCAGTGCCACATAGCAATTGCTTCCTCAAAAAGAATAAAATAATCACCTGCTCCAGCACTCTCTGGGTCTCAGATCCATCCTCCACCTCATCTCCAGTCCCTGTCCTGGCTTGGGCAGCACAGCCAAGGGGAGTGCTGATTCTGGGAGGCTGGGGGTGCTGATTTTGGGAGGCTTGGAGTGCTGATTTGGGAGGCTGGGAGTGCTGATTTTGGGGGACTGGGAGTGCTGATTTTGGGAGGTGGGGGTGCTGATTTGGGAGGCTGGGAGTGCTGATTCTGGGGGGCTGGGAGTGCTGATTTTGGGAGGTGGGGGTGCTGATTTTGGGAGGCTGGTGGTGCTGATTTTGGGGGCTGGGGTCTTTATTCAGCAGGGGGTTTGATACCAGACCAGCACAAAGGCAGCACCCACTTTGTGTGCCCTGACAGGGCAGAGGTGCAGGCAGAGAGGTTTTCCCAGCCAGCCACACATCCATCCATCCTCCACATCCCCTGGGGCCTCCTGCATCCTAAAATCCAGGTGTTGCATGCATTCCACTGGGATTTACCCTCCTCTTCTGGGTTCCAAGCTAGTTTGGGAGCCAGCTCACCACAGGAGCCATCTGAAGTCCCAGTAACCAGGCTGGTCCTGCCCTCTCCTTGATTGCAGCTGGTAATTAGTGTCTGTTGACCTTCAGATATCAGCTCAGATTGCTCCTCATCCTCCTGCCCCTGGATTACCAGGAGGGTCACAGGGAAATGCCAGCCTGGAGGAAGGGTGGGTGCATGGCCCTCCTCACCTGTGCCTACAGTTGGGAAGGGTGAAAGTTTGACAAGAAAGTCTCACAGATAAGTGTGCTTAGCATAAAGATTTTTGTATGTAGAATCTGATGAAGAAATAGAGATGGAAGCAAGTTTTGATATAGAAGTAAAGAATTGCTGACCAGTCTTACAAATAACCAAGGAGCCAAAGGGTGTGATAGTTAGAAGGGTTTTTATGGCTTAGAGCAAAGGATAAACCCACCCCAAACAAGATGTTTTTACCAAGCAGAAAGATAGCACAGGCAAACAAGGCAGCAAATGTGGCAAGCAGAAAAAAGGTCTCAGAATTTTCCACTGCAAGAAAACTAAAAAAAACAACTTCTAGCTTAAACTGTAATGTACTAACTTTTAGTGATTGGAGAACATGAATATGGTAATTATAGTAGTTATGATAGGATATAGATAATAGTTAAGGGATAGATTGGTTCTACTGCATTAAGATGCTCAGCAATGTATATAATGCATTGTAACCAAAAGAAAAGTATAGAATGCATTGGAACCAAAACCAGAGGGTTCCTGGAGCTGACAGGTGTGGGCACAGCTCTGTCACCCATGACCATGGGCTGCTGTAACCTCTTGGATACAATAAACTGCATTTTGGGGAACCCCTGGAGTCCCATGTCCCTCATTTTGGGTCTTACAGCCCTCCCCATCGCAGGGAGGAATTTGGGGGAGCAGTGGCAGCATCACCAGCACCCCCAGCTCACACCCCGTCAGCATTTCCCAGGGCAGCATCCAGGGGTGCACTCTCCCTGGAATTTGGGACATCGCTCAGGGCAGGTTCAGGGGGGCTCATCTGACACCCACCAGGATTTTTCACACCTCCCCTTCCTCTCATTTTCAGCTGTGATTGATTTTCCTGCCCCAACACGTGTCCAGCCCTGACCCAGGTCTGGATCCATCTGGGATGGTGCTGGTGCCATCCCTGTGCTCGCTGTGACTGACCAAGGCATGACTGTCTAAAGGAATAAACTTCTTCTTTATTTTATTTTTTTTTAACCTTGCCAGGCTAAAAATATTCCTTCCAGTAAAAAGCTCTGCCTCATGGCTGGCACTTCCAGGTAGGACAGGATGCAGAACTTCCATGGCATGAGGGCACAGAAAAATTCCAGTTGTTGGCAAAATCCATTTCCTGCAGGGAACCAATGAGGTCAGCTCTTGGCCCCTTGTTTGTGGGGAAAGGGATTTGTAAAGAATTTACCATAAATTTTTAATTTAATAGAAAATTTATATTTAGTATATATTTGTATATGAAGTATATATTTGTATGTATATATGTATATATAAAGTGTATATATATATATATACTCTTTTTATATATACACTTTATACATAGATATATATAAATTTTTATACATGTATATATGAAAGTACATATACTTATACATAAAGTGTATATGTAAATATACTTATATATAAAAATATTTATATGTATGTTTATATAGGTTTTTATATATTTATGTGTTTTTATACTTATATATAGATATTAATTATATTCTATATATAAATATATAGAATTATCTATATAATAGTATATTATATATTATATATTAGTATGTATTTATATATGTTTATATACATATAAACATATAAACATATATACACATATATATATAAAGTATATATTTGTATGTAAATTTTACAATAAGAAACATTGATTTAAAGATATTACAGAATAATATAAAATATTACTAAGAGAGGAATAGAACTAGAAATAAGTTGCAAAAAATAACCTTATAAATAAGATTAGATATTTTAGAGAAATAAAATTATGAAAAATAAATTGTAGCAAGATTTATGAGATGTCATTGTAAATGATTAGTTTAAAAATATTTATAATATAGTGTAACAAAAATTAATAAGTTAAGAAATACTTATAATGTATTAAAACTTTTAAATAGTTAATTAAATATATAGCTATTTTATCATTTTATTAAATTATTAAATAGGGACTGTTCCCCTGTGTCCCACCCCAAAATGGGGACAATCCCCCCAAACTGGGGCTGCTCCCCTGTGTCCCACCCCAAAATGGGGACAATTCCCCAGAAAGGGACTGTTCCCCCATATCCCACCCCAAAATGGGGACAATCCCCCCAAACTGGGGCTGTTCCCCTGTGTCCCACCCCAAAATGGGGACAATTCCCCAAAGAGGGAAATAGATTTGGAGAAAATTTGGCCATTAAGTGAGACTGAAAATGGAATAAAGTTTTACAAATGGTTTTTAGTTGTTTTATTTTTAAGGTAAAAAAGGGATTGATTTTTTTTTTTGCATTTAAAAACTTTCATTCCATTTTCAGTCTTGTGTGAAGGGTGAGACAATACAGCTGTTATAATTCAATCAGAAGTCAACTATTTCCTACTATAAACATTTCTTAACCTATCAACTTTTACCACACAATGGTATAGCCCATCATCTAAAATTACTCTTCCCAAAATAAATATTATTTATATAAAATAAAAATATAAAAGCTAAATCATAAGAGATGACCAGCTGCTGAGCTGCAGGTGAGCTGGAGCTTTCCTCCCCTCAAAAACCCCTCAAAGTATCCCACATTTTCCTCTTTTAACCTCATTTTTTCCCAACAGAACATTATCAGTGGCTGCCCACAGCCCCACTTCATCCCCAGGAAAAGGTGGGAAAGGCACAAGCAAGGTCTGGAACAGGCTGAGCCTTTGGAAAGATGCTGATTTAGAGAGAACCAGGCTTCCTGTTTTGCTCATCCCTATCCCAGACAGAAAACACCTTTGCCAAATACATCTCCAATTCCCTGCCAGTGCAGTCATGGAATACGTGAGGCTGGGGAAAAGGAAAAAAAAAAAAAAATAAAAGAATCCAGCAGAATTTAATTTTGAAGACCCAGCCAGTCTTATAGCTTTTCAACTGCTGGAGCAGGTGAGCCAATAATAAAATCAACTGCCCAGAGAGGAAATGAATATTGGGTTTTGTTCCAAAAGGATGAGTTCAGCCAGCGTCAGAAAGAAAGGAAAAAATAATAATCACAGAAAATAAAAGAAGAGCAGGAACTGTTCTGTGACAAACGTATTTTGACAACGCAGCTGAGAGGGCTGACAGAGTTATGAGTGAGGGGGAGGAATTACTGATCTCTGGGTGTCATCTCACTTGTTTTTCTCCATTCAGCCTGGCCCTGCTAACAATGAGTGTCACTGCCCGGCGCTGGGGACATCCTTTGGTGAGTGACACGTGGCACAGCCTGCATTTCACCTGCAGGGCACCCACAGGGGAAGGTCACGGGTGGAGGTCTCCAGCCACACATCCCAGAGCATTCCTGTTTGTGGTGAGCCTCCAGGTGCGTTTCCTGGTCTCCTTCCTGACCAGGGAATCACAGCATGGCTTGGCTTGGAAGGATGAACTTGTTGAAGATGAGCTTGTTCCCACAGCAGGGACACCTTCCACCACGTCAGGGTCCGTCCAGCCTGGCCTTGGGCACTTCCAGGGATGGGGCAGCCACAGCTTCTGTGGGAATTCAATGCCAGCTCCTCATCACCCTCACTAGGAAGAGTTTCTCCCAAAGATCCCAGCTAACCCTGCCCTCTGTCCATGTGAATCATTCCCCCTCATCCTGAACCTCCATGTTCTTGTCCAAGGAACCTCTCCAGCCCTTTTCTTTGCCCAAAGAGCTTCTCCAGCCCTCTCCTTGTCCAAAAATCTTCTCCAGCCCTCTCCTTGTCCAAGGAGCTTTGTCACTATAGGGCACAAAATAACACAAGCGCACACCGCTGCTCTCAAGGTGAAGGAAAAAAGGGAAGTTTATTTTCTGACTCCCAACATTCATAGATTTCCAAAAGTGACAGTGGGTTGGAGGGTGACAGTGCCACCTCTCCAATGACACTGGACAAACCAACAGTCCAGCAAATTTCTCCTCCTCCATAAAGGAATGCAAAACAATGAGTTATTTGCAGGAAGTGTGTGAGAAAGTTCACTACAAGAATGTCAACATCAGAAGGCTTAGAAAATCTTAAAAAACCAGGGTGACAGAGCCTCTCCAGCCCTCTCTTTGTCCAAAGAGCCTCCTCAGCCCTCTCCTTGTCCAAATAGCCTCTCCAGCTCTGTTTAATGTTTTAATTTCCATCCTCACACACTGAGGTGGGGCTCAAGGTCTCTGTTTGCGCCCACAACCCTATGATGGGCACAGGGGAGCAGTCTAGGAGGGTGGCAGCTGCTGGATTTCTGATCAGGTGAGGAGAACAAGAGCCACTGAGGAGTTCTGGAGATCCTGACATCCCTGTGGGGGCTGGAGGTGCCTGGTTTCAAATGAGGTTTGTGACTGTGGGGCAGTGGGTGTTGCTGAGGGGTCTCTAGTGCCTGTTGTGCCATTCACATTCTCTGAAAAAATCCCTTTGCACAGGGTTTTTCTCCTGGGAAGCTGAGAAGCCTCAGAGAAAAAGGAAAACAATTCTTCTCTCATTTGCTTCTCCTGTGGAGAATGTGGAATGTGTTTGGAGATTGTTTACCCACAGGTGATTGTTCCATTGGATTCTGCTGTTAGTTGTTTTCACTCTTTGGCCAATCAGTGCCAAGCTGTGTCAAGACTCTTTCCAGAGTCACAAGTTTTCATTATCATTTTTTTAGCCTTCTGTAAGTATCCTTTCTGTATTCTTTAGTATAGTATACCATTCTTTATTATCATATAGTATAATAAAGTAATAAATTAGCCTCCTGAGAACATGGAGTCAGGTGCATCATTCCTGCCTTCATCAGGACATTCCCAGTGAGTAAAACAGCCCATCCCCACCCCTGGTCCTTGGCTGAAACCTGCATCTGCTCTGGGCACCTCAGGGATTTCAAAAACCCCTCGTCAGCCTGAGCTCCTGGAGCAGCCACTGCTCCTGTGGAACCTGATGGAGCCAGGCTGCCTAATTAATTTTAATTACATTTAGAGCAGGGCAAAGTGGGCAAACCTGATGGCATTCAGAGAGGTCCCCTCTGGTTAAAGGACACCTGTGAGAGGCTGCTCCAAGCCAAGCTTTGGCCAGGCTCTGGGACAGGGATGCTCCCTGTGACTCACTCTGAGTCACCTCCTTCCGCTCTCTGCTGCTAATTAACTACCCATACTAATTGTGAGAACTGGGCACCAGCAGCTTCTTATTCAGATTTCCCCCCTCCAATGTGGAAAATACCTGTCCTGAGGGGAATTTTCAGCTTTCTCCATGGCTCCCCACTGCTTTTAGGACTGTTGGGGAATCTTCCTGCAGCTTCCTGGGGTTCAATTCCTTCCTCATCTTCATTCTACAGCTTTCCAGCCAAGCTCCCCCTGCCAGGGAGATCTCTGGGGATGTGTTTGCTGAGGGTCAAAGCAGAGGGCAGTGTGATGCTCCTGAGATAAATAAAGCTCTTGGAATGAAGCTCCTCGGAGGGACAAGGGCAGCATGGATTCCTCTCAAGGCTTGGGGCATGGATGGCTTGGTGTTTCCAGGAACAGCCACCTTGTGTTTGCACTGACACCTGTTGAAGGTCAGGCTGTCTGGGATGGAAAACGCTCCAGAAATTCCCAGTGATGATTTTTATTTCAGGTTTTTAAGCTCGTTCCTGTGACTCTCCTGTGCAAATCTTGGTGTCTGTGCCCAGCCTGGCCTTGGGGGAAGGAAACCCATCCATTCAGGCTGCTTTGGATGGATAGAAAGGCAAAATAAACAGCTCCAGACATATTTTCAGTTGTTCCTCAGTGCCAGACAGACACTGAGGGGCTGGAGCAGGGCCAGGGAAGGGAACAGAGAATTCAAACAATTATCTTCTCTCTCTCTGTAACCGTTGTTTATAGATATGGCTCTCCAGAGTGTGTTATTGATAAACACCAATAATGTGTGAGAGGTTTTCACTCTGAGACCAATCAAGTCTTAGATCCACCACTGGTCCTATAAGAACTGTAGATTTCTAATAATAAAGTGTTTTTTCATGCAGAGAAAGCCCAGAAATCAATCCCAACCTAAATATACACTCTGGCTCACAGCAGATCACCTTGGGATGGGGTAACCAGTGGTTTTCTCCCCTTTTTGAGAGCCCATCCTTCCTCCTTTGCCATCACCCCATGAACAAGCCCAAGAAGGTGCTGGTGCTTTCCTTAAGGGAGGATGCCAAAAAAACCCAAAAAAGCAAAAAAAAACCCCTAAAAACCAAACAAAAACCCAAACAGACAGAAAAAAAATAAAACAAACCCAAAAAAACCCCAAAAACAAACAAACAAACAAAAAAAAAAAACACAAAAAACCAAACAAACAAACAAAAGCCCCCAACAAAACAAAAACAAAAACAAAAACAAAAAAGACTGATACCTTTCCAGTCCTGTCACTGCTTGGTTGCTCCATGACTTCTGGGTCAGCTCCATATATTCCCAAGAACTGCTTGTCTTGCTGCTTTTCCCCTGTATTTTTAAGGTGGGACTTATGGTTAAATCAGAGCAAAGGAAACAAGGGAATAAGTAATTTTTAAAAATCACTTGAAATAATTCTTAAAAAACTCTGGAGATAAAACCCAACAAACAAAGAAAGGGGGAAGAAACCCCAACCACAAACAAACAAACAAAAACCCAAAACCACAAAAAAAAAAAAAAAACAACCAGAAAATAAAATAAAAAAATGAAATAAACCAGAAACACAACTCAAAAAATCAGAAAAAAACCAGAAATCACCCCTACTTTGGATTAAAGATTCAGTTAATTTTACTAGAGCTGAGGGGGTTCTGCTGGAGCTTTTTCCATGGAGGGAGTGGCCAGGGATGAACCTGATGAACCTGACTCCATGTTCTCAGAAGGCTAATTTATTATTTTATGATACTATATTATATTAAAGAATGCTATAGTAAACTATACTAAAGAATACAGAAAGGACACAGACAGAAGGCTGAAAAGATAATAATGAAAACTCGTGACTCTTTCCAGAGTCCCAGAACAGCTTGGCCCTGATTGGCCAAAGAGTGAAAACAACTAACACTGAAATCCAATGGATTGTTTACCTGTTGGTAAACAATCTCCAAACACATTCCACATGAGCACAACACAGGAGAAGCAAATGAGATAAGAATTGTTTTCCTTTTCTCTGAGGCTTCTCAGCTTCCCAGGAGAAAACCCCTGGGCAAAGGGATTTTTAGAGAATGTGAGTGCCACATCAAAGCTGCCCAGCAGATCAGCCCAGGCCTCTTTTCCTCCTCTCCATGAGCTCCAGGGTGGTGGCATCTCCCTCACCCCAAGACCCTTTCCCATCTCAGCTGATGGTGAGGATGAGGGAAGGAGCTCAGCCAGGCTGAAAACAAATCTTCATTTCTCCATCCCCACTAGGTAAGCCCTGGAAATGTCACCTCCCCACGCCTGTAATTAAACCCTGTGCCTTTTGTCCCAGCATGCACACACACCTAGACACAGCTCCCCCCTCACCTCCCCAAAAACTGCCCAAAACTTTGGGTTTGCCCCAAATCAGCCATGCAGATGTGCAGCCATTGTCCTCCTGCTCCCTTCCCCCAGAAGAAGAAAGGGGAAAAAATAAAAGAAAAGAAAAATAAGCAATTTTAATAATGTCACAAAACCAGACAGGGATATAAAAATCCATTAAGGGCTGGAGTGGCCCTCGCAATGGGAAGTGCTCCAGCTCCTTCCCCTTCTGCTGCTCTCTCTCCAACCCCCTGAAAGATAACCTTTAAAGCACACTCAGTGCTTAAACCTCTGGCATTTACCTTCATTTCACTCTGGCTTTTATTTCTGTCCAGGGGAGGAGGGCTTCATGCTGTAAGGGGACAGGTTGGGTTGGTTTTTTCCTTCCCCTTGGCTGGATTATTTTCCCCTCCTGTGCAAGGGTTGTTTTTTCTCCCCCTCTTGTTTTGCTGTCACCATCACCAGACACACAGATCCTATGGGTGAAGGAGCAGGGGGGGCCAGCACAGCATCCAAATCCCCCCAGATTTTTTATCCATCCAGGAATTGGCTCATTTATGGGCAAAGATCTCCTCAGAACCAGGCAGAAGGCTGGGATCTGTTGGGATCCCAATGGAACTGGAGCATCTTTGGGGTCCCTTCCATCCCAAACCATTTGGTGATCCCATGAATTCCAGCCAAGGGAAAGGCCAGCAGTGGCACCTATCCCAAGCTGAGATTTGGGTGATGCTGGAGAGGGAACAGTGGCCTGAGGTGGGTGGCAAGTGGGTTGTGATGCTCAAACCCCAGCAGCTTTTGTGGGGCTTTTCCTTTTTACATGCACACATCCCTCAAAATGGAAAAGGAAAGCTTCCAAATTCCTCTTAATAAATATTCTTTTGCCCACAAAGAAATCCTCCCTGGCCTGGTGCCTCCCAAACATCCCTCTTCAGTGGGGCCTCATAGAAATGCCACTTCCACAACTTGACACAAACCTCAGGGTTCTGAGCCACTTTCACCTCCCTGCCTCACCATCAGGGCCTTGCTTCAGCCTCCCTGGGGCTGCCTCCCACTTTTTGGCACTTTAAGGCCAGCATCAGGCAGGAAATGCTTTGGGATGACTTCATTGCATCCCTGTGAACGCTGGTGTGGAGTTTCATGCCTTTCAGAGATGGAGATCCACATCCCACTCACACCAGTCTCATCACAGGTTGCTCACTGCATTTGCTCCAGAAGTCATGGGATGAGCAGAACATCTCAATACAGAGCAAAACTTTGTCTTCTTCAGGCTGGGAGAGAGCTTGAAAGCATGACCTGATTGTGCTTGGACACCCATGGGCAAAGAAAGAGTCCAAACTGTATTAATCAAAGGAAAAGTGGCCAATTTTTGCAAAGCCACTCATTAATTTCAAGCGTGACTCAGGAACAGAGACATGAATTATTGCTTCTTTGGTTTTTTTGGTGCAGTTTGTGGATTTGGTGCTGTGGGGTTTTTTTTAAGGGGAGTCATAGCTCCTGTCTGGTAAAGGCCAAACCTTCACATCTCCATGGCTCTGTATCAAAACCAGTCATCACAAAATAATCTGTGCATCAGCCCAGCCTCTGCCCAGCTCAGGTACCAGCTGGCTCACACACACTGCCTCTCTCCCTGGCTCAGGCACAAATTTTCATGGCAAACAATCAGCACAAGAAATGAAAGGCCAGAAAGGGGAGCAAGGCCTGCGAGCTGATTGAACTGGACTAAAATACCCAGAAACAAGCAAAAAACACACGAAATGCTGCAGATCAGCCACCTCCCAGCTGCTGCAGGTGGGCTCCCTGCAGCTGAGCAGCTTGGAGAGGGCAGAGAATCTCCTGGAGGATGGGATTTCCTTTCACAATGCTGCATCCAAGGGCTGGGCCATGTCTGGGTGTCACTGTCACATTTTCTGAAAAACCCCTTGGCCTAGGATTTTGCTCCTTGGAAGCTGAGAAGCCTCAGAGAAAAAGGAAAACAATATCATCTCATTTGCTTCTCCTGTGTTTTGCTGCTTTGGAATGTGTTTGGAGATTGTTTATCCACAGGTGATTGTTTCATTGGTTTCATGTGAATTGTTTTGACTTATTGGCCAATCAGGGCCAAGCTGTCAGGACTCTGGAAAGAGTCACAAGTTTTTCATTATTATCTTTTTAACATTAAGTAAGTATCCTTTCTGTATTCTTTAGTATAGTATTCTTTAATATAATATGGTAATATTAAGTAAGAAATTAACCTTTTAAAAACAGAGTCAAATTCCTCATTCCTGCCTTCATCAGGACATTCCCAACAAATACAAGATTAAACTTGGTGGCTCTGAGGGAGAAGGGACCCAGGCTCAGATTTAATCTCCTGGTGCTGAGTTCACACATAAATAATTACCTGGGAACTTGCTGCTTCGATCTGCCCCACTGACCAACCTCAGCCACAGCCTGGGAAATTCTCCTCACTGAGTTGATTTGCATGAGATGAGCCAGAGGAGAGGTGCCTAGGAGAAGAAGGATTTTATTTATCATTTTTTTAAACTCATCAGGCAGCGTTTGCAGCATTTGCCCAGAGGATATTCAGTTCTGGTATCGCTATTTTCGTGGTGGCTTCTTTGCAGTGATTAATTGAAAGTGCCAGCATCAGGAATCATGGGAACATATGAGAAACCCAGTTTCTCTTTTAAAATAGAAGTTTTGTTCCCAGTGCGACTGAAAAAAAAACCTGGAAAAAGGTCATTATTAAAGAGATGCAAAACTCCCCTCTGCTTCTCATCTAATCCCATCCTTTTTTCTTAAATTGGAGGAGAAGAAACCCTGCCTCTTGAAGCGCACCAGATGGTCGCATATCACCGAAATGGAAAAGCTGGTGCCATCCAACCTTTGGGAGCAGATGCCCCGATTTTCCACGCGGGCACCTCTGCTGTGTCTCTGGAGAGCTCTCCTGGCAAAGCTGGGAGTGAGGAGTGAGCACTGGGGAGGGTGTCTGCACCCATCCGTTTCCTGGATTTAAATGGAATTTTCCCCCTTCCCACCCAGCAGTCTGGGAATATTTCCCTGTCCCCCAGGGCAGCACTGACTTTGACCCTCATTCATGGAGAAAGTTTCTCAGACTTCAAGATGGACTGGAATCCACAAAAGTGTGAAATAGATTATACAGAGCAGTGTAGGTGTGTCACTTGGTGAGAAATTTAAGTTTTGGGATTTTTAGTGTGTTGTGGATGGAAGCAAGATGGAGGACACAGGGTGTCATCCTGGGTTTCTTCTTCATGCTTCTTCTTCCTCCTTCTCCATGGGTGGCATTTTGTAATTGGGCAGAAAAGTCCCCATTGCAGCTCTGTGGGATCAGTTATTGGGTTAAAAAGGGAAATAATCCAGGTGTCAGCTCTTAATTGGACAGTTCAGTCTTACAAGACCTCGTACCAAGAGATTGTTGGCCATTTTGTGCCTTCTAATGAAAAGCTGCCGAACTCACAGTAATGTGACTGTTTTACTGATAAGAAATAATAAACACCTGAGTCTGAACATGAAGTTCAGACGTCATTGTTTCACCCATCCTGGGCTGAATGCTCTCCCTGATGGCAAACCCTTCAGAAGCTGAGGGAAAGGATAACAAAACCATCATTCCGCCCTTCCCCTCCACGTTTACCAAATTGATTTCTGAGCTGCTCGCAGTCAGATCGCAATAAATACACTTGAAAGGCCCTGCACGTAATGGTTGATAAATTGTGGATCATAATTCTGCTTGGGTTTGGTTTGCTGGCTGCTGCTGGGCCGTGTTTTCCTTTCTCCAGCCCCTCATCCTGCACAACTCTCCGGTTGAGGAATAAATTGGGAATAATGGAAGCTCTGCTGACTGAATTTCACTTGGCAGTTGGAAAATTCCGTGCTGGGCGTGAAGTTCTGGCAAATAGCACGAGGTAAAAAGAAATAGAATATTGGCCTGGGTGGGAGCAGCTTTGTTATCCCCCAGGAGTTTGAGCCTTGGGAAGAAGGAGCAGGGCAGCACGTCTTGGATGGATGTCACAGACAGGAAGAAGAGTTTTATAAAAGAATATGAAATCAGGCCTTGCTCTGCTGAAATTGCCAAAGCTGGCCTGTCATTTCTTCTAAGTGCAGCTAACAAGCAATTTGCAATTTCCCGTGTGAAGCTGTTTTGAGAATGAGAGGTTTGTTTAACACAACAATCCATTCTGGGGGTGATGTAAAACAAATGTACCTGTGTAACCAGTGAGGTTTGTCCCATGGGAACTCAAAAAAGGGAAAATACAAACATTTCTAGAAAGAGAAAATTTGATAGACATGTACAATATGAATGAACTGAGTCTCACTGCACTGCTGACCAATTAGGTTTAACACAGCGCCTTCTGATATTTCCTACAAATATGAGCTTTGTGATGAAGAATTTCTGCATGAGGAAAATGGACCCTTGGCTGATTTATTCCAGCAGATGGGGATGGGGATGATCCCAGCCCATCCCTGCAGCCCCATCCCCAAAACCAGAGTGGCAAAGGCAGTGGGAGGGCTTTGGGCAGACAGGGAGATCCCCTGGGATAAAAAGCTGGAATTCTACAGCACCCAGGCAGGAAAATCCATACCTGCCTCAGACTCCTGATCTGTTGGGGGAAATGGAGCACAGATATTTTTAAAACCTGGGGCCATTAAGCTCTCCAAATGGGCCAGCTCACCTGCTATTTTAGCAACACCTTGTGACAACATCTTATTTTATAAGCGGTCCTTTCGGACTTATTAACTCAGAGCTGTCTCATCCCATTTGGAGCCAGCAAAATGCCATCCAGATGACCCCTGGAACTGCTCAATGAGATTTTATGGGGCACAGGAAATTTAAGCACCAGCCCAGGACTTCAGGGAGTCAAAACATAAGAAACGGTGTCAGGAGTGCTGGTGTTTACACTGCTTTTGGTTCTCCTGCTCTTCCCTCTGCATGACTTTGTGTTTATTGTGGGATGGGTGTCTGTGAATTTCACCTGGAATCTGTCACAGTGCCATGATGAAGAGGATGGGAATATTTAAAGTGCCATCCTGGCAATGTGAAGTGGCTGCAACAGTGGCATATCCCTCCCTTTTTAATTTTTTTTTTTTTCCCAAAAACCCTTTTCCTTTTAAAACACACCCCCTGGGAGTATGCCCTTGGGCAGGGGGAGAGGCAGTGCCAGGAGAAACGAGGGTGAGCTCATGCAAAAGGGAAAACCAGCTCAGTCTCACATCTGGAAATTGGCTGCCAGCGTGGAATAAGGTGGAAAAAGGGACTTTGGGGATTCCCAGCCCATTGCTGGTGCTGGAGGCAGCCCAAGGATGGGGAGGGATTGGAAATTTTTTTCCCAAACAAAATAAAAATAAATAAAATAATAATAATAATAATAATAATAATAATAATAATAATGTTATATATAAAAATAAGGTTATATATATAAATATATAATTATTATTATAAATAAGGTTATTATATATAAAGTTATATAACCCAGCTCCGCACTGGGTTTTTTTCCCAAACAAATTATTATTATTATTATTATTATTATTATTATTATTATTATTATTATTTAGTATATAATATATATTATGTAATAATAATGTTGTTATTATTATAAATAAGGTTATATATATATAAGGTTATTATAAACTCAGCTCTGCACTGGGTTTCCCCCCCTTCCCCCCCCCAAAAAAAAAAAAAGATAATAATAATAAAACAATAACAGGCTTCAGCCACCCCAGGGCTGGGATTCCCTCACCTGTGTCCTGCTCCCAGCTCCAAAGGAGGCTTTGACGGGAGCTGCTGGCACTCAGAGCCTCTCCTGAGCCCTGTGGGATGCCCAGGTTGGAGATCCAGCAGTTCTGGAACATCTGTGAGGGTTGAGTGTCTGTCACAGAGAGATTTTTTGTTACAGGCAGTCCTTGGTAATAACAATTTGCTGAGATCTCTTCTCTGCTTCTGAGGGTTTATGTTTTCCTGTGGTGAGCACCTTCCATTTTTCACCCTCAGGAATGAAAAAGGAAACCTTGCTCCTGATTCTTGGCAGAGCATTCTCCAAAGTGCTCGTGCTCTGCCTTGCTGCCCTTTTATTTATGTTACAATCACAGCAGAGCTTTCCCTGGAAAAACTGAGAAAGTAGCCAAGAAGAATACACACAACTGCCCAGGAGAGATAATCAGCTGTTAAAACACGCCTGCTGCTCTAATTAGAAAGGAAATGGAATTGGGTTTAAAGCGGAATTAACTGAATGCTCCCTTATCTTGTCCATCTCTGCCTGCCCAGCCCTTCTGGACAAATATGATGGAAATGAAAAAAGAAAGCTGATCTCTGAAACCCCCTTCCCTTGGGCCTGAGCCAGGCAGAGACATCCCTTCCAGCCTGCTCCTCCCAAATATTCCTAGAGCTTGGGCACCACCAGTTACAGAGGTTCTTGCACAGCCCGTGCTGCTCCACTGCCCTGTACCAATTTTTGGCCTCCAGGAAACAGGAAGAAGTGGGTGGATTGTGCCCAGAAATTGATGGGTTGTGCCTAGCAGGTGCTTTAAGCTGTTAAAAATTAATTTTTTTTTTGTTTATTAAATCTGAGTTGATTCCATTTGATACTGTCTCCTGCTCCCGTGGAAGGGTTAGATGGAAATATAATGATATATCAGAAATATATCATACATATAATGAAATATGTCATATATATATGATATAATGGAAATAAACACCAGCAGGTTCCTGTGAGAGGAAGAGTGCTCTGGCCCTCAAACCTGACCCCTGGAGGGGGAAAAGGTGGAATGGGTGCCACTGCTGGCCTTTCTCTGGCTGGAATTCACAGGATCACCACATGGGTTGGTGGCCTTTCCATGGCTGGAATTCACAGGATCACCACATGGGTGGGTGGCCTTTCCCTGGCTGGAATTCACAGGATCACCACATGGGTTGGTGGCCTTTCTCTGGCTACAATTCATAGGATCACCACATGGGTGGGTTAGAAGGGACCCCAAAGATCCTCCTCCAGTTCCATGGAGATCCCAACAGATCCCAGCCTTCTGCCTGGCTTTAGGGAGATCCTCACCCATAAACGAGCCAATTGCTGGATGGCTAAAAAAAAAAAAAGTACTGTCCACAAGCTCTGCAGTTTGTACTTCCACAAAACTGTCAGGGAAGCGAAATGCGATCGATGGCTCAGAGCTGAAGGCTTCAATTTAATCTCTGCAAAGATTAATCTCTGAAGAGTCAAAGTTTTCTCTTGTTATCTCTTTTCTTCAGTGCCACCAGAGCCCCATCCCGTCACGCTCAGACAAAATCCTCAGGTAATTTCATACCTTTGCACTTGTTTCCTTTCCTTAAATGAACCCCCCTGCTCATGCAGAGCATCAGCTGTACCAACAGATTCTGACTGAAATCCTGTTCTCTGCTTGAGGCATTGGAAAAATGGACAAGGGGGATGAGGATGGGCTGCCCACAGAAGCTGTGGCTGCTCCTGAATCCCTAGAAGTGCCCAAGGCTGGGTTGGACAGGGCTTGGAGCAGCCTGGGATGGTGGAAGATGCCCATGGTGTCTTGTTTGGTCAAGCCCAGATATTGTATTGTGGGAGGAAGGAATGATGGATCTGACTCCATGTTCTCAGAAGGCTAATTCATTATTTTATGATACTATATTATATTAAAGAATACTATAGTAAACTATAGTAAAGAGGATACAGACAGAAGACTAAAAAGATAATAATGAAAACTCGTGACTCTTTCCAGAGCCTTGACACAGCTTGACCCTGACTGGCCAATAAGTCAAAATAATTCACATGAAACCAATGAAACAATCATCTGTTGGATAAACAATCTCCAAACACATTCCAAAGCAGCAAAACACAGGAGAAGCAAATGAGAGAATTATTGTTTTCCTTTTTCTCTGAGGTTTCTCAGCTTCCCAGGAGAAAAATCCTGGGTGAAGGGATTTTTCAGAAAATATGACAGTGACTCTGCGCAGTTCGAACAATCTCCAGACACATTCCAAAACACAGAAGAAGCAAATGAGATAATCTTGTTTTCCCTTTTCTCTGAGGCTTCTCAGCTTCCCAGGAGAAGAATCCTGGGCAAAGGGATTTTTCCAGAAAATGTGAATGTGACACTGCACAGTTCAGCCATTGAGCAGAACGAGCCCAAGAAGGAGTTCTGAGGCAGGGAAGGATTCCCAAAATCTGGTTTGCCCCAGGACATCGTGGGTCACAGCAAGTTCAGGCATGCTTTTCCAGAGGTGAGGGGAGCTCAGCTCACTTAGCAAGGGATTTGCATGGAATTATGTGTTCCCAGCTGAGTTTGGTGGTGGAGTTTTACCGGCATGACTCAAAGCCCTCCTGGATTCAGCAGGATTTGTGCTTTTCTCCCTGAGGTGAATGGAGAGCAGAAGTACAGGACAGGCAGAGTCCATGGCTTGGGGATGCTGTTGGAAAGGGATAAATGGTTCTTCACTGAGTAATTTAGGTTGGAAAAGCCCTCCAAGATCAAGTCCAACCATTCCCCCAGTACTGCCCATTCCAGCACCAGCCCATGTCCTTGAGGGCCACATCCATTCAGCTTTTAAATTCTTCCAGGGATGGTGACTCCACCACTTCCCATGGCACAGAGGACTCTGGAGTGAGAAATCACTTCCTACAGGGTGCCCAGAGCTGGCCTGAGCTCCAGGAGAGACTGGACAAGGTCCTGTTAAATGCACAAAAAAGGTTTTGGTGCCAGGTATCCCCAAGGAAATGTCTGAATGAGCTGAGCAGAGCATCACCTCCTCTGGCCCTGCCAAGGCACACAGAGCAGCAAGAACCAGGGTTTCAGGCAAAAGGAGAGGAGACCCATCATTTTATCCCCCACCAGGGCAGGGGAGGCTCACTCAAATCAGAATTTGGCTCCCAGGACACATACCTTCCTCTTGGGATGAACATCCCCATCCCTGCCTGCTCCTGCCCAGCCCAGCACTGAGATGATTTCCTTGCCTCTGGGGACTGGAATTAACTGATTTGCAGGAATTGTTCCTCACCATTAGCTTTAAACTACCTGGGAGCTGGCTGAGAAGCAGCTCCACATCCCCTCCCCTTGCCCTGACCCTTTCCAGCACACTCCTTCCTCCCCACCTTGCTGGGATAACTTTTGGAGAGGTTTTTTTATTATTTTATTTTGCACCCATTTATCTCCCTGCTTTGGCTGCCTGGGCTGCTCCCACGCCTCGTTTCCCCCAGCTTCACTCACATTTTTCTAGCAGCACTGACAGAGCCACCCAAGGGACAGGAGGAGTTCAGGATTCTCTGCTCCCCTTCGCCCTCCCCCTGCTTTCCCTGCTGCCTCCAGAGCGCTTCCAGCTCAGCACCGGGGAGAGAAAAATGTGCCTGGCACGAGCTGTGACAGCTGATGACTGATGGCATTTATCTTCCCTCTGAGGAGCACGGCACAAGTCACTTCTGGCTGGTTTCACCTGGGCTGGCGGCTTCCTCAGAGCTGGCGCATCCTCACAGGTCACTGCAGCACTGCAAGGCTTTGAACAGGCTCTCCCCAAAAATTCGGCCCCACACCTTTCCCTTCCCTCTTAAATGAACAAGTATTACCTGTAAGTTCTCACACAGGGACACAGGCTGCGGGTTTCCCACTAAAACAATTTCCATTTAACAAAGAACCCCTGTCTGTGGTATTTTCTGGGTTCTCCTGGATGAAGGGAGGAAATAATGAATCTGATTCCATGTTCTCAGAAGGCTGATTTATTATTCTATTCTATTCTATTCTATTCTATTCTGCTATACTAAAGAATACAGTAAGGATACGTACAGAAGGCTAAAAAGATAATAATGAAAACCTGTGACTCCTCCCAGAGTCTGACACAGTTTGGCCCTGATTGGCCAATGAGTCAAAACAATTCACATGAAACCCATGAAACAATCACCTGTTGGATAAACAATCTCCAAACACATTCTGAAGCAGCAAAACACAGGAGAAGCTAATGAGAGAATTATTGTTTTCCTTTTTCTCCAAGGTTTCTCAGCTTCCCAGGAGAAAAATCCTGGGCCAGGGGATTTTTTCAGAAAATATGACAGTGACACACTGTGGGAAACTTAAAGGAAAAGAATTCAAACAATTATTATCTCTTTTCTATAACCATTGTTTATAGATATGGTTTGCTACAGTGTGTTATTGATAAACACCAATATTGTGAGAGTGTGGTGTTTGCTATTTGGGTCCCCAGGACAAAGGAGGAATTGATGAATCTGACTCCATGTTATTAGAAGGGTTATATTATATTATATTATATTATATTATATTATATTATATTATATTATATTATATTATATTATATTATATTATATTATATTATATTATATTATATTATATTATATGGCTATGCCAAACTATAGAGAAAGGATACATAAGAAGGCTAGAAAAGAATAAATAATAAAAACCCGTGACTTCTCAGAAAGTCACTCACAACTGGCTTTGATTGGTCATTAAGTAAAAACAATTCACATGGAACCAATCAAACATTTGCCTGTTGGTAAACATTGTCCAAGCCACATTCCAAAGCAGCAAACACAGGAGCAGCAATCAGATAATTATTGTTTTCATTCCTCTCTGAGGCTTCTCAGCTTCCCAGGAGAAAATCCTGGGCAAAGAGGATTTTTCAGAAAATATCATGGTGACACCCAAGGCCAGGCTGGGCAGTGCTTGGAGCAGCCTGGGATAGCAGAAGGTGTCCCTGTCTGGGCAGTAAATAAAACCAGACACTCTTTAAGGTTCTTTCCAGCCCAAACCAATCTGATTTTATGAAAGGAAATTTGACCCTTGAAGGAGGTTTTGATTCCCTCCCCCCAGCCTCACCTCGTGCTTTATCTGCAAATTTCACCAGCGCTGCTCTGCACATTTCACATCTTGGGAAGAAGAGATTTGTGTGGGCTCACAGAGGGATGCAGGCAGGAAAATCTGCTGGGTGTTACTAGGCAGAGAAATCACATCAGACTCCGGGATTCCCTGGAGAGGAAAGCAGCTGGAGGTCAGGACAGCCTTCGTGGTGAGCACAGAACCAGAACAGCCTTTCAGCTGAACCAGAAAAGCCTTTCCTGTGTCCTGACAGGCTCTTCCCTGCTGCCAAGTGCACAGGCACTGGGAATCTGCTTTTTAGGGGGTTGCTGGTAATGTGATTTGTCACTACAAACTCCCATCACTGAGTGTTTAGGCACCTCTGGCCTTCTCCTGAAGCTGTTTACTGGCTGTTTCCCCTCCCCATTTCTGAAACCACTGAAGATTTAAGCCAAGCAAGCTCACCAGCCTTCCCTGACTGATTTTCCTCGAGGCTTTCACTGGAATAATTCTCCTCCAGCTTCCCATGAGTGGCTGCACCAACAGCCACCAGCAGTATTGATCAAGTACTGAGTCACTTGTGAGCCAGCACAGGCACTTAAAAAGAGAATAAAAAATAAAGTCCTCCACAGAAATATCAATCAAAGTCCAAAAAAATCAGGGAAGAAAGGGCTAAAAGCACATGTAGTAAATGCAGTGCAATCTGGCTTTATAGGGAGCACTTTGGAGGTAATTCCAAGCTGCCTTAGACAAATTTAAAAATTATCCAAGCAGATACCTCCTGAAAAGAGCTGGACCACTCAGGGATGATTATTTTTATTTGTGGCACATTAATGCACTGTCAAAAGGCCCCGTTACAGCTTTTAGAGGTGAAGTTGGTACGAGAAGTTTCCAGAACTGCCCTTTACCTCCTGCCCCTTCCCATCCTACCTCTGTTGCAGGAGTTTCTCTAGATTTGCAGTTGTGCTAGTAAAAAATTCAGGTGTGAATGGTAAAACACCCCTGTTGAAAAGGCTCCAGAAAAAATTCCTAATTTTGCAATTTAAACATTTTCCAATTGCTGGGCTCTGAGCACAGCCCCAGGAAGCAGTGGGGTCATCAAACCCTGGGCAGGGCCATTGGGAAGGAGATGCCAAACAAGAACTGACCCAGGCAGCCTAAAAAGGGGGGGATACACTCATTCAGGTGTCAGAAACAGAAATTTTGGGTGGTGGGAGATGCTTGGGTTTGTGCCTTTTTATTTTTTTTTAAACAAACCAAAAAAAAAAGGATCAATACTTAATTCAGCTCTAGGGGTAACACACCTTGGAAATGGGGTTGGTGAACTATTAAATATTGAACTATTAAATATTCCATAATTCTGCCTGGGTTTATCTCTGCTGCCTGCAGTTTTTCTCCCCTCTGTTCCCCTCCTGAAAGCACAACAGTGATTTTTGTGGTTTTATTACACAGTGCGTCTGTTGCCACTTCTGTTCAAACCTCCTGAACAAACAGACAAAAGTGATTGCCCCGGATCTCTCCCAAAAAGGACCCATTAGAGGGCATTAGCTGTCCCAAAAGCAAGGAGCTATCACCTGAGCAGCTGCCACCTCCCATGGCATTTCAATGATGTTGAAACACATTCCAGGCAAGGAAAGAGGCATGGAGGTGATGCCCAGCTGCCAGAAGTTCAGGATGTGGAGGTGAATGCCACTACTGGGGCTAAAATCAGATTTTTGTTCCTCTTTTATGCCTCAGCCAGCATTAATTCCTGTGATTAGTGAAGGGAAACATGATTTTACCACCTAGGCTGGTGTTTCCCATGCAGGGAAAACCAGGATGCTGGAAAACGGGCAGGGTGAGCTGCTCCTCTGGCTCTGGTACAAGAGAAATAACAATAAAAAAAGCCAATAACAGGATTTTGGATTGGTGTGGCACTTCCAATTTTCAAAGCAAAATGTTCAGTGTGGTGTTCACTCGCTGATAACAGCTATTGAATGTCACTGCATGGCTGATAAGAACTGTAACATCTCATTGGGAGATGCTCCGCCCAGAGGGAGGAGCCAAGCATTGCTACCCAGATATAATCCAGAGGTTTTGAGACATCAGCATGGCTTTCTCCACAGGATTCCCCAGAGGAACAGCAGCTGCCTCTCCTTCCACTGGATCTTCAGAAGGAGAATACATCCTTCTCTACAGGATCCCTGCCCCAAACAAACAGACACCAGGGTTTCCAATGGGACTGCCACCAACACCCTGACCCACAGGGTGTCAGGTTGGGTTCTGATCTGTCAGTGTTGTTCTGCATTGTTTATTTTATCCTTTTTTTTTTTTTCCCTTTCCCTATTAAAGAACTGTTATTTCCTGCTCCCATATTTTTGCCTGGGAGCCCCTTAATTTAAAATTCATAGCAATTTGGAGGGGTGGGGAGGGTTTACATTCTCCATTTCAGGGGAGGCTCCTGCCTTCCTTAGCAGACTCCTGGCTTTCCAAACCAAGACAGCCAGTTTAGTCAGCTCTTGAGGTGGCAGAGGTGTCAGACCTCGGTGAGTTCTCCACCCCAAGATCCTCTGTGGGTGCTGGAGCCCCATCACTCACTGCTCAAAACAAAGGATGAGTGCAGGCAGTTATCAGATCTGGGCTCCTCGCTCATTTCTCAGAGCAGGAAGCACTATTTATTACATCTTTTTGCTGCTTCTAAACACAATCAACCATTTCTTGGCATTTCATCAAAGATAAATAGCCTGATCCTGCCTTCATCCACACGGAAGGAAAAATTCCCCTCGGCTTCTCCTGCTGAAAGCTCAAAGAATATCAGTTGATGGTTTTAAAGCTCTTCCCACCTTTTCCCCCAGTTCTTTCTCTGCCAGGAGACCAAGTTTCAGGTACAGGCTCCCTCCCATCTCCCAGAGGACCATCTTTCCCAAACCATTGTGTCCCACTGCCTCGGCTGTGAAGGAGGAAGGAGCTGCTGTGTCTCACAGCACAGCCCTGGAATATTCAGAGCTTTGAGTGTTAAATCCAAGACCATGGAGTAATGACATGAATGATGGGGGGAAAGCCATGGCATGAAGGTGCCAAGGATGGCACTGCCACCAGGGTTTCAACTTCAAAATCCATTCATGCGTCATTTTTCAACAACTCCGAAGTGACACACTCACACGAACCAAACAAGGAGAGAGCAGTGGTGGGGCTTCTTTTCCCTTTCAAAATTTGTAAGCATGTGTGTTCAGCGCTCGTGGAAATGTCAAATCTGAAGCAGAGGGAACTGGTTCATCATCTGTCAAAACTGCAGCTGGCTTCAGCAGCTCAGCGTGACATTATCAGGGAGCAACACAGGAAGGGGGGAAAAACAAACCTGGGAGCAACAGGAGAAAGTGAAGGGCTGCCTGCTGGACCAGAGGTCATCAGGAATGAAAGTGACACTAAAATGCACTTTAAGTTTGCAGCAAGGTTGTTTTAAAGGCTGTTTCTGTCCTTGCCTTCGACAAACAGGACACGGAGCTGTGCTTGCCCTTCTCTATCTCTCTCCTGTCTTGGGTTCCTCTTCCCTGTATGATCCTGTAGCCTTCCTCCTGATAACCATGTGGTTCTACCCAAAGAGCTCCCAGAGCCCTGTTTTCCCCATCTTCAGGGAGCAGAGAACAGCAAATGATGTGACTCAAGGTGACATTACCAGGGAGCAACACGGGAAGGGGAAAAAACTGGGAGCAATAGGAGAAAGTGAAGGCCTGCCTGCTGGATCAGAGGTCATCAGGAATGAAAGTGACACTAAAACAGAGTTAAATGCACTTTAGGTTTGCAGCAAAGTTTGTTTTAAAGGCTATTTCTGTCCTTGCCTTCTGCTACAAACAGGACACGGAGCTGTGCTTGCCCTTCTCCATCTCTCTCTGACCTGGGGTTCCTCTTCCCTGTATCTTCCTGTAGCCTTCCTCCTGATAGCCATGTGGTTCTACCCAAAGAGCTCCCAGAGCCCTGTTTTCCTCATCTTCAGGGAGCAGAGAACAGCAAATTCTGTGACTCAAGGTGACATTACCAGGGAGCAACATGGGAAGGGGGAAAAACAAACCTGGGAGCAACAGGAGAAAATGAAGGCCTGCCTGCTGGATCAGAGGTCATCAGGAATGAAAGTGACACTAAAACAGAGTTAAATGCACTCTAAGTTTACAGCAAGGCTGTTTTAAAGGCTGTTTCTGTCCCTGTCTTCTGCTGCAAACAGGACACGGAGCTATGCTTGCCCTTCTCCATCTCTCTCTGACCTGGGGTTCCTCTTCCCTGTATCTTCCTGTAGCCTTCCTCTTAGCCATGTGGTTCTACCAAAGAGCTCCAGAGCCTGTTTCCCATCTCGGGAGCAGAGAACAAATCTGTGACTCAAGGGGACGTTACGGGAGCAACATGGTGACGAATATGCCTCTGCTATCGTCATCAGATAATCCTCAGTTTGCACTTTAGGTTTCCATTTGTTTAAAGGCTATTTCTGTCCTTGCCTTCTGCTACAAACGGATCGAGCTGTGCTTGCTCTCCATCTCTCTCTTTCCCTTCCCATCTTCCTGTAGCCTTCCTCCTGATAACCAAAACTGGCATCACTGTGGTTCTACCCATGGATCTCAAAGAGCTCCCAGAGCCCTGTTTCCCCATCTTTAGGGAAAGGGCAGCAGAGAAAAGCAAATGATGTGACTCAAGGTCATGTGGGGGACCCCAAAACCGTGTTGCTCCATCAGTGAGCTTCCATCAGACCCACATTTCTCCCCCTTTTTCTCCCCCAGGCCTTGCTTGGTCCTGTCCCCTGCAGCCTTCCCAGCTGGCTGTGCCCTTGGAACTCCTCATCTCCCTGCCTCTTCCCCAAATTTGCTTTCCCTGGATGTTTCCAGGCACTCTGGGGAGCAGGACCTTGCATTTTCAGCGCGGAGTGCTGAGCAAATTCCCAGTGACAGATTATCAATAGTCAGCACTATTAAAAATTTCCCCCAACTCCAGAGAAAGCCAACCAAGCACCCAGCAAAAAGGAGTCGATTTTGAGTCATTCCAGTCCCTGTTCCTCTGGTGCTTGAGGAGATGTTTCCATGCAGAGGCAAACAGGGATGAGTGCCTGTCCTGCTGGGTTTCCTGGAAGATTTTGCCCTGGCAGTGAGCAAAGATTTGTGTGAAAAACGTGTATTTTATGATTAGCTTTTCACAGATATTCAAATGAATATTATATGGGTTGTGTTAGAAAGTTGTGCTGTGTTGGTTTTCTTGAGTAGCGTGTTAAATATAGTTTTAGGTAATAACATAACCTAAAACTATATTTAACACCCTGCACTGAGATAGCAGCCACAGGACACCCAAATCTCTCAGAGAAAGAGAATTTATTGCTCCATTATCAGAAGAAATTAACTTCTTCCTGCCTTGCTCAGCCCTGAAGATGCAGAGGAAGAAGCTGACACTGCCCAGACAGAATCCTGTGTTTGAATGGAATTTATGCATCATGGATGAGGTGTATGAATATGCAACAGGCTGTTGTTTTTAAGGGTTAATCCTCTGTTAACGTGGGTCCTTTTTTGGGCTTATTTTGCCCAGAAAGAGGTACCTGGACTGTCTGTAACTCTTTGTTTTTATTGTCTCATATTGTCCTAATCCAAATTGTCCAAATTATTATTGCTGTAATTATATTACTATTTTTATAAGCATTTTATTACTACTAAACTTATAAATTTTCAAAACCAAGCGATTGGCGTTTTTCACAATTTGGGCTGGAGTGTTTGGAGAAAAGCTTGAGGCCCAGAGCAGGTTGGCAGGAGGTGGAGAGGAAGCAAAGATCCCTTTGCTCTGCGGGGATGGAGGAATTTGCTGTAAATCTGCTGCAATTCCAGGCAGGAATGATGGATCTGACTCCATGTTCTCAGAAGGCTAATTTATTATTTTATGATACTATATTATATTAAAGAATACTATACTATACTATACTATACTATACTATACTATACTATACTATACTATATTAAAGAACACAGAAAAGATACTTACTGAATGCTTAAAAGATAATAATGAAGAAAAAAAAAAGTCAGACTCTCCAAAATTCACTGCAAAGCCCATTTTCAAGGGTTTTATTGGTCAAGCAAACCTCCAGGGGCTTTGGTGATGCTCTGACATCCACAAATGGAGCCTTGGAAGCTGATGTCAAACCCTTCAAAATTCACTGCAAATTCCATTTTTGGGAGGGTTTTAGTGGTCAAAAAACTTCTATAGGGCTTTGGTGGTGCTCTGATATCAAATGGACTATTGGAAGATAATGTCAGAACCTCCAAAAATCACTGCAAATTCCATTTTGGGAGGGTTTTAGTGGCCCAAAGCTCAGGACAAGCCTGGTTTTAGCCACCTTGACCCTCAGTGCCTTGCTCTGGGTTGTCACACGTGCCACACACAGCACTGAGGCTGCCAGGCAGAGGATTCTCCATGGAATCTGCCTTTATTGTCATTTGTAAGAGCCTCCAGGACAGGTTTAACTGCTGGGCTAGGGACCAGCCATTTCCAGTCATGACTAAAAGTGAATCAAAGTGCTTTAATTAAAAGACAAGATACCTCTGCCTACCTAGGGTGCAATGGCAACAAAAGCAGGTTATCAGGAGGAGTAATACCCATCTAATCCAATCTGATCTGTGCAGTTATTAGGCCCAGCTAATATTGGTATTGATTTTATTACTAATATCACTGCCACAATTGGAAGCTAACCACAGCTCTGAGTTTTGCATCCTTCATCATTTTGTTCATTTGTTTGGCCTCAGAACTGACAATTTTTTTTGTCCATCGCTCAAAATCCACATCCAGGTTTCTTTTTTGGAGTTTTACCTCTTGTTCCTTCGTGTTTACCTCTTCCTCACTACATCTCCTGCTTGGTTTGCCCCTCTACAGAACAACCTCATGCAGGATCAAACCCAGTGCTTACATTTTTGTTAGTCTGAACTCAGCCAGAGAAGCTTCCAGCAGCTGATGAGTCAGAAACACAAGATTGAGCTGCTGGTCGCTGAGAGAAATTGCCAGGAATTTGGGGAGGGTGAATCACCCTCAAAGATAGCCGAGAAGAGAAACAGAGAGACAACCTCTTGTCCTTTTCCTCTCCGTCTTTCAGCTCAATTTTTCACCCAGCTGTGAGTAAGGAGCACAACAGGGGAACTTTCTTGAATTTTTTTATAGGAAGGAGCTTGGTTCTGGCGTTTTCCCATGAGGACAGCCTGGGAGATGAGCAAACCTGGTGCTGGACAAGCGAGCTGGGAAGTGCTCAGCACACGGAGCTTGTGATGCTCCCAGGGAGTTCAGTTTGGCTCTGGGTTAATTCAGCTCCCTCCCAAAGCTGTGTGCCACCTCTCAGCCTCTCCCCTGCTCACTCCAGGAAATAACTCTGAAAAATCCCACAGAATTGGTGCAGCTCCCACAGAGTGCCTCTCAACCAGCAGCAGGACCATTTGGAGCTCCAAAGGCGGCCCTGTCTTTTCAGAAGGGTCATGGATTGACAGCCTTGTTTATTTTCCTCTGTGTCTGTCCAAGAATAAAAATACAAACCAACCAAAAAACCACAAACCAACCAAAAAATGCAAACCAACCAAAAAACACCGGCCCAGCTCCTCCAGGTCGAGCCTGGCAGCACCAATTTGGGGCACAGCTGGAGGAAGGGGACAGGTTTCCATCCCACAGCTGTACAAAAGCCTCAGAATTAGCCTTGACCATCTGATGATCAACCACTCCTCTGCTTTCCTTTCTTTTTGCCCCACATCTTGGTAGGATGAAGGATTCTGACCCTGGAAAATGTGGAGCCTGTTCCAGTCATCCTGCACATCCTTGGCCCTCTCTCCAATCCCATTTGAGCATAGAAAGCTGCCACATCATCAGTTTGGGGTGGATTTAGGCATCCTGAGGACCAAACCCTGTTTGTTTTGCTGTTTTACCTCGTCCAGGTCCTCGTTAGCACCTCTCCCTCACACAACAGATAAATAGCAATACCCAGAGCCACACACATACCTATAAATAAATAGAAAAGGAGCATCAATTCAGCCATGAATACAAAGCTTAAGGATGCTGCATCTCATTCCTGTCTGCTGCCTCGGGCACCACAAGCTGACAATCAAAATTCACCCAGTGCCAAAAATATTAGTTTAGTTGAATATTTGTGTTTGCTCAGCTCCTTCTCGTGCCTGGATGACAAAGTGCCCTGAGAAGGCATTGCCAGAGGCACTCACACTCCCATCCTCTCTCTCTCACTGATTCTGGCACACAGAGGGATCTTTTCAAACCAATAAACACTTTCATTTTTGTCTTGGCTGAAAGGACTTCCTCTGTGGGGTGATGTTTTGCTGGAGGAAATGATTTAAGAGCAGAGATAGGGCTGTGATTCAATATGGTTGTGATTCAATATCGTGCTCAGGAATTCCTTGTAAAGTCAAGGGGGAGACAAATTCTGACATTACCTGAGCCTCGTTGAGCTTATCAGGGTATTTTTGGAGTGAGAACCCAGCCACAAAGACGGTGACACTTCTTTATGTGGTGTCTGGGAGCTCTTGTTCTCAGGTGGAACAGCAGCAGCACCGCCTCTCTCGTGTAAGCCGTGTCCTGACACGTGTGAGAACATGCAGCAGGAAGGGAAGGGGGGAAAGGGAGGAGAGGGAGCTTTTCCAAGCTCTCTGTTGGGGCTGGATAGAGAGGATGGAGCTCAGAACAGCAGCAGCAGCAGGGCCAGAGCTGGTGCCTCCCTCCCTCCCCTACCTGGGATGCACCAACCCTTGAGGCAGAACTGACCCAGCAGGAGGGAGGTCAGACCCACCACGAGGGACAGATTTCCTCACTGTGAAAAATGCGTGTGTTTTATGACTGGCTTTTCGCAAATATTCAAATGAATGTTATATGTGTTGTGTTAGAAAGTAATGCTGTGTTAATTCTCTTAAGTACTCTGTTAAATATAGTTTTAGGTTATAAAAAATGCTAAAATAGAAACGATGCTATGTAGGATACTTTTTTTAAAGAAAGGACTCGCAGTGATATAGCAGCCACAGGACACCTGAATCTTTCAGAGAAAGAGAATTTATTGCCTTCTTATGAGAAGAAACGAATTTCTTCCCACATCGAAGGTTCTGTTAGGATTCGGAGGAAGAAGTTGGTGATGACCAGATGGAATCCTGTGTTTGAATAGAATTTTTGCATCATGGATGAGGTGTTTGAATATGCAACAGGTTGTTGTTTTAAAGGGTTAATCCTCTGTTAACTTGGGTCCTTTTTCGGGCTCATACTGCCCAGGAAAAGGTACCCGGACTGTCTGTAACTCTTTGTCTTTATTGTCTCATATTGTCCTAATTCAAATTGTCCAAATTATTATTACTCTAATTGTATTACTATTTTTATAACCATTTTATTACTATTAAACTTTTAAAATTTTAAAAACAGGTGATTGGCGTTTTTCACACTCACCACCTTCTCGTTGCTGAAAGGATGCCCTGAGCTCGTCAGGGAACCGTGGACCAGCTTGCGTTGGTCTCAGGTTTTGGTTGTCAGTTGCTGCCCCCAGATGTGCAGGGTGTCTCTGCTTCAGCCTGAGCAACTGAAGAATGAGTCTGGACTCTTCTATTTTCTGTCTTGAGGCTGTTTATTAATTCTTATCTATCAAATTTTCTTTCTGCCCAGCAGAGATCTGCTCAGCAGGGCAGCCACAGGCACTCTCTGTGTTGTCCTTTTATACTGCAAACTACGTATAACATATTTACACTTAATTCCCAATACCTATCACCTCTGCTAGACAGTGAGCTTCTACTCTAGACCAATCCCAAAGTGCCACCATCACTGCAGAAAATGGAGAACAAGAAGAAGAAGGAGAAAGGCTGGACACGCCCAAGTTCCTCCATCTTGTGCCCAAAACCCCCATACCAAAAATCCTAAAATCTACATTTTCACCCTGTGATCATTTTGTTATTACGCCATTCAAACCTGTGTGACTTTCAGGTCCTCATACAAAGCTGGTAACTTGCTCCAGGGGTCATAATCAAATCCCCAGGTGTTCTGGGCTGTGTCCTAGGGTCTGTGAGCCCCCTGACAGGGTCCCAGCAACTCTGGACATACAGAGGGATGCACTGAGTTCTGACAGGTTGGAAAGGAGCTTTAAAACCACCCAGCTCCAATGCCCTGCTGTAGGCAGGGAATACCTCCTGCTCCCCCAGGTTTCTCCAAGCCTGGCTTTGATGTACCAGAACCTCAGACAAAGCAGAAAACCCTGCAGAAACACCTCTGTGGGCTGGAGCTCAGCACTCTGATCCACCTGCCTGGCAGGGATGGGCTCTCATCCCTTCCTGCTGCCCTGGGGATACCCCAGTTCCATGCCAGGTAAAGCCCAGCCTGTTCCATCCCATCCATCCCATTGATCCCATCCCATCCCATCCCATCCCATCCCATCCCATCCCATCCCATCCCATCCCATCCCATCCCATCCCGTCCCACTGAGCGTGGGGAGCAGCTCCCTCCCCTGAGCACATGCTCCTTGCTGGCCCCAGGAGGTGTTTGCTGGGGAGCTGCAGAGCAGAACAATGCTGGCTGTCTCCTCATCAAGGTGGGCAGAGTCCTGCTTTCACTCCAGCACTACCCTGAAACACAAAGCTTTGTCTTTGCCTGTCAATATCCCAGCTGGATTCTGCTTCTCTGTATTTAATTCGAGATGAGTACTGCAGGACCTCTTTTGTTAGCTGGATACCTCATGCACATTGTTATTATTTCTTTCATAAAAATCAATAAAGACTTAGGAACAACAACCACCAATAATAACAGTACATCTCTCTTTGTGTCTTTGTGTTGCAACTTGCTGAATAACTCAGAAAGGCAGCAGACAACAGAGAAGAGAGAAGATTAAAAAAGATGTTGTTTCCAAACTGGATCTGCTCTTCCTTTGGAAAAAGTTTCCAGCCACTTCAAACTGCAGCACCACCTCAGCACACAAGAATTCAGCAGCACAGGCTCAGGATGGGAAGAAATGCTCAGAGGACAAGGCAGCAGGCAGAGCTCCTCTGGTTTGGTGTCCTGCTTGTCAGCTGTGGCTGCCCCTGAAGACAGAGGATAGGATGGTTGGGATGAACAGAGAGCAGAGATTTCTGCAGCCAGGTTGTGGAATTTGGGGTTTATTGCACAGGGCCTGGGTGCAGGGCCCTGCTGGGATTTGGGGTTTATTGCAGAGGGCCTGGGTGCAGGGCCCTGCTGGGATTTGGGGTTTATTGCAGCAGGGCCTGGGTGCAGGGCCCTGCTGGGAGCTGCCAGCCACAGCCCAGAGCAGGCCCCAGAGAGAGAAAGAGGGGTAAAGAGAGTGGGAAAGAGGATGAGAGAGCGAGGTTCCCGTTACAATACAATAAATCTTCCTCTGGTTATGGAACTTGGGGTTTATTGCAGAGGGCCTGGGTGCAGGGCCCTGCTGGGAGCTGCCAGACACAGCCCAGAGCAGGCCCAAGAGGAGAGAGGGGCAGAGAGGATGAGAGGGTGAGAGAGTAAAGGGTAAGAGAGTAAAAGGCAAGAAGCAAGAGCTAAGAGTAAGAGCTAAGAGGTAAGAGAGCGAGGTTCCTGTTACAATAAATCATCTTCTATGTTGAATATTCTGATTCTCACTAACCAATCTAGTACAAGATACAAATTCTATAGCATTTCCACACAGCCTGTAAGAATCACTGCATTACCATACTGTGCTACATTTTAAACCCTAAAAACTCCTCTTTGGGCCCCTTCTGCCAAGCTGGCAGGGTCTGCTCTGACCCTTGGGCCTGTCTGCAAGCAGAGGGTGTTGTTCCATCACAAGGGGATCGCCTTCAGAAGGCCATGCCATTGTTTTCCAGTTATTCAGTAACTGAGGTATCTCAAAGCTTGCTTTCATTTCAATCTCACTTATAGTTTCCATATTCTCAAAATCTTTTGCTGGGCCCCAGGTCAGCACCACCTCCAAGGAAGCTCCAACATGCTGAGTGCTCCTTCACGAATAAACCCCCCAAAATCCAATTTCCTGGGGGACCACTCGCTCAACATGACCTGCCCTTCACATTTACCAGGTTTCCAGCCCTGTGGTTAAAGAAAATATATAAAAATCTAATACTGTTGTTTTAAAGGTTAATGTATTCCCAGCCACAACTCAGAGCAGAGATTTGAGTCCAGGAACAATCATCTGGTGGAAGGAAAGTATTGAGTAGATGACCCAGGTCTTATCCAGCTCTGGTTTTTTATGCATGTGCAGCTCTTTTTTCATTTCTTTCCTTTTCCGGTTCAGCCATCCAAAGCAACATAAAACCAAAGCTAAACACAGCTGGGGTTTTATCCACGTTGCACACACACAGCATCAGCACACAGCACAGCACCAGGGCTATTTTTTCCCTCCCATATCAAGGGTTGCTGCTGTTCCAAGATGCTTTTCAGCAGGCATCTTTCCTGGCTTCCCATCAGGCACCTTTTGTGGCTTCCCAGCCATTTCCACGTGCAGTTTCCATAAAAAAACCAAAAAAACCCTCCAAAAAAAAAAACCCCAAAAAACCCCAAAAACCCCTAAAAACTAAATTAAAGAAAAACCAACAAGCCCCCCCAAAAAAGAAACAAACAAACAAACCCAAAAAAAACCCCAAAAAAATAACCACCAAAAAAAACCCCCCAAAAAATAACCACTAAAAAAAACCCATAAAACCACCCCAAAAGCCCAAAAAACCCCAAAGGCTGCTCTAAGTGCCACGAGATAATCCCATTGATCTCATGCCATCCCATCCCATCCCATCCCATCCCATCAATTTTTACTTCTATTATACATATATATTATTAATGTATTATTCCATTAAAAATATAAATTTGTTTATATACATATATATTATGTATATATAACATCAATAATAACTTCTATTATACAAATCCATTATTAATAGATTATTCTATTAAACAATTATATATATTAAACTTCTATTTAGAAGTTTTAAGACAGAAACTAGTCCTTCTTCTTTACCTTCTTCTTCACCTTCTTCTTCATGAGCTTAAATAATATTGTGTAATTAAATAATACAATTTACCAGAATTTCCACTTCAGAGGCTGATTTATGAAGGAAAGTCCTTTGCTTTAATGGCACCTACTGGGGATGGTACTGGGCTTCATATTGAATTTGAAGGCCAAGTTTTAGTTTTCCTACAAGCCTGCTAAACAGGGAGGAAATAAAGGAAAAGCTCCTAAATCTTACACCCCAGACAATCCAGAGTGGATCCTTGTTGGAGCCCTGGATGCTGAGAATTTTAGAATTTCTGTGCTGATAAACACTGACCCCCAAGAGAACCTCAGACCATAGAGAAACTTCCAAAATTGAATGATAGAACTGAGATTATGAGTGTGTAGTTTGAATAAAAGTGTGTAATATCATGTAGCAGAAAACTTAGAGTTTAAGGCTTTAGAATATAGTAATATATTAAAATATAGAATATAGAAAAATATATATACATATAAACATACAAAATATATAAACTATATAAAATATATGTTTTATATAAATATATATAAAATATATAAAACATATAAAAATATATATAAAATTTATATTATACAAACATATTCATAATATAATATATATAACAGATATTATATGTATATATATTTGTATATATTATATACAAATGTATATTATATACAAATGTATATATTATATGTATATATATTTGTTTATATATTATATACGTCTATTTAGAAGTTTTAAGTCAGAAACTACTCCTTCTTTACCTTCTTCTCCATGAGTTTAAGTAATATTGTGTAATTAAATAATAAAATCCACACTGCGAGTCACACGTAGTTAGTTATTGAATTAAAAACAAAAAATAATTTAAAGATAATTTCTTAATGAGACAATTTATCCTTAAAAAAACTTTAAAAGGAAAGATGCAGCTTTATTATCACCGTATTAAAACGTACTGTAGAACTCACAGTTTGTGAGACTGTAACATAAATAAGAACTAATAAATAGCCAAAAAAATAAAAGGAACATAAATTTCAACAAATCCCAAATTTGTGTCATTGGCAACAAAGTTTACCAAGGCATCCCCCTTCTTTTCATGCTCTGCCCTCATCCCATCCCGCAGAGATCTCCCAGCCTTTTAAATCCCAGGCCAGCACAAATCCAGGGGTAAAATCACACCTGTGCCAGACCCAAAAACTCCTCAATGCTCACCAGATGGACAGAAACACAGACACAGGGAACCCAAATTTCAGCAGTGACAATGGGCGACACAGAAACAGGGAACCCAAATTTCAGCAGTGGCAATGGGCGACACAGAAACAGGGAACCCAAATTTCAGCAGTGGCAATGGGCGACACAGAAACCGAGAACACAACAAACCCAGCGCCAATTAAAGAGGAGAAAGGCACTGCTAAGGTGACTCAGGAGAAATTTAGGCCATCAAAACAGTGCCCTGCTGTTTCCTGCTGGGCCGGTGGCTTTGAGAGCTCAAAGTGTGCCAGTGGGAAGGAGGGGAGGTAAAGGATGGAGGATGTGTCACCATGGCCTTAATCCTGCAGGCCAATTGTGCCTCCTGGCATGCACTGGGGTGTGGTGATTTCCTGCTGCAGGAGGGAACACAGGCACCAGAAGAAGCAGAATTAGTCAACTATATATATATGCAAAAAAAAATTTATATATATATATATATATACATAAATTTTTAAAAATTATATATAATATATATATAAGATAAATGTATCTAAAATAAATATAAATAATATATAAAAATGTAATTTATAAATATATTATATTATATTATATTATATTATATTATATTATATTATATTATATCATTATATTTTATACATATTTATTTGTATATATAAAACATATATAAATACATTATATATTATATAAGTATATAAAAATATAATTCTATAAATATATGTATTTTATATATTAAATCTATTGTTTTGCATATGTTTATATATTTGTATATATGTTTTTATATACAGCATATGTTTATACATATTTATATATAGTTAGTCAAATATATAAAAATATATAAATATATATTTTTATATTTCTACATAGATATAGTCAAATATATAAATATAAAGACATATATTTTTAAATTTTTAAATTAAAACTAACATTCTAAGGAGAAATTTTTCTCCATTCAAATGCCATTTTCCATGGGAATTACACAATCTGGATGTTTTCTGCTGTTGTTCGCTGGTGGTGCTGAAGAACTGACATGCACAAATATTTTTTTTCCCTAAAAAAACAAAAAAGAAAAGGGGTATTTTCATGTTGCAAAGCTGAGAGATGAACAGTTCTGATTGACTGGATGAAAGCACTGGGGAAAGTTCCAGATGAAACGTGGTAAATTGTCCAAGTGGAACGGCGCTTTTTGGCACCTCTAAATCAAAATGTCGATGCCAGGAGGAAAGGCAGAAGGGGAGCAAAGCTGTCCTAGCAAACTTCACCTCTAAATACCCTCAAAAAAAACCCCAAAAAAACCCCAAAAAACCCCCACCCAAATAATAATAAAAAAAAATTAAAAATTCAGCTAATCAGAGGGGAGAAAAGCTCTCTGGTGCTGTGTTGTTTGGGCAGTGTTCCTGCTCTGGGTCTGCCACCCCTGTGCACCCAGTGGGCAGCTCAGTCCCTCCCACCTCCCCGGGATTAAGGGATTAATTACCATTAATTACAGAGCCCTGCCTGCCTTGCCTGTGATACACTATCTCTGCATCAGAAAGAAGCAGATGGAGCCCAATTTCCAAACTCTGCGAGATGGAAAGGGCAGGTATGAGATAGGAGATAAGAGCTGGGGGTACTGGGCGAGGCGGGAGGCTGCGGATCATCAGAGAGGAAACCTAAATCTCACTAATTTACCTCTTTTTTTCTCCTTTCCTAAGGAGAATAGGCAGGTGGGATCCCTCCCTGCTGTAGGATTTTCTGTTTTCTTTTAAAGGAAATCTGTGCAGAGGCCACAACAAATCCCCATAACAGGTGGAACAGAGAAACTGTGGGCGCCTCACCCCTGGAAATGCTCAAGGCCAGGCTGGATGGAGCCCTGAGAAACCTGGGGGTGTCCCTGTCCTTCCAGGGGGCTGGAACAAGAGGATTTCTTATGGAACAAGATGATTTCTTATGGAACAAGATGATTTTCTATGTCCCTTCCAAGCCAAACCATTCCATGGCTCTGATCCTGCACATTTTGGGGCAGAGGCTGTGAGGGGCTGTTCCTGTCCCTGCAAAACAAAGGGAGTTCCACAGGACAGGATCTTCCTGGACAGAGGATTGGAGTGGCTCAGCTAAATGAGGAGATGGATCCAGTTTTTCCCTGGAATAAGGGTTTTGCTGTCAGTGTGGGTCTGTCCCCTCCCTGTGCTCATCATCCCTTGTCCCTGCCCATCCAGAGAAGGAAACATCAAACACATTCCCCAGACAGCCTGGCCAGGAGCTTCCCCAGGAGGGGGAGATGAAGGTGTCAGACGTAGCAGGAGCCCAGCTGATGTTGTGTTCTCACTCTGGCTATTTTTTTTTTCCTCTGTGTTAATTAAAACCCCACAGTTTCCTGAGGATAAACTGGTTAAATTCCCTTTGGAATCAAAGTGCCAGCAGCAAACTGTATCCAAATCCAAGTTCCTTGGGGTCTGTCTTGAGATGATCCTGCCCACAGAGGTGGCAGGGAGTGAGGTGCCAGGAGAACATGTAATATATTTATAGAATTATATATATTTTATAGGCAGGGAGTGGCTGGTTAAAAGCTAATTCCATAGCCCTCTTAAATCACCAGGATTTAAAGCTTTTTTCCTGGTGGCTGCTTCATGAAAGACACAAAAGGTTTCTACCCCTTTATTCCTTTAAAAAGGAATGTCTTGTCTATTTTAAACCATTTGGGTTTATGGGCAAAATATGCAGCGATGCTCCACCTCCAGAACCTGTGCTCCGCTGATTTTCCAGAGATGAATGAGCTCCTGGAAAAATAAAAGAAAATAATTTTCCAGAAAAGAATGAGCTCCTAAAAGAAAAAAAAAGGAAAAAAAAAAGAAAGAAACCAAACCATAAAAGAATGAACTCATGGCAAAAATAAAAGTCCAGAAAATAATGAGCTCCTGGAAAAAAAAATCCAGAGAATATTGAGCTTCTGGAAAAAAAAAAAAACCAGAAAAGAATTTTCCAGAAAAGAATGAGCTCCTGAAAGGAAAAAAAAAAAAAAAAAAACCAAATACAGGAAAGAATGAGCTCCTGAAAAAAGAAAATCATTTTTCAGAAAAGAATGAGCTCCTGGGAAAACAAAACAAAATAAAAAACCAAAGAATTTTCCAGAAAAGAATGAGTGCCTGGAAAAAACCCCAAACATAAAAGAATGAATTCCTCAAAAAGACTCAGAAAAATAGTTTTCCAGAAAAGAATGAGCTCCTGAAAACAAAAAATCAGGAAAGAGTGAGCTTCAGAAAAAGAAAAAATAAAAAAGAACAAGCTCCTGAAAAAATAAAAAGATAAAAGAATTTTCCAGAAAAGAATGAGTGCCTGGAAAAAAAAACCCCAACATAAAAGAATGAGCCCCTGGAAAAAAACCAGAAAATTATTTTCCAGAAAAGAATGAGCTCCTGGGAAAAAAACCCAAAGAATTTTCCAGAAAACATCGAGATCCTGAAGAAAAAAAATCCAGAAAATAATGAGCTCCTGAAAAAAAAAATGAAAATAAGAAATGAATGACCTCCTGAAAAAAAAACAGAAAAGAATTTTCCAGAAAAGAATGAGTGCCTGGAAAAAAAAAAAAAAAAGAAGCAAAAATTTTCCAGAAAAGAATGAGCTTCTGAAAAAAATAAAACAGAAAAGAATGAGCTCCTGAAAAAAACAGGAGAAATAATTTTCCAGAAAAGAATCAGCTCTTGAAAAAAAAAAATAAAAAAGATAAAATAATTTTCCAGAAAAGAATGAGCCTCTAGGGGAAAAAAAAATTGAAAATAATGAGCTCCTGAAAAAAAAAAGATAAGTTTTGGCCAACTCCAGCCTCACTGTGCAGTGATGTGGAGAACCCCCCGAAAACATGGAAAAAATGTGATTTCTGCTGGTTGGAGGCTTTCAGCCAGGTGAGATGCCCCTGTCCTCCTTGAGGGGTAACAGCTGCTCAGAACCCAGCACTTCTGGAGCTTCAAGGCCAAGGATTCTGGGGTAGGAAAGGAAATACAGCAGGCACAGCCCTCCTAATGGCTGTTAACCAAATAAATGTTCCTGTTCCAGGGCAGGTGGAGCAATAATAAATATCAGGTAGGAGAAGAGTGCCCTGCCACCCCTTCTCATTCGTATGCACGGCGTTATTTCTGTTATTAAACCCAAATTCCCTCTCCAGAAATGCAGCCCGGCCCTGCTGGCTCCTGGTGAAATGATTATTAATGGTGCTGCACCTCTCCCTAATGGGAATGAATGGTCCAGGCACCCTTCAGCTCCACACAATATTCCTGACTGATTCCTTCCTGCTCCTCTCGGCCACAAAATTCCCCCCGTTTTCCTTCCCCTGCAGGAGCTGCACGTGGGTGATCCATCTTGGAACTTTTAAGGCTTATTTTTCCAGAGAGATAAAAACAAACCCTTCCATTTGGATGAAAAATAGGAGATGTGGGCCCAAGCCCACCAAGGGAGATGGAGGAGGAGGGGGGAAGAAGAAGGAGGAAGGGTATTTTCTCCCTTTTCCCTGTGTTTAAAGCACAGATGCATAATCCATCTCTCTTAACAGCCCCTCCTTTGCTAAATAAATAATTTTCTCACTGTTTGGAGCAGGGGGATGACAGAAGGAGGATCATAAGTCGTGGAAAGGAGGTAAAGGCAGGGATCTCTCAGAGAGCACCACCCAGTCCAAGTGTCTGCCCCAGCAAGGGTGCTCTGGCCATGGAGAATTCCTGCAAAAATTATTTTTAAAGCAAGGACAACCGTGAAAAACCATGCTTTGCATGGCTCTGCCCATAGGAGCCTGCAGGAATTGCATCTCTGGACAGGCAGGAGAGCAGGGGGAAAGGTGGGAAGGAGGGTGGGATACAAGGATCTTCCCCCACCAGCTGCTCCAGTGTGGATCTGGGCATTTCCAAAATGCCATAATGCTCCTTCAGACCTTCCAAAATATCACAAATTCCATCCAAAATCCCCTGAGCACCACAAGCCTGCCCTCCATATCCCACAAACATCCCAAAACCTCACAGACTCCTCACCTCATACCCCACAATCATCACTAAGCATCTTCAAAACCCCGCAACCCCACCAGTCCCCTGACGTGTTCCCCCAGAGGCTGTCCCCAAAATGCCACCAAAGAGGTCCCCAAAATGCCACCAAAGAGGTCCCCAAATAGGGTTTAAGGACTGGCTACAGGTGACCATCCTGCTCTTGGGGTTGGCACCATCCCCACTCTTAACGAGCAGATACCAAAGAGCCACTTGGCTGTTTCCTCTTGGTCTGATTCACCAAAATACAAAATATATGGGTTAAAACCACGAGAATTATGGATTTTAGCACGGGACACTCCTGGAAAAAGTGGGGCTGAAGGAACATATCCCCAGGCAATGCTTGCAGGGGCACTGGAGCAGCTCCACGGCCCTGCTGCAACAGCCGCAGGAAGTAGAGGATAACCTAAAACCTGCTGAGAATTTCAGCTGAATTTTTAAAAGCTGGTTGCTTTATGCCTGCTCTTTAGTTGCTTTTCTTAAAATGAAAAGAAAAGAAAAGAAAAAAAGAAAAGAAAAGAAAAGAAAAAAAAAAAAGAAAAGAAAAGAAAAGAAAAGAAAAGAAAAGAAAAGAAAAGAAAAGAAAAGAAAAGAAAAGAAAAGAAAAGAAAAAAAAGAAAAGAGAAAAGAAAAGAAAAGAAAAGAAAGAAAAAAGAAAAGAAAAGAAAAGAAAAGAAAAGAAAAGAAAAGAAAAGAAAAGAAAAGAAAAGAAAAGAAAAGAAAAGAAAACCCAAACTCAGCAAACCAAGAGAAAGGCCAACAAACCCAATGTCCACTGGTTTTCAGGGAAACCAAACCTGATTCTAACGTGGTTTTGGTTGAAATTTGCCCAGTGGTCAGTGCTGGTGGTTTCCATTAGGGGCTGTGGCCACATCCCTGCTCCCATTTCTCACATGGCTCCTGGTCCATCCCCACCTGGAGGGATATTTGCCCACACGTATGCAAAAGTGATTACAGGCAGGAGCCTGGGGGATTTGTTTGGGAACAATGTTGTAATGAGCCTGGGGATAATCTGCTGCCCAGAGACAGGGATTTCTCCCTGCAGGGATGGCAGCCACAAATTAGACAGTCACATCCAGTTATTTCCAGCAAGTTAACTCCCAAGGCTGCCCCTCCTGCCCAGCACAAACCCACCCAGCCCCACAGATGTGCCCCAAATCCGAGATGTTCCAGGTGGGGAAAGGGGCTGGTGCGAGGCGTTTTAATGGCCCAAAGTAGTGGAAATTCATTACTCTGATAAGGCTCAGGGAGTTGGTGGTTTGAGCTTCAAACATGGCCAGTCCCTGGAGAAATTACATCGTGTTCAAGCTAATCTTCTTATAAACATTGTTGTGGTTTTTTTTTTTATTTTATCCGACATGTGTCAAGCAGGACCACTAAGCCTATTACATCTCCAGGGAGGTTGGGGCTTTCTCTTCTTCCTATCCCCCCATCTGAATGCTGTTTGGCTCCTTTTTGGCTCCTCTGGACATTTCTCCATCACTACAAACCAATCTTTTATAATTAGCACTGATTTTAAAAAAAGTCTCAGTGGGTTTGGAGGCTCAGGTGAGATAAGCAGCCAGGTTCCAGCTAGACGTCCAAGATTTTTGGAGCTTGTAGGTTTCTGAAATGCACAAAAAACTTGCTGGACTACCCCTTCTTCCTGTGTTCATTTATTTTTCTTTCCAATAAACCCTCAAAACAGATAGATGGAGAGTCAATTGGATATTTTTGTGTTCTCCAGGATAAAATAGTTTAAGTTATTGGGAGATCCCTGGCTGGGTACTGCCTTTATTTGTATTTTTCCCTCTGTCTGAGTTTGCAGGCAGAAACAGGCAGGGATTCAGACCACTGGAGCAGAGGGTTTTAAAGGACAGGTTGGACATGAAGCTGCTTCAGGCTGAGGGATGCACCTTGGTGAAGGGATATTTTCCTGAGACCTCTCCCCACCCTGGAGGGAAGTTCATAGGAAGCCAACAGAAAGGGTGAAAACGAGATGTAAAAAATAACCCAAAACCCTAAAAAATTAGTGCTGCAAATGGTCACTTACTGGAGGAAGCATCAAGCTCTCTGCATGAGAAATAGGAAATAGAGAATTAGGAATACCCAAGGAGTGAGAAACCTTCACGCACTCACCTGCAGGAACATCACCCACGTTTACTCTGGAGACTTGGCTACAGAAAATCAATGGGAGCTTATCAGCCTGCAGCAGAATCAGGACAATTAAACCTTTCCCTCTCTGCCTTTCTATGTTGGGTTTAAGTTTTGAAGTTATTCTCACCTGTGGATGGAGAGAAAGAAACATCCGAGCCAGCATCTCTCATGGAGAGTTATCTCCAACACAGGCAGCAGCCCAAATTATTTCCGTGCCTAATTGTAGCCTTCTTTGTCCTTAAAAAAAATAAATTAAAAATCCTATCTTGGACCAAAAAAAGGGATTTTGTGCATTTGACTACAACTGCTTTGCTCTCCTTGCACACAAACTCTGCACTCATGGGAAAACTCCTTTCCCAGAAGCTGAGCTTTTGTCATTGGGATTTTCTCTGGCACAGAGCAAAACTTTGCAGAAGGGGCCCAGCAGAAACCCAAAATGGAGCAAAAGTGGCAAAAGTGAGCCTGGATTTGGAGCTGTCCCCCAGATCCATGCTGGGCTGGGGACAAGGTGAGGGAGCTGCTACAAACCCAGTCAGCTGGAGCACTCAATCCCACAGGAGCCAAAGGGTGTTGGAAGCCCCAAAGCACCATCCAAACATATCCCTGTTTGCTCGCCTGGTTTTTACTGAAAACCAGCTGCTCCAAGCCCTTGGAGGAATGGAAAAACACTGAGATAAACCAAATAATTAGCAAGCTCAATAACTAAAATTGCTGTTCTTAGTTCCTGCTCCATGTGCGGGTTTGGGTGGATCACGGGGCTTTCTGCAGCCCCTGGCTGGTCCTACAAGCATTTTCCATCTCCTGGGCACTCAGGCTGGAAGCAGCAGCTTCCTTTTCATTTATTTCATTCTTTATCTCCCCCAGTCAAAGCAGACAGTGCAGATAATCTGGGTTTAGAGCCCTTTGAAGTCAGCCAGAAAAGACTTTTAACTCAAGCAAGCGGGACCCCAGGCCTCCATCTACCTGATCCGCAGGCCCTGGCAGGGATTTGGGCAGGGCAGGCTCCATCCACATGGACCTGGCTTTAAAGCCATCAGGCCCAAGCCCTGCCTTGGCCAGAGATCAAGCAGAGCAGATTTCCTCCAGCCCTCCCGTCTTATCACACATTAGCCCCGTCCAGATGTCAGGCGCTCACAATCCCCCTTTCCCATCTTCTTTTTATCTCCCCATTAAATTGCTGACGAGACCTTCCTGGTGGCCTTTCCTAAACTAGGGGGGGATCAAAAAAATCAACGGGATATTTCAAAAGTCCTTTGGGAAAATAAGAAGGGGGGAGAAATCAAATTGGAGGGAGAAGGAGCTGGCAGTGCTGCTGCCATGCACAGAGCAAGGCACTGGTGTGGCATTTTCTGGGTTCCCCAGATGGAGGAGGAATTGAGAATCTGACTCCATGTTCTTAGAAGGCTAATTTATTATTTTATATTATATTCTAATATATATAAATATTTATATATAATATAATATATAATATATATTATATATTATATATAATATTTATTATATATTATATAATAATATAACTATTATTACATAATAAAGTATTATATGATTATATATTAGAATATAATATATATTATGTTCTAATTTATTCTAGAATATAATATATATCATATTCTAATATATAATTTTTTATTATATTCTAATATCTATATTATATTAAAGAATGCTATACTAAAACTATACCAAAGAATACAGAAAGGATGTTACACGAGGCTAAAAAGATAATCATGAAAAACTCGTGAGTGTCTCTCCAGAGTCCAACACAGCCTGACCGTGATTGGTAATTAAGTTAAAACAATTCACATGTTGGATAAACAATCTCCAACCACATTCCAAAGCAGCAAAACAGAGGAAAAGCAAATGGGATAATATTGTTTTCCTTTTTTTTTTTTACCTAAAAAAGGTAAAAAATAATAATATTGTTTTCCTTTTTTTACCTAAAAAGCCTCCCCTGTGTTCTCTGAGGCTTCTCAGCTTCCTAGGAGAAGAATCCTGGGCAAAGAGATTTTTTCAGAAAATATGACGGTGACACACTGGGGTTTGCAGGGGCTTTTAACTCCCTTCTGGTAGGGATTTTTTTCTTTTTTCCTTTTTTTTTTCTTTTTTTTTCTTTTTTTTTCTTTCTCTTTTTTTCCTTTTTTTCTTTTTTTTTCCTTTTTTTTTTTTTGGATGGGCAGGAAAAGACAATTTATCTCCCATATCCTTCCTGCCCCTTTCCCCCAGCGTTTCAGCAAAGCTGTGGAAAAGCTCCAGCTTTACACTCACTTTTGGAAAGGTGACACAGCCAGCCTCCAAAGGACATCAGAGCAGGGGTGACACAGGAGGTGGAAGCAGCAGGGAGAGGAAAAAACAACCCAGCACCTTTGCTGACATGGCCAGAGCTCTGTCAGCAGCGCACAGGGAGAAAAGCCCGGCCAAAAAACCAGCAATCCCTGATCCTAATTTCATTTTGCTGCCTGGCTGATCGTATTTGGTTCTTTATTTAAAAGTTTTAGGGTCAGGTTCCTCCCCTCCCCCAGGGTTTATTGTGTGTTGTTTTCCTTTGGCTAAAGGCTCTATAGTGGATTCTGAGCTGGCTGAGTCCTAGGATGGTTTGGGCTGGAAGGGACCTTAAAGATCATTTTGTTCCACCTTCCGCTGCTGAAAGCTCCATCCTTGAACAGTCCCAGGATGGGTCACCCACAACCTCTCTGTCCAAAATGCTGCCAGCTCTCCTGGTTTATGCACATCCAAACAGAAAACACCCCCAAACCCATCACAGCAACAAAAAGTCACAGGCAGAGAGCAAGAGCAGATAACTCCTTGTTTTTGCAAAGAAGGACCCTTGGGCACAAGCAGAGGCACTTGTTATTCTCTGCTCAGGATTTATTTATTATCCCACTTCTCCCAGAACTGCAGGAATTTAATCAGAGAGCAGAAGCCAGAATGGTTAATGCCAGTGATCAGTCCCAGGCTCCACCAAGGAACAGCAAACAGCTGGAGTGACCACTCCATGTGATCCACGGGCTGCTGCTGGCTCACTGCTCACCTCTGTTTGGAGTTTGTTTTCACAAACAGAACAGGACTGCTGGGGTACAATCCTTGAGCTTTCATTGCAGCATCACCCTCATTACATGGTTGAGACAACAGCAAGATGGCAAAAGCTCATGTACAGCCAGCAGCAGCCAAAGATTTCTTTGTTACAGAGCATTTTTAAAACTTTCTAGCCAATAAGATATTGCTAAAGCTCACAGACAATTGTTCTAGATTCTACAATTGCTCTACATTACTAAAAGTACATGTACACCTGCTTCACACAGTGCTTGCTTGTCTGCTTTCTATTAACAATACACAATAATTCATTATTAAGCTTAAAACCTTCTACTACCTTGCTAAGCATATTTTCCTGCAGTTTTAAGGTCCCTGCCTATGGCAGGGGGTTGGAATGGAATGGTCTTTAGGGTCCCTTCCAACACAATCCACTTGAGGATTCCATGCTGTAAGTGCCTGTCTGGTCCTCATCTTTGGGAACACATTCCAGCTGAACTCTTCACGATGGCCATGCCCCTAAAAATACAGCATTGCATTTGTCTCACTTTACCTGTCAGGTGTGCTACAGGCTTCCTTCCCCTTTGAAAAATAAGGGGATCACAGTTTTGGCAGAGCTGCTGGATTGTATCTATACACATAAATCTAAATCCAAATAATATGAATCTAAAACTAAAACTAAAACTAAAACTAAATATAATTATTAATGTAATTATAATATAATATAATATGAAAAATAAATATAAAATTAAAATTAAGTATAAATATAATATAAAATAAATATAAAATTAAATATAAATATATCAAATATATAATTAAATATAAGTATAAATATAATATAAATATTAAAATAACTATAACTATATAACTATAACTGTAACTATAATTATGTGTTTTCTCTGTTCAGTAGGAATTTTGCCAAATGCTTCCACATGTTGCTTTTTTATTTTTTTTAAATCTTTTTTAAAGTCTACCTGAGCTCTTGGTGACCCACTTTATACCCCCAGCTGCCTTGGAATGCTCTCCCATGGCACTACCTCTGCCCTGGGTTATGCCCTGGTGCCTTCCAGGGCTGAAGGGATTATTGCTGCCTCAGGTTTTGGCTGTTTCTCCCTTTTAGTTTCCCCCTGGATCACCTCTAACACCCTCAAAGACCCTTGTCTTATACCTCTGCACACTCTGCTTCAAAACCTGAACCTTTCTCCCAGAATAGGGAAAACCCTGGCTTTGCCCCCCTTGGAAAAGCTGAAAAAAAGCTGTAATGTTTTCTCCAGGAAGCCCTGCCTGAGTCAGGGTTTGTACCTCAACCCTTGGAGAAACACACATTTCTCCTTTTGCTTTTCCAGGCTTATCCTCACTCCACTTCCATCCTGGGCCATGTTCCTGTAAAGCCATCCTTGGAAAAGCTGGGACAAGACAAGGCAGAAACTCCTGTGCTTGGATCAATGACCCAGGACCAAAGAAACCTGGCACTTGCAGTTGGCACCAACCCAAAGAAATCCCCACAACAGCCTTGCTGTGGGACCAGCAGGGCTCTCCTGGCTCCACAGGGACAAATCTCTTGTGGGACAATCTCCTCCGTGTGGGAACCAGCTCTTTGGGTCGGCCCAGAAGCAGAAATTTTGGGGAAAAAAGGATGGGATGCCTTGAGAGTCCCCCTGGATGCTGTGCCAGCTCAGGGTGAGCAGCAGAGCAGCAGGAAAAGTGTTTTATCTGCAAATGAAAGGATATTTCCCCCTCTAATTAACCCGAGGTCCACCCGAGCGCTGCAGTCAGGCTCTCATTAGCCAGGCCACAGCAGGAATTCCTGCTCCAGCTGCCTGGCACCGGGATTTCCTCCAGGAGCTCTCCTCTCCTGTGTTTTGTGGAGATAATCACAACTGCACAACTTTTGTGGAAGTTGTAAGGCCGGAATGTTTATTACAGCACTGGACGCATGTGGGGATCGTTTCCCTAAAATGACATGGGTCCCATTTTATCCCCCTCTCAGATACATACGCATACAATTTCACAATAGGTTCATGTGTATTCATTTTTACAAATTTTGCGTGACATTTGCCGCTAGTTCTTCTTTATCAGAAATAATCCCTAGGTCAGGTTGCCCTGCTCTCACAGCAGACTGTCTCTCTCTATCCCCCTCTGTCTCCCCCACCCCTTATCTCTGTCCTTCTCTGAAGTAGTTTCTCTGAGCCTAGGCCTTGCAATCAGGCTAAATAGCTATGTTTTCTAACCACAGACTCAACTCAAAAACGTACATTTCACCTAAATCAAAATGGATTTCTACCCTGGAAGATTTCCACTTTGCCTCACCTGGATACTCGCCTGTCTTGGTTTGAAAAGACAGGTGTCTGCTGAGGAAGGCAGGAGCCTCTCTTGAAATGGAAAATGCAAACCCCCTCCCTCTGAATTGTTATAATTTTGAAATTAGGGGGGTCTCAGGCAAAGACACGGGAGTAGGAATAACAGTTCTTTATTAGGAAAATTAAAAATGCAAATGCAATAGTACAAAACAAAGCACTGGAAGAGTCAGAGCAGGCCCTGTGCCCCTGTGTATCAGGGTGGTGGCACAGCCCCATCCCATGGTGGCTGCAGATGGGCCTGGGCTCCCTCTGGCCATGCAGGGCAGCACAAAGCTGCTCCTCTGGCAGTGCAGGGGGCAAAGGCTGCTGGGGTGTCCCAAAGCCCAGATTGGATCCAGGTAGGAATGCTTGGCTCCTCCCCTGGGCGGAGCATCTCCCCATGGGATGCTGGGATTGGATCAGCCATGCAGGGACACTCAGTGGCCATGGACAGAGGATAATTAGTGATTAATGGCCCATGGACAGCAGAGATCTCCTGGAGGGAGGATGGATTTGTGGAAGACATAAAGAAAACTGCCCCAAGAACAGAAGATAACTGCCCCAGCTCTGACAGATGGGGATAGAACACAGATTTCCCTCACAATCCAGGACACCATCCTGTGAAAACACCTTGGCTGTCTCCTCAGGTACCATTATCTCCTGTCAGATCCCATGAAACAATCCAGACTAAAAAGCTGCAGGAAATTTAGGGACCAAACCAGCAATTAAGAAAATCCATAACTATTGCAAGGGAAAGCAGGCTGGCTGTCCTGACACAAGAGACTCAGCACAGCATCATCTCAAGGTCTTGGATAAAGATCTTAAAATATTGTCATCCCCATCTACATTTGGGGATGTTTCTCATGGATTTTTAAACAGAAATGGGTAAAACCAAGCAGCAAGTTTTGTGCTTCAGTAGGACCAAAACACCCAGCTATGGGCTAAAGGGAAGAAATGCAGAGAGAAAGTTAATCAGGTTGAGATCAAAGTGAAAAACCCAGACAAACCAGCAAACAAATCTCATCCAAACCCACAGAAGCAAGGATGTGCTGCGACTCCTTCCCCCCAGTGCTGCTCACTTTCATCCTCCTGACCTTCTCTGTTCCAGCCAGGAGGGAATAGGAATGCTCCAAGAAAGCTATTCCTGAGTTATTTTTAGCAGAGCCAGAAGAAAAGTGACTGGAAATAATCCATGAAAGCAAGCTTTCACCTTGATTTTCAGCCTCTGGAGATTTCCTCAGCCTTGATAGCAATCACAACTTAACCACGGGCGTAGAAAATGCTGAGTGATACCAAGAGCATAAATTGAGCTCTTTCTTTCTTTTCTTTTTCCCTGCTCCACGTTAAAAACCTGGTGAACCATTGAAGGGAGGCTGAGGGAAGAGATTTCCCCCACCCAGCCAGTGAATGGTGGCAGGAGAAAGGAGAGCCGGGTCTGGCCGTGTTTCACCCCAGTTACGCAGCCAGCAAGAGAATCCTACGTTACAACTGAATTTGTAGTCAGCATTTAAAATAGATGCTGATTTTGGGATCTTCCACAAGTGTCTTGTGGGAGCAGCCACATTAAGGAGATCTCTTCTGAACACCCTGGTCGAGTGGGAGGTGTCCCTGTCCATGGCATGAGGGGAGATTTCAGGTCTTTTCCAACTCAAACCGTTTTGGGATTCTGGCACAGGAGCCCGTCCTGGCCCACAGGATGGGACACAGGCCTCAGCTGCCTGTCTGAGAGACCAAAGGAATTAATTAAGAGAAACTGCCCTCCCAAGGTGCTGGTAATAAGAACAAAACGAGGGCTGATCCCATTAAGTCAATCTCCTCTGCTGGTTGCTGCCATCTGATGTCTCCTGCCTCCCCTTGCTCCGTGCTGCCTGTTCCCCCTGCAGACCTCAACCCCCTTTATCTCATTGAAATTTATCTATTTTCAAGCCACCACAACCACGAGCCTGATTCAGGGGCTGGCTTTGAAAAATCCATCACTTTCCACAGTCACCCTCTGCCTTACAGGGCCAGTGTTGGAATTCCCTAGGGAGCAACAAACCCCATCCATGCTCCCCTCACCCAGCTGCAACCAGCAAGTGGAGAGGCATTAAAATAAAATAAAAAAATAAATAAATCCCACTTTTCTGAGTTTTAAAGCATTTCCCTGGATCGAAGAGGAGTGCTGCCATGGCAGGGGATATTTATTGCCACCTCAGGAAGTGTTTCATTATTCTTTGGTAAGCGGTGGCTGTGAATTTCAGCCTGTCTGCCTGGCCATAAAGGGGACCATTGGGCAGGTGATATCCAGCAGCCAGGCTCTGCTGGGGAGTGGAGCATCAGCTCCAGGCTCCCAGGATGCTGTGCCTGCAAATCCTTGACCAGGGAAGCAGACCCAGATCCCACAGATCCCTGGGGAGAGATGCCAAGCAGCACGAGGGGATGTTCCCAATGGATTTGCAAGAGGGAAAACACCACGAGCACCTCCAGCACACGGATTAAATACTCACAGGAAAAGTAATGAGTAGAATTCCATGCTTGGCTAACAAAGCTGTTGCAGAGGCTGTCTCAGGAACAGGATTCCTCAGGAAACTGCTCAGCAGGTCTGGATGGATTGGAAAAGGCAGAGAGTTCAAGACACCATCAGGATGGGACACAAGGCACTAGTGAGCCTCTGTCTTCTCACTCCAACTGCTCTGGAACAGGATGGGGAGAAACAACCACTTCATTCCCTTTTTTTGTCCCCATGTGAAAATATCTAACCACTTTCCTAGTCTATGTAAGCCTCCAGTACCTACAATTTCCTGTGGAATCAAGCCCTACTTTTTAACAGGCTGCTGGGTGAAGAGTTTGCCTTCACTCGTGGGAGCTTCTTGAGCTCTTCCTTGTATCCAGGACAGAAGGATGGCACCCAGAGGGACAGCAGGACAGCTGGGACTGTGTGAACCTCATGGGGTTCAACAAGTGAAGTGTCCCAGGCCAGGGTGGACAGGGCTTGGAGCAACCTGAGACAGGGGAAGGTGTCTCTGCCCGTGGCAGGGGTTGGAATGGATCATCCCTGAGGTCCCTTCCATCCCAAACCATTCTGAGATTCAGGGATTCTCCTCATTCCAAGTGTTTCTTCAGCTGAGCCATCACTGCTGATTAATTCTTCAGCTTTACAACTCACACAATTTCATGCCTGGCCCTTTCTTTATCAATCCTTGCCTTCTGTGGATAATTTTCTAGGCTTCTTCCCATCCATTTTTGTGGGCTCCTCACAAATTGCTCGAGGCAGGAGATACCAGACATTCATTAAGCAGCACAATAACATTCCCCATTTTGGCTTCTTTTACCTCCCTGTTTTTTTTGGGCTACTATGGACCAGCAGTGTTATTTTGACAGATATTTCCAGCACAACTCTCAGATCTCCTTCCCAAGCAGTAACAGCCAGTTCAGAGCCCAGTGATTTCCCCCCTGTGCATTGTTTTTCATTTAGTAGCCTTGAATTTCATCTGCTGTTTTATTATCTGCTCACTAAATATCACAAGGTCCTTTTCCCACTCTTGGAGGTTGGCTGTGTTTTCATCTTTTTGGTATTAACTAAGCATGGCCATCAAATGTTCTTCCTTCTATTTTTATTTTCTCCCAGACTCACCTGGACTCCCCAGATTCAGGGGGCTGATGCACAAGAAAAGGCCTGTCAATATTAAAATGTCACTAAGTGCAAAAGCATCTTCTGAAGGCTCCACAGGGCGGAGGATTCAGGTGACAAAGTCACGTCCACCACCAGGCACAGTGCCTTTAAAGACAACAAGGTTGTTGAAATTTAGCATAGCTGAAATGAGAAAAAGGCTCTTTTCAGGGTGCCCAGGATGAAGGAGGAATTGAGAATCTGACTACATGTTCTTAGAAGGCTAATTCATTATTATATTGTGTTATGTTATATATTGTGTTATGTTATGTTTTATGTTATGTTATGTTATGTTATGTTATGTTACATTACATCACATTATATTACATCACATTATATTATATTATGCTATACTAAAACTATACTAAAGAATACGGAAAGGACACTTACAGAAGGTTTAACAAGACAGTAATTAAAAACTCCTGACTCCTTCCAGAGTCCAACACAGCTGGCTGTGATTGGTCATTAAGCAAAAACAATTCACATGTTGGTAAACAATCTCCAAGCCACATTCCAAAGCAGCAAAACACAGGAGAAGCAAATCAGATAATTATTGTTTTCATTTTTCTCTGAGGCTTCTCAGCTTCCCAGGAGAAGAAATCCTGGTGAAGGGATTTTTCTAGAAAATATGACAGTGACAAGCAGCCTTTCCAAATTCCTGGTAAATTCTCCTCTGGAATTCCAGCTGTGTGACAGGGGGTGATCCCAGAGCCTGGGGACAGTGAGAGGTTTCAGTTTCCCGCCCCAGGGCAGGGAATGAGCAGAGTGCAGCAGGCAGCAAACAGAGACTCAGGATTTAAAGGGTTTCCCAGTCATCATCATCTGAAATCAGGTTTGGGTGAACTTTTTTTGTTTTGTTTTGACATACCAATCCAGTGGCAATGGATTCTTTAGCGTGTCATGCCTCAGCAGGAAAAGGCTGTCCCTGATGAAGGCTCCTGCTGTCTCACTGGAGGGATGAGCAGAGGAAAACCCTTTATCCCGGTGACAGAGCAGAGCATGGAAGCACTGGAAATGGAAACAGCAAATGGAAAATGCTCCAGAAAAGGCTCTGCCTTTGTTTACAGCCCTGGCTTTCAGAAACAGCTGTTTTCTAAGCCCTTTCAGCCAATGGGCCATGGACACCTTGGAGAAGTGCCCATTAAAATGAGCCATGGGCCCTCTGTTAGCCATCCCTCAAAGCCAGGTGGGAGAAAATAGTTTATTAACTGCTAAAGGACGCCTTTCCTCTGTAATGAACCTTTCTGCAGTATTGAAGAAAAGCCATGTCTTACTTCCCTTTCCTAATAAATGGCTTCTTCAGAGTTTAATTAACTTCTCCCCGCTCTTCTTTTGTGGCAAAGTGTCACCCTGACCAGGAGACAAACTCTGTTTGTTCCTTTATCTGGGAGAGCTCTGGCCTGTCAGATAAACTGCTCTGCCTAATTTTCTGGGGCTTTTTCTTTTCCCACTTTGCATGTTCCAGGGAGGGAGGCAGTGATAACAGAAAGTGATGCTTTTGGGCAGCTGGATACCTTGGGGATTGGGAAGGAGCATCTCCTTAAAACACAGCCTGGACCATACTCGTGAGTGCTGGGGATGGGGACTCATCTCACAGACCCACCAGAAACTGGGTCAGGCTCTCTGCCTGCTCCTTTGTTTCTGAAAACAAAGCTGGAGGAAACAATTTTGCCCTTCCAGGAGTACAGGATTTTGTGTTTTCAGCAGCGCTTGCCTGTCCCCGTGTGCGTGTACAAATATAGCTCCAAATCAATAGGAGCGAGATTAGGTCAGTGTATTTCTGAGAAATGGGCTCCTGATAGCTCATAAACCCAAGCAGCTCCTGCTCCCTCACCCTTCCTGAGGTGCTCCAGGAGCAGTTATGTGTGCCAAGCCTGGAGAAGGCCAGGGCTGTTCTCCTGCAAAAAAAGCTGAATTTGGGCCAAGCCAAGAGGGACCAGCACCAACTTCTGCTCTGCCTTTTCAGCTCAGCTCTCACAGCTGAGGTCAGGAGCCCCCATTTTGGGGTGGGAGGGAGGTAGGAACCCCAGAGCACCACCTGGAGAAGTAAATGGCCTTTTCCATGCAATTCCTGGCTCCTTTTTGGGAAGAGATCCCAGGGCCAAGCTCAGGGTTAGCCACGGGGCCGAGCGGCGCCGCTTGATTGATTGTGCCAGGCCAGGAGCAGCCAGGGACTCCAGTGACACCAATGCAGTCATGGTCTCCAGCACACAGACAGTCCCAGAGGACGTGTCCTTCCTGGCCAAAGGAAATTAATTAATGGTGGCCGTAAATTAACCACCCCAGACAAACCAGAGCATCCCAGCAGCCGCCGGCGCAGCAGAAGGAAAAATGGGAGGAGAACATTTTGCAGAACATTTCTGGGGAATGGGGAAGGGCTAACACTCACTTTTTTGGATACACTGGGTGAAGTGGGGCTGCAGGAAGAGTATGAGCCTGTACTGAACAGCTCAAGGGGACAACAGCAGCTGTGGCTGAGGGTTTGTCCCTGTCCTGTGCTCAGCATCAGCTCTGCCCCCAGCTGCAGCTGGGCTCCTCCACAGCCACCATCCTGTCTGGCCTGCCCTGGCTCCATCCCTCTGTTTTATCCCACCTCCCACTCCCCTGGAGGCACAACTGAAACCACTGTGGTTGATGCTGATCACCTCCATCCATCCCAAACCAGCCCTGAACGATTACAGGGCTGTGTAATCTCAGATTCCCCGTGCTCACCCCACCCCTGCCTGGGCATTTCCTTGGAGCCCCACCTGGAGATTCTGACCACCAGGCTCTGTGTTGGGGAAGATGGAACAGGAAAGCCTTATAAATATGATTGCCTGGCAAAAGATTTTGAGAATTTGGAAATTATAAGTGAGATTGAAATGAAAGCAAGCTTTGAGATACCTTAAAGAACTGGATCCTAAAGAGCTGGAAAACAATAGCATGGCCAGCTGAAGGTAATCCCCTTTTGATGGAACAACACCCTCTGCTTGCAGACAGGCCCAAGGGTCAGAGCAGACCCTGCCAGCTTGGCAGAAGGGGCCCAAAGAGGAGTTTTTAGGGTTTAAAATGTAACACAAGATGGTAATATAATGATTCTTATAGGCTGTATGGAAATGCTATAGGTTTTGTATATTGTACTAGATTGGTTAGTGAGAATCAGAATATTCAGGACACAAGATTTATTGCATTGTAACGGGAACCACCTGAAGATGTGGCCACCAGAAGATCTGGAGCAGCTCCAGGCACTGCTAATTGGCACGTGACAGAGTGCCTGCCACGCGTTGGTCAATACCAATTAGCATACTGATTAAATGAACGAGTGTCTTGGCAGCAGTTATCTCATTACCTTAACAAGTGCAGCAGGGAGAGGCACTGGAGCCTGTGGAGCAGCAGGAGCTGCCCTGGGATAAGGGACAGGGCTTTTGGAGCAAGCCATGAAGGTGAGGATGGGGATGGAGCTCGTGTCCTATAGGGAAAGGCTGAGAGAAGTGGGATCCTGGAGAAGAGAAGCTTCACCAGGGGAATGGATCAGGCATCTGGGCTTTTCCTTCTGCAGAATTCATTTCCTGGAAGCCAGGGAACAGGAGTAACCAGAGAGGCCAAGACACCTGAAATTACATTTACCAGGCTACACAAGGCTGGTGCTTTTTTTTATTCCTTTCCCTCTTTTTCTGCATATCACCCCCAGGCTGGGCTTAGCCTATGGGCAGCACTGTTATCAGAGAGCAGGCAGGGGGAGAGTTGAGACTTTGTGTTTGTGCCTGGGAACCAAAACAGAGCCTGGGCACTGCTTCAATTTAATGCTCACCAAAGTCTGCAGTTCTGCTTTCTTCTTTTTCCTTTCCTTAACTCATCTTTCCTGCGTGCCTATTAAGCAAAAATTAAAAGAAAATTACATGGGGAAGTCAGCGGTGAGAAGGAGGGGATGGGTTGTAATTATCTGGCTATTAATTGGTGTAAGGTTCCAGTTTAATGCTCTCAGGCCCGTGTCGCTATTTCCTGGGGAAATTTTCTCTCCATTAGTTTTGGATGAGAGCTGGGATTGTCTCTGGAAGCTCTGAGCCCACCCAAAAGGTGACTTTCAGCTGCAGTGCCCCAGCAGGTTTCTGTTCTCACACACTGAGGGATGAAATTTAGGGGTCGTTTCTAACACAGCTCCATCTGCCCAAGGCAGAGGTGGGAAAAGCCAAGTTTTACCATTTACCACTGCACGAGCATAACCAAGCGTGACCCTTTTAAAATTCATCCCACATTTGCTCCAAACACAAAACTCAGAAACAGAAGAGCTCAAGGGACTGTTCCCCCACAGCTTCTGCCAGCCCTGGGAATTCCTTAGGGACAGGTGAGAGCCTCTCATCAAAACCTGCCAATTAAACAGCCCCAAAACGCTCTGAGCATCCATCAGACCCCGTGGAGAATTTCAAGGAGTGATGTGCAGGTTGCTGCCAGCTCACCTGGCAAGGGACCAGCAGCCCATCCATCCTCCTGCTCCTGCCACACAGGAGGCACTGCAGATGTTTGCTGCTGGACCAGCACACACAGAACTCCACAGAAAGGGTGGGCAGGGTGCCCTTTACTCCTCAGGAATCCCACAGGCAGCTGGGAGAAGCTGGAGCAGCAGCAAAGCTGCAGTGCTATTGCTGGTGCCTTGGGAAGGCTGAGCTAGAACAGAGGATGGATGGAGTTACAGAATAAAGCAGGGATTTATGGAAAGGATCTCCTCCATGGATCCACCTTGGGCAGCACGAGAGCCCAGCCAGGGCTGCACCCAAGGTGAACCAAAATGGTCCCAAAATGAACCCAAGATGGACCAAAATGGTCCCAAAATGCACAACCAGTCACGAGGTCTCTCACTTTTATAAGTTCTGCTCCATTTGCACCTTGCAGTTCATTGTCCAATTCCCACTTTAGCCCATGCAGTCCCATCCTTGTTTTTCTCTCTCCTGTTTGTGCTCTTTGGGCCTGAGATCTGGATCATTTGTCCTTGGTCCCCACCCACTTTCACAGAGCTGCTGGAAAACACCGCAGCTGGAATTCCAGAGGAGAATTTACCAGGAATTTGGAAAGACTACTTGTCACTGTCATATTTTCTGAAAAATCCCTTCACCCAGGATTTCTTCCCCTGGGAAGCTGAGAAGCTTCAGAAAAAAAATAAAAAATGAAAACAATAATTATCTGATTTGCTTCTCCTGTGTTTTGCTGCTTTGGAATGTGGTCTGGAGATTGTTTGTCCAACATGTGAATTGTTTTTACTTAATGACCAATCACTGTCCAGCTGTGTTGGACTCTGGAGGCAGTCAGGAGTTTTTAATTAGTGTCTTTTTAAACCGTCTGTAAGATCCTTTCTCTATTCTTTAGAATATAATATAATATAATATAATATAATATAATATAATATAATATAATATAATATAATATAATATAATATAATATAATATAATATAATATAATATAATATAATATATAAACAGCTCAGTGCCCAAACAGCCCCTGCCAGGGTCTGAGCTGCAGCAGAGCTGGGCACAGCAGCTGGCATGGCATGGGGGTCATGGCAGGTATCGTGTCAGGAGCCAGCCCAGACCCTGCCAGGGGGCCCAGAGACCCTGGCACAGAGCCCAGAATGCCCCTGTGGGTTTGATTGTGACCCATGGAGCAAATTACCAACCTTAGATGAATATCAGCAGGCCATAACAAATTAAGTAGAATGATAGTGAATTTATCACAGGGTGAAAAAGTAAATTTTGGGGTTTTTAGAATCGGGATTCAGGAGGCAAGATGGAGGGAACTGGGCACGTCAAGTCTTTCTCCTTCTTCTTCTTGGCCTCCATCTTCTGCTGTGATGGTGGCACTTTGGGATTGGTTTAGAGTAGAAGCTCACTGTCTAACATAGGTGATAGGTGTTGGGAAGCAATTGTAAACACTATACAAGTAGTTTTTAGCTCAGCTCTCTGCTCTGGGAATGTTCCTTGCAAAAGGAAGGTTTCTCTAGAAAGGAGAAGCACCTCACAGAGAGCTCCAACTGCTGAATCACCCTCCAGAACAGCACAGTGTCACACTGTGTGTCCCTTCCAGCTCCCCCAGCTTCCTCCACCATTCCCTGGAAGCCACAGACCCTGGTGCAAGCACACTGAGCTCTCCACAACGAGAGATTTTAGCTGCAATCCAGGGAGGAGCCCCAAAAAGCAGCAGCCACTGGTGGGAACCCCCTTTTGCAGAGCTTCCTAGCTCTGCCCCACCCTGGACTGCAATAACTCATCCCTCTGTCAACAGGGAATATTTTTAAATGTCTTCCTCCCTGCAGGCAGGCAGGAGCCTCCTCTGTTCTTCCCAGGCAGATTCCTTTTTTATTATTATTATTGTTATTTTTTTCCCTCTAGATGAGAGGTTTAAATCATCCTGTCTCCTTTTAGGGTGGGGGGAATGGCATCTCCCTGGGAGACTCAGGATTGCTGGTGGCAGGCAGTCAGGAGGAAGAGCTGAAACTTTGTGTGTGTCCAAACTTCTGATTCAGAGCACAAAGCAAAGCCTGTCTTGCCTTTCCTTCCCCCAAGTTACACAAAAACAAACCCAGGCTCCCTCCTCCTTTTTTTGGCACATCCTGCAGGGCAACCTTGTGTCCTGAGACTCTTGCAGTGGGCTGGGAAAGGAGAGGAGAGGAGAAGCTCAAGCAGGCTCCAACCCAGCCTCATTTCACCCTGCGTGCTTCCCAGCAGGACATTGATGTGGACAGGCATTGCAAGAGTTTCAGCAATGCTTTGTTTTGTTCAGTGTTGTTGTTGCCACGCTGCTCTGGCGTTGTGCAACAGCCCCACAAACGGCACTGGGATGCTTTGAAGGGGCAGGAGGAGCTGGGCCACCAAAGAGCCACCGAGATCCCCAAGAGCCACCGAAATCCCCGCGGCTCCTGCCCTCGCTCGAGGCCCATGTTGGATGGGGAGCAAGCCAGCAGAAAGCAAATAAACAGGATAAACAGGCTCTGCAGCCTGCAGATCCCTGAGAAAAGTGTGATTATTTTGTTGTTGCTTTCCCCTCTAATGCCCACCACTTTGTCAGCAATGTGCTGGGGCACGGCTTGCCTCCCCGAGTGCTGATAGACAAAACTCTCACCGAGGGGCTGGTGAGCCTAAATCTCACTCACAGAGATGGGGACACCCTGCCCTGGCTGCTAACCCAGCTGCCAACACCTGGACCTGCAGGCAGCCCCATCCCCACCAATGCCCAGGGGTGGCAGAGCTCACACACTACTGGATGGATGCTCAGAAAAGCTCCATGGAGACACCTCTGGAATAAGGGCAGAGGAGGCCTGATGGTTTAGCTCCCCTTTAAAGACCTGCCTGTGAGTAATTAAAGCTCCTGTTTCTAAGCTGCTTGGTATTTTAATTGATTTTCTGCACTGCCTGCCCACAGTGTAGTCATTCAAGCCCGACATTTGTCTCGCAAGCCCCGAGCGAGCAGGAAAGGAAAAGTGACCTCCCCACAAGTCCTCTGTGGTGGGAACTGGTTTGCACTGGGAATGCTGCTGCTGGGAGCCCTGATCTCCACCCTGGGGCAGCCCAGGGCAGGAAGAGCTCCACAGCATCACTTTGTACCTGTTATTCCTCTGGGAATCTCCTCTGGGCTGTCCAGAGGAGATTGATGCCCTGCATGGTCAGGTTCTCATCAGGAGAAAAGTGGGACCATGGAAACGGGGATTGATGTTGGCAAAGGAGGTGAGAGCACAGCTTGCACTGAAATTCAGCAGCACTGGGGGGAGATTTTTGGGTAAAATCACAGAGTTTATTCCGAACTATCATTGGAAGGGACCCTAAGGATCACCCAGCTCCAACCTCCTGCCTTGGGCAGGGATCCATCCCGCTCTTTAGGTCAAGCTGCTCAGGGCTCCATCCTTGGAGCATCTACAGCCTCCAATCCTAAATCAATCCCAAAGTAAAAATTAAGGACTTGCTGTCTTTTCAGGTTTTGTCTTGCTTTTAGCAAGACCCCAGAGCTGATGACAAGCAAGCCAAGCTTTAGAGTGGAAAAATGAAGCTCTGGAAAGTTGGTTTAAAAAAGTCACTGAAAGTGGGCTAAGATTCCCAAAACTGCAGAGGGACTGCAGGAGGACACATCTCCAAACCCAGAGATCAAGGACAGAAAAAAGCAAGTAGGAAAAACAACACCTTGCCCTTCCAGAGTGGTTTTTTTCTGGCTCATGCTCATGGCCTGCACATGGAGCCTCCAGTCAAGAATCCAGGGGTCACAGGGAAAACCCATTAAATTGGGGGTTTTTTGGTGTTTTTTGGGGGTTTTGGTTTGGTTTTTTTTGGCGTTTTGGGGGTTTTTGGGGTTGTATATTTTTTTTTTCCTGTTGGTTTTTTGTGGGGTTTGTGTTGGGGTTTTTTTGGTTGGTTTGGTTTTTGGGGTTTTTTTTGTTTTGTTTTTTGGGGGGTTTTCTGGTTTGTTTTTTTTGTTTGGTTTTTTGGGGGTTTTGGGGGTTTTTTTGGGTTTTTTTTTGTTCTGGGGTTTTTGTGTAGGGTTTTTTGTGGTTTTCTGTTTTTCTGTGTTTTGCTGTTGTTGGTTTTTTGTGGGTTTTTTGGTTGGTTTTTTTTTTTGTTGGTTTGGTTTGGGGTTTTGGGGTTTTTTGGGGATTTAATTTGGGTTTTGGGGTTTTTTTTGTTTTGGCTTTTTTTGTGTTGCGTTTTTTTGGGTTTTTTGTTTTTGTGGGTTTTTTGTTGGTTTTTTTGTTAGTTTGGTTTTTCAGGTTTTTTTGGGGTTTTGGGGGTTTTTTTTGTTTGTTTTCTGGTTTGGTTTGGTTTTTTGGGAGTTTTTTGGGTTTTTTGGGGTTTTTTGTGGGTTTTTTTGGTGGGGTTTTTTTGGGTTTTTGGGTTTCTTTGTGTTTTGTTTTGTTTTGGGGGATTTTTGTGGTGGGTTTTTGGTGGTTTTTTTGTCGTTTTTCTGTTTGTTTGTTGTTGTTGTTGGTTTTTGCTTGGTTTGGGTTATTTGTTTGGTTGATTTTGGGCTTTTTTAAGCCAGAAAATAGAACCCTGGCTGCTGTGGTGAATTTATCCCCTAAAACTGCGTGCATCCCATAAGGGCTGGGAGCTGCAGGAATTTGGGAGCCTCCCTGCTGGAGGGATTCATTCCTCCGTGCTGCAGACAGCCCGAGCCTCCAGCATCCTCCAGGAATTCCAGAATAAGCCATGCATATAATAGGCGCACTTTTAGCATGAAAGGAAGATGCTTCACAGAGGACAAATATTAAACTGTAAAATATATCAAGAGACATTTCCTGGGAACACTGAATTTAACCCAGCTCTTAGCTGAGCTCCCAGGAGCTGTGGCTAAGAAACCTGGAGGAGAAAATTCCTGGATTTCCTGGAATTTTGTTGTGGAAAAGGGTCAGTGCAGGACCCTTCTGTAAAGTAAATCTGCGAGATAATTTTTAAAGGGTTTTTTTTTTTTTTAAGGAAAGTAGATTTAATTTTTTTTTTATTGGTTTGGGAGAAAAATATTTTTTTGGAGAAAAGTGGAAAAAATTTCTTTATTAAATAATAAAATTTAAATAATATTAAACAATAAATTTTTTTGTTGTTGTTTCAAAAGAGATTATAAACTTAGAAAGTCTCCTGGGTTGTAGTTTAGTTTATTTATCATTTTGTTACTTTGGTTTATTTAGTCTATTATTCATTTTTTTGGTGTTGGAAATGTTGTGGCTTTGGTTTGGTTCGGTGGGTTACAGGTGTGAGTTGTTGGTGTTTTTCTGGGTGTTTAGTTTAGAGTAGGTTTAAACAGGCTTAAAGAAAAGGAAAAAACCCCCTTATAATTTAGGGAAATTTTTTTGTTTTATTTAGTTAAAATTAATTAAAATAAAGGAGAGTGGAGGAGTGTCCACTCTTTTCAGACACTGTTTTCAGCAGTGTCTGAAAACAAAACTCCAGGCATCTTCTCTCATCTCTTCACTCTCTGGAACAAGTCTTAAAAGTACAAAACTTATTATTCAGCATAAACAGAAGAGAAGATTGGGGATAAAAACATCATAAAGTCAGCCCAGGACAAGACCTAAGGGACAGCAGTGTGGCTGCCCAGTGTCACACCCAAAGCCCACCCAACCCATCTCCTGCCCAGGCTGTGCTCATCAGCAGAAATAAAAATTTAAAATAAAAATAAAAAGGGAATAAAGCAGAGCAAGCCCAGCACACTCTACCAGCTCTTTCCATACATGTGCTGGCTTTTAGCTGCTCTTTAAAACCCCATCCTGAATTTCTTCAAACGGGTCTCGTCACTGCTGGAGCCCCCACCAACAATCTGGAATTCCAGAAGATCCTGCACAGAGCTGTTTGGCACTTCAATCCCACTATCTGCAAGGCAGGGCTTGTTTCAGGTTCTAAAATACACAAGTGGGGAGCAGCAATGCTGGGGAATGGAAATTTAATCCAATTTTTTCTCAATTTCTCATTAAAACAGGGAGTAAAATCCACGTGGGAAGCCCCTCTTGGGCAAGGAGGAGGCCTGTGCTGATGTGATTTCACTTGGTCACACAAAGCTCAACTCTTCCCCTAACACAAAGCACTTGTCTTCCTTCAGCAGGTGGGAAGAGAGCTCCCAAAAACCTGAGCGTGTTTTCCTGCAGTGGATGTGGGACTCCAGCCAACAGTTTTGTTTTTGTTTTTGTTTTGTTTTCTCCTTTAAAATAGCACAAGACCATCTCAGGACCTCCCACGCCCTTATCTCCCTGCATGCACATCCATCATCTCCAGCTGTTGAGACTCTGAGATGGTTATTTGGCTTTTGGAGTGCTGAGCCCTTGGCTTATCTCCTTCCTGCTTCTGTTCTCCACACTTCCAGGCAACCTGGTGAGGAGACCTGCATTTCCCTGAGAACAAAAGTTCGGGCTCCTAAGCCACTTATCTGGAGCAAGCTGCTGTAAATCTCTTGTTTTGACTGATTCCAGCTTTATTTGGGCAGGCAGAGCTGAGTGCCTGCAGCTTGGGTGATTCCTGGAGCAGAACTTGGTCAGTTTTGGAGACCTCTGAGGGCTCCTCTGAGAGCCTGCAGAGAACTTTATCCCTTCCCACTGTCTAGCACTGCTGGAGCTCATCCATCCATCCTCAGTGGGCTGCCCTTGTCCCTTCCTTGGGTACTGATACATCCCAAAGGATTCTCCCTAAGTGTGCAGAATGTCACTGTCATATTTCCTGAAAAATCCTCTTTGCCCAGGATTCTTCTCCTGGGAAGCTGAGAAACCTCAGAGAAAAATTAAAACAATAATTATCTCATTTGCTTCTCCTGTGTTTTGCTGCTTTGGAACGTGTTTGGAGATTGTTTATCCAACATGTGGTTGTTCGGTTGGTTTCATGTAAATTGTTTTTACTTAATGAGCAATCAGGGTCCGGCTGTGTCAGGAAAGGGTCATAAGTTTTCGTTATTATCATTCTTTGTAGCCTTCTGTCTGTATCCTTTCTGTATTCTTCGGTGTAGTTTAGTACAGCTATAGTATAATTATAATATACTATACTATATTATACGATACTATACTATATTATAATATATAATATAATATAATATAATATAATATAATATAATATAATATAATATAATATAATATAATATAATATAATATAATATAATATAATATAATATAATATAATATAATATAATATAATATAATATAATATAATATAATATAATAATATGCCTTCTTAAAAAAAAAAAAAAGCCTGCCTGCCCTCCCTGCACACCCTGCCTTCCCTCCAGCTGGCAAACACAGTACCCAAGTGCCCACCTGAGGGCCTTCAGATGAAAAATAACTCCATGCCACAACTTTCCTGACTCAGGAAGGGCATTGCCACACTCGTGGTATTCCAGAACTGATTCCTTTGCTGGCACAGAGGGTGCAGAGCTGTGTTTTCCTTCCACAGGAGGAGTCCTGCAGCTCCCATCAAGCCAAGAGGCTCCAAGCAACAAGCTGGGTGTTTGTCACCTCAGGTGCAGGGCTTTTAGCTGAAGGCATCCCTTGGTGATTAAAAGGTCACTCGAGCCAGCTGGAGTTTTTCCCTACCTGTCCTAAAAGCTGCTGTAAAAATCCATAAGGGATAAATGCCTGACAGGTGCTCCTGTATATGGAGATTCCCAGCAGAGCAGCAGCTGTGAATTCTGGTCCTGTAATTCCTTTGAGGGATCCCTACAAGGACAACCCAACAGCTGAGAAGACTTTTACGAGCTTGGTGCAAGGGCAGCCTGACCAGACTTGGGTGGAGGGGACTGGGATGGAAATGGAGATGGAGATGGAAATGGGGATGGGGATGTCCTCCCTCACCCTTCTGATATATTCCCTTCCACTTCTATTTCAATAAAACAACCTGTTTTATTGAAATTAAAAAAAAAATGCCTTGGCATTTATTCCTCCTCCTGGGCGAACGCTGACCCTGCAAAGCCTCCTGGATCACAAGGATCAAACCCATGGGAAAGACAGCCTGGTGTTCGGTGAGGATCCATGCTGGAACAAGCAGCCAGCTGAGAGAGCAAGCAAGAGGGAGAAGCCAGGTTTCTCCTGCTTGCAGTGGGAAGGAAAGTGGTGATGCTGCTGCTCAGGGACAGCTTGGCAGGGAGCTGGGTTTGGAAAGGGGACAGAGGGAAGTTTCACGCCCGTGACGCTCACCAGGGCTTTGCAAATGCCACGTTGGCCTTTTCAGGCTGCACGGGGAAAAGCGGTTTTCACACCTAAGAGCCTTCCTCCACAAGCTGTCTAATGGCACTTTCACAATCAGCAGGCTGCTCTGAAAGGGAGCGACTGCTCCATCTTCTCCAGCTGAGACTCCTTCCCCACACAGGCAGTGGAGCACGGGGTTATTTCCCAACACTTGCGAGCACCAAAGATGAAGCTGAAAATTAAAAAGAGCCAAAGCAGCCTCTCCCCACCCCTTTTAATAAAGTTGCTGAATATCATGTTCTCAGTGTAGATTAACCTAAGCTTTGCTCCCAATTATTGTTTCACTCTCCTAAGTACAGAAGCCAGAAAGGGGCTTGACAAATGAACCCAGCTCTGCCGTTAAGCTGCACTTCCACTTCTGCAAGTTTGTCTGAATCCTTTCTGCTCAGCGAAATCCTCCCTCACACAAATCACTGGGTGGGTATTCCCAAGGCTTTTTACTGCTCTCAGGACTCCCAAGGCAGGGATTTTTCAACCTTTTGGTTTGTGGGGCTGAATTCAGACAGGTTTGCCTTGCTCCAGGCCCCTGCAAAGAGCCCACGGCTCCTGTGGGGTCATGCAGGACACACATGAGGACAAGCTATGCCAGAAACAGGTTTTGCTCACAGTGGAAAAGCCAGGCTGCTGCTGGAAACCAGGTTATTTGGGGACTTGCTCGTTACCACTCAGTCCTGAGCATGGTGATGAAATGAGAACAGAAAAGGGAAGGAGGGAGGGATTGCACTGCTCGGGGCTGCGGTGCCTCCACAGCCCAGCTCTGGGGAAAGCTCCTTGTGAGAGCCTAAATGAGGGACTCCAGGGGCTCCCCAAAATGCAGTTTATTCCATCCAAGAGGTTACAGCAGTCCATGGTCATGGGTGACAGAGCTGTGCCCACAGCTGACAGCTCCAGCTGCAGGCAGGCCTGGAGACCCTTTGGTTTTGGTTACAGTGCATTATAGACTTTTTTTTTTGTTAAAGTGCATTATATACTTTAATTTTGGTTACAATGCATTATAGATTTTTCATTTGGTTACATTGCATTATGTACTTTTATTTTGGGTACAATGCATTATAGACCTTTCTTTTGGTTCCAATGCATTCTATACTTTGCTGAGCATCTTCATACAGTAGAACCAATCTATACCTTAACTATTATCTATAGCCTATCATAACTACTATAATTACCATATTCATGTTCTCCAATCACTAAAAGTCAGTACATCACAGTTTAAGCAGTAAGTTGTTTTTCAGTTTTCTTGCAGTGGAAAATTCTGAGACCTTTTTTCTACTTGCCACATTTGCTGCCTTGTTTGCCTGTGCTATCTTTCTGCTTGGTAAAAACATCTTCTTGTTTGGGGTGGGTTTATCCTTTGCTCTAAGCCATAAAAACCCCTTCTAACTAACACACCCTTTGGCTCCTTGGTTATCCAGCAAGACTGGCTCAGCAATTCTTTTCTTCTATATCAAAACTTACTTGCATCTCTATTTCTTCATCAGATTCTACATTTAAAAATCTTTTAAATGGGGTGTCTGTGATCCCCTCCTTCCATTTGCAGACACCTCACAGGGTGACACAGGGGCATTGCTGCAAATGCAGGACCCCAGCTCTTGGGGTCTTTAGTTGGTCAGAGTGACTCTGAGATATAAATATATAATATATAATATATAATATATAATATATAATATATAATATATAATATATAATATATAATATATAATATATAATATATAATATATAATATAATCTGAGATAAGTTAGAAAGTCTCTTTTTTCAGTTTGGCGCTTGAAGAAGGAGCCAGAGCTCAAGGTTGTTTATTGTATCTTATTTATAACATTTTTTTCTCTTGTCTAGCTGAGGTTTTTTTCAGCAAGACAGAGGCACTCTGCTTGCTTTTGGGTGGTGTTATATTTTTAATACTAAAAACTATGTGTACAATATTTACAATTACTTGTTAATGCTCATTATCTATGTTAGACAGTGAGCTTCTACTCTAAACTAATCTAAAAGTGCCAACATCACAGCAGAAGATGGAGGCCAAGAAAAAGAAGGAGAAAGAACACACTCAGATTCTTCTATTTTGTCTTCTGAACTCTTATGCTAAAAACCTTTAAAAATATATTTTTCACCTTGTGATAAATTCAGTGTCATTCTATTTAAACTGTTGTGGCTTGTAATTCTTCATATAAGGTTGGTAATTGTTTTTTCCAAGGCTAAATCAGAGGCACAGGGGTCTTGGGCAGGGGCTCGAGGTCTCCAGGGCAGCCAGAGGAATTTCCTGGGTTCTGACACCCAGCATGGCAGGAACACTCCAAAGATAGGGAAAATATGAGTACAGCATCACAGCAAATTATCCCCATCATCCTTAAAGGCTGATACACAAGTGCATTCACATGTGCCACATCTTCAGCAGGCCAGGGATAACCCTGAGCCTCAGAATGGCTTGAACTGGAAGGGACTCTAAAAATCACCCAATTCCACCTCTCACTACACCAGATTCCTCAAAGCCCCATCCAACCTGGCCTTGAACACTCCGAAGGGTGGGACAGCTCCAGCTTAGGGATAGGGAAGGGAGTTGCAGGAGCATTGGTTGTTTCCCTTGCCTAGAACAGAAGCTGTCATAGGAAAATCATGACAGCAGCTGGATGCCTTTAGTCAGGGAAAAAAGACAAGTCAGACTTTCCTGAACTTCATCCTCTAAGAAAACAAATAAGTTGTCCATGTTCTTCCTTCTCCACCTACTCTGTGAGTCCCAGGGTGTCCTTTGTGGGTCCACTGAGGAGTGTGAAGGTGACTGTGCCCACCTGGACACCTGATTGCTCCCCATGCCAGTAATGTGGTACTGATTTCTAGGGGGTTTTCTGCAAATTGCATGATACAAGTCCATTGAAACATGGGGAGAAAGCCAGGATGTGCCTGATCCAAAGGACTGCAACTCATCTGAGGGTGGTAAATGAGGTGTTTGCCTCACAAGCTGCTCCAAGGTGAGCACAGCAGGGTAAGTTCAATATCAGGATTTGGTTTAATGTGACCGTGTTCACAGGGGTCCGAGGATGAGGGAAGAAATGAGAATGCTGACTCCATGTTTCAGAAGGCTTGATTTATTATTTTATTATATATATTACATTAAAACTATACTAAAAGAATAGAAGAAAGGATTTCATCAAAAGGCTGGCTAAAAATAGAAAAGGAATGGAATGATACCAAGGGCTTCTGTCTTGGACAGAGAGTCTGAGCCAGCTGACTGTGATTGGCCATTAATTAGAAACAACCACATGAGACCAATCACAGATGCACCTGTTGCATTCCACAGCAGCAGATAATCAATGTTTACATTTTGTTCCTGAGGCATCTCAGCTTCTCAGGAGGAAAAATCCTAAGGAAAGGATTTTTCATAAAAGATATCTGCGACAGTTTAAAACATTTTTCAGCCTCGGCCCTGGCAGGGAGCAGTTCTTCAGTCTCTGGGTATTTGTCAAAAGGACAAATCTTGCTGCTAATAAGGTAAGTGAGGGCATAAACAAGCAGCACACGTGCCTGGTGGTGCAGGGACACCTCTGCCAGTGGAAGGATTTATTCTCCTGGATGGCACAGGCAGCCAAGGAGCCAGGATAATTCCTGTTCTGCTGCTCCTTGGCTGCTCCATGAGACACCACCACACTGGCAAAGGCAGCATTCCTTACACACCTCATCAAAGGCAGAGCATGTTTAAAGAGGAACACATCCTGGTAATAAACAACTTGCAGCCCATCTGAATAAAATCAGTGTTGTTTGAGAGCTGCCCAGGAAGGGACTTGAGGGAAGGAAGAAGATGGGCTCTGTTCCTAATGCATCCTAAAGGATCCCCACATCCTTCAGCCAAGCCCAAACAAAGCACAGACTGGGGGCTTGGGTGGACTCCTGTTAAAGGAATTCTTTTCACTGGCTTACTCAGAGCTTGGATCAGACACAGAAAGGGAGTGAGGTGCCAATACAGTGCCAATTCTTCAGACCCCAGGACCTCACTAGCGCAGGTAAAAAATCATTACAGTGTAAAAAAATCACACCCCAAAACCAGTGCTCTGGAAGCCAACAAATTAATTTCAAAGAGAATCAAAAAGCTTCATTTTAGGAGGTTGGGTTCTGATTTCAGTTGATTTACATAGGGTTTTTTTTAAATAACATTTTTTTTTACTGAACAAATGAAAACACTATTTACTTCCTTCACTGGTGCCCAATTTCCAAACTCAGATGCAAATCTTGGGGAAAAAACCCTCTTGACCACCTTTCTGTGCTAAAGCTCCATGGCCCAGGGCGGTGAGCCCCAAAGTGATGTCAGAAGGAATACAATTAATTATATATTATTATATATATGGATAATTAATTATATATATATATTAAATTTATTAATATAATATAATATAATATAATATAATATAATATAATATAATATAATATAATATAATATAATATGATACAATATAATATAAATTATATTACATTATATATATAATAATTTATATATTTTATAATATATTTATATACATTTAGATATTACATATTATATATTATATATATTTTATATTTTATATTTTAATTAATTTTTATATTATATATGTCAGAAGGAATAAAATTCACTATATATTATTATATGGAGAGTTAATTATATTTATTAAATCTATATATATCATAAAGGTAATTAATTTTATATATATTATATAATATCTATTTATATATTATATATAATATATATTTATATAATATATATTATATATAATTAATTTTTTATATTATATATGTGTCAGAAGGAATGAAATTAATTACATATTATTATAGATATGGAGAATTAATGATATATATTAAATTTATATATATTATCATATATATATATAATTAATTTTATACATATTATATATATGGAGAAGAGTAGTGTACTTGCTGGAAAAAGTGGCAGCAGGGCTGGAGTTTGAGTGCCAGGATGTGGCATTCCCAATGCCCAGCCCGTGAGTCAGCACTGGGATATTGCTGCTTTCCAGCAAAGCACCTGAAGGCAGCTTGGGATGCGTCCAAGAGCTGGTTTGGAGGTGGGGCTGAGGTATTCCCGTGGGAAGGGCTGAGGTGATTCCCATTTGGGCTCTGCCAATCTCTTCCCTCCCCTGTCAGCATCCATGGCCACCTGCTTCACTGCGCTTGGGCAGGCAGGAATAATTCCCTCCCCTTAACACATTTTTATGGACTTCAGCAGATGTTTCAGAGCACACATTCCCTGCCCTGAAAGAAGGGGGAACATGTGTGATGGCCTTCACAGGGGTCCCAGGATGAGGGAAGAGATGAGAATGTTGACTCCGTGTTTTAGAGGGCTTGATTTATTATTTTATGATATATATTATATTAAAACTATACTAAAAGAATAGAAGAAAAGGTTTCATCAGAAGGCTAGCTAAGAATAGAATAGAAAGGAATGATAACAAAGGTTTGTGACTCAGCTCTCTGTCTGAGCCAGCTGACTGTGATTGGTCATTAATTAGAAACATCCAATCACAGATGCACCTGTTGCATTCCACAGCAGCAGATAACCATTGTTTGCATTTTGTTCCTGAGGCCTCTCAGATTCTCAGGAGGAAAAAATCCTTAAAAAAGGATTTTCCATAAAAGATGTCTGTGACAAACATGGAGTTGTTCAGTTTGGGAAAGCCCCCTCAGATCATCAAGTGCAAACATTCCCCCAGCACTGCCAAGCCCACCACTGGCCATGTCCCCAAATGCCACATCTGCCCTGCTTTTAAATCCCTCCAGGGATGGTGACTCTACCTGAACAGCCTGTTCCAGGGCTTGACAACCCTCTCCATGAAGAAATTTTTCCCAATATCCAACCTAAACCTCTCCTGGCACAACCTGGGGCTGGCTGCTCCCACCTCAGCACTCCTCAATGGATGGCTGACAGTGCAGGGGGAATTTTGTCTGGCTGAGCTGCACAGCCAAAGCTGGAGCCCAGCCAGGACAAGGAGCTCTGCCATCTCCTCTGTTCCAGCCAGACATCCCAGGGGATCATTAACAGCTGCACGTGACCAGCAGCAGGGATTAATCACCAAAAGTTGTTACTTCTCAGGGCCAAGCCATGCTCTGTCTCCATCAGGGGTTGGACAGCAGTCAGTAACAGCTCTGGCAATTAAAGTTGGGCAAGATCTGATTAACGAGATAATGCTCACTGATCATCCTGTATCTGTGTGGAGCCCAACCACAGGGATTTTCCCCTTTAGCTGGTATTTTTTCACCTACCAGGAGGAGTAGGGATCAGCAGCTCCCTGATCAAGCAGTTGAGCTGCAGCTCCTCCACTCCTCAGAGCCCTCCAGGGCAGCCAGGGACTCAGGGAATGCAGGAGTCACAAGCGCCTTGAACCTGCTCCAGCCAGCAGTGCCAGGCACTTCAGGAGCCATCCCCACAAGTGTCACCATGGCCCAGCTCAGCAGCCGCGCCTGGATTCCAATATGTAAATATGATAAGAGGATTGCAGAGAAGAGATTTGTCTTGACTGGGAGATTAGTTTTAGATGGAATTTGGCTAATGTGGGAAGTGCTGCTGGCGAGGATGTGACCACTTCAATTAGCTCATGAGTGCTCTCCTGCTTCTCTGCTCCCACGCCAGGCAGGGCTGGCAAAGAGGAGCTGGGGAGATGCTGAACTCTGAAGGCAAGGGCAGCACAGGCAGTCCTGAGGAGTCTCAGCACTGAACCAGCAGCTCTCAATGGAGCATTCCCAATCACCGTGTTCCCACACCTCCTCCTGAACCCCTGCTCCTCCTTGTTCCCTGAGCCCCACTGTCCCCCGGGCTGTGCCACAAGGGCGCTGGGACAGGAGGGAAGAGATTGCACAGGTCAGAGCAGGAATCCACTGCCAGCACTTTGCAGCCTCCTCCCTCCCTCACCATGGGTCTGTTCATCGAGAAACATCCACCTCACCATCACAAATACACTGTTATTCTCCAGAAATTAAAAATAGCTACATCTCAATAAGGGTTGGGGTGTTCCCAAGGGAAGCAGAAATAAGGGAAAAGCCACCTGCATCAGGAGATTCTTGGAGAGAAGAAGCCAGAGTGGGCATGCCTCCGTGCATTAGCTGTTAGTGCAAGGTCACTCTGATGTGTGGAGTGCTGAGAGGTGCAGGATTCTTGTTCAGAGGGCTCTGATATTCCATGAGACCTTTAATCATCTGCCTGTGCCTCCTTTCAGGGCAGTGGGCAGCAGCCCCCCACTTGTATTTTGAGGGTGCAGTGCCAGGGGCACATGCAGGCATTCATTCCAGGCAGGAATTGCTCACAGGGAGCTCACACAGCCTTCCTCCAACACCTTTAATGAGACTCAAGCCAGTTTCTTTGCCACTTGGAGCCCAGCTCCCCCTCATCCAAGGTTTAACCCCACCACCTGCCTCCTGCAGATGTCCAGGATCCCAGCATCTCTCTGGCCTTGGAGGGGTTACCCACTCCAGGCAAATCCAAAGACCTTGGGGACACAAAAGGCTTCCTGGCCAGGACAGCCCCAGTATCTTCCTCCTCAGCACATCCAAGCTGCTCCTCCATTCAGCCACCAGGGAAAGCCCAAAACCTTTCTTTCAAAGCCTGAGGAGTCACAGAGGGAAATGGTTAGGGCAGGGCTCGGCTTTTTGTTCAACATGTGCTGACTACGCCCCGAAGCATGGGACTTCTAGGCTGATCTGGAATATTATAATAGTGCCTTTGTGCCATTTGAAACCAAATCAAAGGAAATGTTCATAAATAGCCCGTGTTAAAGATGGACCCATTTATTTTTTTCCCATCCAATTTCCATTCCTTCCCTTTGCCGCATTTGCTAATTATCCAGTATGCATTTGCTTAAAGAAAGCATTTTTCCAGCCTTCACAATCCATCTTCCCATCCTAATGGATCTTGTGGTAAAGTCATTACGGAGACTTTATGAAATCACAGTTATTTCCATGACAACAGTGATGTAATAAAGGTGGGATTATGACATTACTGCAAGATCGAGCTGAAGGACAGGATGGAATTGTTTACCCCAGACAGGGCAAGGGAGAGACTTCATTCATCCAGTGTTTCTAAAAGTGCCTTAAGGCCTGCTAATGGAAGGGACATTTTATATCTGGGTTTTTATTTTCTTTTGTTTTACACTCATTTATGGGGGCTCCTTTCCAAGCACGTGTAGTTAGGTAAGTTTGAGAGGAGCAGCCTTGCTGAGGATGCTGAAGATGTATTTCCCCATCCTTTCAAGACTCATGGCTCTTCCTTTTCCTGAAAGCCATCAATACCTGCTGGGGAAGGGTTTTCCACCAGTTTAAAGGACCAGCAGGACAGAATTTTCCCCTTCAAGGGTTGTTGATCTAAGCTGCTTTCTCTTCCAACATTTTAATCAAGAAATCACCTGCCGGTGGAACACAGCGTGAATTGGCTTCCCCATGAAATTAGGTTTGAAAATGGCATTAAACCCCTTTTTTCTCCTTCAGGGAAACAAAACCAGCCTGGGTCTGGCCAGCAAAATTCCAAGCCAAAGCCCACTTTTCTCTCGCACCCAGACACACCAGTGAAATCCCTCTTGAAGTGATTTTTAGCTCCCTCACTCTTGAGCAATCACAGAATAAACTTAGGTGAAAATGACACAGCAATTCCTAAAGGATCAGAGCATGGAACGCCATGAGACAGCTTTGAAGATAGCTGGGGTTTATGGTTTGGTTTTTTTGCAAGGGAAAAATATGAATATTTCATTTGGTACATGGTTCAAAAGTTGATTAATGTTTCAGCGTGTGGAAAACCAAGCTCAAGAGACAAGTTTCCTCATGTAAAATTCCTCAAGCTGGCAGCAGGACTTGTATGGCCAACTTCTCCCGGGGTGTGTTTTGTTTAACCCCCTTCAAAACCACTCTTTGGCTTTGCCAGTGGCTTGGTGCTCTGAGAGTGTGGTCAGGTCAGGGGATGGGGTGGCCTGTGTCCCAGGGTGACATTATGATATTTGTATCCACATTTATATGTTCTGTTTATGCTGGATATCATGTTCTGTGCCTTCAAGTCTGGCCCTGAGGAGTGAAAGTTTTGTTTTGTTATCAGCCTGCTCCCCCACAGCTGGTGGGACACAGAGACGGGGCAGTACATGACGCTGCTTCTGCTTTTCGCTTTGCTCTTGCTTTGCTCCTGCTTTGCTCTTGCTTTTTGCTTCTGTTCCTTAGTTAGTTTAGCTAAGCAGTCTTAATTTTCCCTGGACTGTTTGTCCTTTCCCTTTTTTGGACCTACTCAAGCCTGCTCTGAGCTGGGCCCTGGGAACACCAAGAGTTTGCACCTTGGGCCTAGCAGGGCCTACTCTGGGCAGCAGCTGCCCCAGCACTGGAGGGACTGATAACAGAGTGACCACACCCCCAAGAGAGACTTTCTGAATTTGTCATCTTTTTCAGAGCAGTGTCATCTGGTATTGTTCATTTTGTGTCCTGGGGGTGCTGTGCCTATTAAATAAAGAGGCTCTTTCCACTCCTCTCAGAGGAATCCTTCCCAAACCAGTTGTGGGTAGGGGCCGTGTGGGTTTGCTTTCTGGAGGGGCCCCCTTTTGGAGGTTTTCTTCCAGATTTGCCCTATACCAGGACACCCTGCTTTGGTGTCCCCAGCTCCCTCCCCTCAGTCACTGCAGATGGTGACAGTGCACAAAGCTTCTCCTCCCCTATTCCTGCTTGAGATATTATTGGGCTGGAAGCACTTTTGGTGAGGAGCTGCGACCCCAGTACATCCAATACATGAACACACTGAGGAGAACCCAAAACTCCCCTCCTCTGAAAGCTCATCTGTTCCAAGTCCAGCCTGAAGCAGCTGCCTCAGCTGCTCCTGCCCCAATTCCCGCTCCTCTAAGCCTCCCCAATATCTCTTCATTGACAGGAGGGAAACACCGCGAGGCCGTGCAGACGTGTTAATGAAATGTGAATTATTAACTGCGGCGTGCTAAGGGAGATAGAGGCGGGGGGGGGATGACATTTTGCCATTAATATGTAAAACGGGCACCTCTCCCTCCTTTTGCTGGAGGGGAAGAGCAGACTCCAGCCTGTGTCCCATTCCAGGGCCAGGATGGGTAATGAGATAACACGATTGCTGTGTCTCTCGCCCTTTTTCTTTCTTTCTTTCTTCCCTTGATAAAAGGACAGAGGGAAATGCACACAATTAAAAGGAGGATTCCAACCAGCCCGGAGAGATTCAATGAATAATAATGGACCTCCAGCTGCTAATGTGCTTAAGGACTTCCAAGTCTCAAGTGTCTAACCAGCTTAAGGGTCCGTACCACAGACTTCATTTCTATCTGTAAATGGGAAAGGCAGGGCAGGAGCAGGAGGGGGGAATCCTGCCCCTGATTACAGATGGGATCATCTCTGAGCCCTCAGCACGAGCGTGATGTGACAGCAACAAAAGAGTAAAGTCAACTCAGCAGCGCCCTCAAAGCCAACACCAAGTGTGGAGTGAGGAGGGTCCTTGCTTAACAACCCCTGTGTGTCACCTACGCTTGTAGTCACCCCAAAACACCTCAGAAGAGGGTCCAAGATGCTGCTGGAATAAAACCAGCTTCCTCTGTGCAGCTCCTGCTGAGGGAAAGGTCTCTGTTGTGCCGTGACCTGCAGTGCCTGCTCGTCTCCCACACCTTCCCTGCAGAAGGGACAGAAGATGTAGCACATGGATGACAGCCAAAGCCACATAAAAATGTCCACCTGAAGATTATCAGAGGGGTTTTTTCTGGCACTTCCCTTGGTTTTTTTTCGCTCTCCCATTAAGGCTTCTCTCTCCCTTTCACAATCCATTAACTTTCCCCCTGCAGACTCCTTTCCTGGGCCCCCCTGACCAAGGCAGCCTCCTCTCCTTGACCCTTTCAGCTTTCTACCATGCCCATAAATTTCCACGGAGGATCAAGGAAAAGACTTGCAGAGGGGGAAGAGCAAAAGACAACACAGAAAGCCCTGTCCCAGCCTTGAGTTCTCCATGAAGTTGTGTACCCCTCCTCCCAGTCCAGAAGTTGTAGGGTAACTACCACAGATTCAGGGAGCAGCAGCCTCAGAGGCTAGCAATGAGATGATCAAAGGAACAAGGAATGTTAGGAACAAGGTATGGGCTCCTCAGCCTTGGAAAGGGATACGACAGAGATCTGAGAAGCACAAGAAAAGCTGTTTCCATCTCTCCTGGAGGAAGGGCTGGGGGCATCAGAGGAAACTCACCAGTTCAGAACAAACGAAACGAGCTATTTTTGTACCCAGTCTGTCTCTATGCCATGGGACTCCTCAGCAGAGGAACTGTGCCTGCCTGGAGCTCAGAAGAGCTCATAAAAAAAAATTCAGATTTTTCTAGCCGAGAGCCTGTGTGCGTACAAGTTATGTACAACCATGTCGCGTGTGGGTGAGGAGGTCCCTGATCTACATACCAGGGAATATTTCAACAATATTTCTATACAAACTCTCCAATATTTCCCCAGGGGGTTGGGGAAACATTCCAGAAAATATTGAGGAATATCCCCAGAGAATATTGGGGAAATATTCCAGAGCATCCCCACTGCTGGTGACCCTGTACTCACACAGGTTTCCAGGAATCCTTCAGTGCCGGAATTGGGATCTTGTGTTTGGGGGACACCTGGTGTGACCCTGCAGCACTGCTGCCGTGCCTTCACACCTCACTAGCTCCAGACAACACATCCCCTCTCCTCCAGCTTGGGGGGAAACCAGGATGTCCCGGGGAGCAGGAAGATGGATGGGAGCTGAACGGGAATAGCTGCTGGCAGCGGGCACGGAGGAGGGAACGGTTGCGTAAGGCGGCGCTGGAGACTCGCGGTGCCTGGCACAGGAGGCAGGTACAGCGCTCACAAAAGGCTCGGAGCAGAGAAGTCGTGTGAGGTCGGCCACGTGTCAGCCCTGCACGGCTGAATCATGCAAGTTTAAAGGCTCCAAAGCAGGATAAGATCTGGGCGCAGCCACGTGCGCGCTCCTTCCTTCCCCAGCATGAGCTTGGGGAAACAACGGGAGAGCGCAGTGAAAGCAGAGCAGGGCAATTTGCTAATTAGGGGAGCTGACTAATCAGCTAATTTACAAAGGTTTCTCATTGTTATTCACGGAGAAGGAATTCTGGAGAGCCCTGGTGTGGGGCGAGGTGGAGCCCACTGGGCAGAGGGAGCAAAGCAGGGCTTGCTCAAACCCCACCAAGGGTGGGTGAAAACCTCAGCGTCTCCTCAGCCCGACTGGTTTTGGGCTGCTGAGGCACTGAACCAGCCAAGGAGTTGCTCTGACTGCTCTTCTTCTGGGCAAGAGGCAGGAGAGCAGAAGTTCTCCTCTGTTTCCAGCTGGCAAAGGGAGATTTGTTTGCCCAGAACTCAACAGCTCCATTTAACCTTCTCCTGAACACTGCCCAGGCAGCTCAGGCTGCTCAAGTGCTGAAACAATATCCCTTAATGAATGCCCAGGGTGGAACAACACTGCTGCTTCCCTCTGCTTTGAAAGATTGCTCAGCCCAGCGAGACAAATGTCAATAAAAAGAAATTTAAGTTGGGAAGGGAGGGGAGAAGGTGAGAACACGGATGCCCAACCCGCAGCTGTGCCCATCTCTCCTTTCTTTCCCCGTTCCCTTCCCCTCCGATGTCCTTGTGCATCTCCAGCAGCAGCAGCAGCACCACACTGCTGCTATTCCAGCCAGGATGGATATTTGAACAGCCCTGGATCAATATTTGTGCAGAGGGAAAGCTGGAGCATCACAGGGCTGCAAATTAACCTCTTGTCCCACATCCACTCTGGCACACGAGGCCCACGGGAGCCACGGATTCCCCTGGGGAAAAAGTGGGACACACGTCTCATAACACAGGAAAAGGAGAAAGGGTAATAATAGATCCAACCCCAGCTCACAGGCTTTTCTACATCTCTCCCTCAGGTTTGGGGTGGGGGGAATAGCTTTTCTTAATTAGCATCCTAACCTTTTCCAAACAGGTTCAAGGGTGTCTTGGCAGGCTTGGGAAGTGGTGTGAAAGCAGCGCCGAGTAACAGCAGCAGAATTAGTCAGGTGTAAAAGAATCCTGCTTTTTCTTTCTGGGGACACGATCAGGGCACCAGTAATGAGAAACACAAAGAACATCCAAGGTTGCAGAATCCTGCTTTTCCCCCTTATTAATGGGAAGCATTACCTCAGAACTGCATGCTGGGCAGTGGGAGACATTTCTCGCAGCACAAAACCATTGATCCCAAAGTCCTGCCCGAGCTGTCACCAGCTGCACCCGGGTTCAGCCCACTGGCAGGTGCCAGGTGTGTCCTACAGGATGAGCTCCATGGCCAAGGCAGTCCTGGCTCCTCGAGGCTGTGCTTCCTTCCCCCACCCACACGTGGATGCACCACCAGAACAGCTTTGCCTTGGACTGTTCCGCCCACGCTCCACACGATCCCAGCTGGATTCTCCACAAGCCTGGTCCACAAAATCTGAGGGATTTCTGCAAAACTCCCCTTTCTGAATCACCCTTCCTGCCTCGCAGCAGTGATGGATCAGCCACTGTGCCAGGTTTGCTGTCCCTCCTCTAGACAGCTTTGAGGAGGCTGTGTTGGTTTCCTGGGCTGGATTTTCCACCCAGCCTTGCTCTGACAACCTTCCACAGAGGAGATGGAGGTTTCTCTCACGGTTCCTTTCCATGCCAGGGTCTGGATCTGTGCAATCACCCTTCCCTTTCCCAGCAGTGGTGGGACAGCAGGGCTTGCACTGTGGCTGCTCACCACATGGAAACGAAGGGATTGCCAAATTCACCCCAGGAGGAAAATGAGCAAAGGCATTGATACAATGAAAAAGGCTTTTGGCTCCCTTAGTCTGCAGGGCCAGACACTCAGTGACGCTTGCCCCTGCTTTTTTTCACATTATTTGCCATATTTAGCTTCCTTTCATCCTGCCTTGCCATCACACTGAGCAAAGAGGGAATGGACCAGACGAATTTGCTCACTGAATAATGAAATGTGGTTTTTATCTCCTGCTCAGCCTCTGTCTGGGTCTTGTTCCTGGTTTGCAGCAGAGATGTTCCCCTTTTCTCCACCTCTCTTCCAAATCCAAGGAAACTGCTTTGTTTGGGTGGGAAACACAATTTCAGAAAAACAAAAATATTTTTGACCGTCAGAGGAATTTGCAGGCAGAAAGGTGCCAATTAATCCACATTAGGGCAAAATTAGCCTGATATTATAAGGATGGGAGGATGACAAGGGAGAGATCAGCATCTAATGTCCTCATTAGCCAGTGGTGCTCCTTGTGAGCTTTCCATCAGGTGAGGGAAGCTGTCTGGCTGCGCTTCATTAGCACCTGGGTTAATGGCAGCTGAGGAGGCGGGGAGATGGGCTGTCCCCCCAGCCTTCCTGCCCTTCTCCTCCATGGCTCCTGCATGGAAATAGATGTTTTCCTCATCTCCTGTGGCTCCCCAGTTTGTAGTGGCAGGACAGGTGGGACAGGGTGCGTTTTTCTGAGCAATAGGTACGAGTGGTGTTTTCCCTAGAGCCCAGGGTGATTTGGGTACTGCAGGACCCCTGCACTCCTGGCACTCTTAGATGGAGATAGGCTGAGGAAATCTGCCTTGACACCCTCACAAACCCTTCCTGCTTCCCTACAACTCCCTGTGTCCTCCCTTTCTCCTTGGCTTTCACAGGATTTTTGCCCTCTCACCATCCTGCGTCACTTTTTCACCCCACTGCTCGCTGGCAGCTGCTCAGCTCCCTGAGCAACCCTTCTGACTCTCTCCTCTCCTCTCCTTCTGCCAGCCCTGGCTGTTTATTCTATTGTTAAACTCTGGGTTTGGTTCTTTTGGGGGTTTTTTTTTCACATTTTTTCAACCCTGCTGATGTCAGGTCAGATTGTCTGTCAGCACAACATCAGGCTGCCAGCAGATGAAGGACAACTCACAGGGAAGACAACAAGGAGTAAAAATCATCACCATCATGACAAAAACACAGAAATCTCCCAAAAGAGTTGAGACTTTCGCAGAGAGGATGCAGATTTGCTCAAGGGTCTCCCTCCAAAAATGCCCCTGGCCTGCAGGGTGGTAGGATTCAGACACATGGCAGCAGAGATAGGAACAACTTCAGTGGGAGCTGAGCATTATCTATGGAGGGGCAGGGCACATCTGCCTGAAGACATGAATTATGCACAAAACCAGGCACAGCTTGGAGGTGAAGATGGAAACAGCTTTGATTTGTGCTTCTGAAAGGCCCCTCCAGCGTCAGCTGGAAGAGGAACACAGAATTGTGAATATCCTGCCTTGGAAGGGACACACAAGGACTGCTGAGCCCAGCTCCTGGCCCTGCACAGGACATGGAGCAGGGATGGGATGGAGGGATGCACATGGACCTCTGCTGGGGACTGCAAGCTGCTGGCAGGTTATGGATGAGTAGGTCTGCACCCATCCTTTGTTTCCCCCCTTCTCCCTGAGCATCCTCAGGCACATTCAAGGGTGAGGGGCTCCTTCGACCTGCCTGCTGCCCAAATCAGCACAGCTTCCACTGCAGAGCCAGCAGGGATAAGCCTATAGCCTGAGGCTTTGCAGGAATGGCTGTGCTGCAGGTGACCATGCCTGGGAATCCTTGCTGGTGCATTTCATTCTTCCTTTGGAAGGCAGAGACTGCAAAGTCACTGGGTTAAGCCAGTGAGGTAAGGTAAAGCCACATGAGGTAAGGTTACTACAGCTAGAAGGGGGTTTTGGACCTCCAGGCTATTTTATTTTTTCCTCTCTGAATGTCACAGAAGACCTTTCCAGATCCAAATGTTTCACACATTGGTGCCGCCAGTCGTTTGCCTCCAAATTCACTCAGTAACTGCTCTGTCTTTCACACTCACCCCCACTTCATGGGCTGCCATAGGCAGGGAGACAGGCACCAGAGCCATGCCCAGTGGGCACCAAAATCAGGGGCCACATTCTCCTGCACCCTGGCAGGAGCAGCTGGAAGTGGGGAGAAGGCAGATTTGTGATTAAACAGCATCACGATGTGACCGTGTTCACAAGGGTCTGAGGATGAGGGAAGAGACGAGGATCTGACTCCGTGTTTCAGAAGGCTTGATTTATTATTTTATGATATATATTACATTAAAACTATACTAAAAGAATAGAAGAAAGGATTTCATCAGAAGGCTAGCTAAGAATAGAAAAAGAAAGAATGATAACAAAGGTTTGTGGCTCGCATGGAGAGTCCGAGCCAGCTGACTGTGATTGGCCATTAATCAGAAACAACCACATGGGCCAATCCCAGATGCACCTGTTGCATTCCACAGCAGCAGATAATCAATGTTTACATTTTGTTCCTGAGGCATCTCAGCTTCTCAGGAGGAAGAATCCTAAGGAAAGGATTTTCCATAAAAGATGTCTGTGACATCAGGACACAGCAGCTCCTGCAATGCAAGCTCTCAGACGGCTCCTTTGGCTTTCTCCTGCCCCTGGAGACATTCCCCGGGGATCTGGCGTGCTGTAGCAGCATCCCTTTCCCAGATCCAGCAGCACAGCTCAGCCTGCACAGGGACACAAGCAGCAGAGCTTTGCTTTTGGCTCCTTCCCCATCCCAGTGTCCCAACATTGCTCTGCCTCCCCTTCCCTCCCTCCCTCGTGCTCTCCCCCCTCCTTCCCTTGTTCCTTTTAATTAGCAACTTTTCCTTTGTTCCCTTTAATTAAGCGAGGGGAGGGTGAAGCTGCTGTCAGCCACAGGAGTTATTTTCCCTGCACGCCAGATCAAAGGCCGGGAGCTCCCGGCTCGTCCTTAATTTGGGCAGAGCCTCTCCTCTTTGTGGTTTCCCCATGCATGGTGGCTGGGATGGAAAGGGAGGGCTGAAACCCAGGAGGGGGAGCTGGGAGAAGGACTCTGGCTCGTCTCCTTTGGGGAAGAGTGAAGAGGAATTTGGGTGGCACCTGGAGTCTCGGGTTTGTGGTGCTGAAATGGCTCCTGAGGTATTTAAAGTCTCTTTTTCCCAGCCCCGTGACTGAAGAAGAAGTCGAGATTCCTCAGCTCTGCTTTTCAGGGTTGTTTATTTTCTCTCATCTATGACATTCTTTCTCTGACCTGCTGAGATCTGTCCAGCAGGTTGGGTTGTGGCACAGTGACTGCCCTTGAGGTGGTGTTGGCTTTTTATACTAAAAATTACCTGTACTTTATTCACAATAATTTTCCAATACCTATCACCTATGTTAGACACTGTCTCTACTCAAAACCAATCCAGAAGTGTCACCATCCCAGCAGAAGATGGAGGAGAAGGAGAAGGAGAAGAGGACAAACCCAGATTCCTCCATCTTGCCTCTTGAACCCCCATTCTAAAACCCCAAAATTCTACTTTTTCACCCTGTGATAAATCCACTATCATTCCACTCAAACTCCTGTGGCTTGTAACTCCTCACACAAAGTTGGTAATTGTTTCCATGGGCTAAAATCAAAGGCACAGGTGTTTGTGACTCCGTGCCAAGGTCTCTGAGCCCCCTGCCAGGGTCTGGAATCACCCAGGGCAGCCAGAGCAATGTCCTGGGTTCTGACATGTGGGCACCTGGGGCAGGTTTAGTGTGAAACCCGATGGTGCAGACACTGCCCTGGGGAGGGGGACAGGGCCTGGTTTGATGTGGAAGGGGCCTGCAGCTCTGCCAGGGCTTTAATAGAGAGAGAGAGAAAGAGCTAATTATGGGAAAGGAAAGGCAAATGTGGGAAAGCAAACCACTGAGGCGTTTGGGAATGAGAGGCCTTAGCTGAAGGTATGAGGAAGGACTGTGGTGTAATGCCATTTTTTTCAAGCACTTTCTGTCTGTCTGGGTGGGCAGAACGTATTCAGGGGTGCCAAAGCTTCCAAGACATTTTTAGCCTTCATTTAATTTTTGATTTGGATCTAGCACCACAATACTACAGAACTGGACATTTCCTCTCCCTGAGCTCAGAAAATCCTTACCTCACTCCAGGGATTTGCACCTTAGGGCTGGAGTCCCTGCAATTGTCTCTCTTTAGGTCCATGGGGCTGTAGCAGGGTGAAGTTCTTATTTTACAAAGCTTTATCCTGTTATTAAAAATGCTTTAGAGGCTCTCTGTCTCACAAGCCATACTGTATTTTTGGTCTTTATCACTCCTGCTTATTTGTGCCATGTCCCAAATTTTCCACAAACCATTTTAATAACATTTTGGGGGTGAAACAGGTCATAATTCCAAGCTGGAAGAGAGAGCCCCAATGCTGTACCCCATGCAGCATCACCCTGAAGTATGGAAAGTGTGAGTAAATCCAAACTTTGAAAACACCTCCTGTCCAGCTCGTATCTAAAATTAAAGAAAACTAAAAACTAAATATCTAAAATAAAAGAAAACTAAAAACTCATAATCTAAGATTAAGGTCCAGAGTGTTATAACTGGGTATCAGAAGGCAGAGGGCTGTTAATTAACTTTCTACTGACGAAACAAAGCACATGGAGAGGAACCTCGCTAATCTCTTTTGTGCTAATCAGCACACATTATTAATTTGATGAAAAGAAATAAAAGGGGAAAAAAAAAGAAAAAAAATAAAAAGGTCCTCCTCTTCCCACTTAAACTCAGGTTTAATAGGGCTGGAGCATGGTTTCACATTTCCCAGGCTTCATTCCTTGGGTGACATATGTTGCAGTGCATTTCCTAGTGCATTATGAAGCTTCAGCATAAATAATTCAAGCTAAACGCCAGTTGTTAAAATAAACCAGCAAAGTATCTCTGGTGATTAATTATTCCTCCTGCCTCCCCCTCCCTGTCAGAAGTACAAGCACATGGTGCCACAGCTCAGGAGGATGTTTTGGTGTGACCCAGGGCATCCCAGAGTGTTTTAGCTGGCACAGGGGGGATCTGGATGCTCGGGTTTGCTGGAAGTGCCTGCTCAGCCTCAGGGAAGCTGGGAGGTGTCAGCAGTCTGATCCAAGAAAACCTCAAAAAACTTCAGGGATTCGATGCCAGATGAATTCCCAGCTAACCAGCAGATCTGTGTGGCTCAGGTTTTCACTGGGATGAGGTTTTCAGCGGGCTGGCCAGGTTAAAAAGTTTAAATAAATGGTAATAACCACATTCCCTGGGTCCTTCCAGGTGGACAGCACTTCCACAGGGACGCTGGGACACCCAGTGCCCATGGCTGGGTCCTGCCTGACCCCATCTGGACTTTTCCTCCTGCAGCCATTTGGGAAATAACACATTTCCTTTTAGGAAAGGAAATTTCCTTGAGGATTTCCTCTCTTACCTCCTCCTCCCACTCAGGAGGGGGCTTTATTTTATTCCTCTCACCCATGCCCTGCTTGCCCAGGTCACAGCCCTGGGGTGGCACCAGGTATCCCTTTGTGAGGTGAGGGTGTCGCAGACATCTTTTATGGAAAATCCTTTCCTTAGGATTTTTCCCCCTGAGAAGCTGAGATGCCTCAGGAACAAAATGTAAACAATGATTATCTGCTGCTGTGGAATGCAACAGGTGCATCTGTGATTGGTCTCATGTTAGATGTTTGTAATTAATGGCCAATTGCAGCCCAGTTGGCTCAGACAGAGAGCTGAGACACAAACCTTTGTTATCATTCTTTCTTTTTTCTATTCTTAGCTAGCCTTCTGATGAAATCCTTTCTTCTATTCTTTTAGTATAGTTTTAATGTAATATATATCTTAAAATAATAAATCAAGCCTTCTGAAACATGGAGTCAGATCCTCGTCTCTTCCCTCAACCTGAGACCCCTGTGAACACCGTCACAATGAGGGGCTTCCACCCCTCTGTGCCCATCCAAGGGCTGTGGTACCCCAGGAATCACCAGGAAGAACCATCACTGTGCTTTCCTTATTTGTTCCCTTTCTCCTGTCCCTGCCCTCAGCCCTGCCAGCTCCAAACTCTGAGAGATTTTGGAAAGAGAGATCTGAGCTGGGAGCTCTCAAAATCTTGCTTTGGGGAAAGCACCCTGAGGCTGCCCCTTTCCTCCTGCCCTGGCATCCAGGCAGGAATGCAGACCTGCAGGCACAGCTCTGCTGGACAATAAACACCTTCCCCTGTCCCCAGACTGCCACAGGCACAGCCTTTGGCCACCAGGATGAGATGGGGGGACCAAAATCCCGGATACATCTACCAGGATGAGATGAGGGGACCAAAATCCCGGGATACATCTGCCAGGATGAGATGGGGGGGACCAAAATCATGGGATACATCTACCAGGATGAGATGGGGAGACCAAAATCACGGGATACATCTACCAGGATGAGATGGGGGGACCAAAATCATGGGATACATCTGCCAGCAGAGCTGGACAGATGGAAAAAGCCAGGCATTAAACAAACCCCGCAGATGTTTCACGCCCAGCCATGAAAAGTATTTCATTTAACAGCTCAGAGCTATTTATGGAAATCACTTAATTCATTCTATTTTTTTCCTGCCTCTCCTTTTTTTTCCCTATTTTTCCCCCCACTCAGTCACTGGAGCTGCTCACACACCGGATCCTCCTGCCAGAGGAAAATGATGCTCCTGCTGCCCACCTGGAGCCAGAGGTGCCTGCAACAACATCCTGCCCCATCACTGCAGGGAAGTGGGATGCTGTGAGAGCACCAGCTGGCTGGGCAGGGCAGGATGGACATCCAGGTGAGAGAAAAACCAACTTCCCCAATTAAAAAGAAAATGGAAAATTCGATCAAGGAGAGGGGAGCAGAAGTAGGGCAGCCTCTGAGCAATGCTGGGGAGTGCTTTCCACACCTCACTACATCCACCTCTCTTCCAGGATCACAAACTCTCTAGGAGGAAAACCAAGCTGCCACAAACACCAATTTTTACTGCTACAAATGTCATTCTCCTTTCCCTCCCAGAGCAGAAGAAGATGGACCAGTGACCCAGGAGCAGGGGATGGGGCACTGGGGAGGCTCTCACTGAGGCAGCCACAGAGCTGGAACGCTGGCTGGAGAGTGGAAATTCCCATTGGGACAAAGTGAACATGATGGATGGCACTCCTATCGCCCATCCCCACAGCTCACCTCCTCCCATCTCTCTTCACTTAGCTCTTTCTCCTTATCCTTTGTTTTATTAAGGTTTAAGCCTTTTTTTGGTGGCTAAAGCTATTCTGTCCCTTTTTGGGTACAGAATCACCCAGAGGGACCCGGTTTACACCAAGGCCAAACACAGCCCTGCCCATCCCCACCCTGCAGCCTCCACGGAGGTGCACATACCAAATTCCAGCCTGAAGATGCCCCTGAAGCCGGGCTGCTCAGAGGGTGAGGGGCTGGAGGGGGGGTCCTGCCGCCTCTCCCGGCTCCCACAAGGTGGCAGATCTCCATAATTGTTTTATCCTGCTCGGAAGCCCACCGGCAGCAGCCGCTCTGCCTGGAGGGGAGCTGAGCCCCAGCGAGCTGTTTTCCATCAATAAGATGGTTCTTTTGCTCATGTAAACTGTGGGGGTTTTTTTTATGAAATGAAATGAATATGCCTGTATAAATTATCAAAAAGCAGCACAAAAATATCTAGGACGAGGCAGAGTGAAATCCTGGCTGGGTGATTGCAGAGTTCAGAGCAGACACGTGGCAAAGCAGGAGGATGCCGGCGAGGCAGAAACCCAGGAGGGAGCAGAGAGGTTGTTCAACAAGGTTCAGAAGGTGGGGAGGAGATTTAGAGATTAGGCCAGATCAAAAGGATAATTATTTTTGTTACATTTCCCTATCTGCATCACTCCACCGGTTCTGCCAGCGGCCGAGAGCCCAGGTTGATTCTCGAGTTTCCTGGTGTAAGGAACATGTTTCTAAAGCCTCAGCAATAAATTCCAACCTTTCATCAGACCTGCCTGCTGTGTGTTCAGGAGCTGGAGAGGCAAACCCCACGAGACCTGGAGATTCAGCTTCCAAAATCTGCAAGGTTTAGGCTGCAAATGTTCCCCTTGCCACCTCTGAGGCATCAAGGAGCATCAATGCAGGTGCACAGAATCCCCCCAGAGATGAAACAGCTGTGTTGGGTCAGAGCTTGGCACCTCAGTTTGGCTACCAATGTCACCAGGGTTCAGCTTGCTGGACTCAGGGGAAGCCACTGGTGCCGTGTAGAGCATGGCTGCCTGTCCCAGGATGGGATGTGTCCCTCACACACATCCACTCACCAAATCCCTGGCTGTAAGTGGGGGTGAGGAGCACAGGCAGGATTTTCCTCCTGCTCCACCTGGAGCACCATCCTCAGCTCAGGAGCCCTCTCCAGGAGCAGGATTTCCCAGTGGTGCAATGCTGAGAAGGGATGATAGGGATCAGAGCACCTCACCACAGCTCCCACCTCTTGAGCACCTGCCAGCTGTGGGGGAATTGGGTGCTTGGTGTGGATGAACGTCCATGTATGGGTGTGTGGAACCAGCTTCCACTCCTCCAGCAGCCACCAGCTCCCTGTCAGTGCCACAGACCTGGTCCCCAGAAACCCCTGGCCACCAGGTCCCCTCTCTAAGAGGCCTCCCAGGAGGAGCAGGATGCTCACAGCTTGGACAAAGCTCCCTCCTGCTAAGGCCAACAATGTGACCACAGATCTTGATGGTGGCCCCAACAGCTTTTGGGGCTCCCTGTCCCTCTCCTACTGCCACCAGAGCCAGCTGTCTGCTCCCAATTCCATATCAATACCATGCTTAATTTACAGGGCAATAAAAGTTAATTAATGCCATAGTTACAAAGCCATTACAACATAATTATTGTTTAATTGGATTATAAGTTATGCAGTTTCCGACAAAGTGCTTATTGCTTATGTAATAAAGCAGAAGATATTTACAAAGTGATGAATTGCTGTGGTGCCAAGCACCCAGAAGAGCATTGGGATGATTGGGATGGGGGCTGCATTTCCTTGGCTTGGTCAGGAACCCCTCCATGGACCAGCATCACCTCAGGCTGCAGCCCTGACACAGCTCCCCAAATCTGCTGCCATTTGGGCCTCTGGAGATTGGGGACAGAGAGGCTGCTTTGGGGAGAGCAAAGGGGAAAAAGAGAATTGGGGGGGAAAGAGAATAGAGGGGAAAGGAAAATAGAGGGAGAAGAGAATAGAAGGAGGAAAGAGAACAGGGGGGAAAAGAGAATAGAAGGGGAAAAACAAATAGAGGGGAAAAGAGAATAGAGGGGGAAAGAGAATAGAGGGGAAAAAGAGAACAGAGGGGGGAAAAGAGAATAGAGAGGGAAAGAGAATAGAGGGGAAAAGAAAACAGAGGGGAAAACAGAATAGAGGGGAAAAGAGAATAGAGAGGAAAAGAGAATAGAGGGGAAAAGAGAACAGAGGAAAAAGGAAAATAGAGGGGAAAAAGACGGGGAAAAGAGAACAGAGGGGAAAAGGGAATAGAGGGAAAAAGAGAATAGAGGGGAAAGGAGAACAGAGGGGGAAAGAGAATAGAGGGAAAAGAGAATGGAGCGGAAAAGAGAATAGAGGGGGAAAGAAAGCAGAGGCAAAAAGAGAACAGAGGGGGAAAAAGAGAATAGAGAGGAAAAGAGAATGGAGGGGAAAAGCTCCCAAGCAGCAAAGCATCCAGGATACTGCTCTCCCAGCTGCCCTTTCCCATTGGATGAGCTTCCTTGTCCCTTCCATGAATGTGTCACCAGTCCCTGCCCCCAGAGAGCTCTGGGGACACACAGGGCAGCACCTGGGGCTGGGCATGGCTTCAGCAGCATCAGAGGAGGATTTAACTCCCTCTTGGCAAGGCTGCTGGGATTTGGTGAGTGGGAGAGGGCACCCACGCAGGGCATCCCTGGAAGCAAAAGGGACCAAGCACACGGAGCTTCCCCAGCTGGGAATGCCCAAACTCTGCCCCATGGGTCTCAGGGCACCCCAGACAAGCTCTGGGTCACCCAGCTCCTGGCGAGGAAGGTCCTGGAGCAGCAGCATCCCTGCACAGCAGCAGCCCTGCTGGAGCGCTGTGTGATCTCAGCGCTCTCGAGAGCAGTGAATTAAAAAGGGAAAAAAAAAAAAAAGGGTTTTTATGATTAATATTGCTGCTGGGATAATTACTGTTATTACTACTATTATTGCTGTTTGGATAGGGGCTTGTCATGGTTCATTTGGGGAGGAAAAAGTCACAGCCTGCTCATGGGAAAATGGGTGAAACATGCTGAAGGCCATTCATTGCATGACTCAGGGCCAAATAACCCTCTTTTTTTCTTTTTCTGCCATGAAATATTATGAGCTGCCTAATAGGCAGCCAGAGCCTTTCTGGCTTCCCCCACACACCTCCCCAAAATTCCCTGCTGCACACACAGCCCATCTGACCCATGGAGCAGGGCCCCATCCTGCTCCTGAGGCTCCTACACGAAAGGGAGCTGCCATAAAAATGCAGCCGAGCACTTTTCCAGCAGAAAATGCAGCTGCTTTGAATTCCTGGCAATTAAAAGTTTGACTGGGGCAGTGGGGGAAGGGAAGCATTTGAATTTCTCTCACGCTCGCTTTGTTTACTTTTATAAGCTCTTTGTAACAATTTTAGGTTGCTGCATTGTTATCTAAACAAGCTGCCTCTCCGAATCCGGCTTCTTATTTTATGGGAAATTCTCAGCTTTGTGCCCCTGAGTTAAAATAAATAATAAATCAACCAACAACCTGGAAACAGCCTGAATATTCCAACGCCAGCTCCCAGTCCAGCTGTACTGAAGTGGATGAAGTGGCCATCATCCCAGCCACTTTCATGTGGCACCTCCTGAATTATCTCTTTGTGACATTTCCAGCTCTGAAAGAGCAGCACGGGGATTTGGGATGTTGCTTTTGTGAATGGGATTTAAAGCTTCTTTTCATAACCCTGACCCGCTTTACCCCTTAACATAACAAATCAATCTCCCCTTTCAATTGTTTAGCTTCTGCTCAAACACGGGCACTCTCGCTGATGTAAATATTGTGTTTGCTCACTTTGCAGGCTCCTGCTGCCCTGTAGGATGCTCACACAAAGGGGCAGAGGGATGAGAACACCCTGCTCACATTCCAGGCCAGGGTGTAGGGCAGCACCAGAGGGCTCAGTGCTGGGCACACGTGGCAAAGGGGTCAACAAAGCAGGCAAACTTCAGCTGATCTCAGCCAAACAAAGCTCCTGCATTTGGGTTGTGGCATCTCCCATGTCACCTGGCTGCTCCCTCTTTTCCAGAGGTGAGGTTAAGGAGAGTTCTGCTGCTGAAAACAGATTTATTTCTTTTTCTCTCTCTCTCCAAACTCATTACTTTGGGCATGACTACACACACAAAAAAACTTTCTCTCAGTTTTCTAGCTCCAGTTTACAGGCCAGCCCCCAGAAATCAAAGCTCCAAGCACAGAGGCATTCCTATTATCCAAGAACATCTAATAATATTTAATCCTGCTAAGCTCTGAACACACCGATACCTTCTAGCAATGAGAGCTGAGCCTTAATTAACAGAGGTTAATTAATAAGCCAGAGAGTGGGAGGAGGAGGGAGGGGCAGCTTCACAAGGGAACCTGGATACCTCTCCCACACCTCAGCAAGCTCCCAGCATGCTGCTGTGACTTTGTTTTCAGAATGGTTTCTTAGGTTCAAACACCAACTCAGCATTGCCAGAAAAGCATAAATTATCTTCAGGCACCGAATATCCCATTTTATCACACAGATATGTATTTCCTATCAAAAGATGAGCATGGGAGCCTGGAGATCAACACAGACTTGGAAGAAACCATCATCACCCAGCAGCATTTCTGCCAAAGAGGTCCCTGCCCTGAAGCTGAGATGAAAGTGGATGAAAGGAAATATGGCTGGTAATAAATGAATCAGGGAAAAAGGCAGGAGAAGGGCTGGCAGGACATGGGCTGTGCTTTAGCAATGTGCTCTCTACCTTGTAGTTGGCATCAAGGCCAGCCCTTTCCTAAACTTCCCATTCTCCAGTTCCTTCCTCCTGAGTCTTTTTAAAGCAAGAAAAACGCACGGGAAAAAGAGGAAAAAAAGAGCAGAAAAATCAATTTTTTTTCTCCCCCAAATAATTATTGGGGTTTTTTTGGCAAAGAGCAGATAAGGATTGCTGCAGTGTTTGTCATCATTAGGTTAGAGAGGCTGCCAAGCTGTAATAGCATTACAGCTGCAGGCATTGTGGGTAATGCCATGCAAATTGCTCCAAAGGCGTTGGAAAGGAAGGCCAATGTGCAATGTGAAAAGGACACTCTCAAGTACTCTTCCTGGCTCCCACAGCAGTTTTTGCACTCTGGTTTTTGGGGCACTCTAGCAGAAGTTGGCAGACAAAGCCCCCAAGGCTGCTGCTCCACCCTGGGCTGGAATCCTGGATGGACTCCTGCATCCTTCAGGAGATCCCAGCAGCATCAATGACTTCAGCAAAGCTCTGGGGGCAAGCAGAGCCATCATTTCCTCCTCCAAGTTCCCCCCTTTGTTTCTGCACAGATCCCCTGTGTCGGGATCTTCAGCTTGTCACAGTGAACCCAAGAAAGTTTGGAAAGTCTCTTTTCCCAGCCCGGCACTTGAAAAAGGAGTCAGGGCTCTTCATTTCTCGGTCTCAAGGTTGTTTGTTGTATCTTATCTATAAAAAATTTTCTCCTGTCTTGCCCAGGTCTGCTCAGCATGACAGTTCCAGGCACTCTGCCTGCCCTTATGTCTTTATACTAAAAACTACATGTACAATATTTACAATTACTTTCCAATACCTATCACCTATGTTAGACACTGAGCTTCTACTCTAAACCAATCCAAAAGTGCCACCATCACAGCAGAAGATGGAGGCCAAGAAGAAGAAGGAGAAAGGCTGGACATGCCCAGATCCCTCCATCTTGCCCCCTGAGCCCCCATACCAAAACCCCCAAAGTCTACTTTTTCACCTCATGTTAACTTCACTAATATTCTACCTAAACTGTTGTGGCTTGCTGATCTTCATATAAGGTTGGTGATTTTTTCCATGGGTCATAATCAAACCCACAGGGGCATTTTGGGCTCTGTGCCAGGGTCTGTGAGCCCCCTGGCAGGGTCTGGGCTGCTCAGCACAGCCACAGGGATGTCCTGGGTTCTGACACCCCTGGAAGCAACAGAGCACTGTGAAAGTGTGACAATTCCCCCAAGTGTGGAATGGCTGGAGGGAAAGGTGAGCCATGGGCCGTGCTTCACTCACTCAGAGGGATGCCAGCAGCAAGGAGAATGGGGTGAAGCTGCTCATCCACACCCAAAAGGCACCTCTGATGTCAGGCTTGGCTGTCAGAGCTCCAAAAGCCTCCACTCTTCCCACTCTCCAACATCACCACTTATTTCTGTCTTCTGAGAGGTGCCTCCCTCTCTCCTCACCCCCGTGACCCAGTGGGAATATCCCCCCATCTAACCCCACTCTCTCCAGCCCCTGGAGGGACCTGAGAATGCCTTCTGCTGAGTTCAGGGGTCTCCTCATCGAGGATCTCCTCATCGAGGTCTGCAGCAGCAGCTCATTTTTTCCTCTGCCTTTTTTCCCCCCCCATGCAATTAAGTGCAGCTCCCTAATTGGAGTGCTGTGAACTATTTGTAGCTTTGTAATGACCATTTACTACAGCAGCACTCAGATATTGGGCAGGGAAAGGAAAAAGTCAGCGGGTGGATGGTGAACAAACCATGTGCACCAGAGGAGGACTTCTCCAAGGAAAGGTCAGCAGCAGTGGGACAGAAATGCTGTTATTCCCTTTTCCACTGCTGTGGATGAATCTCCACACTCCACATTCACAAAGCACCAAGATTAGAGCATTTCTCCACCCACAAACCTGTGGTTTATGGGCAAAGACAGGTTTTAGGGCTAAAATGCCCTAAACAGCAGCTCCAGGGGAGCCTGCAGAATCCAACAGATGTTTTCCCAGATTATCCCAGTTTGTTCATCACTTGAACATATCCCACATGATTCAGGAACTATTCCTTTTCTCCTTGTCCATATGCTGTTTGTGGGATGATTAATCACAGTCTGAGCTGCAAGATCTAATTGCTTTTCTGTGTTTTAATAAGTGAAAGAAGATGGTCTGGCCCCTGGCAGGGAGTTGGAACAAGATGATCTTTAGGGTCCCTTCCAACCCAAATCATTCCAAGAATCTGTGAAAGGCCATTTATATGTATATAAGAAATCAGGAGTGGAGACCACAAAGCTCTTCAGGAGCAGCATCTTTCCAATAAGGTGATATGATTTTTTCCAAAAAGATATTTCCTGTCATACTGTTGTGAACAAAAACCTCTTGCAAAAAGGAGGGATGTGACAGCACCGGGGGAATCTCATTTATTGTAGGGTTTTTCCTTCATCTCCTGACAAGAGCTCTCAGAGGGAGCCAAACTATGATCGATCTTCACCTTTGTGATCCTGATTTCCTAATCCTGAACTATGTGGTTTAACCAGCAGTTTCCATAACGTTAGGTAACAATGATCAAAACCTGTGTTTTCCCAACAAATGCTGTGAATTCGAGGTGTAGTTTGCCTAGTTTGCCCTTTTTTTTTTTTTTTTTCTCTGTCTCATTGTGTTTTTAAGGCAGTTGGAATCAAGAGGAGACTCCTTGACAGATGAAGAGAGGCCGGTCCTACCCAACTTGACAGCACCAGTTTAATAGGATCTCCTTCGGAATTGTTAATAAGGAGTTTGAGAAATTGGTATGCCAGGGCTGGAAACACTCATGGAGAATGAGGAGATGCATCAAGAGCCCTTTGTATGCTAACTTTCTGATGGAAAATTGGAGACAAGGATGGATTCAAAGTGCTGTCAGACACTCATCCTATCAAGAGGAAAAACATCTCGGTGCTTGGAGAGCCCAGAGCCCCCTTGCCTCTCTGCACACCTGCTACATGGACAATCCAGAGGGAAGGACATCCAGAAGGCCCCTTCCCAGACTTCAAGCAGAATTATAGATATCCCATTTTCAGCAGCACATGGCCCCTTCTTCTTCCCACTCCAGTTTTTAGTGGTAGGAAGCCCGGCCAGGCTGGAGGATGCTCAGGAGGAAGAGGGGGCTCATCTGGAGCTCACCTGCCTGCCTTGCTGCTCCCTGCTCCAGCAAAAGGTCTGTCTGCAGCTTCAAAGGCATGTCCTGAAACCCTCTGGAACAGGAGACTCATTTTTCATGCTGAACGAGATGAAATTCCCACTGTTACCTCATTTACATCTCAATGCTGGTAACTTATAGATGGCTATTATTTATAGACATGTAAGACATCCATTTCTCATTCTGTGAGATACAGTAAGAAGAAAAATACCCATCTTTCTGTTCACCTTTTCTGAATTGTTTCTTTTTTTTTGTTTGTTTTGTTTCCTTATTTTTATCCTTTGCTCAAGTTTGACTGTTCCTGAGAATTTGCAAATAAATAAAGGAGTGAACAGCCCCATAAAAGCTGATTGTTTCCTCCTCCTGCAAAGATTGTCTTTGTGAAGAAGATTAAAAATCCTTCCTAGCTGCTGAAGATAAAGGTATCCCTGGGCGAGAATAAGACATAAAAGAGGTTACTACACACATCTCTGGGCTGTGTGGACTGCTAATTCCCACTGTTGTCATCCCTGCTCGTCCATCTCTCCCCTTTCTTCCCTCTCTCCACAAAAGGAAAAGTTGCCTTTGCTGAAGACAGCACAGTTAGGGCCTGAACAAGAACACTTGCTGTCCCAGCTGGCTGCAGGGGGACAGGCTCCACGGGACCATCCACGAGGGACACACATCTGCTCACAGCTGGAATGGGGGCACCAGGGGAGGCACACACTGCTACTCACTCCATGGGTCGGGTTGGGGGTAGAAAAGCTCACAATGAGCTGGAAATCCTTTGCCACAATGAGCTCACCACTTGGTCTGCAAGAGGAGGTGAAACCATGGACAGAGATCCCGAGCCCAAGGTTTAGGGATAACCCCATGGCAGCATCTTCACCTGGCCCTGAACCACCGTCAGGCTCAGAAGGATTCATTGCTCACATAGACATCAGTCTCAGGCTGAGATTTTAGAGGAGCAGGAAGTCGGCAATAGCTCAAAGCAATCACAAGTTCTTTGTTCCAAGACTTACAGAACTTTCTAGTCCAGTAGACAGTTGCCACAAGGCATATTTTGCTTTTCTAACCTATCACCTTTACTTACTTCTGCTGCAGTGCAGGTACTTTTGTCCAATGGCTTCTGTCTCACACATCTGCTTCTGTTACAACTTCTAAACTCCCAACCTACCCCACACTATTACATTACTGCACTATAAACCCTTCACCATCTTACCCATTTCTCACTTAATTAAGGCATATTCTTACTTACAACTATAGAAACATAACTTTATGATTTTTCTGCTTAATATCTATGTATTGTATTTCTACATCCATCCAAGCTTCTCCCAAGGCTGCAAACCAAACCCTTCAGTGCCTGTGGCAGTTTCTGTTTTTCCAATTCCCACATAAACCCATGCAGGAGCAAGACTGCCTCCTCCCAGTCCCCATGGTTGGAGATAAATCAGGTGCAAGAGGAAGGGAGCTGCCTCCTGCAGTTATTGCATGCCTGGAGCCCCTCAGGGACTGTCCCTTTCACCCAGGACAGTTCTGCACAAACCTCTGGGTCCCTCCTTGGTTCAGACAAGAGCCACACCACACGGCAAACCCCACCAAGCCCGTGGTTTTTCCCTTCCCTCTCCTCCCAAAGTGCTTCGTCAGGATTCATTAGGAGCACAGCAGGTTTTACTGGTCCCTGCCTTATCAGCAGAGCGGCTGCTTTTCTTCTTTGCTGACAACCTGCATTCAGTGCAGCAGATTGAAAAGGCCTCCAGATTCAAAGCCTTGTAATGACTCTCCTCTTCCTTCCTTTCTCCTTCCCTCTTTCTCTTTAATGGCTTTCACTAAAGGGAAGAGGTGATTTTTCTTTTTTTTCCCCTTGCACGTTGAGCAAAGTGTGGAAGAGATTGTGTGTTCTCATTTTCTCTATTCTTTAACCCCCCTGCACCAGCTCCCTGGTGCATCTCACTTCTTCTACTCCCCCAGTACCCAGGGGTACCACCACAAAGAGGCCACCAGAGATGAGGAGGCTGCTCAAATAGATTTCAAGAGATGGCAGCTTGATAGACTTCATAGGGGAGGGGAAAATTGATCCATTTAGGCACAATCAGATCCTCAGCTCTTCCTTTTCAGAGCCAAGATGAAGAGCTTTTTCAGGCTGGCCCCAGGAAAACGTTTATTTCTCTCTTTCCAGCCCTTTGAGCTGAAGTAGATGGACAATGCTTTGTTTAAAAAATGCCAAGCAGGCTAAAATCCAGCCTGGCACACAATTTTGCTGTTAAGCAGCTGAGCCCACAATCTGACTTTAACACAATTTCCCTTTTTTTTTCTGAATGATGGGATAGCTTTATTAATTGCCAGCCTACAAACGTGATCTCCTTGAGTAGTTTTGGAGTGTAACAGGGAAGGGGAGGAGAGCAGGAGCTGCAGTCCTCCAGAGACCCTGGGCAAGGCTGATTGATCGAAATCACTTGAATTTCCCCTGTTATTAAATACAAGAGTGCTCCTGGTTTGTCTCAGAGATGCAGGGAAAGGAAGGGAAACAGCAGCTCAGAGCAGCAGTGTCCAAGGAGGTGCTCATGTTGATACTTTTCTCTTTTTTTTCTCTCATCTGCAAACGTTTGTGATGCTTTTTGCATAAAAATCGTTTTTGGCAAGCACCAGATCTGTTCTTTATCCTTGCCTTGTGTTTGTGCAGCACGCTTCAGATCAAGGGGACCTCGGTGACTGATGGAAGGGTCTCTTCCTTGGGCTGAGGGTGCTTCCCACGGGAATTGTGCAGGAAATGAGATGTGCTGGCTCCCATTTCTAAATGTCCAAACAAGTCCAGAGTCCAAGAAAGACCTAAAGAACCCCAGAATACCCTTATCTGAGTGTGTCAATATCCTGCACTGGGAATGACAACTAGCCAGGAAACAAGAATTGTGTGAATTGTGAAATCTGGGGATTTCTCTTCCAAGAACTTTTAATTTAATTTTTGATTCTTTAGAGAGGGAGGGGGAACTTACGCCAGGCTAAGAAATGCAATCCGTGGGTTATGAACATTCCCTGTGAAGATGAAGGATTTTCATGTTTGCTCTGCTGATTCCGTCTCTGGCCCTGTGCATATTTAAGTAATACCAGCTCTCTCTCCAGCAGAGGTTTTGAGCGTGATCTGCTCTGTCCTGGATGGACACCCTTGGAGGAAGCATTTCCTACCTCAACAAGCTCCATAAAATGTGTTTGGCCAAGTCTCTCCTTCCTTCCTTCCTTCCGCCACTTCCTTCCTTCCTTCCTTCCTTCCTTCCTTCCTTCCTTCCTTCCTTCCTTCCTTCCTTCCTTCCTTCCTTCCTTCCGCCACTTCCGCCACTTCCGCCACTTCCGCCACTTCCGCCACTTCCGCCACTTCCGCCACTTCCGCCACTTCCGCCACTTCCGCCACTTCCGCCACTTCCTTCCACCACTTCCTTCCGCCACTTCCTTCCTTCCTTCCGCCACTTCCATTCCCATCATCCTGGAGATGCCCCCTCCACTCCCACAGCCCAGATCCAGCATTCCTTCCAGGCAATTCATCCAAATGTCGCCCTGCTCTGAAAAACCAACCCATGGAGATGGTGCAAAACCTCACACAGGGCAGCCACGGCTGCTAAAGCATCTAATTATGTCCTTTCTCATTACTGAGGCTGATTTGATTTAAGCAGCTCCCTGGCTGGAGCTCTGGGATGTAACACCAGGCTGTGAATCATCCCTGTCCCATCTGCTCCTGCCTTTGCCCTTCCCCACTCACAGGTAGGACAGCACACCAAGCTAAACATTTAATGGCAGTGCTAATGGCTTTGCTAGGTGAATCTGGGGACAGGGGAGGAGCTTTTCCTCAGGTGAGGATTGGTTTGTGCTGGTGGGGAGCCTGTGGAGCCCAGTGCTGTGCTGGTTTGTCCTGGTGCTGTGCTCCTGGATGGGAGCACCACGGCTATGGGCAGATGGTGCCAGGCCTGTACCCAGCACTGAGTCACCACTGAGCACAGCTTGCACCGGAGCAGCCTCAAAGGAAGAGCTGTTGGGTGGCTCTTTCCAGGTGAGGGGATGAGGAAAAGCCTCCCTGGGATGATGCTCTGGAACTCTCAAAGCAACTGAACCCTTGGTGTGTGAGCGATGGGGGCTGGAGCAGCAGCTCCGTGGAGCCGTGCCAAAACTTCTCCCTTTCACCTCGCTAGGATTTTCCCAACAGTTTGCAGATCCCATGGAAGGCAGATAAAAACACCCACCAACGTTCCAGGGCCAGATGGTAGCTTGTGTTTATGAAAACTGCGATTTGTTTTCATGGAAACTGGGAAAAGCGTCGCAGGCAAACCTGGAAAAACACGGCTCACCCTCTGGGAAAGAGGATATTTTATGGACAGCTTTGGTTGCCACCTCTGTTCTACAGCCGATGGAGCTTGGGAGCTCCTAAAAGGTCTGCCCAACCCAAGAGAGCAGCTGTGGGATTCAGACCCACTGGCTGAGGGGTCTGCAGTACTTCATCTGTCACAATGGCTCCCAGGGACTCATGTTCCAATGTCATAAATTTGTCATCACCACAACATCACTGACACACCAAGCACAACGAGGAAGGGATCCAGGGCTAGGCAAAGGACCTTCCCTCTAACAAATGGCAGTGATTCACACCAAGGTGCCCAACACAGAGAAGGATTCACACTTTTCAGTCCAGATTTATCTTTTCTATTTGTTGCCAAAGTGAGACCTGGCCAGCGTGGCTGGTTTGGACACATTGCTTCCAAGAGCAGGTGTGCGTCTCCTGATTCTGGAGGCTTGCTGACCTCCTGGGTTTATTTTGTTTCCAAAACTTCCATTCCTCCACGTGACAGCTTCATGGTGATCAGCTTCATGAATAAAGAGAGATTTTGGAGGAAAACAGGGCTGTGAGTAGCCAAGACCTCCTTTGAGGTCACTGTGATGCTGCACCTTAGCCTGGTGATAACCCCATGGCCTTTTTCCTTAATATACCTGCACAGAAGTAAAGGGAAATGCTCAAAAAACGAAACCCCAGCATTTCTGGGGGCAAGGACCCTGTTATTCAGCCTTGAATTCCTGTGGATCTTCCTCCTTACAGCCACTTGGAAATGTTGATTATTTTTGCATCCTTGCTTTGCTGCTCCCCCAGCTTGAGAAGCAGGTAAATATTTGCTGGCACCATTGAGTGCCATCATCTGGAAGGAGAGCAGGGTGGATTTAGGACTGGTTGAGGATCCATCCAAGAATAGTTCTCCTTGTCATGCCTCCCCTGCCCTTGAACAGCCTCTGCCATGAATATCCCAGCACCTGGGCATCACACATCCTGCAGCCTGATCCTGCTGCCTTGCCTTATTTCAGTGCTGTTACTCCTGGGTTTCTTGGCAGGCTGTCTAGAAATCAGCAAACAACCCCTCAAGAGAATGGATCTCGGGACAGGAAAACTAAAAAGGGTTCTGTGGCACAGCCCTGTGATTTTCTGAGGGATATTTGGCTGCTCTCTTGTGCTGCTTTGCGCTAGGAAAGGGCAGGGAGAGGACATAATTCTGCTCTAACTTGCTACATCATCAGTTTTCATTAAAATATTCTTCTGCCACATCTTTGTAATTTTTCATTTCGGAGGCAAATTTATTAAAGGTGTACTTCAGCCTGATTAAATTAAATAAGTGGCATTAGCAAATAAAGGATTTTTTTTTATCTCAGCACACCACAAAAAGAAAAAGGGGGAGAGGGAAAAAAATTGCTGTGATACAAGCAGCTATTTAATACTATAACTGAAGGGGGGGAAAATTCCATTCTTCATAATCTCCCATTTGTTATCTTCCCTCAGCCCCACCACCACAAATCACTCTGGAGCCTTGCAGCAAAAACACCCCAAGTGTAAAGCAATATAATGTCCTGTGTTTTCCAGGGTAGGTAATAATACATTTTGCACACAAACAAACCTTCCTAGCACTCCACCAGCTCCTTTCCTAAGTCTCCCTGTGTGGCTCTTAACTTCTCACTCTCATTTCAGGGCTATTTCGTGGTCAGAGATGGCTTCGAAAATGAGGCTGAAAAAGGTTTCTCAACTTATTTTTGTTTTGATTTCTGCTAGGCAGCAAGAAAGGGCAGGCACTGTGTTCTGAAATTATGACTTGCCTCTGTTACCTTGCTTTAATAGGGCCACTTTGCCTGTGCTTTTCCCCTCAAAATCCATCTTAGCTAGTTTTAGGTGGAAAAATAGTGTTTGGCTGATCTCTTCCCCCTTAGCCCTGCTAGAACATTTGGGTAATTCTAGGGCTGTGAGCACACGAGCACTTTTTAAGCCATATGTCAAACACAGCTCCCCCTTTCCACAAGCTTTAAAACCGACTGTCCTAGAGGGATGCTCAGGGCTGGGAAAGGATTAAAGATTTCCAGAGGCATCCAGGTTTTCTCTTGGCACAAATCTGTTCCTGCCGCAGCCAGCCCATGGCTCTCCATTGCCAGCAGATGGAGAGGAAGCAGGCGGGCAGATCCAGCACACTTCGCCCACCAAGGAAAATCCCTGTGGGCTTCTCCCAATGGGAAACAGAGTCAAAAAGGTGTTGCACCCTCCCCTTCTCCATTCAGCTGAAACTGGGTGGAAAACTGCTGAGCCAAAGGCATCCATCCTTCTCACAGCTTCACTCCCTTGGGCGCACACAGAGGCAGGAGCAAACACAGCAGGTGCCTGCTGGATGCCTGTCACCCACACAGATTCTCTCTATTTGGTGTTTATTTGGTCTATATTTCCCCACAAAAGCAGAACCAGACCTGGGGGGGGGACACAACCAGCACGGACTTGTGTTGCAGACATCTTTTATGGAAAAGCCTTTCCTTAGGATTTTTCCTCCTGAGAAGCTGAGAGGCCTCAGGACCAAAATGTGAACAATGATTATCTGCTGCTGTGGAATGCAATAAGTAGATCTTTGATTGGCCCATGTTAGATGTTTGTAATTAATGGTCAATCACAGCCCAGCTGGCTTGGACAGAGAGCTGAGCCACAAACCTTTTTTATCATTCTTTCTTTTTCTATTCTTATCTATTCTTCTGATGAAATCCTTCCTTCTATTCTTTTAGTATAGTTTTAATGTAATATATATCATAAAATAATAAATCAGCCTTCTGAAACACGGGGTCAGATCCTCGTCTCTTCCCTCATCCTCGGACCCCTGTGAGCACGGTCACAGGCTTGGATCCCTGGGGATTACAGGCAAGGACACGGAGTGAGAGCAGCCAAAATTCTGCCACCAAGGGGGTTGGTCCTGACCCAAAAGCACAGCCCAGCCCTCACCTTCCCTGCTTACAGCAGCAGCAGATGCAGGGCTGAGGGGTTAGTTAAGCTCTAAGCCAGGCTTTGGAAGGTAAAGCTCCTCCACGTTCCTGCCGTGGCTCTGCCCAGCCTGAAAAGCTGAAAACGTGTTTTTGAACAACACTAATGATCAGTCATCAGCTCCTTGGAAGATTTCCATAGCAGCATTTGACTACTGGAGAGAGATCAAGTCAGTGAAGCCTTGCCAAGTCCTGGGCACTTGGTTGGCAGAAAAAATGTTTGGTGCTTCAGGGAAGACTCGGCACAGCTTTTGATCCCTTCCAGCCCCAACATATTTAAACAGAAATAACCCTTTTCTCCCCTCTCCCTCCCAACCACCATTTCCCCACGTTTAGCAGTGGAAAAGGGGAGCACACATGTGGGTTTGGCAAATTTGTGATGGAGCTGGTCCCCAAATGTCACAAATGGATTGTTTTCCCTGTTGGTCACATGTCCAGCTGAATTTTAGGTTATTCTCTAAATGTCAGAATTTCTCTGCTTCCTGCAACTCTCTGCTGTTATTGGTTATTTTCTTCCTGCAAGATAGATTTTGTCTCAATTCTCTCAAAAATGTCCAATTTTCTCCCACTTTGGTACCCCCTGAAACAAATGTTCCATGTGGTCTCACTGAATACAAGACAGGCAGGGGGGAAAAAATCCACCCTGAGGGGAAAAATATTTAAAAAAATAAAATATGAGGTTTTTGCTGCCCAGATTATTTTTTTACCTTCCTCTCCCAGTCTCTATTGCCCAGGGATCCACTGCCAGAGCCCTGGTGAATTCTGTAATTAAAGCCACAGAATGCTCAGCTATCAGAGTTAATATTTTTTGCCACCGTTGGTCACCTTTGCCAAAATCTCACACAGGGTTTGGACACAAGCCTGGTTCAACTGGCTTCTTTTGGCCCCTGCTTTGTCTCCACTTTCTCCACAAGAAAAATGGAAGAAGAAAGGAAACCTGGCAACAGCAAGAAGACAAGAACTTCAGGAGCGGTGAAAAACCCTGTTGGAGTCAGACTCAGGGAGAGTGGAGGAAGCAATGGAGATCGAGGTAGGAACCAACCTCGATTCTTTAAAACCTTTAAAACTCTTTAAAACCTTTAAAATTCTTTAAAACCTCTAAAATTCTTTAAAACCTCAATCTTGATTCTTTAAAACCTTTAAAACTCTTTAAAACCTTCTCTAAAACCTTAAACTCTAAGTTTTCCACCGCGTGATATCACACACCTCTATTCAAGATACACACCCATAATTTCAGTTCTCTTATTCAATTTTGGAAGCCTTCTCCACGGCCTCAAGTCAAATGCAGTGTTCTCCTGGGGGTCAGTGCCTGTCAGCACAGAAAGTCTGAAATTCTCAGGATTTCCAACATCTCTAGGAACACTGGATGACTGAAGGAGATGTGACCCACCAGAGGGGTCCTTCCTCACTAACAGCTCTCCTGTCCCACAGGACTGCCCAGGGATGCAGAGCTAGACATATTTGGGTGATATTTGGATGCTCTGGTAGCAGAGGGTCCATTCAGCTCCAAAGACAGCTCCCTTGAGGCAAGGGAAGGAGCGATGGAAAACAGTGAACAATAAAAACCTGGGAGCGGGCAGGGGTTTCTTGGAGGAAAATAAGGGAAAATAAAGCCGATGCTTTCAAGATTAATGACTAATGACAAATAATTGTGGAACAGCGATGAGAAGGCAGAATGGAAACAAGAAGCAGGCAGGAGAACTCGGCATTAGGTCTGATGGTGAATTTAAGGCCATTAATTCATAATTGTAGCCATTACAGCCAGGAGTTTCAAGTGAGTCCAGCAACATTACGAGCTGCTGGATGTGGTGCCTTTCCCAAAGAACCTGGCTGTTATTTAGGGTTCTAAGTGAAGGCTGAACTGCTGTGAAAAAAGCTGATCCTCATCTCAAATCAGGGGTGTTTGGAGGAACCTCTGCCCTGCAGAAGGAAGGAATGAGGACAGAGAAGGCACGAGCCCTCCATCCTCCTTCTCCAGGCACAAAATGAGCCACTTTGCCCACACTCATGAGCTCCTGAGCTTTTCTTTCCCCCCACAGAAGGAGCAGATTCTCTGTCTTTGTCAGAAAGCAGCAAACACCAGTCCCAGCAGCTGGATGTGCCTGTCCTCCCTCACTTCGCTTTTTCAAAGGGGAAATCAAAGTATTTCACAGCATCCAAAGGTCTGCTCCCAACAGCATGGGATAAAAGGCAGGGCACAGGGTGAAGGAGCGTGGTTTTTTGTGGTTTGAACAGTGTCCATCCTTCTGAGGAGGGGGTTAATGTGCTGCCTGTACCACATCCCTGCGAATCACATCTGTTTAATTTAATGAGAAAACTGACAGTTCACTGTGACCAGCAAAGCCTGTCCTGCTCTGCGTCACCCAGGAGTTATAAAACAGCCAGTTTTGCTCCAATCCTGAGATATTTACTTTTAATATTTTTATTATCATTATCATTATCATTATCATTATCATTATTAATATATTATTGTTATTATTATATAATCTAATAATATTTATTTTAAATCACATCTATTTAATTTAATGAGAAAACCGACAGTTCGCTGTGACCAGCAAAGCCTGTCCTGCTCTGTGTCACCCAGGAGCTACAAAACAGCCAGTTTTGATCCAATCCTGGAATATTTACTTTTAATATTAAATATTTATTATTATATAACAATAATATATTATTATATAATATAGTAATATTTATTTTAAATCACATCTATTTAATTTAATGAGAAAACTGACAGTTCACTGTGACCAGCAAAGCCTGTCCTGCTCTGCGCCACCCAGGAATTACAAAACAGCCAGTTTTGCTCCAATCCTGGGATGTTTACAGCTGGAAAGGATGGGAACAGAAGGAACACAGTTAAATCTCGAGCAAGATGCCTTCCTCTCAGATCTTGCATTCACTATAGACACAGGCACTCAAACCAGCCTGACAGGGTACACAAGACTCTTGGCAGCCTGGCAGAGCTTTGTTCCTCGCAGAGATCAATCAAAGCAACAGAGAGGCTTGTCAGGGAAGCGTGGGATCAGCTGTTTTCTCCTCGTTTGACTGTGGTCTTCTCCCCTCTGCTTGATTCGCTTCATCCTTTTGGTGTTTCCCTGGTGGGAAACCTCTGAGGTTAACCTGAGGTTCTGCAAAGCATTAATAACCTGAGGTTCTGCAATGTATTAATAACCTGAGGTTCTGCAAAGTATTTCAACTTAAAATTCCAGCTGGTTTGAAGCTAGGAGCTTCTCTCAGTCCCTTGCCAAGCACCTTGCAAGGGGAGGAAGTGTCCTCATGGTATGGGAGTCATCCCTTTCTCTTTACCCATAACTGAGAGAGTGACCAACAGCAAAGCACAGTTTCCTTCAGGGCCTTTGGCTTCTCCTCCAAACCTTTTCCCCTCCCCTTTGCATTGAGATCAGACCCCATTATTTTTTTCCCTGTGCTTGAGGCACATTAAAACCCACCACTATTAAACTGTGCTTGATTCACAGAGAAAACCACTCTGAGCGCAACCTGAGAGCCCCTGACGTTACAGCGAGGAAGAAGAGGAGGAGGAGGGTTAAGGCAGGATGGTAAAACGTCCTTTCCACAGTCACTTTATTTTTTTTTTTTCCCCTGATAATCCTATTTTTACAGGTGCCTACCAGACGTTCCCCATGTCACACTTGGCACGGCTAGAGGAAAGGATGGAGGAAAGGATGGAGGAAAGGATGTAGGAAAGGATGGAGGAAAGGATGGAGGAAAGGATGGAGGAAAGGATGGAGGAAAGGATGGAGGAAGGGATGGAGGAAACGATGGAGGAAAGGATAGAGAAAGAGATGGAGGAAGGGATGGAGAAATGAATGAGGAAGGGATGGAGGAAGGGATGGAAAAAGAGATGGAGGGAGGGATGGAGAAAGAGATGGAGGGAGGGATGACCAAGCTGCTTCAGGCCCCAGAAAGGGGCATTCACTGTTCAGAAAAGAACTGGGACAAGACACTTTGGAGTATGACCAGAATTTGGGAATGCCTGTGCAGGGTCCTGTCACCAGCTGTGTCACCCTGTAAAGCACATCCAGCACCTTGAGGATGTGATTTGCTGCAGATTTGAGACTCACTGCAGCCTGATCGTACAGCAAAAAGAGCAACACTTGACACACAACTATAAGAAACACTAAAATTAAGAAGGACTTTAATCAATGGCCAGGGCCAGTGAGTTTAGGACAGGTTTTTGATGCCCCAGCAAGGTGAGGAAGCAGTGGTGGGCAGAAGTGCTACCTTGGAGATGCAGCAAAGCCCTGAGTGCGGGAGTGGGAGAGGAGGCAATTTTAGGAAGCAAATAAAGCAGAAATAGCAGAGCAGATCCAAAGGGATTCTCATTGATAGGCAAGTGACAGCGTTAACAAGCTGGCAGCTCCCCTGGTGTCCCAGCTTGTGAGCCAGCCTCAGAGGAGAGCTGACAGGTACCTCAGCATCAAGGAGCACATCAGAAGGGAAGGAAAGGCTCCTCTCTCCAAACCTCCCCATCCCATTCCTCCCCAAGTGAGAGAGTGGAGCCCAGAGCTCTCCCCTGCTCTGTGTCCCTCTTGGGAGGGCACCCAGCCCCAGTTCAAGGGGAGGTCATGGATGGGGCTGTGCCCCAGAGGGGACAAACCAGGGTCTGGGGCAGCTGGGCCCCTCTGGAGCTCGGAGCAGGGCTGGGAGCTTTGCCCATGGACAGCGGGAGAGAGGGCAAAGGGTGTCCAGTGATATAATTGACTGCTCGACTAATTAAAATTCCTGGGCTGCTAATTGGGGCTGGTGAATGCTCCCCTCAGCAGCTCAGCCCGGGGAGAGGGGAAGAGGGGAAGAAAGGTCTGGAGCAGCCCCCACATGAGGCTGGCAGAGCCCAGAGCTGTTTTGTCTGACCGATAACAAGTGGCCAAATTGCTTTTGACAAGTGAAGGGGATCGGAAATAATGGGGGTCTGCGAAAAGCCCGGGGCACAGACAGGGGGATCCATGAGATAATGAGGAGGCAAAGCCCTGGCATGGCTGGGGGCTGGAGCCCTTGGCACCCCTGCTCTGCCTCAGCTCCAGATTTAGGAGTGGGCTTCAAAAACCTCACGGCACAGCACCAAAATCCCTTCTGCCTTTCCACCTCCCACCATGGGTCAGGTGTTCTCCATGCGTCGCAAACATATTTTCATGAAAAATCCTTTCCTTAGGATTTTTTCCTCCTGAGAAGCTGAGAGGCCTCAGGAACAAAATGTAAACAATGGTTATCTGCCTCTGTGGAATGCAACAGGTGCATCTGGGATTGGTCCATGTTAGATGTTTGTAATTAATGGCCAATCACAGTCAGCTGGCTTGGACAGAGAGCTGAGCACCAAGCCTTAGTTATCATTCCTTCCTATTCTATTCTCAGCTAGCCTTCTGATGGAACCTTTTCCTCTATTCTTTTAGCATGGTTTTAATGTAATATGTATCATAAAATAATAAATCAAGCCTTCTGAAACATGGAGTCAACATTCTCATCTCTTCCCTCATCCTCAGACCCCACTGAACACCGTCACATCCATGCATTGCCCAGATGTGCCAGCCCCCAGCTGTTCACCTGATCCAAAAAAATTCTCCACATCCCTACAGGATCCAGGTGCTCTGGCTGCACCAGACACGGGAAATCAGCAACCAGACTGCAATAATTAAAGTGTTCATTTACATACCAATACCCCAGATATTCTCCACCTCACATCCCTTTCACAATGATGCAGTATCCAAATCTGGAGCGTGTCTGAGTGCACACAGCCAATTTCTTTCTACTCAGAAAGAGAAAATAGCCTATTTTTTTTCATGTCAACATGCTCTGTGTAATATCCAGTGGGTAATTTTAGTGTCTAATGCAGCATCCACAGAACACTCACCTCCTGGGAAATCAGTTGGGTGCCCTCTTCCCCTTGATTTTGAGAATAAAAGTCCCTGTAATACTCAGGAGTCATCCAGGAGATATAACTTGATTTTGGGAACATGAATATTGGGATACATTTGATCAACGCTGGAAGGAGGAGCTGGGATGGCATCACTTTGGAGAGGATCACCAAGCAGGCAAAAATGCTGTGGAAAGAGAAAACACACTGGAATTGCTGTCAAGTTTCTCACTTTTTCCATAGGATTTCACATCTGTTTCATAATCATGGCTTTTTTTGTTTGTTTGTTTCTTCCAGACAAAAATGCCCAACTTGTTCTTCCTCATGCCCAGATCCTGGTGGGCCTTCTCCCCACTGTGCCCAGCCCTCATTTTCCCTGGGGAAGGGTTTTCCCTGGAGTAGAGCTCCCAATGGGGACAGCTGCATGTTCCAGTGGCGCTGCACCCCACAATGGTTCTGCACTGGCAGGGACCACAACACAGAGAAAAACATGTCCATTTTTCATGATTTTGGGAGGTTTTTTTTGAACAGGGGAAAGAGGAAAACATTACTTTAACCCCTGGATGCCACAGACATTTCCCAGTGCTGCTCACAGCCTTTTTTCCAGCTCCATCCAGTTGGTTTCAAAGCAGCTCTCATGTTTCAGCAGCACTGTGGGGACCTCAGGAGGTGCTGACACACCAGGTTTTTTCCACATCAAGTAATACAAAAGGATAAAACTCATGTTTTGCTGGAGTTTTTTTTTCCCCCTTTTTCTTCTCCAGACCTGGATGATGGAAGCTCCAGCTGAGCTCTCAAACAGGCGCTGTGCAAGTCACAATCTCAGCTCCAGAGTGAGGAAGCAGTTCATGGCAGTTCATTTGCTGCCTGGGTGTTTTTCGAGCCAGAGATTCCCAAAGGGAAGCAGACCCTGATTCCCTCTGCTTCCAGCCCTCCTCTGCCCTGAAGGCCACCCCATTCACATTGCAAAGCCATAACCCCACAGCTGCTATTTCCCTGTATTTCCCTGACAAAACACCACCAATTCAAGTTGATTGAAGCTCTCCTGGACTCAGGGGGTCTAATTCTCAAGTCAGCCTCTGATTTTTTCCTTTTTGGGAGCAAAATAACAAAAAGGCTTTGAAAATGAAGCTTCCTGTAACTGCAGCGGCAATGCGCCTTTCCTAGAAAGCCCTAAAAAGTCTCAAAGTCTTCATCCCCACCGTTTTTTTGTACAGCAAATCTTCAAAGCCCTGCTGGGTACGCGGGGCTGAACATTCCCAGGTCCTGCAAAGGAGGAGAGAGGGCACAGAGGGGAAGGGGATGGGGCTGTGGGGGTGTCTGCATTTTTCCTTCACAGTTTGGGGTCAAGCTTGATCCTCAGTGGGGTCAGCTCTCTTACAGGCTGACACTCCAAAGTCAAAGGAGACTCTGATTCCCCGTGGGATCCCAGCCAGGGGAGGCTCTGAGCCCCTCCAGGAGCACCAGGTTGGGAGGGGGATGCAGAAAAGCGTGGGGAGGATGCAGGGGTTATGCCAGACAGGAAATCTCCTGGGCAAAATGCACTGGAGATGCCCTTGCCCCATCCACGGGCACCTCTCAGCACCAACATCCCTCCTCACAGAGCACCAGGCTACACCCACCACCATGTGGAACACAGGCTGGCACAGGAGGGATGTCAAGGTTCACAGAAATCACCCAAAAATCCCCTTTTCATCATCTGCAGGATGCTCCTCACCAGCAAAACAACCCCGGAAAATTGAAGTCGCGGTGATTCTGCAGCACTTTGAAGAGTGTTGACACCTCTGACGAGAAAGAAGGGAAGGAAATGAGGAAATCTGTGCAGCTGGACAATACCTAAACATGCCACAGAGCAGAGAGAGAGAGATCTGGGCAAAACAGCAGCTGAAAGGGAGATGGAGAGAAAGGGAAGTTGCCCTGGCTCACATGGAGGGAGCAGGATGCTCGTGCAGCCAAAGAAGAGATAAAATAGGAAGATGTCAAAGTTATTTTTTTTTTCACAATGCAAGCTCCATTACACAAGGCAAAAGGTGCACATTAAGTGCAATAAAAAAAAGAAGCTTTTATAGAGATTAATTTGTCTGCCCCGTTCTCCTTAAACCGGAGGTTATAAATTGTGACAGATCATGTATGTTTTTGGGAAGCGAAGGCAGGAACAACGAAAGGGAATTGGGGAATAGATCAAAATTCTCTGAGCAGAAGGCTTGGGAGGCACATTTACATCAGCCTTTTCCTTCTCCCCTCAGAACTGGTGCCATTCTGATCCACAGGAGAAGGAAACTCCTCACCCCTGTATTCCTACAGCTCCTTGAATCCATGGATTGCTCACAGACCCACAGAGGGGATGAGTTTAAAGCCAGTTGTTTGTGGGCCTGGGATGATGAGAGCTGAGAAGGCAGGTGCTAGAATGTGCTGTTATCTGCTCCCATGCATGCACCTCACCACAAACATTCCAGCGCCCCAATTCCACAGGCAAAGCCGCTCAGGGGACGGCAGGGCTCAGAGCAGCAAGTTGGAACAAAAGAGAATAGGTTTTTATGTCTACCCTTTCAAGTTCCTGCAACAAAAGCCTGTTCCTGTCTGGCCCGGGAACAGATCAGCCCATCTTCAGATACTCCTGATTGACCTCAGCGTGTGAAATAGGCACCATTAAAGTGTTCTAAGAATAATTCCCAGAAATCATGAGTCACTGTCTGATTTGGGCAGAAAGGGCTAAAATGGTTCAATTATTCACCATGAATTATTCACTGATAATTACGCTGTAGTTAGCGATCTGCACGCAGACAGTTCATTACGAGCCAACCGCTGGCGTGCAGCTAATATTTCACCAAAATGCCCCACTTTTGTTATTGCATGTCATATATAATGAAGCAGAAATATTGGTGGCCATCAGAGGAAATCAGAGAGAGATTAAATGCGGAAGGAAAATGCTGCTATTTCTAATTCTCCAGCAATTCTGCCAAGTGCAGCACCAAGCCGAGCATCCCTCTCTCTGGTTTCAGAGCCAGCCAGGATTGCATTCCTTGGAGAAACACACAGTGAGGAGAGGAGAAACTGAGAGACTGAGCTGGCAGACATGGAGAAAATTCACCTTTCGCTCTTCTTTTGCTGAGAAAATTCACCTTTTGCTCTTCTTTTGCTGATGACTGCTGGGAATCTCTCCAAACCCAGGCTCTCCAGGACTGCAGACAGTTCAGTTTTGCTCACCCACCTGCTGCTCACACAGAGATATTTTGCCACCTGGGTTGCCACTGAGTTGCATCTGGAGCAGGCTCTCCCAGATATCCACCCACAGCTCAGGGGTTTCAGGCTCCTCTGGGAGGCTCTCAACACCCAGATAAAACCAAAACTGTGAGCATAAACTCCTCATTTTGTGGGTCACACAACACAGCACAAGTGCTTGCCACAGGCAGGAGGACCAGGATGTTGAACTCCTAGCTCAGAAATATCCCATTTTTTCCAGCTGTCCCAAACACAGTTGAGAAACCACCAACTTTGACTTGCAAGACATCAGAGAGCTACACAGATCACCCAGTTTCCCCATGTCTGGGAAGGTTCTTAGGGTGCATTTTCCCTGTGGAAATAAGCCCTTTCAGGCACCCCTGAGGTTGGGGAAAAGAGAGCAGAAAGGTCTGTGTGAAGTGTTCCTGGGAGACATTTTCATCCTGGGATGAACAGGGAGACCTTGGGTGGGTCATTCCCATGTCTGTGTGGGATTTTAGCACACAGGGCAGGGGGCTCCAAAAACCTATCCTTTTAAGCTGTTCTGTGCAAGAACCACTTCCATACCTTTATCATCCTTCTTGCCTCTCCCCAGACCTTTCCCCACATTTCCCTCTCCTGCCAGAGTCAGTGGCAGGCCACTCATGACACACGTGCCACAGCAGGTTTTGTTCCTTGTTTTCCTAATAATTCCTATCATTTTAGTCACTGCCTCTGACTGGCGCTGAGAGCAGAGTTGATATTTTCATCCAGCCATCCATTATAACCACCAGATCTCATTGGTGAATGGTAACAGGCAGTGCAGAGCCCATAACAGCTTGTATAAAATTAGGATTGTTTTCTCCCAGGTGAAAGAGGCATAGAAAAACAGAAAAACCTGCTCAAAAATCACAGAACTGTTGTCCCCATCCTTATCCTGATATCCTTAATTCTGCACTTTTGGAAGGGTCCAAGCGTTTCCATAGTTCTTTCCCTAAGTTTGGCTTTTTTTTTCCTGACTGAAACTCCTCACATTTCTGGCTTTTTACCTTGGGGAAGTTAAAGCAAAGGGCTTTCAAGGATGGGGAGTCATGGATAGTGTTACCTCAGAGCTGTGTTTTAAGGCATTTCTTGAGCTTTTACACTCATGCTCACCCTTTTTCCACACCAGCATTGATTACAGCGGGTAATTGTTTTCTAATTGGCCTGCAGCTGCTTATCTATCTTAGATAATTAAAGTGAAGAAGAAGAAGAAATAGAAATAAGGAAAGAAAACAGAACTTTGCTCTTAAGTAGCTGCCTATTGACTGTCTGGATCGATGGGGAGGTCACTTTGGGCACACACACCAGAGGGACATGGCCTTGACTGAAGCTCCCTGACAGAGCCAGGGAGGCAATTCCCAGCCTCTCAGTGCTGCTTCTGACAAGCCCCACCTTTATTCCTTCCAACAGCACCATCTTGGGCTCCTCCACCCCTCAGCACCACCTTGGAGGACACCATCTGTTGCAGAATGAGGCCTTTGTCAGGGATGAGCCATTTGTCGGTGAGGGGAGACTCGGACACTCAATATGAGTGATAAACAAGTTCTGTTTATTGAAGAGAGCATCAGACACTTATACAGCAAGTAATAAGCTTATGAATATTCTGTAAGCCAAGCGATCTATTGGTTAAACTATACTATCAATTCTTCTTCATTCCCTTGGGCCTACATTCTCTATTTCTTACGTCTCTCTGTCCACTTGTTATCATACTCAGCTAGGCCCAACGACACGCTATCTTGCAGGTGCAAGACTTAGAATTAGCCACGGCCTTGTACTTTTCCAGTCTCTAGTCAGCTAAATTTCCAACAACCACCCAACCATGGGCCTGCACTCCAGAGGTGACACAATAGAAGGGCCCAGGCTGATTTATCTGGGCTGGCATAAACTCGGGATCTCCAAGATCTCTCCTCTCTTGTCAAGACACCATGAGACAAATCCCAGCGAAATGTGGCTCCCACCAACTCTGAGAACCTGGCAAAACAGCACAGGCAACTCATTACCAGAGCTGAAGAGAGAAGCTAACACCTTTATTCCTTCCAACAACACCATCTTGGACTCCTCCACCCCTCAGTACCACATTGGAGGACATCACCCAGCCAGGGGCCTGCACTCCAGAGGTGACACAGTGGAAATGTCCAGGCTGATTTATCTGGGCTGACACAAACTCAGGATCTCCAAGATCTCTCCTCTCTTGTCAAGTTGGATTAAAACCAGACAATGAAATTATTGATTGCTCAACCACGGGCCTAGAAAATCATTGGGAAGGGTGGAAAGCCCAAGGAAATCTTCCAAGAAGTACAAGAGCTCAGAAGCAGGCTCTGCTTTGTAGGGGTTAAAATGAAGTTCCCTGCTAGCCTAGCTCTGCAAGGAGGGGTCACACAGAGGCTTTGAAAGACAGTGCAAAGTTAGACAGAGATGGCAGCAGGGTTAGGCCTGACCCAGCCAGCACCTGCCTCCACACCTCAGGTGACAAAAGCATGAGACAAATCTCAGTGAAATGTGGCTTCCATCAACTCTGAGAACATGGCAAAACAGCACACAGTTGATAACTTGGCACAATTAAGCTAAATTTTAATCGAAATTGAGAGTAAAATATCAGACACAGAATACTGTTGGAAAATGTCAGGTACAATCTGATTTCATTGTTGCAGCAAGATGAAGTGTAAGATATTTGAGAGATGGGGAAAGGGACTTGACTGGTGGTATTGAATTCCTGGGCAATGGAAGCTTGATTCTCAAATGTTCAATCAGGAAAAAAATCGGTGACCTCATTCTTCCAAGATTATGTCTGACTTTAAAGGAGAGAAGCCAAACTTTGGTAGACGTATTCTGGGGAAATTTAATTTAGGAAAGCTTTAATTATTACATTTGTCTGAGGAGCTCATTACCAGAGAGAAGCTAACGGGGGGCTGAAGATGAATCTGCTGCCTCAACTTGAGTTTTTGGGCAAGGTGTAAAGCTTGTCCTTTGAAGGGCAGAAATGCTGATTATGTTCCAATACCCACCTCTCACAGCTTCCAGTTCCTGTGACCATCACCCAGAGACCTCTGAGGTGCCACACATACAGAGGCCAGTTGAGAGGTGACTTCCAAAGATCTCCTGGTAAACTAAAGAGGCCCTGTTCATCCAGCCACCCAGAAAGCCCATGTTACATTCTCTTAGCACAAAAATTCAAAGTGAATTTCAGCAAAAGCGCTTTTTAACTAAACTATGGTTTTATTTGTTCTCCCCGTCCCCCATCACCTCCCCTGCAAATCATACTGGAAATGCTCCAAGCAGGAACCTTCTTTGTGTCTGTGCATGTAAAACTTCCAAGTACATGCTAATTCAGTTTAATTATGGATTTACTTCACTGGCTGCATTGCTAATGCCAGAAACAGCCAATATTTGCAGCCAAGGAAATGAGAAAAAAGGAAAACAAGGTTTTCCATGCTCGTGTCCCTCTCTAGCCCCATCCCCGCGTCCCCATCCTTTCAGAACTTGGTGTACAGGAATACTGCAAAGATAACCTGCTCTTTATTTGTACAATTTATTAGATAATCTCTTTCTAATCGAGAACTAATTAAAGGAAGTGAATGCTTGGTTGGAAACGAGGATTAAAACGTGGATAATTATCATAAACGCTACATTTGCTGTTGCAGGCTGCTCTGTTCTCCTCCTCCCCTGTCCCTTTTTCCCCCAGTCCCTCTCCCAGACTGCTCCTGATAATGCTCAGACTGTCTCAGAGGAGGTTTGCTTTCACAATCAATTATTTTCCTTTTTGTCACCCTGGCTAATGTTTCGTTTGTGTGAGAACATTAACGAGAAGTATTTTCTTCTCCTTGTAAATTCATTTAGACGACAGTGACAGAAGGTGGGGAGGTGGCAGCTGTAAGGGAAAAAAAAGAGGAAACAGGAACATTAAACCCAAGCTTATAAATTATTTCATCTTCTCCAGACAATCCAGATCTGTCACTGCTCTGTGTGCAAGGGGATTTTTTTTTTATATATATATACTTTTTTTTTGTCCAAGAGTTCCTCAGAGGCACGAGACATTGATGTATGTGGGAGGCTGATGAGAGAGTCTCAGCACAGCTTTTTTCTGCCTGCTCACCTGCCTGAGCTGCTGCTCCACTAGCAAGGACCACGGCCACTGAGGTCTCATCAGACAGAGTATCCAGGTCACAGCCAGCAGGAAAGATTTATTTTAACTAGTTCTTTTTGGCTAAAGCACATTTTTAAGCCTGTGTCAGCCCCAGGCAGAGCCTATTGCTTTGCTGTAGTGTCCATGCAGGAGCACTTTTTTCTCAGGCAGAGATTCTGAGGAGCAGGAGGTGGCTGAGGCCAAGCCACAGCACCTTCAGGTGAGGATTTTTAGCCCCTGATGTGAGGCTGCGTTCCCACAGTGATGCCCTGCAAGCCCAGGTCTGATGACCCAGTGGATGCCACAGGATGCAAAGCAGCTCCTCTCCCCCTGGATCAGATACTAACCATGAGAACATCAATAATCACTCCTTTAGAAGTGCCCTAACAGGATAAAAGGTGAAAACTATAGCAGGTCCCTCAATAGCAGCACACCAGAAGAAGACAGGGATGTTGGAAGCATGGCCAAGATCAAAATATGCCGGACAATTTTTGTGCCTGGATTGTTTGTTGCTTAATTCTCAACGAAAGTGGTAAAAGCACAGAAGTGACACACAGATTTTACTGTCCTTTGCTTCTAAGGAGGAGAAAAGCTCTTCCTGCCTAACCTGTACCTGGCATGGCACAGTCCAACCTGATGGCATGTCACCCTCAGGAATTTTAATGGAAGGGGGGTGCCCAAGGGATGAGACACCCTCAGCTGGGAAAACACACAGTGCTTTGAAACACTGGCATTTAGTCAGCTTAAGAGAGTTTTGGGTAATTTTGTTGCTTTTCCACCCATCCTGGAAATAAGTGACTCTCCAAGGGGCTGGGCGTGCACCACAATGGGCACAGAGGGGTTTCCTGTTCAGGGCCAGCATCTCCCACACCACCGCTGCCAGCAGGGATTGTCCCCACTAAATGGGGACAGCAAAACAGCCCCTTAACAAAGAGCATGGGTTTTGATGCCCCTCCACTCCACAGCTTTGGAGAAAAACCTTTGACTTAAAGCCAAGCTCAGCTTTGGCACAATTCAAGCCAGACCCAGCAGAGATTTTCCCTCATGCACCAGGGAACTCCCAGTTTTTACCCAGCCCAGAGACAATTTGTACAATTTTTGTGTACAAATGCACAGGGTGTTAGCAAGTTGTTAGCTCTGAAAAATTGGAACTCCTCCATTTCAAAGAGATCTGTAATGCATAAGTGTCTGGGCTCATCTATCTTTCTCATCATCCCTCCCGCCTTGAAGTAAGGTCTTGCTCTCTAGGAATCTAGACAAGAAAAACACTCCAACAAAATGAATAGCAACCTGGCTGGTGATAGATATAAAAGATGACATCTCCAGAAATCCCAAACTTCAAAGGGACAGCTTTCAGCTCATGACTCTCCACTGCCTCCAGCCCTCAAGGCTAGTGTCAGGATTCTACAGCCACAGGAATCATTTGATCTCTCCAAATGGCAGCCCAGTGGTCTGGCACACTTCTGGATGTCAGAAAAGTCTGCACTGCCACCAGCAATATTCTGCAGGGGCTGGTCTCTGAAAGGACAGACTGAGGGGAAATTGAGAGAGTCAGTGGCAAGAGGAGGGAGGGGAAAAGGGTGCTTTGAAGGACAGCCACAGCTCTCCCAGGGCAATGCTGTGGGTGACCATGCTGATGGGGCAGTGTCCCTTAATCCAAGTGGGTGAATCCAACTTTTCACCCATCCAGCCTGGAAAACAACAAACTGAGCCTAGTTTTCCTCTTGCAGACTGGGAAAAACAGCTCCTTCCAAGCAGGGCACAGGATTGTGCACTGGCTGCAGTTTCTGAACAGATTGGAGATGCTGCGCTGCCGCAGTTTAATAGAGTCAGTGTTTATTCCTGTGTGGGAGAAACACTCCATTATCTGCCTTATTAATTGTTAGTTAAGTGATGGGAAGGTGCCCAGAGCAGGAGATGAGCCCTCATCTCTTGTTATTAGCTCAGAAACCAGCAGAAATAAAATAACTGGAGATAAATGATCCCAAGCGCTGCCCTGAGCGCCGCAAACTGACAGATCTGCTCGGAGGGGAATTCACAGAGAGCTCTCTGGGGGCAGCCCAACTGGAGATTTCTGTCCTTAATGAAAAGATCTCACCTTCTTTGATTCTGAACACCACTGTTCATGGCTGGGATCACATGGATATTCATGGTTGAGAAGGTAGCCCTGCTCCTGTAGGAAAATTCAATTTATTAGTCTGTCGCTGACAGCGAGGCAGGTTTTGCATTGGTAGCTTAATGCTGCACAAGAGGGGTCCTTTTTTATTAAAAATGTCAACAGGCAGCTGCAAACAGTCTGGCCTGGTCACTGCAGGGCTGTGATAACCTCAGCAAACACAGGCAACCCCATTATCCGCAGTGGAGTCTGCAGCAGGGATGGGAGGCTCCACAAAATGAGTTTAACAAGGACAAGCAGCCAAAAAATCAGCAATGAAAAGATGCAAGACTCTGCCTCAAACCCCAGACAGGTGAAAACACCCAGCTGTGACCAACATTGTCACAGCTCTCAACAAATAAAATGCAGCAGCATCCACATTCATTTCCCCCAAATCCATCCCCCAGTGGTGGCCACAGAGTCATGATTTGCTGGGGATGGGCAGAAGTTGCCTTTCATTTGTCAGACCCACAATTCCACAGGAAAGCAGAATACCACAATCCACAGCATGAAGAAATTTAGCTAAACTAATGGATTTTGTGACATAGCTCAGGAGAAGCAGAGTTGGAACAAAAAGGAAAGAGAGACCTGCTCCTCCTTGCAGCCATTTGCCTGGAAAACATCCCAGCAGCCTTTCTATGGCACACGTAGGGTTTTTACTGCAGTTCTGGAGGAAGATACAGGGGGGAAGGATAGGCCAGGAACCTGAGCCAGCATCAGCAGCACATTAACAAAATCTAGGAAAGCAGTGACAGCCAAAGCTTGGGTCTAACCTTGCACTGGGAGCTGAAATTGAACCTGATTTGGGAGAGACAGAAACATCTGAGGCAGCTGTCCACGCTCTGCTCCCCAAGGAGACAACCCTAGCACCAAAATAGACATTTATGGACACTCCAGACTGAGGGTCCAGCCCTAATACTTTTTACAGCAGTAAAATATTAATCCCAGAAACACAGAATGGTTTGGGTTGTAAGGGAACTTAAAGCCCCTCTCATTGACCCCCCTGCCATGGGCAGGGGCACCTTCCACTAGACCAGGCTGCTCCAAGCCCTGTCCAACCTGGCATTTCAAGCTTTTTTCATGACTTCACAGGATCACCAAACACCAGTGAACTGTTCTCATGCCAGTCTCCATCTGTGGAGTTTTCCCAGCAGCCCAAATTCACCCCCACAGCCCAGAAAAAGCCCTGCTCACCCACCAAGTGCTTTCTTTAAAGAAGTTTTGTGCTACTTTGAAAACTTATCTTTTCAGATAAGCATCTCTTAGTCCTGTTTCATTTAATCCCTTCTAGAAATACAGCAATAAGCACTGTTTCATCTGCATCCTGCAACAGAGCACCTCAGATCCAAGCTCATTCCCAAAAGGATTTGTTTGTGAGAGGAAAGATTGCCAGTTCCTAGCCCTAGAGAGCTCCAAAAATGTTGCATCTGGCCCAGCCTCTTCACTTGCTTGTGTACCTTGATCAAAACAGAAGAATTCCTTAGGAGCAGCAGCCCCTCTGAGAAACTCCAATTAAATCCACAGACTCCAAACATTGCCTACCTGCCATCCCAAGTTTTCAAGCTTCCTCCAACTTCAGCTTCAGAATAAAGCAGGAAAAAACATCAGGAAGAAAGAGAAGAAGGAGAAGAAGTAGAAGAAGTAGAAGAAGAAGAAGAAGAAGAAGAAGAAGAAGAAGACAATGACAACAAAGACAAAGAAGATGAAGAAGAAGAAGACAAAGAAAAAAAGAATATGATAACAAAGAAGATGAAGAAGAAAGAAGAAGAAGACAATGATGGCAATGACAAAGAAGACAAAGAAGATGAAGAAGAAGATGACAAAGATGACGAAGAAGTAGAAGGAGATGAAGAAGATGAAGACAGAAGATAACAAAGAAGAAGAAGAAGAAGAAGAAGAAGAAAACAAAGAAGAAGAAGAAGACAACAAAGAAGAAGAAGATGAGGAATAAGACAAAGACAACGAAGATGACAAGATGAAGAAGAAGACAAAGGCAACAAAGAAGATGAAAAAGAAGAGAAGAGAAAAGAAGAAAAGAAATGACGGGAAGAAGAAGACAAAAGATAGAAGATGACAAGATATAAGAAAGAATGAAAGAAGAAAAGAAGACAAAAAGACAAAGACAACAAAGAAGATGATGAAGAAGAAAAAGAATAAGAAAAGTCAACAAAAAACTTCAGGAGTGCCTCGCTCCTGCTTTTATAAGCTCTTGCAGCCACAAAACTGCTCACAGGTGGGCTAAGCAAGGCAGCCCAATTAATCCTGCCTAACGAGAGCCTTTCATTTAAGTGGATCCAGGTGTACCTTTCTGCTGCTGGAGGTGGAATTTCCCTGGCTGCATCTTCCCAGAGAGGGTACTCCACCTCTGAATTGCTTATCACTTGAAGAATGCTTTGCAAATGCTGTATTTTGCTGCCCCTGTCTCAGGATTAGGAGGGCCTGAAACTCATTTGGGAGTGCTGGGGTTTGAAAAGGAGTTCTCTGTTCATGGTAACACAGAGGTGGATGAGCTTCAGGTGAGGTGCAAGGAGACAGACAAGGCAAATTAAAGTTTGAAATACTGAGAGTTTTAAACTTTCTATGCTAACAAATTCTAACCCCCCAAAAAACCCACTACATTTAACCTAAAACCATTAAAAAACCTTCCAAAAGTAATTAATTACACTAAAATTGCAAGTATGTAGCTTAATTAGAAGCGTACGATATCACAAAATAAAAAACTTAGAGTTGAGAGTTTTAGAATATAGTAATATATTTAAAACAAATTAAAATATTTAAAGCAAAAACTAGTCCTTCTTCTTAATAAATGTAAGTAGTGTTTTATAATTCAACAAAAAGTTCACATTGCAGACTTTGGGTAATTAGTTATTAAGTTAAAAATAAAAATAATTTAAGTATCATTTCTTAATTAAATCATTTAACCTGAAAAAATGTATAACAAAAAATAGTTCACCATTTTATATCTTATTAATAAAATACTACAAAACTCACTACTATAAAACTATAACATAGATATTAAAAAATAAACATTTAAACCTAAACACAAAATACCATCAGTCCCAACCTCAACAACCTGGTGCTACTTCTGCATATTGATAATCTGGGTTAATACTGCATAACAGGGCTCTTCTCTGGGATAAATGGTTTATATATTTATATAAAATACTGCCATCAATATAAACATTGCCTAAGAAGGGCTTTTCACAAGAGCATGGAGGGATAGGATTTAGGAATAGAGAAGGGATACAGACAGAAGGCTCAACAAGATACTACTGAAAAACTCCTGACTCCTTCCAGAGTCCCAACACCGCTGGACCATGATTGGGCATTAAGTAAAAACCATTCACATCTTGGATAAACAATCTCCAACCACATCCCAAAGCAGCAAAACACAGGAGAAGCAATCAGATAATTACTGTTTTCATTTTTCTCTGAGGCTTCTCAGCTTCCCAGGAGAAGAAATCCTGGCAAAGGGATTTTTCCAGAAAATATGACAGTGACACTGGGATTCTGTGATTTTTTTTTTCCTGGTTGTAGGCTGCTCATGAATGCTCTGATCTCAGATGGGAACATCTCCCTGGATGCACATTCACACCTTGTCTGTGGACGGTGATCCCATCTCTCTGACTTCTCCCTTCCCAGCCTCTGAACTTCAGGCTACCTGTGCTTAATAAAAAGGGTTTTTTCATCATTCACAGACGCTCAGTGCTGTTCCTGCAGGTTCTGCTGTGTCCCTCTGTAATTCCATCCCTTTGCAAGTCTCTTCTGCACTGTGAGAAGAGCTGCACTGCAGCGAGCTTGTGCTAAAACTTTTGCAAGGATGTGGCTTAATTGGCTGACAGATAGAGCTGGGGAGCACTAAAGCCATGGGGAGGACTTCAGCATTGGAGGGAGAGCAGGGTGGCTGCCAGGAGAAAAATCTTCATGGCAAAGGAGCAGTCCCCAGCTCTTCCTCACCGCTCCAGAGCCAGTTCTGTCTTGGAGGAAACTCCCACACACACTGTGATTTTTGTGAGAGGCAGGGACCAGAAAGGTAGGCAGGAGTGAAAATCAATCAAGATTTGTCAAATACACGGGAGAACTCATTTTTATGAGATAAGTGCCTTCAGAGGAAACGTTGGTAGACACCTACCACATGTTCAGCCTGCTTAGGAGCAAAGCATGGCCCATTAATCACTGTCACTCCAAGGGGCCGGCTTCCCACTGAACCATCTCCCAAATTTCCCCCTCTCCCAGCCTTCCTCTGCCCTCCCAGGAGGATGAGCTGCTCTCACAGACCTGTGAGCCTGCACATCAGGCTGATGCTCCTGACAGCTGCTGCACCAACCCCTCATTTATTTGTGGCTGAGCCGCCCACTGAGCTCCATGGACTCTCATTCTTGTGAAAAACGCCAATCACTTGTTTTTAAAATTTTAAAAGTTTAATAGTAATAAAATGGTTATAAAAATAGTAATACAATTAGAGTAATAATAATTTGGACAAATTGAATTAGGACAATATGAGACAATAGAACCAAAGAGTTACAGACAGTCTGGGTACCTTTTTCTGGGCAGCACGAGCCCCAAAATGGACCCACTTTAACAGAGGATTAACCCTTAAAAGCAACAGCCTGTTGCATATTCATACACCTCATCCATGATGCATAAATTCCATCCAAACACAGGATTCTGTCTGGGCAGTGTCAGCTTCTTCCTCTGAATCCTAACAGTGGAAGAAGTTCATTTCTTCTGATAAGAGGGCAATAAATTCTTTTTCTCTGAAAGATTCAGGTGTCCTGTGGCTGCTATCTGGTGTGAGTCCTTTCTTTGAAAAAATTATCCTACATAGCATCGTTTATATTTTACTTATTTTTATAACCTAAAACTATATTTAACACACTAATTAAGAGAATTAACACAGCATTACTATCTAACACAACACATACAATATTCATTTGAATATTTGCGAAAAGCCAATCATAAAATACACACATTTTTCACATTTTATTCAGGGCAATCAGCAAAACAGTGCCAGAGGAGCTGCTGCCTCCAAAATCCATGTGCTGCTGTCCTGCTGCAGTGGGACCTTGCCCTTGGAAGCAGCCAGGAAGGGATTAAGTTGGCTTGGCCAACACCCTGTACTCAGAAAAAGCAGCAGCTGAGATTATTTTTATTTTCTTTTTTTTTTTTGGTCGTACTGCAAATCTTATTCCCACATTTTAATAGCCTGAATTAGGGGTCTCAGCTCTTATTTTCAGGGTATGGCCCCAGGCAGTCCTGTTGATAACACCTGCTGGGTTAAATATTGCACCTGGGGAGTGGGGAAAACTGGTTTGTGGCAAGAGCTATGAGCTATAGTTACCATAGCCAGCTAACTATTTTTTGTTATAAGGTTTTTTCAGGTTAAATTATTTAATTAAGAAAGATACCTAAATTATTTTTATTTTCAACCCAATAACTAATTACCTGTGGATTGCACTGTTACAAGGAGAAGGAGAGAAAGAAATGGCTGTGCCCTTTTCTGACCCAGAGATGGGGCAATTGAGAGGTGTTTTAAAAACTTTTATTCTATTTTCAGTCTCACGTGAAGGGTGAGACAATACAGATGTTATCATTCACACCATCACAATCAGAAGCCAATTATTTCCTAATTATATTATAAATGTATTTCCTGGCCTATCAGCTTTTGCCACACCATGCAGTAAATGCCTTAAAGCCAATAATCTAAAATTACCCCCCATGGCTCCTACTACAATGCATCTTTCATAGCTCTATTTCTCCAAGTGTCCAGTCTTTTTTGCAAGGCCATCCTTTGAAACTTGTTCCTAGTTCCATTTCTCTCTCCACAATGTCTGTCCTATTCCATGGCATTTCCAAGTCAGCATTTCTTATCTCAAAGTCTGCATACAGATGCACACACTATGTAAACCTTCTGTCAGGCTTTGAGAATTTTCTATAAATACATTTCCCCCTCTTTTTTGAATGGAAAAATCTCCTTTGATGGCCTTGTTCACTCACTAACATTGTCGCTATAACAATCAATGCATATAAACCCACTTTGCAAAGCTCTTTTAGCCAAGGTGTGCCTCTTCATACATCCCCCACCTCTGCAGGGATTTCTGCTGGAAGCCTGGAATAGCAGCAGTCCCCTTCCCTCCAGGGGCCTGGAGATGGCACCACAATTTGGGAATACTTTCATTTTCCGTGTAACATCACGACTGACCTCCATGTCACAGAGGCAGGGATGGAGCAGGTGCAATATTTAACCCAGCAGGTGCTATCAACGTGACTGCCTGGGGCTGTACCCTGAAAATAACAGCTGAGACCCTTAATTCAGGCTATTAAAATGTGGGAATAAGATTTGCAGTAGGACAAAAAAAAAAAAAGAATTTTTAAAAAAACCCAACATGAGGGACCGCTGCCAAGGCTGGGGGCATATGATGCTCTTGGTTATAATTTGGAAAAAGGGATCCCAGAGAGACACAGAAGGCCCAAGGAGCTCTGGATCTCTTCTAGAGGAGGGAGGGATTCAGCTTCAGATCCCACGAAAGTGAGGGAAATTGGGGTGAGATCCTCTAGGAAAAGGAAAACAACAGAGACCAAGAGGAATGAGGCCAAGGGAAAACCCTACTCCACCCCTACCTCACGTTTCAGGCTTGTTTCACAAAAGAATCTGCAGAGTCATAAGAATCCAAGGTTTTATGGTTAAAAAGGGCCCATGTTCCCATGCCAGGGGTGGCACCAAATCCAGCTCTCCAAAAACTCCAGAGTGAGGGAAATCCAAAATTATATTCAACAGCTCGAATATAATTCAAGGACCTAGAGCTCACTTTTAAGGGGCTGCTGTCCGCAGATGAATAAAAGCTCGTGGCATGACTCCATGCAAGGCCAGGGCACCAAAAAACCCCACAGAAGATGGATTCTGAGGTTATTGAACAAGGAGAGAAGGAAGGAGGAGGGAAATTAATAAAAATCAGGCTGCCAATGCCTCAGACTGCTTTTCTCTCAACCTAAAAAAGCACAAGGATTCTGAAAATTGGGTGGAGATAACTAGCATTAAACAAGTCAAGGATTTTAACTTGGGTTTATATTTCCTTCTCAATTCCTACACTGGAGAACGCAAAAAGATTTGGATGCTATATATACAAACATTTTTAATAGCTTTTTGTTTTCCCTTTTGCTTAGCACTGAATAAAGGTTTGACAGAAAAACCTCAAAATCTTCAGACACAAGTATTTATTTGCAGGTGCTAAATGGTTTCTTGATTAATTCTGCAGCCTGCTGCTCACTCTCTGTTTGCTGTTTTCGCTGGGAAAGGATTTCAGCTCAATAAAGAACTTCCAGGCTGGAATGTGCCTGGTGTGGGCAGCAGGGCAGCAATTGGCTTGAAAAACAAAACACTGAGGAAGAACATGAAACTAATCTGAAACCCTTTAAGCCAGATAAAGGCTCTGCTCCATCATGGGCACATGTCTAAACTTCACCAAGCCTAATAAAGAAGCATTATTGCTGCAGCAGATGTTAAACGTGAGCCTGGCTTCCAGGGGAGGGGGGAAAGAGGAAAGAAATGCCCATAAATACAGATACAGAGTGGGCTCTGCAATTCCAGACCTCCACATCCCTCTGTTTTACACTGGGATACCACCAAAATCGCAGTGATATTACAAAGGGAGTCCACAAGAAGGATGGAGGGAGACTGTTTGCAAGTGACAGGAAAAAGGAAATTATTTTAACTGAAACAAGGCAGTGTTAGATGCTGCCATTCTGAAATCCTCACACTTTCAAGGAGTGCTTTTTAATTTATCCATGCTCCAGGACCTCCCTTTCCAGCCTAGGACAAGCCTTACTCAGAAAAAGAAAATACTTGTGCCATTTATTACTTCTTCCCATTGAAATAAAGCAGTAAAAAGGAGATAATCAGGTCTGTGACAATTTAATTATCACCGTCCTCGGGAAGCTGCCCCACCCTGACCCTTTTGGGGTGCCCATGGTGTGCTAAAACCCCAGGAACTGGCCAAGACCTGCTAGGACCAAAACATCCCCATCCTCTGGAGACAGCATCCTCTTTCTCTGCTTTGCCTTTTCAGCGTGTAATTTGAATTCCAGGCCAAGAATCCAAATAAATACACCCAAAAAAAAAATCAAAAAACAGCCTTAAAATTTTTTTTGCAGCACCCTGTCAGTGCCCCATACCTAGGGAAACACATCAAGGATGGACCTGTCTATCAGGCCTGAGGAAATTCTTATTTTTTGTTCTATCAGGGATGCCAGAGCAGCTCGAGGTACACAACTCACAGGTGGCAGGAATTATGTGTTTTCTAGAAAGGAAGGGGCAGGGAGACTCCTCTGGCAACATAAGTCAATTCAGATGGTGCTAGCTTACAGGCCTCTTCCTTTAAATTGATTAATAATGACACATTTAAATGGACAACATAAATTAATTTCTGAATTGCACCATTAGTAAGTAATTAATTTCTTTGCTCTGTGAAACTAAGATATCACTGTTATCTAAATCTATAAAGAGAAGAAATGCTGAACGAGGACTCCATTAATGTAAAAATTGATTTTTCCATTTACCCTCTTCTGAGGTTTTTTTTTCCCTCCCCCTCCCTCCAATGCATTTATTTTTCAAGTGGCTGGGGATGGGGAGAGTAACCTAATTTATATTTCCAGTGGTAATCAAAAGATCATGCATGCTCATTTCAACCAAATGATGTCATTATGAAGGCTGTTAAAGCCGGGGTTGCCTTGGAAACACAAAATACTGATGGTTGAGGTTGGACCTTGGAGTTCTGGGCAGGCAGTAACGAGCAAACGGCGTGGCCAGACCTGGGAACTTCACCCCAGGTCACTCAGATTTCTCTTCAGCACTTTCCAGGCTGCCATTTCTCCTGTTCCAGCAGTTTCATGGAGCCAGGAGTGACGAGGGGCAGGAAGGATGCTCCAGGCGAGGGCTGTGTGCTGCCTGCCACCTGTGGGAATCCACAAAATCAGGGGGTTTTGGGAAAGCTGCAGAAGGCAGGCCCCAGACACAGCAGAACTGTGATTAGAGCCAAGCAGCAGCCATAGATTGGTCAGCAGAAAAATTATTTAAACTGCAGAAAAGCACAAATAGAACAATGGTCTGTGTATTAACGCTGGTCTAGAATAACTCCCTAAGCTACAGAAAAGTTTATCCAGCAAGATATTAGGACGTTCTAAGCTTAATAATGGAGCTCTGTGCGTTGTGTTTTAAGGCTCACAAGCAGGTATTTTATTTGAAATAAGCAAGCATTGTTTTAACCAAAGGCACGTGTGCTTATGGTGGTTGGATAGAACTACTGTCAATGTGCTTTGGCTTTGTGTGATTGGTCAAAAAACTTATAAAGTGAGTTGTAACATTAAGTTCTGTGTCTGCTGCCTGGGATGTGAGCTGCTGGCATCTTCCCATTGTCATAACCATGGAATGAGGTTGATGCTGGAAAATCAAACAGCTCAAGGCACGTTCCACAGCAGCCCCATCCTGTTTGTGATTTGTGATCCTGGCCGGCGATACCACAGCTGTCCCATCCCTGCTTCCCAGCCCCAAACCGCCCACCTCTGGATCTCCATCCAAGGGGCATTCAGGTGGTCTCTGATGAGCATAATATAATAATATAATATAATATAATATAATATAATATAATATAATATAATATAATATAATATAATATAATATAATATAATATAATATAATATGAATATAATTGGAAACATCAGCAACTTCACACACAGGACACATCTGTCCCCTCTTACAGTCCAAGATCCACCAGGCAAGGACTCTTTGAGTAAGAATAATTTTAAAATCAGCAACAAGTGGAGCTGACTTTCTATCTATGACTTCAAGAAGGAAAAGCTTTAATTTTTTCCATGCAGGGAATATTTCCCCTGCCCCAAAACAGGGAACACAGCCAGTGGAATGACTTACAGAGAGTATTTATTAAAGAGGGCAAAACAAACCCTGCATGCAAACAAGTCAATGGGATGAAACATTTACTGTCTGTGCAAGGAGTGTTAAATGAACTCATTTCAGCTTCTCAATTAATATCCAGATGTCCCCAGCCACCGCCAGGATTTCTTTCCCTTTGGTGAGTAGGTAATGACATTAATACCACCATGTGATCCCTCTCTTCCCTCCCTGAGTCACCCTCCCCTTCCACACAGGAGCTTCTCTGAAGGTTCATCAATTGAAATTGTTTGAATGCAGTGAGAAAAAGAATAAAAAGAACGTTTCCTAACATTGGCAGGAGCATTTCAGGCATGAGCACTTTGAATATTTATTCGCCCTTTGTGGGAGCAGCCTCAGCAAGGAAAAGTCAGCGTGAATAAAAGGAATTGCAAATACCAGAGAAGGAGTTTTTCATTCATGAGAATATTTGCACAGGCTCCTGGGAGAATTATCAGCCAAGGTAATACAAAATCCCTTCTAGCATCAGCACTTTGGGTACTCCATAATCCTGCTTGTCCAACAGAAAACATCTTTTCCTGGGAGCTGAGGGGCTAAGCTGGGATGCTGGGGGTTTTGGGAGGACTAGGGAAGGACTGGAAAAGTTTGGAGAATTATCTTTTCCCCGTTTCTGTGTCATAGTGCCTTATATTCCCTCTGCCTCTCCTCTCCCATCCACTCTCTCCCTCAAGCTGGAACAAATGAGCTCAGCTTCCTTCAGGAGTCCCAAAAAAAGGAAATAAAAGTGGGGGAAAGATATGGCCAAGCAGCCAGAACTGTTGGAGCCATGGAAAAGCAGGGGGCTCACAGGGAAAAGCCAGTGAGGAGGAGCAATTCATGGCAGAGCTTTATACCACAGATCTGGAACAGACCAAATTCCATGTGGGATCGAAATGAGGACGAATTGCTGAGGAGCAGAGCCAAACCATCCTTCTGCCTGGGAAAGAAGAAGCAGGAGAGCAGCATCCACTGCATTTTTGGGGGTCAGCAATAACAGCACTGAGGTTTGTTTACTCATAATTAGCTTTTCTGGGCGCACAAAAAAATTTAAAATCCTGTGGAAGTTCATTCTTGCCTTAGGATTTTATAGTGTGGTTCAGAAACTGATGGGAAGGATATTATCTTGCCCGGGTTTTTAGAGCATTTCTCTAGAACCCTGTTGGTTTCAGCCCTGTTAAATCCAATAACTTCCCTAAGGGAGTGCTTTAAGTGTCAGCCTTGATTCAGTTATATAAAGGGATAAGGGAATAATCGTTAGACAGCACACAGGGATGGGAGAAGTGGTTTTGTGTGGCACCAGTCTTATTTAAGAACAGTCTGAATTTATAGATGAGGCTGATGAGAAAGCTGGAAGCAGCTAACACATAAGTGTAAAAGACAAAAGGCAGGCAGTGCTTTTAGGGAGGGCTGGGATACCACAGAGACATGGGGGTGGTTTCAGATGAGTATTTTAAGTGTTTTTAGCTGTTTGCCTTGGTTCCATCAAGATGATGTCCCGTGTGCTGTTCTTGCTATTCATAATGCAAGCTGTGGGCACTGGGGCCCCTGTCCCAGCCTGGGTTTCTTGCTTTGAAATTCACACATCCTGCTGTTATAAGCAATCCAAAACACTGAAGGCTTTAATATTTCTTCTTATTTCTAAGACTAATACTCACAATACAGAATATTTGACTTCTAAAGTGCTGTTGTCATTGCACCTTAAATTACGATGACAGCGTGAACCACGACTGATCCTTCTGAGTGCTGGGCACAGAAACCCAAATCAGCACCTTTCTCTCTTTCCAAGCACTCACCTGCTCCTCTCCAGAAAGGGGAGAGGTGGGTAAACACGGCCTTCAGGGACAGAGGATGTGACAAAGGGTGAATGTCTCCATCTGAGACCTGCTCTGCTCAGGAGACAGCCGCAATTTGAAGAGAAGGAAAGGTGTGAGGTTGGCTTTACAAAGCTGAGCTGCAAAGAGAGGCCATTCCCTGGTTTCTAGGGGTACATGTGAACTTAATGATGCTCTGATAGCTTTTCACTTCAAATATAAAAAACCCCAACACAATCAGGCAGGTCCAACTCCACTTCCTTCACTGACAGAACCAAATAACATGGATTTTCCAGCCAGTGGCTACAACAACTGAAGCTTTCTGCTGCTAACAAAGGATTTTCATCAGCACTTCTGCTCCATAAACACCTGCAACTTCCTCAGCCACCCCTGAGAGCCTTCAGGAGGAGACACCTCATGACCTCAGCCCAATCCATCCCTGTTCCTGGGATCCTTCACACACTGTTCACACACTGTGTGGAGCCCTCCTAAATCTGGACATCATTGAGCCACCACCAGCTCCTGCTTTTCTAAAATAAAGGACAACTGCAGGAACTCTTCCCAACCACCCAAATGCCTCATTTACCTCCAGAGCTACTCAGCTTGGTGGAGATTTCCTGCTCCATCACTCCACACCCTCTTTATGACTTCTTTGGGTCCATGCCTGGCCCGAGCAGAGACGCTCCATTTGTTTTGGCAAGAACGTCCCTGAGATTTATACCTGTAATTATCCAGGTAACCTTTCCGACAGGGAATTTTTAAATGATCAATGCTAAAGCAAACTACACATTAAATGTGATTAATAAGACACCAAATGGCTGCGAGGCTGCACCTCCCTGCTTGTTAAAGGTGTCAGCTGGAGCATCCCTGAGAGAGGCACCATGGCACACCCAAAATTGGCCATTCCCAATGGATAAATCCACTCTTCCCTGGCAATGCCCATGGGATGGTTAGGGTGTGAACAGCCACAGAGGGTGACATCCATCCCGTGAAGTTTCCTGGAGGACTGATTCTGTTCTAAGTTCTTCTAAGCCTTCTGGTGTTTACATTTTTGTAACAGAGTTCTCACGCATTTTTACGTAAATAATGATTGTTTTTCCATTCTTTTCTGGAGGAGCAGAAATTTGATGAGCTGTTAATTTGACCAGCGTCATTAGAGAAGTGGAAATTTCATCCTCCAATCCAAGAGTCACTTTTCCAATTCTATATATATCAAAATAGAAAAATAAACTTCCCTTCTTTTCTACTTTAGACGTTCCAGCGTGTGTGTTGTTTTATTTCGTGTCCTATTGCGACAGACTGAGACTTTTTCTTGGGTTCTTGCTGATATCTCCTCCTGCCCTTCCAGGAGCTTTTCCAAGGGATTCCAGCTTCACACCTCTCAGGATATCCATCACGTCTTCCACCAGAAAGAGCTGTAGGAGCATTGAGAGAGAGCTCTTCCAAGGAATTCCAGCTTCACAGCGTGCTTGGCAGGTTGCACAGCACTATCCATTATGGCCTGCATGGAGCTGAGGTTTTCCAGAGCTTGCATTTTGCTGCTGGGTTGCCCAAAGACAGTAAAAATCAGTCACAGTCAAGCCTGCATTGACCTTCAGTCAGCAGCTCCAGCGGGCTGGGTGTGCAGGAGAAACGCTGATCGCTGCTTCCCTATTCTCTGGGCAAAGTTATTGCGTATAAATTGTGTATTGATTAGAGGCAGGAATTGTAAAGAAGCCTCCCTGGGAAAACTGGAGGGTGGGAAGGAATTCAGGGGCTGACAAAAGAGCTGCTTTAATTAGGAAGGGAAGCAAAGCAGTGGGAAGGAAAAACAAACACAACCTCCCCTCAAAAACCTCCCACTCCAGATCTGAAAATCCGAGCAGGAATTGTCTCTCTTATAGAAAAGGAACAGGATTTTGGAGCTGGGGAATGGAAGAAGGAAAAAGAGCTGGCTTTTCCCTTCAAGCCAGCACTGGGTGGGGAAAAGAGCAGCCACACTTTCTGCTGCTCCTGCATTTCATGGGGAGCAAGGAAAGCCATGGATCACCTAAGGAGTGTGTAACAGCCGTGCTTAACTCTGCCTTCTAGCTGCAAGTGCTTCAGGGTAATTACACATCTTGGACTTATTAGCTGTAATTACTGGGTTCTGTAATCTGCAGAGTGTGTCGTTACAGCATGGGCAACCTCCAGCGGTCTGAATGGGATCAGAGAAGTTTCTTATTAATCCTCAAACTTTTCCTGCCTCGGGGTTAGGTGATGCGCTGCTTCTCCTGTTGGGAAGCCTCACCATGCCCCAGGACCCCTGCAGCCACCACAGGCTGTGCTTCCTGACCTGGGACAGTGTGGGAGCACACACAGCCCCGGCTGCTGCTGATTAAAGGCTACATGTTCCAGAGTGCAATGCAAGATGTTTTCAATTCAAAATCTGTATGGCAGATTACCTTTGTCAAGTGGGCAGTTTGCCTTATCTCTCTCTTTGAGTGACCACAATCACACCTCCCTCGGAGGGGACATTGCTGATAACAGACTATTGAATGTCACTGCATGGCTGATAAGAACTATAACATCCCATTGGGAGATGCTCCGCCCAGGGGGAGGAGCCAAGCATTGCTACCCAGATATAATCCAGAGGTTTTGAGACACCAGCACGGCTTTCTCCATGGGATTCCCCAGAGGAACAGCAGCTGCCTCTCCTTCCACTGGATCTTCAGAGGAAGAATCCATCCTTCTCTACAGGATCCCTGCTCCAACAGAACCACCCCTGACACTGCAGGAGGGCTGAGCCACATTTCCAATGGGACTGCCACCAACAGCCTGACCCACAGGGTGTCAGGTTGGGTTCTGACTCTGTCAGTGTTGTTCTAGTGTACTGCATTTTTATTTTATCCTTTTATTTTTTCCTTCCCTATTAAAGAACTGTTATTTCCTGCTCCCACATTTTTGCCTGAGAGCCCCTTAATTTAAAATTCATAGCAATTGGGAGGGGTGGGGAGGGTTTACATTCTCCATTTCAGGGGAGGCTCCTGCCTTCCTTAGCAGACTCCTGTCTTTCCGAACCAAGACACTACAGGAGCCTTTAAAACGTTTGGCTGTCCCTCCCACAGCCAAAATGTGCTGTTCACAGCCCCAGCACTCCTTTGGATAAGCACCATTACACCAGGAATGGCTGGATCAGCTGCAGGCTTCCAGCTCCTGCCTCCTGTCCCTTTTTGCTGCTGGGCACTGCCAGGACTCTGCCTTCAGCAGGAAAGCTTCTGAATCTCACAGCTACCAGCAAGCACAAAATGGAGGATTTAATGTCAGTTTGGACCTTCATAAAAACCCTGCCAGCTCATCACAGATGGGACTGCTCAGGGCCAGAACAGGTTCCTGAGAACATCACAGTGTACAGAAATGAACTCGTTTAGGACTCTCTTACCTTCCAGACAGGTCTGTCCCCTCCCCACATTCTATGTGAGTCCCTTCTTTCACCTGGACTAATCTCCTGGCTGTGTTTCTCTCCAGTTTCTCTCTGATTTTTGGGACACAGAGACTGGTCCCCCACCTCCAGGTGGCTGCTCCAGGCCACCCCTGCATGCTGCAGTTCCCCCTTGCAGGTGTCTCACAGCCCAGATCTTAATTTTGCCCCCAAAATTAAACAGAACCTCTCAATTAATGTTCCAGACAACAGCAAGCTGGCAGCTTGGCCAGAGCAGTGGGAAACCTGGGATTCCCACACCTTGGACAATCAGCTTTTGGGTACAACATTTCCCAGGGCAGCTGAGCTTTGTTACAGCAGCTTTTTTTCCCAAAATCCCTTTAATTTCATCCCAGTGAACAAAAGGGAAAAGCCAGTCTGCACAGAGGCCTCCCAGACCCAGGCTTTCCTAAAACCCAGGAGGTTGTAGCAAAGGATAAAGCTCAAGGATAAAGACAGCTCCAGGAAATTTGTCTCCAGTGTGATGTTTCAAAGCAGGTGCCACTAAATAGGCACAATCAGAGAGTGCCACCAAGCCCAGGCTGACCTGCACAAGCTGCATCTGCCATGCCCAGGTTGTGCCTGACCCGTCCTTGAGTGGTTTTTATCTTCCCACAACACAGGCCTTTACAAAAGCTTTGCAGTCCATCTTTACGTGATATAAAGATTTTACTTCCTTTTCGTTCCTCCTTATTGTTTGGGCCAAATGGAAAAAAAAATCCACTTGTAAGTGGGATAAAAAATAATCAAAACCAAAAGAATGTGTGAGATATCCTGGACTGAAATGTACCCTTCTTTCCACCCAGATTCGAAGAGGTAACCAATATTAGCCTATCTTACTATGCCTCTTGGATTAGCAGTGGGCCAGGGTCGTGGCAGCATTATCCTCTTCCCTAATGCTTATGGAAGTGCCCCAAAAAGCCAGGCAGGCAGAGGGGGGCATCAGGCTCCCCACAGGGGTAGGGGTTACCAGGGATAATCCATCTTTCCCAGAGGCAGGGAGCTCCAGCCTCACTAACAGAGCTAATGCATCTCTCCAGGACAACAGAACGTAACTGAGCACAACATGAGCAGGAATTTCCATGGCAATTTTTACTGTGAATTACAGGTGGCTTCTTTTTATGAGCCTCTAACACCCCCTGAAAGCAGCACTCACCTGTGGGAGGCCACCTTGCCCTGGGCCAGCCAGGAGAGCTGTGGTTGCCCAAAAGTGGAACATTGTCCTTGTAACCACTTAGGGAGAGAAAGAAAGATAATAAGCTGTGACCATCATTTCCTCTTTGTTTCCTTGGGAACCAGCAGCCCATCCCAGATGCAAACAATTTGGGATCCCCAAATTGTGGGACAAATTTTGGTTTCTCTTCCCTCTGGGGAAGCCCCTGAGGAGCCCACACTGAAGCCAGCAGAGCTCATTGGGGTTTGCACAGATAAAAGAGGGGGGTCTATGGACCATGGGCCAGAGGTGCCTGTTAGGGTAGCTCTTCTTATGAAGAAGGATTAGTCTCTGCTCTAAAACTTTTATTTTGTTTTATATTATTATATTATAATTAAAACTATTATATAGTTATAGTCTATTTAAAACTCTTAGCTTTCTATTATGTGATATTACACACTTTTATTTAAACTACACACTTTCAATCTTGGTTCCATCATTCCATTTTGGAAGCTTTTTCTACGGCCTCAGATCAAATGCAGTGTTCTCTTGTCAACACAGAAAGTCTGAAACTCTCAGTAGTCAGGGTTCCAACAGGCAGCTCCAGATTTCAGCAGGTGATATGGTCAGGTAAACCAAAAGCATCACTGATCTTTTTTGCATGCTCAGGGTTTTCCTCCTCGTTCCTTTTGCACTGTCCAAGGCTTGGAGATGAGAGTGGATATAATACCAACCATTAGAGGAGCAATTACTTATCTCACAGGAGCTCTGAGAGGCTTAATCAGTTCATACTTGTAAACCAGGATGAGCTGAAGGATGCAACACCTCCAAGGAGAAGTGATGCCTCAGGTTTTAGCTTTTATTTTTTCACATTCTGTGCTGCTTTAGTGGGTGGGTCCAGGGTTCATATTATGGGATGGTGAGCTCTGCATGTCACAGACATCTTTTATGGAAAATCCTTTCCTTAGGATTTTTCCTCCTGAGAAGCTGAGAGACCTCAGGAACAAAATGTAAACAATGATTATCTGCCGCTGTGGAATGCAATGGGCAGATCTGTGATTGGCCCATCTTAGATGTTTGTAATTAATGGCCAATCACAGCCAGCTGGTTCAGACAGAGAGCCGAGCCACAAACCTTTGTTACTATTCTTTCTTATTCTATTCTTAGCTAGCCTTCTGATGAAATCCTTTCTTCTATTCTTTTAGTATAGTTTTAATATAATATATATAATAAAATAATAAATTAAGCCTTCTGAAACATGGAGTCAGATCGTCGTCTCTTCCCTCATCCAAGAACCCCTGTGAACACGGTCACATCTGCACAGAGCAGGGAGACAAAACAATTCCTGCTCCAGCTGGGGATCAAGGACAAATGATCCAAATCTCAGGCCCAAGAGCATAAACAATGTGGAATGAAGAGAGAAAAACGAGCAGAATGGGACTGCATTGGCTAAAGCTGGAATGGGACAGTTAATTCCAATATGCAAATGGAGCAGAACTGATCAAAGTGAGAGACCCCATGGTTGTGCATTTTGGGACCATTTTGGTTCATCTTGGGTGCATTTTGTGGCCATTTTGGTTCGTCTCAGGTACAGCCCTGGCTGGGCTCTTGTGCTGCCCAAGGTAGATCTATGAAAACCTCCTAATAAATCCCGGCTTTATCCTTTAGCTCTGTCTGGCCTCTGCTCTAGCTCAACCTTCCCAAGGATTGCTCACAACCAAGCCCAGAGCAAGGTAGCTCTGCTGGCTGAGCTCCCCTCCGAGCCCAGCCACCCCTCACTGGTGGCACTGAGCGTGGTGAAGCTGAAAGACCCCTAAGGGAGCGTTCCCAGCCCTCCAACCCAGCAGGAACACGCCGCTAATGACATCCTTCAGAAATGTAATTAGCCTGCCTCCGTGGCGAGCTGCATTAGGGAGAGCTCAGAGGCTCGGAGAAGTGGGCTCCAGTGGGTGAGAGCCAAGGCTTGTGCTTTGAAAGCTGCATTAGGGAAGGGGGGAAAGGAAAAAAAATAGAAAAGAAAACGTTCTAATATTACTTAATTAGCCCGAGACATCCTGAGATGTAATTGAGCTTGGAGGGCTAAATGAAGGCTGCGCGTGTGAGACCGGCAGAGGCTGATGCATTTATAATGAGAGCACTTTGCAAGGCAAACAAGGCCCCCACTGAGGGACAGGGGGCAAAGAGGAAGGACAAGAAGGGGGCTGGGAAGGTGGGGAGGTGCCTCAAGTTCTCCTGGTCTCCAGCAGCTTCGTGCAAAGTCCCTTTCCCCTCTGCTCTGGCTGGATGGAGGCAGGATGGGAAGGGAAGGGTGTGGATGTGGGTACAGCAAACCACAGAAACAGCTTGCTCATGGCTTGGATGCTGAAAACCCCATAAAAAGCCCTTAGTGCCCAATAAAAAGGGCTGTATCACGCTGCCAGAGACATCCCTCCATGCAGATCCAAACCTGAGTCATCGTTCAGGCACCTCAGCATCCTCCTGGGGAAGCCTTGGGCCGGGATGGGGTGAGACAGGAGAAAATTCATCCTCAGGGCAGGGATGGTGAGAGGGGAAACCCTCCCCAGAGTGGGCAGTGTCCATCCCCAGTGCTCCTGTGAGCTGGAATGGTGGCCAGACCTAAAAGGCCAGATTCCAGACCTGGAGAACATTCACCCGCTGCATGCACACAAACCCATTCCAGCCCTGATTTACACACTGTACAGAAGGAGACATTAAAATCCAAACGGTTTATGGTAATTAACCCTCATCTAAATATTATACTGGTAACCATCACTTCCAATCCTTCTCAGCCCTGAAGGGGCTCCGTGTGCACGTCCATATGTACAGGGAGATTTTAAAGGGATATTCCATCTTCTCTCCTGATTGCTGCCTTCCCAGAAAAAGGATGTTTAATGTTCATTAATTGTTTCATTTGGAGAAATCGCTGTGAAAAGCCACCACAGGAGAGCGGATTTTTTTTTATGATTATTATTATTTTTGGAAAGAAGGTAATAATGGGGAGGGATGTATTAGCTGAGCTTGTCTCTGTGGGGGCTGCTAAAGCCTCATGATGGATAACACAGAGCTGCCTGTCACCAGAGGAATGAAGACTGTGGAGATCAAACAACATTTAAGTGGGTACAAATGCATTATTTATCACAAATTAATCCTTCTTTCTCCTTTTCCATCCTAGCAGCAGGACTGGGTCATGCAGGAGGCCAAAGGGACCTGTTGAGCACCTTTGATGGGCCTTGCAGTGATCCACCCCTCTGTGATATCAAAAATCAATGGGGAGTAAACAAATCCATAGGTTGTGGTACAGAATAAAGCTGTGAGAGGCTGTGGGTGTCCCAGCCCTGCTTTCAAGAGCTGCTCCAGCAAGGCAAGGCCCTGCAATCCAGGGAAAGCTGGACCACAGCATCCCTGGAGGATGAGGATGAGGAGGAAGAGAACATGCCATTGCTGCATCCTTCAGACAGAACTCTGTCTCTTCCCATCACTGGGGAGTTTCCTCAGGATGCAGGAAGTTCTCCTTGAAGGGATATCAAACAACTCCAGCACCTACCAGGAGCCCAGACAGCCAGTCCCACTGACCACAGAGATGGCAGCTCCTTCTGGGAGTAACTCTGGCACAGGATGGGAAAAGGCTGGCGTGGTGTCTTGGTTTGGAAAGACAGGTGTCTGCTAAGGAAGGCAGGAGCCTCCCCTGAAATGGAGAATGTAAACCCTCCCCACCCCTCCCAATTGCTATGAATTTTAAATTAAGGGGCTCTCAGGCAAAAAATATGGGAGCAGGAAATAACAGTTCTTTAATAGGGAAGAAAAAAAAAAAGGATAAAATAAACAATGCAGTACACTAGAACAACACTGACAGAGTCAGAACCCAACCTGACACCCTGTGGGTCAGGCTGTTGGTGGCAGTCCCATTGGAAATGTGGCTGCAGCCCTCCTGCAGTGTCAGGGGTGGTTCTGTTGGAGCAGTGATCCTGTAGAGAAGGATGTATTCTGCCTCTGAAGATCCAGTGGAAGGAGAGGCAGCTGCTGTTCCTCTGGGGAATCCCGTGGAGAAAGCCGTGCTGATGTCTCAAAAACCTCTGGATTATATCTGGGTAGCAATGCTTGGCTCCTCCCCCTGGGCTCCCATCTCCCAATGGGATGTTATAGTTCTTATCAGCCATGCAGTGACATTCAATAGTCTGTTATCAGCAATGTCCCCTCCCAGGGAGGTGTGATTGTGGTCACTCAAAGAGAGAGATAAGGCAAACTGCCCACTTGACAAAGGTAATCTGCCATACAGATGGTAATTGAAAACAACTTGCATTGCTGTGCCCCACATTCACCCCTTTCCTTCCCTGTGAGCCCCAGGAGCACAGAGGGGAAGGTGGGACCTGCCCAGCACACCTGGGCTGCAGCTGTGGCAGAGCTGCCCTCCCCTCAGAGCCAGAGCAAATCACCAGCAATGCCAACAAGGGCAGTGATCCATGCTCACACCTCATCACAACAAAAACAACCCAGGATATTTGACAACTTTGTACTCCAGAACATTGCTCCTCACCCACCCATCCATGGGGAAACCTGGGAAGTGGCAGCAGAGCCCAGGAGCTGCTGCAATGCCCCTGTTGTACTAATGATGTTTTCTGCCCAAACCATCCCAGGTGTGGCTCCCTGTTACAAAACTGGAGTGGCCAGGGGAGTCTCCCTGATCCCTTCAGGCTTGGACCTGTCCCTTCAACCACAAATCCCATGAGAAATCCTCAGGATTTTCTCGCAGGGGACCACCAAGTAATGCTGAGAGAACATGAGCAGGAGCCTGAGCCCATTCCAATCACTTGACAAGGTCTTGCAAGATCCATGTTTGCATTAAAAAGAAATTAAAAGCTTTTCCACTCCACTAGCTTGCCCAAAGCCTGCATACTAAATAGTAAATGCTACCTATGAGGTTGAATAAAATCTTCATTAAAAGAATAAAAAAAAAAGCCAGCAGTCACTGAATACATCATGAACAATGACATTGGGGAGGCATTGTTCTTCTTCTGCCTGATGGACCATGCTGAAACACCTGTTTCTTATCGAGGAACTGTTAATAACTGTCACCACCAAAATCAGGGCTGAAAAAGTGTCATTAAGTCAAGTTATTCCAACATACACCTGACTAGGAAGGGGGAAAAAATAAAAAAAATTAAAAAATAAAACAGCAAGGAGGAAGAGAGGCAAAGCTATGCCTGAGATAAATGTCAAAGCATAATTGTCCATGTGTCCCCCAAAAAAACCCACCCAAAAAATCCATCTGAGGTGGAGATCTTGCTGACATGAAAGACACAGCTGGGTGGCCACAGGCAGTTTTAGCTGATTAACTGCAGACATTGACCCTTTCAATTAATTCACCAGGGATTTGTTTCATTCTGATCATCTCCTAAAGCTGCAGCTTCCCCAGAAAGTCAAGAGAATAGCAGTTTCTGTTAAAGGGGTAGGAGGGATGGTCACCAGGGGTGTTTAAGGGAATCCTGACCCAGGGAGGAATGAGCATCTGAAGAACACAACTCCTTAGGAATTCCAAGCTCTTTATCTTCTCAAAGAAAACTGGAGCAATGCAAAGCAAACCCCTACTTTGCACAGTTCAGGCATGGAAATAGACCTGAGTTTATCAGTGGAGGGTAAAACATCTCTCACTGTCATTTTTGTTTTGCTGCTCACTGGCTGTATGTGTTTGATCTCCCATCACTGTTCAAAGCTTTGCTGTAGCAAAAATGGTCATTCCTCCCCAGAATCACAGCTAGTCTGAGATTTGTCTCTTCCAGAGAATCACCAAGAGGCCTCTAAGATGATCCAGCACAGCCATCAAACCAGCAGCACCACCTTGTTCTCAAGTGCCAAAACAACACATTTTTCCAACATTTCCGAGGATGGTGACTCCATCACTTCCCTGGGCAGTCTGTTCCAATGCCTGACCACCCTTTATGTGAAGAAATCTTTCCAATCTAAACCTCCCCTGGTGCCACTTTTCCTTTGAGGCCCTGGCTTGGTCCCTTTTTGGGCAGTTTCTGCCCAGTGGAACCCAGCTGCCACCCAAAGCAAAGGAGCCGATAATCGCAGGGAGTCACAAGAGCTCCCTGGAATGGGTTCAACACAAAAATAAAAATAAAAATAAAAATAAATGAAAAAGGTCAATCACCCTGATATTTTCTGTCAGAATGAAAAACTGAGTGGAAATTCTGGCTGGAGCAGCTCTTTGCCCTCAGCTTGGGAATCCATGCAGCGACAGCCTGAAAGCTTCACCACACAGAGCGTCTGGACCAGGGCTCTTTATTTATATTTTCTTGAAACATCAGAGCTCCTTCCCCTCCCCACTTCCCCTTGATCCACAGCCTGGAAGAATTTTAAAAGCATCCATACTTCCCCAGCAGTGCAGGCGCCTTCAACAATGAGATGCACCTGAGATGACCTTGAAACAAGCCCAAATTAATCTCTCCAAGGCCAGCCTTGAGCCGCGGTCGGGGCTTTGCAAAGCGGGACTCATCTTTTATCTTCCTCTCCCTGACAGCCTGAGAAAGGCTGGTTCAGAGGAGCGAAACAAAACACTCACCTGCGTGACAGAATAGTTAACTTAATCCCCCAAAGGCAAATCCTGTTAGCATGTAAAACCGGGAGTGATAATTGTACCCAGTTCTCAACCTTTTGCTGTGCTGGAAATAATCGCTTCAGTGCCACTGCCTGCCTGCCCAGAGACTCCTTTCTGCACAGATTATTTTATTTATTATTATTTCCAGGAGGGAAGGAGGGTGCAATGCTAAAGATGAGGGGATATTTAAGACTGGGGTGAGAGGGTGAGGTTTGGGCAGCCACAGGTTGGTCTGCTCAAAAAGCCACCCCAAAGCAAAAATCTAAGAAAATTGGGTAAAGCCAGCCAGATTTCACACAGATGGATTCAGTCAGGCGAGCCTGGTAAATACATTTTTCTGGGAGATAACAGCTTTTTTTTTTGGTTGTTTTTTTTTTTCCAAGACAAAAGCAAATCTTTGTCTTTTGTGAGAGAGCTTGACCATCTGGACTTCAGAAAAGCATCTGATATTGTGCCACATGGGCAAACGATTAGTTAAACTGTAGGAGGGGAACATTAGGAAAAGAATTATGAATCAAAGAAATGCTTGGCCTAAAAAAAAAATATATATATACATATTATAATAGATAATACCAAAAAAGGAGGCAGCTTGGAGAGATTTTGCTGAGCAGGCTGTTCAGTCACCGCTCACATTCAACACTTCCTTAACAACGGGGGACCGACACTCATCAAACTCACTACTCTAGAGGCAAAACAAGGCAAAACAAGGCAAAACAAGGAGTTTTGGCATCATTTGGAAGGAAATGATGCCTTTGAGAGCCGGACTGACTGATGTGGAGTGACATTCAATGGGACAAAATCCCAGGTTTAAAAGATCAGTGCCAAGGGTGCCAAAGTCAGTGGAGAAGCCCTCTGTGGTTGAGCTGTGTCCTACAACACATCAGGGAGCCCTGATGGCAAAAAGGCATCTACAGCTGAAAATATTTCCAGGAAAAAGAAAGAAAAAGCCCTATTGACTGCTACCTCAGAAACCCAAAGGGCTGAGGAACAGCTGGAATATAATTGGTGTTACTGGCCAGCACAGGAGGTCCTCCAACCCAGCATCAACAAACCCAGGTCTTCTCCAGCCCTCCTCAAATATAAGATTGTCTCTGTTGGAACCCAAACCCAGGGATTTCCCACCCTTGGGAAGCGGGAAGGGATGAAGCAAAGGGATTTCAGCAGAAATTAAACTGAATTGACTCCGGTGAATTTTCACGACCAGATACTTTGGGCAAACATTATTAAGCCTCCTTAGGTAATGTAATTAGAAGTTCAGCCCCTTTTATCTAAATATTGCACACAGGAAAAAAATATCCATCATTTCATAAAGTGAGAAAAGCAGCCTTTCTTTCTATTTTTTTCTTAATAAAAGGTTTTTTCCTTTTAAAGCCTCCTTTAAGCAGGTGAACATTTCACAAGGAATCCTGGGCTTGTTGCAAGTGCATTTGGATTTCTCCTGAGTAAAGCAGGAGACAGATTCAGGTTCTACATCAAAATATGTGACAATAATCCTCTTCAGGTGGCTGCTTGAGGGAAGAGGAGACAGCAGCAAAGGCCTCTAAACAGAGAATTACTCAGCTTTACCCAGCAACTTCTGTCTTTATGGGCACAACCCACTCACTGTGAGCAAGAATGGCCAGAAATTGAGACAAAATGGTTTTTAGTCAGAGGATGTCAACTTGCCAAGCCCAAGATCTCACACAGAGGGGAGGAAAAAAAGCCATTTCAAATGACACATTTATTTACCCAGGCCACAGATTTTTCTGCGTCATCACGGAGTTTTCAGTGGTTTAGAAAAAAAAATGAAATAAAAGAAAGAAAAAAAGGAAGAAAATAAGAGAAACAAAGCTTCACAGAACACAAATAACCTGGTATGTTGGGCACTGGCCAGGGATGCAGATGGCTCAGATTCAAGCCCTTCAAAGCAGGGATTTGTACCTCTCTCTCCCCAACATTCCCAGCGAGGCCCAAGCCATAAACCAATCCTGGGAGTTTCACTCTCACCTTATGGTTTTAAAAAAAAGAAAACAAAAAGTATCTTGGTTTTATCTTGCTGCAGGAAAAGCCTTCCTTCTGAAACCTCAGCGAGGAGGACTGCGGGATGAGAAAGAAGCAGGTCCCTTCCCTCCCTGGTTCTGATTACAGCTTATTAGCAACATTGTTTGGTTTAAGATTTCCCATAAAAATTCCATTCCCAGCAAAGACCTCGACTAAAAAGTAAGCAAGCATTAATGGGAGCTGTCTCTCATTAAGAGCAGCTCCCTAAGGAACAGGAGCTCCTGTGTGTGTGTGTGTGTGTATGTGATCATTTCAGTCAAGCCACCATTTCACTATTTTCACCATGGGGTAGAAATCCCAAACTCTTAAGGAAAGCTTAAGGAAAAAAACCAAAAAATTGCTGGAGAAAGGAGAAGAACCAACCCAAATTTCTCTGTGAGCCACCAGAGAACCCACACTGGGGAAAACCATAGGAGACGAAACTCTGCCTTCCCCTGCCAGCTCTTAAAAAAATGAATAAATTCCTGTCAGTAATGGCCCAGAGTGAGAGGAGGGAGGAAGAAAAGAGATGTTTTGGAGTTCCCTTTTCCCAGGAAGGGCCGGTTCTTGCAGCCGGAGGGGCCGAGGGCTCTGCTGGCTCCGAGCAGATGGCGTGGACACGCCTGAGCTGGAGAAACCCTTTGTAATGAAACGCCTCTCCCAGAAATTAACTTTAATTAAGGCTTAATATCTGTGTTTGAGATATTAAACCTTCAGAAGAGGCCGTTCCCAGCCTCTCACCTCACACCTTCCCCAGCATCCCCTGCTGTCCCCGGTGCTGCCACCCATCCTCATCCTCTCCCCGAGGAAGGTGGCCCCAGCTGCCAATTTGCAGGGAAACGTGCAGGAATGTCACATCTTGGAGCTCTCTATCCCTCCAGGAAAATGTGACAGGGGGTTCAAAACTTGTTAAGGGGAGGCTGGTGGGAGGAAAGGCACTGACAGACAGTACAATCGCATAAGCTGCTTTTCCTCGGGAAACCAGGCTAAAAATAATACCCTGCAATTTGACAGCCTCAGCCCAGGAGAGCCACCGACGTGCCAGTGGAGATGAGGAGCGGAGCCTGGATGGGGGCTGGCTCGAGGAAAGCACCTGTGAGTTAAAACAACACCCTCAACCCACTCCAGATCCATCCAAGTGGGCACAGGTACCTGGAATTCCGTGAGCAAAAAGGCTCCTGTGAGATCCCCCACTCTGAACCCACAGCTTGCACAGTCTCACCACACTGCTGCTGAATTGTCTGCAAAAAAAAAGGCAGTTTTATGGCCCAAAACCAGCAGTGCAAGTGGGAAATCTTGCTGTCACAGACACAATCGCACATCCCGCTCCGGTGATGGAGGAGGGAACCCTTGGGTGGTAATTGCTATGCACGGGCAGGGGGAAGAGATCCTGATAGCTTTTATTATCAGGGTACCCAGACGTAAAGCAATGCCTGCAATATTTATCCATGTCATCACTTAGAGTAAGTGGCCTGATTTGTCAAAGCGAGACAAGATCCAGGGGTGTCACTTAGGGGGAGACAGAGGGCCAGGCAGGGCAGGAGCTGTGCCCAGGATCCAGCAGGGCTGCAGATGCTCTGTCCCCAATGCCAGGCACAAAACCAGAGGGGTTTTCACCCGTGAAACACGGGCAGGAAGCCAAAAGAAGAGGGTGATGGCAAGGCAAAGGGTCCTGCTTGGAGGGCAGCCCTGTGCCCCGGGCTGGCAGCCCGCAGAGCAGGAGGATGAGGAAGGTTTCCTTTGACTGCCCTCTAATGCCAGCTAGAGGGAAAGGGGATGCTGCAGGGCATGGCAGGAACCTGCCCTTGGAAAGGCAGCAGGGCTTGGGAACGAACCCTACAGAGGGATGACAAATGCTGCCTTAAACCTCATGGAGCCCCAGAGCAGAGCAGGGATGGAATTGCTTTTCTGGAGCAAACACTGCTGACCTCACTATGCACCCTCACGGGGCATTTTACACCACTGTGACTGGCAGGGATTCCCCTTTTTCCTCAGAAATCCCTAGCCCTGCACGGAAATGATGGACAAAAGTTTTGCTGAGGGCTGGGGTGGGTGCTCCCTCCATCCCAGCTGTCAGAATCCTGGCCAGGAAAACTCTCCCAAGGCTTCCCAGCAGCAGGATCACCAAGATTGAGGAGTGTAAGAGTTTGATTAAAAGTTAGGGGGTCCAAAACCCCGTAAATATTAACTGCCAGCCTTAAAACCAACCTCCAATAATGCGCATCACTGGTGACACCATTCAGTGGATGGAGGGTGACAGCTCCACCCTTGAGGCCACAGCATTGGGGAGAACTTTAAGCAAAGCTCCCCAGATGTTCATACCCCTGGATTTTTGTCTTGCTTCTTCCCCCAGCCCAGCAATAGGTGACAGCAATGTCCTGGGAAGTGATTTTCTCAGGCAGAAAAGCTTGGCCAGGAAAAGTCTCCCCTACATAAGGCAAGGCTTCCCAGCAGCAGGACCACCAAGGCTGAGGATAAACTTTTGGTTTGACTTTTGGTTAAAAGTTTAGTTAAAAGTTTGGTTAAAAGTTAGCAAGTTCCAGCCTCCAAAAACCCTCTAAATATTAAATGCCAGCATTAAAACCAGCCTCCAATAATGCCCATCACTGGTGACACCATTCAGTGGATGGAGGGTGACAGCTCCATCCTTGAGGCCACAGCATTGGGGAGAACTTTAAGCAAAGCTCCCCAGATGTTCATACCCCTGGATTTTTGCCTTGCTTCTCCCCAGCCTGGTAATCAGCCACAGCAATGACCTGGGAAGTGATTTTCTCAAGCAGAAAATGCCCAGCCCCTTTCAAGAGTGCCAAGAATGTCCCCCAGTGCCAAAGGGGAAGGAGCAAAGCCCTGAGCAAAGCCAAGAGGGAGATGCTGACACCGGGATTCATCTTGCTTAACTTAATAACTGCGGACACCAACATGAGAGCTGCTCATCCCACACACCTGCCTGTGGGTAATGAAGAGAAATGGGCGCTGCTAGCACACTAATCAGTGGCAGGGGATCAAGCCTGAGCTGGAAGCGCTTGTGCAGGGAAGTCGTGGCCATCAAACCATCCGTGTGGAGCAAATCCCTGCCAGGAGTTTGGGGGGCAGCAGAAGGAAGGGGCCTGGGAGCAAGAGGAGCCTTCAAGAGAGGAGAGCTGATGTCTGGAGACAGCTGAGGCTGACAGGCAGCAGGACACCCTCCCTGCTCTCCATCAGAGCCTGCCTCCCTCCTCTGGGGGCCGGCCAGGAGGGAAGAGGGATGACAGACACATTAGCACCTTCTTCTTCATCTTGACAGCTTGTTTTTGTCCCAGCTTTCCCGTCCTTCGCTAATTATTTCCTTTTGATTTGGAGACTGCAGCTGAAACAGGGTGTCCCTGGCCTCCAACTCCTGCCTTGGGGCTGAGGAGGGGGAAAAATTACTGAGGACTCCGAGGTTGCTCTTGTCCTTGCATCAGGAAAGCAGGAGTTTGCCTCCAGAAACATTTGGTGCGCGATTTTGACCACGAAGGTGGTGAAACCACCAGAGAGGCAGTGGATGCTCCATCCCTGGGGATATTCTGGACTAGGCTGGATGAGGCTTTGAGCAACCCTGTCCATGGCAGGGGATTGGACTTTAAAGGTTGCTTCCACCCCAAACTATTTCATGATTCTATAAAATCTTCAGGCCAGAACCTACCCAGGGATCTGGGGCTGCTCGGGGAGACCAGAAAGTGGACAACACCTGGAGTTACTCAAAAACAAGAGTGAAGATATGCATGGCAATCTAAAAGGAGTTTGTTTTCCAGCCTGGAGGGCCCCTCTGGACACAGAGCATAAATCTCTGAGATGCTCCTTTAAATTAATCCATGGGAAGGGACTCATGAAGCAGCAGAAGGTCAGCAAGGGTGATACAGACCAGTGGTTTGGAGAATCCTTGTTCTGGATGATAACTGCAGATCAGGAAGGAAAAGGGCACAGGAGAAGGAGTTGGTTTCCACCAGGAAGGCTGAACACAGCACAGCCCCTGCAAGGTGTAAAACATTCCTCTGCCCCATTCCAGCCCTGCCATCAGCATTCCTCGCAGATTTGGGGCACCACAAGCAAGCAGCCACAAAGATCAACCCCCTGCCCTCTCCCAAACCATCACAGCACACACAAGACAGCAAGACAGCACCCAAGGGAAGTGCCAGCAGCCCAGTGCCCCTCTCCCATGGGACATGAGCCAGGCTGAAAGGTCCCTCCACCCCATAGCCTCCCAGCCAGCAGAGCTGCAGTGCCCCGAGCGACCAGCTCAGAGGTTCTCCAGACCCATACATTTGTATTAAATGGTCTGTTAGAGATTTGCTGCTGGTTTTCAAGCTCTGACAGCCTTGTTTTTATTTCAGTTGCCTTTGAGCCACCCCGGGAAATTTTCATATATAAATATGGAAATATGCAAAACCCCGCGGATTTATAGGATCCGACACTGTGCTTTAAACGAATCCCCCGTGAGCTCATCTTCTGCTGGGCCCCCTCCCACAGCACCCTGTCCTGCTGTTGGCCACCCCATCAGGAGAGATAATCCTCCCCAGGCAGCTCTGAAGCACATCCACACTGTGGATTTTGTGTGCTGCCTCCCAGCCCACCAACATCCCACCCTTGCACAAGCTGGGGCAGTGCCATGTCGCAGACATCCTGTATGGAAAATCTTTTCTTTAGGATTCTTCCTCCTGAGAAGCTGAGAGGCCTCGGGAACAAAATGTAAACAATGGTTATCTGCTGCTGTGGAATGCAACAGGTGCATCTGTGATTGGTCTCATGTGGTTGTTTCTAATTAATGGCCAATCACAATCAGCTGGCTCGGGCTCTCTGTCCAAGCCACAAATCTTTGTTATCATTCTTTGCTATTCTATTCTTAGCCAGCCTTCTGATGAAACCTTTTCTTCTATTCTTTTAGTGTAGTTTTAATGTAATATATATCATAAAATAATAAATCAGCCTTCTGAAACATGGAGTCAGATCCTCATCTCTTCCCTCATCCTGTGAACACCATCACAGTGCCCTGCTTCTCCTCTCCCAAAAATGGGATCATGCTGTGCCCATCCCTGGCAGTGCTCAGGGCCAGGCTGGATGGGACTCTGAGAAACCTGGTCCCTGCTCACAGAATGGCTGCTGGAATTAGATGTTCACTTCCAAAGCATTTCATGGTTCTGTTTGGATTTTATGATCCCATTTTGAGCTGGACGGGGCGAGGCAGCCCTGGGGATACAATCACAGTGGTAAAGCAAAGGAAAATCCACACTGTGCTGCTGCAGGAAAAGCCTTGGTCAGATCCTGTGTGGCTTCAAAGGAGACAGACCCAAGAGAAAAATCTGTTGGACATGCAATTCCTATAGGGAATAAACCTATTCTCCCTGCAGCCCCCACCACAGGAATGCCCTGCTGTTGCTTCAGGGTTAAATCAGAAACTAAAAGCTCCATCTCTCACCATTTTCCATCCCTGCCCAGCTCTGCCTGAGGACCACAAACCTTTTGTGATGGGAGCCAAGGGCAAGATGAGGTTTCTTTCTCCTCTGAGAGGCAGACAGCAAAATGTGTCACATCCCTGGGGACACAGGGCAAGCTCCCAGTTATTCTTTTGGACTGAAACTCCTCAGGATCTGTTTGGAAAAATGCCTTTCCTGTTTCTCAAACCACTCCTGGAGCAGCTACAAAATCCAACCCTGAGCTACCAATGGCAGAAAATTCCCCTGAAACCTCATTTCCCCTGGGCAGGAGCACAAGGATCACCCAAAGAGGGGCAGGGCTAGGGGCTGATCCAAGCTGCACAGCCACTGCCATCCCACACACATTAAAAACCATGCTTAAAAAAATTAAATAAATCAATCAAAGTTTAAATAGTGGTAGCCTATATGAGACTGATACATACCCTGGGTTTAAATGAGTGAAAATCTATTAAAAAAGGACAAAGTACTAATATGTATTTGTTAGCAGGGTGTTAAAGAAGAGCCAGGGCTGATTTCCTAAGCACAGGCAATGCCTCCTTTGTTTAACAAACAAAAAGCTCAAAACACAAAACCTCTTTGCCTGGGAGATGGCAGCACCACTTCCTCAGCGAGTTCAGCACTCCACTGTTTTGTAGGATTTTTTTTCCTTTTGGCTTATTTTCTGCATCAAGAGAATTTCAATTCTCTCCAAAAGCAACTTGATAAAGATGATAAGAAGATAAAAAAAGTGGGGGGAAAAGTGTTGGTGCAGCTTTTCCTGAAGGAGATGCCTATAAACAGCTGTACTGGAGCATGCAATTCTTTCAGATAAAATGTATTCGTTATTTTCTTAGACACTTTAAATTTAAACCCATGAGTTCGGTGTTAGGCCTGCACTTGCTCGTCAGATTGACACATTCTGATTAACCAAGGAGAATTAACCTCTCTGAGTGCAGAAAAAGCTGATTATTTCAAATAAATCAAAGATTCCTTCCCACTTCAGCTCACATGGACAGTAGGTTATTTTAAGTCGATCCACACAAATACTTTTTTGGCTGCACATGGCCTGGCATCCGTGGCTTTGCCAGAATTCACTGGGGGGAGTCTGAGGAAGGGCAGAGCTCTCATCATCCCCCAAGCCTCTCCACGTCTCCATCACCCCCTTGTGAAACCCCTTCCACCATCTCCCAGCTCCTCCCCTGGCAGGAACGCTGCCACTGCGGATTTGTGACACCATTAGCTCCTGCTGTCACCAGAGCTGACAACTCCAAAGGCCCTCGAGAGCTGTCTGCAGAAACACAATAAATGAGATCTCTTAATTAACGCCTCCCTTAACTAAGTAAATTAATTTTATGCAGCTGATACGTGGCGTCTTCACAGTTTGAGGGTGACTGAGTAGCTGGAAACGTCCCTCTCCTTGGAGCTACTGGAAAACTTTTTTTTTGCTTGACAGTGTTTCTATAAAGGAAGGAAGGAAGGAAGGAAGGAAGGAAGGAAGGAAGGAAGGAAGGAAGGAAGGAAGGGAAGAGGAAGGAAGGAAGGAAGGAAGGAAGGAAGGAAGGAAGGAAGGAAGGAAGGAAGGAAGGAAGGAAGGAAGGAAGGAAGGAAGGAAGGAAGGAAGGAAGGAAGGAAGGAAGGAAGGAAGGAAGGAAGGAAGGAAGGAAGGAAGGAAGGAAGGAAGGAAGGAAGGAGGAAGGAAGGAAGGAAGGAAGGAAGGAAGGAAGGAAGGAAGGAAGGAAGGAAGGAAGGAAGGAAGGAAGGAAGGAAGGAAGGAAGGAAGGAAGAAGGAAGGAAGGAGAGGAAGGGAAGAAGGAAGGAAGGAAGGAAGGAAGGAAGGAAGGAAGGAAGGGGAAGGAAGGAAAGGAAGGAAGGAAGGAAGGAAGGAAGGAAGGAAGGAAGGAAGGAAGGAAGGAAGGAAGGAAGGAAGGAAGAAGGAAGGAAGGAAGGAAGGAAGGAAGGAAGGAAGGAAGGAAGGAAGGAAGGAAGGAAGGAAGGAAGGAAGGAAGGAAGAAGGAAGGAAGGAAGGAAGGAAGGAAGGAAGGAAGGAAGGAAGGAAGGAAGGAAGGAAGGAAGGGAAGGAAGGAAGGAAGGAAGGAAGGAAGGAAGGAAGGAAGGAAGAAGGAAGGAAGGAAGGAAGGAAGGAAGGAAGGAAGGAAGGAAGGAAGGAAGGAAGGAAGGAAGGAAGAAAGAAGGAAGGAAGGAAGGAAGGAAGGAAGGAGGGAAGGAAGGAAGGAAGGAAGGAAGGAAGGAAGGAAGGAAGGAAGGAAGGAAGGAAGGAAGGAAGGAAGGAAGGAAGGAAGGAAGGAAGGAAGGAAGGGAAGGAAGGAAGGAAGGAAGGAAGGAAGGAAGGAAGGAAGGAAGGAAGGAAGGAAGGAAGGAAGGAAGGAAGGAGGGAAGGAAGGAAGGAAGAAGGAAGGGAAGGAAGGAAGGAAGGAAGGAAGGAAGGAAGGAAGGAAGGAAGGAAGGAAGGAAGGAAGGAAGGAAGGAAGGAAGGAAGGAAGGAAGGAAGGAAGGGAAGGAAGGAAGAGAAGGAAGGAAGGAAGGAAGGAAGGAAGGAAGGAAGGAAGGAAGGAAGGAAGGAAGGAAGGAAGGAAGGAAGGAAGGAAGGAAGGAAGGAAGGAAGGAAGGAAGGAAGGAAGGAAGGAAGGAAGGAGCTTGTCAAGATGCCCACAATGTGCTCTCTATAAAGCAGCCACATGATAAAAGCCTCCTCTCTGGCCTTTGATGGCTGGGGAAAAGGAAAAAAAACAAACCGAACCTGAAAGCTTGCCACTAAAAAGACATTCTGCTCCGGGTCTGAATCACCAGCACAGCTTTTGGTCCTTGAAGAAATGTGATAATCCAAGGGAACAGACTCAAGGCCAAAATCAGATTGTATTATCCAGGTTATCACCAGGGCACCCTGCAGAGATGCAGCCAGGAATTATTTCCTCCTCACTTTCTTTTGCCTGGTGGAGCATGACAGAGAGAAAGACTCTCCCTATTTTCATTTTGGTTTTTTTTTAAAGGAAAATAATTAGATTTTTCAAGAGGCTTGGATTTAAAATCAATTTTCCAATTAAAAAACTTAAGGTTTATAGTTGGTGTAGTTTGTTTGCCTTCTAGGATCGATGCACAACCCCAAAGTGCCACCGTTGTCACTATTTGGACAAGAACTCTTTAAGTAACCTTTGGAAGAAGTGTTTTCCTGCTCAAAAACAGTTTAAAGGATGGATAACAAAAAAAGAAAACTGATGCTCCTGCCAAGTAAAACCACACAGGGCAGATAATATTGAAAGGTATTAAAGGCAATGTCCACTTTCTTTGCAGGAGCAAGGAAAACAGTCTCCAAAAAAAAGAGAGATTGGTGGAGGTGGATTCTCTGATGTGCATTAAGGGGCTGGTTAACTCCGAATTTCTCCCCTGAGGGGAACCACCAGCACCTTCTTTTTGTCCAGCTCCCTCCAAAGGAATTGGTTCAAGGCTAAACTCTCTTATCACCTACAAGCAGAGCCTGACCTCTGCCAAGTCCTATTACTTTGGGGTAGGGTCCTTTTTCTCTGGTGGTTCAGAGCCAGGAGCTGATTACTGCAAGCCAGGAAGGAGCATTCTGACTTTTGTGGTGTTTACAGCTTTTTATCACAGAAAAATCCACCTGCGCCAGCTATAAAAATAGATAAAATCTCCCAGCAAAGCCTGCTCTCCTCAAGATCCCCTGTCACTAATAAGTCCCTGTACTCTCTGGCAATGTCCCCCACAAGCTGTAAGGTTTTCTACCAGTTTAATCTGGCCTGTGATCCTGGCTTAGAGGAGCTCTGGGGACAACCTGAACGCTGACAGCGCGGCACAGCCAGGGTCAGATCAATGCTTCCATCATCTCTGCAAAGACCGAGGGGAAAAGGCAGACAAGCAGGTTAAAAAGCAATTTTATATCTCTTTTTCGTGTAGCAGGGGAGATTTTTCACCCACAGAGCACAGGAAGCTCCTTCATGGCCGTGTTTTCACTTCCTCCCAGGAATCAGGGATGTTTTGTCCCCTGCAATGTAAAGTAGATGTGGAGGTGGCCCAAAGACGACTTGGCAGGAGGACAGGGAGTGGAGTCAGAAGCAGTGAGTGGTGCTGGGGGAGCTGCAGGAGCCCGAGGGCGAGGAGATGTTGGGAAGCATCACAGCCAAGTGAAGTTGTTGGAGGAGGGATGGCCCCCGAAGGGAATGAGACTGCACACAGCCTCCAAGTCTTTTGGGCTTTCTCACAGCCCTGGTGCCACCAGAGAGCGTTTGATGAGCTGAAAAAAAAATAAACCAAACCCTCACCTTGCATTTTAAAAAGTGTCTATCTCCTGCAGCCCAAGAGGGATGAGTGGTGGAGGAGGGAAAAGTGCAAACCCCGTGTAGAAACTGCAAGGGAAGGAGGGAATGGGAGACAGGCAGAACCCCAGGCTTGACTCACACCTATTGATGGAAATTAGATGAGTTTGCCTGCAACTGCCTCCTTCCCACACTTTTTTTTCCCACTCCCAACTCATCCTTTGATCCTTCTCACTCAAAGAACCCCTAATTCTTGTGGACACATTTTGAGGATCAGCAGGAAGGGATCTCTCCCTCCAGGAAAGGAGGGGAAAGCTCCTTTTCTCATCTCTGACTGAAGGGCTTGGTCCCACCTGAATCCCAGGGCCAGAAGCTGTGACAATCCCTGTTTTCAGCAGATTTTTGACCAGGATATTCCTCTGAACAAAGAGTTTCTGATCCCCCAGCTGCCGGCGAAGGAAGAGCTTCCGGTTTGAATTTTTTACAAATTTCTTGCTTCCATAAGAAAGGGAGAAATTCACTGGAGTTCACTTTTCAGTGACAAAAAGCTCTCCCCGAGATAACCTGGAGTTCTGAGGGAAATAAACCGAGGGACAAGGCCGTGTGGGACTGCTGGAGGGGACGGGAGCTCCTGCACACGTGGCCATCACCGGCGCTCCGTGCCCCGAGCTGACATTATCACTTCTATCCTCATCTCTCCTTTCCAATTCCCAGGGAGCGAAGTGAAAAAAGAAGTTTTTGAGGGGCAGGCAAGCACAAGTGCACTTTGACAGCACTACCCTCAGCCGCACTGGCTGCTTGAGGACAGTGTTTAGAAGCTCACAGATTCCTCTTGCTTTGTTTAAGTAATTTTTAAAACCTGGTTTTTTGTTCCCTGCTGCCTTCATGGACACACCTCAGCTAAAACTGTGGTTCCAATGACATATCATTCATCCAGGGCCTGAGAGGGAGCAAAGAAATTGTTCACTCACTCCCCAGACAAGCACAGGAAAGCCAATATTCCCTCCCATTCCTGCTGTTCCATTAAACTAATTTTATGCATGAGGTGAGATTGCATCTTTCCTAAAAATAATAGTAAGAATAATTGTAATGAATACATTTTTCTCCAGTGACAGCACCAGTGATGAGGTTTTGCTTTACCACCAAGTAGGCTTTTCCAGAGAGCACATCTACAAGCTGCCTGCTTAAAAATGCACCAGGAGCAGCCAGAATTAGAGGATGTATGAAGCTTCCTGGGTTATTCCAGAGTAGAAAGGTTAAGCAACCACACAAACCTCTTTCCAAAGCAGTGGATCAATATCTGTAGGATCCACACACAGAAGTGGAATGAGGGCATGAACTAAGACCACTGAGGCAGAGGTTCACAGCTACTAGCTTTGGGAAGAATGAGGCTTTAACCAATCCAAAACAGGACTCTGGACACAGCACCTCATGCTAAAAAAAAAAACACCAATATCCAGAGTGCAGGAATTTCCAACCCCCAGCCCACCTGCAGAGAGCTCAAGATGACTCCACTCGGTCACAGACATCTTTTATTGAAAATCCTTTCTTTAGGATTTTTCCTCCTGAGAAGCTGAGAGGCCTCAGGAACAAAATGTAAACATTGATTATCTGCTGCTGTGGAATGCAGCAGGTGCATCTGGGATTGGGCTCATGTGGTTGTTTCTAATTAATGGCCAATCACAGTCAGCTGGCTCGGACTCTCTGTCCAAGACAGACGCTTTTGTTGTCTTTCTTCCTTTTCCTATTCTTAGCTATCCTTCCGATGAAATCCTTTCTTCTATTCTTTTAGTATAGTTTTAATGTAATATATATCACCAAATAATAAATCAGCCTTCTGAAACACGGAGTCAGATCCTCGTCTCTTCCCTCATCCTAAAACCCATGTGAACACCCTCACACCACTCATTCCTGTCAAGCCCCAGAGCCAGCTGTAATGAAGAAGGGGAGAGGGGAAGACAAACAGATAAATCAAGTCCTTACAGAGATGCCAAGAATTGCAGAAGCAGCTTTTGGGGGGAGAGAGACCATTGCAAGGAGGGGTCTCAGGAGAGAGCCTGACTGTGCCACGCAAGAAGGATGGGGGGGAAATGCTTTTAGCACCTGTTTGCTCGCACTTATAAATAAGAAAAGAGGCAACTGCAGTTAGAGACGGAGTAGGCACCAATCTCTCCTGGAATCCTGGTTGCTGTCCCCTCGGTGAACTCCTCACTTTGCTGCAGCTGCCAGAGGAGGGGATGGAAGGGATGGAGGGATGGAAGGGATGGAAGGGATCCGCGGGCGGCGCGGGGGAGGCGCAGCTCCAGCACACAGCAGACACGGCTCCCAGAAAGGAAAGCTGAGAAACATAGCACCTATAATGAGAGGGTAACAGCCACAAATGCAACAAATGCAGAATTAAAGTAGGGAGAAATCCAGAGCAGAAAAGCAGAGCTTCAGCATGGGCAAGTTTGCAGCATTTGAACAGCCCTTGAACCTGGTTTGCTCTGCCAGGGTGATGACTTGTATAGGCTGAGCTAGAACAGAGGCCAGACAGAGTCACAGAATAAAGCAGGGATTTATTAAAAGGATCTCCTCAATGGATGCATCTTGGGCAGCACAAGAGCCTAAAGGCTACAACCAAGATGAACCAAAATGGTCACAAAATGAACCCAAAATGAACCAAAATTGTCCCAAAATGCACAGCCACTCATGAGGTCCCTCACTTTATAAGTTCTGCTCCATTTGCATCTTGCAGTTCATTGTCCAATTCCAGCTTTAGCCCATGCAGTCCCATCCTGCTTGCTTATCTGTCTCCTGTTTGTGCTCTTGGGCCTGAGATTTGGATCATTTGTCCTTGGTCCCCAGCTGGAGCAGGAATTGTTTTGTCTCCCTGCTCTGTGCACAGAGCTCACCCTGATGTGAAACCCAGACCCACACACTAAAGCAGCACAGAATCTGAAAAATATAAAAGCTAAAACCTGAGGCATCAAGGGGACTCAGCATTCCCAACCAGAGGAATTCACACGTCCATGAGGATGGGGAGGCCCTGGCTAACAGAGCAACCCAGTGGGATATAGGAAAAAGCCCTTTCCCACAAGCAGGGATGGAGATGCTTCCTCCAGCATTTGCTCCCAGGGCTGAATATGTTCAGCAGTGACTGCAGAGAGCTATTACAAGCAAGGTTATGGACACTGAGGTCCCTGATTAAAGATCTGGACGTGCTGTGCTAAGGAGGGCATCTCTCTATTTGCAACCCACACACAAGGTCACAGAGCACAGGTCCCTCCAGCCAGAGGCCAGAATAAAACAGCTGTTCAACACAAAAGGGTTCCCAGATCTTCTCTTGTCCCTGCCCTGAGCCCCCCAGGCTTTGTTTGAGGTGGTTGTGACCTAGAGGCAGCTGTGGCCTCCACACCTCCCCAGCTGAATCAGCATCTCCTCCTTGGAGACCTGTGTCACTTGGCTTGGCACCATCCTGCAGGAGAGGCCACTGGAGAGAGCAAAGGCCTGAATTATAACAAGCAACAGAGACCTGGGAAGGAAGAAATGCAGCAAAGCAATTTGCAAGCCCAGGTCTCTGATCACGAGATGGACAGAGAACCTTTCCCACTGCAGAATTCTGGGTTTTTCCTGTAGGAGTAAGTTAAGGCTGCTGGCATCCAGCATGAGAGGGCTGTGCTTTGGATTGAAGGCACTGAACACCAGCTCCTCAGTCCCACTGGAGGCTGAGACAGAGCTGGAAGAGTTATTCCTCTCTGGTGTGAGGTTACCTCTGTAACCTCTGCTCACCCTGGGACTCGAGCAAAGCCGTGCCAGAGATGTGACACTGCAAGAGGCAAGGACCACAAGCACTGCTGCATGAGCTGACTTCCCTGTCAGTGCCTGGGCCTGGAGCAGAGGAGAAAACCAGCTGTGACAGCCCAGCCAGTGCAGCAGCGAGGCCGTGGAGCACAGCCAAGGCGCCGTGACCTCCCCGTCCTGCTGGGGAGAGCAGCAGGACAGGGGAGCAGCCTGGCTGGATCAGCCTCCTGGCTAATTCCACTAGCACACAGACAGAAGCCACTCCATCAGCTATTCCCCAGTTATTTTTAGCAGCTGATGACTCTCCTGGAAGCATGCCAGGGTGGCAGGTCACAGGATGACTGCAGGAGGGACAAGCACAGCCCCTCTGCCAGGACAGTGCCAGCAGCTGTGGGTGCCAGCCCAGGTTTGAAGGAGCTGCTGATAAAGGTGCCAGCAAACAGAGGGCAAGCTCCAGCTGCCATCCCTCCATCCCCATTCCCTCTTTTTCCTCTCCCCTGGGGTCACCCTGCTTCCAGCTCTATCCTCATGTGTCACAGACAACTTTTATGGAAAATCCTTTCCTTAGGATTTTTCCTCCTGAGAAGCTGAGTGGCCTCAGGAACAAAATGTAAACATTGATTATCTGCTGCTGTGGAATGCAACAGGTGCATCTGTGATTGGCTTATGTGGTTGTTTCTAATTAATGGCCAATCACAGTCAGCAGAGAGTCTGGACAGAGGACAGAGAGTCTGAGATGAAGCCTTTTTTATCATTCCTTCCTATTCTATTCTTATTCAGCCTTCTGATGAAACCTTTTCTTCTATTCTTTTAGTATAGTTTCAAGCAAAATATATTTTAAAATAATAAATCAAGCCATCTGAACACAGAGTCGAATCCTCATCTCTTTCCCAATCCCAAAACCCCTGTGAACACGGTCACACTCGTATCCCAGAGGGGATGCTGGGCTGGCAGCACAGGCACAGAGAGATCCCTTCCTCCAAAACACAGCCAAGAGTCCATAATTAGTGCTGAGGAGGGACAGAGGGCATTTTCTGTGCTGAGGAGAGGGAGAGAGGGCATTTTCCCTGCCAAGGGACCACAGGAAAAGCCCCATGGATCACGTCCTGGGGTGACCTGGCAGCTGCTTTGCAGCACCTGCAAGGCAAATTGAACCTGCCAGCTGGGATCACCCCTTCCCACAGCCCTGGCCAGCACCTCAGCTGCCTTGGCATCTCTCTAGACTGCTGCTGGCCATCAGGAGAAGGAGCCCAGGCTGAAAACTAATGACCTTTTCCTTTATGCTAACAGATAGATACACCAGAGAGGCATGAAGGGAATGCAGCTCCAGCAAGGAATTGAGCCGGGTTTTCCATCTCATCTAACAGATTTCCCCCAAAACAGTGTCTGGACAGAAGGATGAGGGCAGTGGGAAGAGGAGAAGAGCAGCTATTGCCCCTGGGTTTGAGTTTCCACAGAATTCTGGATTTACTCCCCACCTGCACCCAGGGAAAACGCTCCTGTGTCTGGCACAGCAGAGCTGGGCTGGTGAAATCTTCATGCAGAGGCACCCCAAGCTAGCAGAGCCAAGGTAATGCTGAATAAATAAGGAGAAGGCATGAGAATTTCTATATTCCTTTGGCTGCTTTAGAACCCAAACCAACAAAGGCAGGAGCTGAGGAAGAAAATGGGATATTCAGTGCTTTGAAGTCATTCTACAGATGTGTGATGCAAAGGGCTTAATCTGGGGGGAAAACAAGGCACAGCCAGCTGCCTTGTACTTGGCTTAGAAGGTTTGACCTGGCTGGGATCAGAATGAATGTAATTGTGACAATGACAAAGCTGCCTCGGGGCCATGGGGGTGGCAAGGAGTTGGAAGGAGCAGGCAGAATTTTACAGATTCAATTCTTCCCAATTCACCCCCTTTGAGGTCTTGGCAACATCAAAGAGAAGTTTGAACAGTCCCACCCAATGCTGTGCCCACAGCATCCCTCACCCCACAGATGGGATTTGTCCCACACAGCCCAAATCCCTCCCTGATGGGATCCAAACAGGGCCTTCTGCTCCTCCCAATGGGGACCCCCACAGTCCCTCCTCAGTGACCCCTCCATGAGGTTTGAGCACACTCTGCTGAGACATTCCCCATTTTTACCCTTCCATAAATTATTTATTCAGCTTTACCTGCAGCCCAATTACACAGAGTTAAGGGAGTAAAAAACCTTGATGCATGCAAACTGTTGCTTGACTAAATTAGTTTGGTTGGTTGCATTGTTTAGGGTTATTATTTTAATGCATTCTGATCTGATATCTGTTCTACTTTGCTCTACGAAAAGAAAGGACTGATAAGGATGAATCTCAAACCCTCAATAAAGACAGGATTTAGCAAAAAATGGGCATTAGAGGGTTAGCAACTTAAGTGTTTGAGCTGTGAAGCAGTGAGGAAATGAGGTGAAGCATCACAGCAAAGGGGGTTTATTTCCCACATCCCTCCCTCCCTCCCCAACTTCCCTATTGATCCTGATAACTAATATGTAATTGCAATTAACTGCAGGCAGAGTGAAGTTCAAAGAGATGCACTTTGCAGTCCTTTGGCAGAGCTGTGTGCGTGCAGGAGGCAGCAGCAGCACCAGCCCTGCTCCCTCATCAGGAGGAATTGTCTGCATGTGGGATGGAGCACGCACGTGGCTCGGGTTAAGCTGTGACACTCAGAGAATGGGAATGAAGACAGGAGCTTTTGAAGGCCTTAGAAGAATTAGGCACCCAAAACACACAGGCTGGCATTTAATTCCCCTGAAAACCCAGTATTTCAACTGCCTTGCTGAAAAGATTCCCTTTGATAATCCAGAAAGCTGACATAATACCTGACAAAGGCTTCTAATTTTTCTCTTTTTTCTCCGGCACACTTGGGATTCAACATTATGATTCGGTTGAAGGAGGAAATTTGGTCTTATGCTTCTCCTTGCAAGGCCTCCAGCCTTTTGGGAAGTTTCACGGGGCTTCATTATGGTAATAAATGAAGAAAAGCTCCAGCTTAGGGGAACAGGTACAACCCACAAGCATAAAAATCCCTTTTTTTCCTCACACCCGCTCTCATCCATCCGCTGCCCATATTTTTAGCAAAAAGTCCTCCTAAATATTGAATATTGCTGCACCTAAACCAAACACAAACATCCAATTTCACGAGCCAAGAGCATCAGTGATGCCCTCCTGGAAGCATCCCTGCAGACAGGGAGAGCTCAGCCACCTCCCTGCCCCATCCCCTCCACAGCAGCTTGAGGGGAACCTGAGAAAAGGCACTCAAAAAGCCAACAAAGTTACTCTGAAGTTATCCCATCATTTCCCAATCCTAGAAAGAGCTGCCCAAATGGGATGTGTCCCAGAAAGAGCTGTGCAAATGGGACAACTCCCAGGCCTGAGGCTGCAAGCTACTGCTGTCAGCATCCCAAGGCTGCTCAGCATCCATGGCTCCCAACACTCCGGATTTTCCAAAGCCCTTCTCCATCACTGGGACAAATTATTTTCAGCACCATGTGGTGCAAGGGCTGGAAATAGGCTCTGATTGCCATTTTGTGCCTATTTAACCCAAACAGGACACATCAGAGCTCCCCCCAGGTAGTCTCTTACCTGCGTGGGGCTTGGCAGAGACACCTTGGTTGGAAGACACCAACTGTCCCCCGTGTCTGGACCCCTCCATGTGAGAAGGACAAACGGACAAAGAAGGATTTGGCAGAGATTAGAAAAAAAGGAAACTAAAAAGCACCAGGAATGCTGCAGGCTCCTGACCATGTGGGGAATTTATTGCTGTTAGAAGAAAGCCACCTGCATCAAGAGGGAGCAGAGCCAGCAACCGAGATCCGTATCAGGCGACAGAAAGGAGGGTGGGACGTGATGAGAATTGGCATAAACAGGAGGCTGAGGCAGAAATGACAGGAAAAATAAGGAAAGGAGAGGGAGTGCTGGGCTGCATGGCATCCCTGGGTCATCGGATCCAGCCCTCCTGCTAAAAGCAGGAAGGGTTTTATCCCCTCTATTCCCACAGGAAGGCTGCTCCATAGTCCGACTGCTCTCTAATTGTCAGAAACAATCCTCCAGTTTCCAGGCTGAATTTATTCTGGGCCGGTTTATGTACATTTGTTCTTGTGCCAACACTGTCCTCGGGCATAAATAGTTCTCCTCCCGTGCTGCTCTGCCCTCCCCATCTTCCACCAGTGTATTTATAGGCAGCTATCTTCCTCAGCTTTCATTCTGCTAATTTAATTAAGCCAGGCTTTCCTTGTCTCCCCTCCAAAGGCACCAGCTTCATTTCTTTTATCGTTCTAGCAGCCCTTTCCCAGCCCTGCTCTCCAGGCTGGCTCCAGCATCCCTCAGAAGAAAACACAAGGCACACAATCACCAGCAGTGATCTCCCCTGAAAACAGATGCTTGGGAGCACGGTGCCTAATTGCAAAGGAACAGAAACAGGCTCCTCTTTTATCCTGTCAGCTCTTCTGGATCAGTTAAGGACCATAAATAGTGCTGTGGAGCAGGAGCAGGTCCCGGGGTGTTTGCAATGTGTTCAGTTCACATTTCGGCTGAGTTGTCTCGCTGCGATCCCGCACTCGTTCTTCTTTTTCCAATTATGCTACAGCACTTTGGGAAACCACACCATGTCCCTGGGATTAAATATGATCCTATTTGGTGCTAGACAGCAGCTCATATTGCAAAAGGAGAAAGCTGTGGCCAGCAGAGGGGATGGCAATAGGAGTTTTCACTCCTGCTTTTCCCAGGAAAAGAAAACTCCACGGGATGTAAATATTGCTGCTCACTGAGCACTGGGGAAGAAGTATAACCCATGGACTTCCTGACAATTAAAGACCACAAAAAAGTAGCAAAATGTGGCAACATGGGATGAGAAGTTGGACTTTGCTAATCCTTGTGGATCCCTTCCAACTCAGCATATTCTACAATTCTTTTTTATTTAGATATACATCAAATAATGCCAATAAAATCAGATCTTTCATGCCCCTTTCATTTCTCATTTTCTAGCCAGAAGATGGCATTTCCTTCAACATGAGTGAAAAGGGGACAGATTAATAAATACAGCCTGAGGACTCGATGGTCTTTGAGGTCCTTTCCAACATTAGTGGGTCTGTGATTCTGTGAGGGAATTGCCATCCTCTTTCCAGGAGGGAGTTTGTGTCTGGGAATGACATCTTAAGGAAAGCAGAGGCACAGAGACTCAGGATCCTGTCAGAAACTCAGAACGCTGTCTTTGCAGCTGGTAAAGGCTGACAACTAAAACAGGACTCTGCTGAAGAGCAGCTCTGATGATGTTTGTTAGCCCAGCAAAAACTGTTTCCTATCTCATGTAAGAACTTTCTGTCCTGTTCTCACCAGTGACCCAGACCAGCTCTCAACAACTCCACACAGAATCCCAAACTTCTCACACTCCATGTCAATCTCCTCCACCCCATGGAGGTGCTTGAAAAGGACAGATTCCCCTTCTCTTTCCTTGCTAGTTTTGTCGTTCTGACAAATGGTTGATGTGTTGGTTGAGTTTCTAACGCTGCTGGAAATGGTTGTGACTTTCGTGTTTTCCAGCCAGCACCGTGATTTCCACAAAGAAATGAGGCATTAACCAGCCAAAGCTGTCCCTGGCACCGCCAAAAGCAGAGGTGAAGGGGTACAACACTGTTTCCATGGCCATTAACCAGGAGAGGTGCCAGGGCTCCACGTGGCAGAGCAGAGGAACAGGGGACTGTCCCCATGTGCCACCACATCCCTGCTGAGCTGCTCCACACTGCATCCCTAAACTGCTCCTTGCAGACCATTCCTGGGATGATTTTTGATCCCCCAGAAAGTCAGACAGGCTCCCTCCAGCCCAAACTGAGGGGAAAAGGTGCAGCTGGGGACCAGTTTGCTGTAACACAACCACCAGAAATAGCGGAGAAAAATGGAAATATCCCCCAAGAATCCCCAGCTTTTCAATAAATAAGGAAAGCTGCTGTCAAGATGTAAAATAGGCAGGTGTTATTTGTAGGACAACAAATTGTGGAGGGGTGAAAGAGAGCAATAGGAAGAGTCAGGCCCAGCCTCTCACTCTCATTTCTTTGTGGAAATCACGGTGCTGGCTGGAAAACATGAAAGCCACGACCATTTCCAGCAGCGTTAGAAACTCAACCAATGCATCAACCATTTGTCAGAATGACAAAACTAGCAAGGAAAGAGAAGGGGAAATCTGTCCTTTTCAAGCACCTCCATGGGGTGTTTGCAGAAACTGGGTGAGAAAAACTAGGCAAATGGCAAACTCACTTCATTCGTGATTTTACACCTCTGGGTTGCTGGGGATTTTCTGAGCCAGCATTTTCTGCTCAAAGAGAGAAGTGCCCACTGCAGAGGACTCAAGGAGGTCTTGTAACAGGCTCTCTCAGGTAGAAACAGGCACATTTAGAGCCAGGGTTTCTTTTTTTGGTTTTTTTTTGGTTTTTTTTTTTTTAAGATCATTAATACCAAGAGAGCAATTGCAAATCACCCAGCACTGTGGAAACATTAACTTTTACTTCCTACAGCCTGTGCCCTTGTCCTGCAAGGAGTTCACAGGGGAGAGGGCTGGCCAGGCTTCCCCTGGCACTGCTGAGAAAGGAGATGGATGGGCAGCCCCAGGGCAGCATGACTGATTTCCCTCATTATCCAGAGCAGGAAAGTGGGGTGGAAGGGTGGCAGCATCCCTGGGTGTGGGGTTTGTCTTTTTCCAGCTCAGCGTGAGCAATTAGTAACAGCAGTTATTTTTGATAAGGGTTATGTGTTGCACCACAGCTGGGGAGCCAGGTAGGATGAGCCTTTTTTTCCAGAACAAATTGTTTTTTATTGTTGTCCCTCCTCCAGTGAGCTGTCCCCTTTCCATAGGTGGAATTAAAGTTCAAACAGCTCTGATGCTGCCCAGGTGTGGTAAAGGAAAAGGACTTCTTGATGGTGAAGCCTCCAACCATCGTGAGTTAATGCTTGCACAGCCTGACCAAAAAAGTTCTGAGAACTTTTTTTTGTGAAAAAAACCAGGGAAAAAGTTCCCAGGAAAGTTTCTTTCCAACTCACAAAGCTCAGTTTAGCTCTTGAGATCCATCCTGAGTTCTCATTTCCATATTGTTATCACTCCCAACTCAATGCCGATAACATTGAAATTAAATCTTATAGTGAGACTGCAAAGGGGGTAACAAATCACTAAAACCTTCACCACTTTCCATGGAAAATTCTCCTGCAGTCTCAGTTTTAAAGGCAGGTTAACCATGGTCTGGGGCTTGGTGGTTTCAGGTGGTTTAAGGTTTTTGGAACTCGAACAAAGTCACCAACCATGACACTGTGACACCCACAGCGTGATGGATGTGTGAAGCAATCGCTGCCACAGGCCACAACAGAAATGAAAGATGGGAAATGGTAAATCAGGGTGGGAAGGAGGGGGAGAGAGCACTGGAGGGCTACCAGAGGCACCGTGGTGGGGCAGCCCCTGGCTCAGTGAGCATTAATGGATGCAGAGAGGAAAAGACTGCCTGGATTTTTCATTGCTCCCTCCAAACCAGCTGCATCCCTCACTCCAAAAGAAAATAAACAAGATCTCATCTAAACACATCACTGCAATGCCCTGAGCTGCTGCTGAGCCCTCTGCTGACATCCCAGGATCTGGGCAGGGGGGGTTGGTTCTCAGGAAAAACTCCACTCTGGCAATTTTTTGTCCTGGCTCAGCCCCTTGCTCTGAGGTGGGAAGAGGGCATCTGCCTGTGTGCATAACTGGGCACGTAAATAGGTCAGCACCAGCTCGTGGGGCTGCTGCAGACACAGATGCATTTTTCTTGCATCCTTAGGCAAGCTGGAAAATGTCACTTCCTCGCTCAGCGATCACTAAACATTTTGCTGCCCTCAGTGCCCACCTGCTTCGTGTCTGCAGTTCTGGGAATAAGCTGGAAGAATAAGAACAGGTTTCTCTTTTTTCATGCATTTTGTTTGATTTTGGTTTCTTTTTTTTAAAGGCACACACAGAGTGATTTAGAGCCCAAAACCGGGGTCAATGCCCCGACCCACATCTCGTCCCTGTTCTCACCTGGGCCTCTGCAGCATCCTTCACCTCCCTTTTTATTTTAACTGTGTAAGGGAAACCCCTAAAGCAGCAAGTTTTCATGGGAAGCTGAAGCAGAGAAATGCCTGCAGAGGGGTGAGAAGCTGTTGCACATCCCAAGGGCAAATCCTGACCCAGGAGATGGAAGGAGCTGCCTGTGCAGATCTGCATGCAGAAGGGGTTGCACACATCCCAGAGGGGCTTCCTTCCCTTAGTCCTGACTCCTCCATCCCTGGGGAGGGGCATCTGGAACACCAGTTCAGCTCACAGGCAGGTGTTTGATGCTGAATCCTGAGCTAGTTAAAACCAGAGGATTTGGGGAGCAGGCTCACAAGCAGGGACGTGGCAAATCCATCCTGACCCCCGTGTGGGGAGAAAGATGAAAAGGATGAGCCCAAGGGAAGGAAAGGAGCAGGGACACTGAACAAAGCTGAAGCTCTCCAGGAAGGTGGAAGGCAGCTGAAGATGCTTCAAAAAGAACTGTGCTTTCTATCTCCTAGCAACAGATGCCAGCAAAAAGAGAATAAAAACAACCCAGGGAGATGGTCAGGAGATAGAGTTGGTAGAGGAAATGGGGCTTTGCCAAGTCTCACCCTGCTGGACCCTCATCCCTCCCCTCCTATGGGCACCACAGCAGTGCCCTCATCCCAGCCAGGCTGGTTTTGCCCCCAGTGGCCAAGGTAGGAGGTTTGGGTGTTTTCAGCCCCTCTTGTTCTCTCTCCCCACTTTAACTTGGGCCAGCAGGGCCACAACAGCTGTGCAAACATCTTGGCAGCTTAAAGGGGGACCCCAAAACTACATCTAGGATGATGCTCAGCTGAGAGCGAGCACTCTGCTGGGGTCTTCTGCTGCTCAGTGTTTCAGGCTCCATCTGCTTCCCTGCAAGTGTATCCATCTGCAAGCAGGGCAATATTTACAGATCCCAAAGCATCTGGCACCAGGATGCTTTAACCCATTAGGAAATGGCTGGAGGACACCACACTCAGGGCTTTTAAAGACATTTGGAGGGGAGGAAAAAACCCTGTGTCTACAGGAAAATCCCCCCCCCGCCCATCTCTGTATCAATTACAGAAGAGGCATTAAAAGGTTTTAGTAATGATTTCTTGTCAATAACCTGGATCTTCACGTCCCAGCATTCTTATTATTCAAACTCTCCAGGGAGCAAGAACATCCCAGCAAAAAAAGGGACACGCCACACACACATCACAGCAAAGGCAGAGGAAAGATAATAGAAAGGAGATATTGGGCAGAGAAAAAAAAGATCAGAGACAGCAATCTGTAGGAACAGAGACAGATCATGAGTTTAAAGGAAGGTGATTCTTCACTCCACGCCTGTACAAATGATTTTCTTCCCTCTGCAGCTCCCCCCTCCCCTCTCCCCTGATGATTTGAAGGCTTTGGGAGCTCTGCAGTAAGTGTGACTGTTTTTCTGTGCAACTCAGCCAAAGATTTAAGTAGGCAGGAGGAAAGCACTCTCCTTTTCCATCAGCGTTCAATAGAGAGAGAGAGGGGAAAAAAAACCAGATACCAATAAAAAAGGGAAGAAAAATCAGGAAAGAGTCCAAGCTGCGAATCGTTAAAAGCAAACACAACTAGGAACATAAAAACCAAAGAGATGGAGTGGAAAAACACATCCTGGTGATCCTTCCTCCCTCCAACACTTCTCAGTGTGTGTAAGGTCTTAAGGCAGAGATGAATCTGGGCAAAGTGGGCTGGCAGGAGCCTTCTCCTCCAGATCTTCTGGTCGTCCTCAGGAGAGACCCAGGGCAGGATGCTGGCCCTGGGTTTGCTCAGCCCTGGGGTGATGAAGAGGAGGAGCACAGGGCTGCTGCTGGGGGTGATAAGCTCTGTGCATGCTGATTGTCAGCTGGTTATCAGTCATCCTGCTAATTCAGATTTCTGGGTCCAAAACCCTGCAGAATCCTCTATGGTGGGGCTGTTTGAGGCAGGCTCTTGCGTTATGGAGGTTTGGTGACACGTCCCCCTTGCTGGCCTGAGGAAAACAGGGAACACACAGTCACAACATCCATCTGTCCTTCCCTTCACTAATCAGTTCCAAACCTGTCTGTCCATTTTTACTCCATCTAAAAAAAACCAAAGCCAGAGGAGATTCACAGTGGTACCCACTGGGCACCACAAGTGTTTTCCTCCCCAGTGAAAGCAGGAATTCAGAGGAATTCCTGCCAGGAGGAACCACACAGGAGCTCCACAAAGTGCCCAGGCACTAGTAAAAAGCAGGCTTTTGAGCTCTGCAGATCATGGGGTGGCTCATTTTCACCAGATCAGGAAAATTCAGTGGGGTGGAGCAGAAGCAGCTGTTACTGATGCAATCAGAACTCGCCCTCAGACACATTGTGTTGCAGGAACACATTCTTTCTGTCCTTCCCATGCTCCAGTGGCATTCCCAGCTCCCAGAAACAGGAATATTGCAGGATGAGGGCTTGGCTCATTATTTCCTCTTCTTTCCAAGCCCTTCATCTTTCTTTGCCACCAAACATTGCCTGGAGCCCATCCAGAACTTTCCAGGAGCGCAGCGTCTTGAGCGTGCATGCCTTGCAGCTTTTCCATTCTTCTTGATGTTATAAAACTGTCTTGTAAAAGCAAAATTAAAGGCTTGAGTGCTGGCCACAAAGCCCTTCCCATGGCCATGTTTTCTGTTGTGTGCAACTCCAAGACAGAAGGAGGGGGGCAGAGAGCTTTGTGCATTAAACTTCTTTATAAATCTATTGAAGGTATTTCATCACTTCCCAACATTCCTCTATAAAACCCACTCAGCAACGTTTACAAATTATAAAATTAGCTTTATGTGCAGGGTCCAGGCTAATGGCACAGCTAAATCTAAGGAGCAGGAAGATTAGATGCCTCTCCCTTGCCTGTGGTGGGATTTATTTTGCAGCATCCCTTCGTGGAGTAGAAGAATTTCCCTCCCAAGCCAAAGCTTTCAAAGGTCAAAAGAGGTTTGAGCACTGAGTGGAAAGTTTTGGAGAAGCCACGTCTGTGGGGAGCACACAGGGCTGGATGGCTCAGGGCAACATTTGTGCTCCACAAACACAAAACATTTCTGGAAAATGAGGGAATGCAGAAGTGTAATCCCAGGCAAGACAGTTCAAGCATGGAGAGGGGGGCAATACTGAGAATATTCAGGGGAAAGGGGCAGTTTTCATTAATCTCAGTGTTTCACACAGGTGCAAGCCTGGCTGCTGTGCTTGGTACCCTGCCACAACGTTCAGGGAAACCTTGGGCAGTACCAACCCAGTGCTCTCCCAGCCCTTGGCTATAGCTCAGGGCAGGTCTGTGAAGAGTGCTAAAAATCCCATTACAGAGACAGGGCCAGCAGCATCCTGAGCTCAGCACAGCACAAGTGCCAGAAGGGAGGGCTGGGACGCTCCAGCCTCTCCTGCCCAGCTCACAGCCCCTCTCCAGTCTCTCTTCAGCACACAGAAAGAAGGTTGATGTTGCTCACCTGGTCCACAGGGTGCTGCCAGCCTCCCCAGGCCTGTGAGGAGGGGTCCTATGGCACAGCAAAGGCACCTCCTGATGCTTTTGGGCACTTGCTAATCCTCACAGTGCCAGGGATCAACACTGCAGGGCAGGAGGGAGCACATTTCACCAGTTCCCTCATGCTGGAGGAGGAAACAAAAGCTAATCAGCCTGAAGCACAGGGGGCATGAAGGGAGCAAGCATCTTCAAGCTTTACTTCTGTGCTCCCTTTTTAAAAAAAATAATTTCCCTCTGTGGAGTATTAATCACCACAAGTCAGCCTTAGGAAGAGTTATCCATGGAGCCACACAGGCACTGCAAGGACACTGTGTTAGAGCAAGATTATTTACTTTTATAACCTTTACAGAAACAAGAGATAAGTGCATTAGAACAACATGCTTACACAAAGCAGTGCCTGCCTGATCCCTCCCTGCACCCTCCCCTTTGAGATGCTGCTCTGGATGCCAAAGGCAGAGCCCACAGAGCATCCTGAGCCCTGCTGGGATGGATTTGGGAAGGGGGTTTGATTTTGAGGGGCAGTGACACTCGGGGAGCCACCCAGGGCTGCCCGTGGCACTGTGTGGTGGCAGCAGCACCCTCAGAGCCTCCCACTGCTCCTGCTGGGCTTTCCTCTCCAGCAGGCATTGTCCACCAGCAGGAAGCCCCCCAAGCTCATCAGACACGAATTTTGCAGAGCCTCACATTGTGGGGAGCCTGCAGGAAGCTGAGAGTCCTCCCCTGACAGCCTGACCTGCAGCTCAGAGGGACGGATGCTCATCACCCATCACTGAGCCAACAAGGGAGCAGCAGCTCTGCCCTGCTCCCTTTCTCCTCTCCCTGCCCTCTGAGGAGGAGCTGAAGTTCTGCAGGTAGTTTCTGTTTCCCTGGCCCCTGGCACTGCGGCCATGCCCAGAAGCCAAGCACTCGGGGGTGTTGGGGTAGATGGAACAGGAAAGCCTTATAAATATGATTGTCTGGCAAAAGATTTTGAGAATATAGAAATTATAAGTGAGATTGAAATGAAAGCAAGCTTTGAGATCCCTCAGTTACTGAACAACTGGAAAACAATGGTGTGGCTGCCTGCAAGTAATCCCCTTTTGATGGAACAACACCCTCTGCTTGCAGACAGGCCCAAGGGTCAGAGCAGACCCTACAGCTTGGCAGAAGGGCCCAAAGAGGAGTTTTAGAGTTTAAAATGTAACACAGTGTGGTAATGTAGTGATTCTTATATGCTGTATGGAAATGCTGTGGGATTTGTATCTTGTACTAGACTGGTTAGTGAGAATCAGAATATTCAACACAAAAGATGATTTATTGTATTGTACCAGGAACTTCGCTCTCTTATGTCTTGTCTCTTAGTTCTTAGCTCTTAGTCTTAGCTCTTGCTTCTTGCCTTTTACTCTCTTATGCTTTTACTCTCTTACCCTTTACTCTCTCACCCTCTCATCCTCTCTGCCCCTCTCTCCTCTGGGGCCTGCTCTGGGCTGTGTCTGGCAGCTCCCAGCAGGGCCCTGCACCCAGGCCCTCTGCAATAAACCCCAAGTTCCATAACCAGAAGAAGATTTATTGTATTGTAACGGGAACCTCGCTCTCTCATCCTCTTTCCCACTCTCTTTACCCCTCTTTCTCTCTCTGGGGCCTGCTCTGGGCTATGGCTGCAGCTCCAGCAGGGCCCTGCACCCAGGCCCTCTGCAATAAACCCCAAATCCCAGCAGGGCCCTGCACCCAGGCCCTCTGCAATAAACCCCAAGTTCCTGACCTGGCTGCAGAGATCTCTGTTCTCCATCCATCCCAATCATCCTACCCCTGTCGCTCCTACACAGGGGCAGCTGTTGAATTTTGGGGAGGCATTGCAATTTTCCAGCAAATTCACCTCCCCCCCTCTGCCAGTCTGGGATGGCTTTAAAAAAAAAATCAAAAAAAATAGTCAAAGGTGCACAGAAAAAAACACAAGTTACCTCCAGTCTCTGCTAGGATGAGGCAAACCTCAAAGTGAAAATGTTATATATCCCTCTTTTCCATTTGCTCCTGAACCTGTGTCTTGCACCTCTGGAGCCACCTCTCATTTCCACAGAGCTCTGTGGGTGACATCCTGATCTACAGACACAGAAAGGAGTCTCTGCCTACAAGATAAGAGCCTCAAAATGCAAATAAAAAGCCCCAAATAGCTCAACATCAAACGAGGTCCATATCTACCCTTTCAAAGGCATCCAGGCTGCAAAACACCACGAGCTATGGCTTTGTTTGGAACATTAAATATGATACTAAAAACATCTCCCGTGCAAAAACAACGTGCATATGAGTTTGTTTATGCTGGAACTTTAATCTCTAAAATAACAGGTTTGTTTAAGGCTGAAAAATTAACCCCAAATAACAATTCAAGGTGCCTTGGGCTGGCATGGCCAGGTTTTGGGAGTGGGGGGCTACAGGAGGGGCTCCTGTGAAGTGCCAGAAGCTTCTCCTGGCCCCAGCAGAGCTCTTGCAGCCCTGGAAGCCCAGGATGGAGCAGGGATCTATCCCCCTGCAGTCTGTGGAGGAAGGGGATGCTCCTGAAGGAGGCTGTGATCCCAAGGGATGCCCAGAGAGAGGAGCCCACTGCAGCCTGTGGGGAGGATTCACCTTTGGAATATTTCAAATATTTCCTTCCCGAGGGAAGGACCCCTCCTGCAGCAGGGGAAGGATGAGGAGGAAGAAGTGGCAGAGACAGTAAATTTGTGGCAAAGTGACCACAACCCCATTTCCCAGCTGGGCAGGAGCAGGGGGAAAATTCAGGAGTGAAATTAAGCCTGACTAGAAGGGAGGGGTGAGGAAAAGGTGTTTTTAAGATCTGGGTTTATTTCTCATTACACTACTCCAGTTTGATTGCCAATAAATGAAATTCTTTTCCCCAAGCTGAGACCTTTTGCCCATGACAGTAATTCCTGGGTGATCCTTCCCTGTCCTGGTGTTGAGCCTTCCTTTAAATTTCCTCTCTCCTGTCCAGCCAAGGAGGGGAGTGCAGGAGCAGCTTTGTTGGGCTCATGGCATCCAGCCAGGGTCATCCCAGCACCACACAAGGCCTGAAGAGGCTGGGAATGGTTCCCCAAAGCAGAGAGTGCAGCCCTGATTTAATTAAAGCCTTAAACATTCCCCAAGCCACACCATCCATCCACCCATCAGTATGATGAAAAGACTGCAAGTTCCCTTAAACTCACCCAGCCACCTCATGAATCTCCTGCTTGGGAGAGCAAGGAAAAATGAACTCTTACTTCATTCTTACATTTCCACACCAGCCTGGGCCATTTTGCTGCTCCTGGGACGTGCTAAAGGGAAATATTGCTGTGCAGTGAGCAGGTAGGGGGCTCCAAGCAGGAGCACAGCAAAATCCAGGATGCTTCAGGGATCCCATCCAGTTTTTGGTGTCCCTTGGATGCCCAAAAGGATCCTCCAGGCTCTGTTACACTGCCAGAGTTATTTCAATTTTTTGGTGTACCTTGGATGCCCAAAAGGATCCAAGACACCTGCAGGCTCTGCTACACCACAGGAGTAATTCCAGTTTTTGGTTTCTCTTGGATACCCAAAAGGATCCAGGCTCTGTTACACTACAGGAGTTATTTCATTTTTTTTTTTTTTGTACCCCTTGGATGCCCAAAAGGATCCAAGACACCTCCAGGCTCTCTTACACCACAGGAGTTATTCCAGTTTTTTAACTGGCTTCAACCAGTTAATAACCATGTGGATTTACTACCTTTCGGTCAGGCTCATCCTGAGCCAGCTCAGGACAAACTATTTCTTCCTAAACAAAATTTAAAGCAAGGAGAAAATTTGAGGGTGGGGGAAAAATATTCAACAGGGAAGCTCCAAAGAGCATCTTTTTAAAGTTAACGTTAGTTTCATTTTGGCTCCAAACATGGCCTCAAAAAACAGAAGTAAAAGCATCTAATTTCTAAAAATGCACAAAAGAAATGGTTTGGTTTTTTTCAAATTGATGCTTTCTGCTGTCATCTTTTTTGTTGAGTTCAACACAAATAATTTCAGCTGACCTGAAATGTTATTTTTCAACAAATGAATGCTTTAAAAGAAAAAGAACAGAGGAAGAAGGAAAGGAAGAAAGTCTCATTCTTTAGCCTGCATGTGTGTGTGTGTGTGCTACACCACTAATTTTTAGTTGTTGGCTTTCTGCTGGAAATAATGGCACTGACAAAATGGCTGAATAAATTATTCTTCTCACAAGTGTGTCAAAAGGGTTGAGAGAAAGAACAATAAAATTTGATGGTGTACCAAAAAAAAAAAGAAAAAAAAAAAAGAAGAAGAAGAAAAGAAAATAAAAAGAAATTAAGTGCAGCCACGCTTTATGTTTTATTTTTTTTTTTAGATGGGAACCACTGGAAGCATTTCTAGGAACCGAGCACTGGCATCACCACTTGGATGCTTGTGTCACTAAAAACCTCTTTGCAATCAGGTTTCCCACCTCACAGCACTACAAATGATCCCAAAAACACAAACCAAGGAGTGATTTTATGTGGGAGAGCTGGGGGTGACCTCAAGAAGAAGAGCTCATTGCTCGGGGCTGGTGCTGCTCCCCTGGGTAACCCGGCTCCAGAGCCTGGGGGAGGCTGCTCCATTCCCTCATTAAATAATTCTGACTCATGAGCACATCAGAGAACTTGAGCTGTGCCCTCTGACAGTTTACCTCCAGGAAGGCAAAGTTTGTCCAAGAGATCCTTTTGTGCAAATCATTCAGGCAGCATTAGTCATGTTTGTCCCTTCCTGGCCGAGACAGCTCGGGGAATTTGTGTGATTTTCATTGCCTTCCCCTGCACCCTCATCCATCCTGGCCAAGGGAGCTTGCAACTTTATCTCATCTTCCTGCAGCGCTGGAGCAAGACAGAGCTGCTGCTTCTGGCCAAGAGGAATGGCCTGAAATGCAATTTTCATCCTTTATTTTAGTTTATAGACAACACAAATGTCCCCGATGCCCCCAGGCCGGGCTGGCTTTTGGCCTTCAGAAGGGTCTGAGCAATAAGGAATAACAGGCATAAGGACATGACTGGAAGGTCAAACATTACTGATATTATATGTAAATATATTTATATTATGTATAGATATTTATATACATACACCTCCATTGCTTTTATTTATATTTCTCTTTCCCTCCTGATTTTATTTTTTTAGCCAGGCAAACTACAGACACCTCTCATGCTCACATGAAAAAGATGATAAAAGTGCTCCTAAGAGTAATCCCAAAGTTGCTCAACGCTGCACATTTCTGGTCCCATGGGCACACACCCTCTTGGGTCACATCCTAGGGTGAGAAACCAGTTTTTCAGGAATTTTTCCAGGCAAGAGAGAAATGCCCTAAACATCTGATATTTCCCTGTCTGCCTTCAAACCCCAGCACATTTCTGGCAGCTCTGTACATTTGTATCTGACTGCTTAGCAGGGAAAATCTCTTTCTGAGCCATTTCCACCATATAGTTTCTTCTGACATAAATATGAATCGAGGTTATGGCCCAGTATGATCTTCCCAGGAAAAAGTGGAGATTACATCAATGTGGCCCATTAAAGCAATCTTAAATACCCACTGATGGGTCATTATTGCAAGTTACTTTCCTTCCTGATGTAAAATTTATTCAATATATTGGAGGGGGAGAAAAAGGTCTCCAGGAAGGCATTGCCTGTGCACGGCATTAATAAAAAGGGACAGAGCAAGGGATAGGCCTGACAAGTTGGAAGAGGAGTTTCCATTTACACAGCCCCTCAGGATGAATCAAAATCCTCCTCCTCTAGGGCATGGAGGCCAAAAGGAAAACTTGAATTAGGTTGTAGCCAGGGGAGGGTCAGGAAAAAAGGGACAGGGGAGAGGAAATGGCTCCAAGGTGCACCAGGGGATGTTTAGGCGGGATATCAGGAAAAAAATCTTCACTGAAAGTGTGGCCAGACACTGGAGCAGGCTGCCCAGGGAAGTGTTGGAATCACCATCCTTGGAAGTGTTTAAAAAAGGTGTGGTGGATGTGGCACTTGGGGACACAGTTCAGTGGTGGCCTTGGCAGTGCTGGGTGAATTAAAGGTTGGACTCGATGGTTTTGGAAGTGTTTTCCACACCAAAGGGTTCTGTGATTCCAAGAAGGAGCACATGGAGCTGCCAGCTGGGCTTGGGGACAGAAAAGGGGGCGAGAGGCTCCCTAAATCACCACTGTCCCCCTTCCCATCCCCTGTGCACAAAGTGCTGATGGGAGGCAGCTGTGAAGCTCTTCCACCCAGGTAACGTGGGGCTTCACAAAATAAATCCCCTCTTCTTCTGTTTTACTCTTTGTCTCTGCAGCCTGGATCTGAATTTATAAACATTTTGCTGTGAGTCAAGTCTAGAGGGCTGGTTGTTTTCTCAGCACCTCTACAATTCAATTTAAAAAATGTATTTTTGAAGAAGGAGGAGTTTGTTAGCTAGGGAAGCAAAAACCTCTCAAACCCAAGGCTGAGAGAATCACAGAATTATAGAACCACAGAACCATTTAGGTCAGAAAAGGCCTCCAAGATCATCAACCCCAACCTTTGATCAATCACCACCTCACAACCCCAAAAAGTTTCCAGTTGCATCCGCTTCTTTATTTGCTCCAACTCTCCTCCAATTTTCTGTCTTCTTCGTGCACCTAATTAATGACTCAATTCATTAATATTTTTGCAGCAGAATTCTCTCCCCATCTATAAAGCGGCCGTGCCAAATTTTTTTGCCTTAATTATAAACAGTACCTTTTATTTAAAGCTTTCTGCAGAGAAAACAGCAAAGACTTCTGTCTCCTCACAAGACAATTATTCAGAATGTTATCAGCAAATCTTCATCTCAGAGGAGGATTTCTCCCAACACAGTCCACCCACCTATAGATGCACTCAGGACTACAATCAATACATGTTAATTAAGCCGTAGCCCACTCCAATTAAAATTATAGAAGCTGAAGGACAGACATTTGTTTTTGTCAGTAAATTAATTTAAGCATTCATTAACTTTAATTTTTAAATTATATATCACTTTAATGATAAATAATTCCTCTCATTACAGAGGAAACATATGGAAGGGGAAGATAAGATGGGAGAGACTTGGACCCAGGGAGGAATTTGTTCCCCAGCACTTCCTTCTCCTTGGGCACATCAGCAGCCCCATTTGTGTCAGCAAACTGGGCTCTTTTGGAAAATTTGGCTGGCAAGTGCAGTGCTGAAATAAGAACAGAGATTCTTTGAGTATCTCACCTCCTTCTCTGCTGGGAACATGAAAGCTTGCCTGTGAAATCTCAGGGTTTTAGAATAGCTGAAATTTTGTGCAGGCTACCAAAATAAACACTTTTCGGCGGAAATCAAAATATTACCATGCTAACGAGTTTTTTAATTCATGTAGAGATTTGTTTTACAGCTTAACCCTTCCTGCACATAAGCAGAAAGGCAGAAAGGGTGGTTTATAACGTGGTGTTTGTGCAGTGCCCTGCACTCTGAGTTAAACCTGTGGCACTAATTAAACAAGGAGCAGGCCAGCAATGTTTGGGGTTTTCTGTTCCCACCAGATGCTGCATGGCACAGCAAAAGCTGATAGGCCAAGAAACACTTGTAATTAGGAAATGGGTTCTGATTGTGATGGTGTGAATGGTAACATCTGTATTGTCTCACCCCACACATGAGACTGAAAATGGAATAAAAGTTTTTAAAATGCCTCTCAGTTGCCCCATCTGAGACAGAAAAAGCCCTGATCTGACTGCACATGGTCTGGGCCGGCTTTAACCCTCAGCACTGTCCCAGAGCTCACCCAGCAGTGCCCATCACACCCTCACCGTGAATTTTCCCTGCTCCTCCGCAGTGCCAAACTAATCCAGCGTCCCCAGGTCTTTTCCTGCTGGAAACTCAGGGGTGTCTGACATCCCAAGTGCTCTGAGATCACAAGCTCTTCACCCCAGCAAGCAGATCCTCGCAGCTCTTCCCAGAGCCAGGGTGCTGTATAAATAGCAGAGCTGCATTCCCAGCCTCCTCCACACAGACCCTGCCTGGGACTTTCTGTCAAATGACAGAAATCAAAATAGATTAACTGAATAAATTATTCACCCCAGAGTGCCTTTACTGCTCCAGCCTCGTGCTGGACTGGTGAGGACTGATCGGCTTCACAGCTGATGGCTGCAAGCAAACCGCAAAACAAAATTATCCAGGGGAGAGACTGACAACAAAAATGAGTGAGAAAAGCACCAGGTCTCAACCTCTGTGGAGCTTTAGACCTCAGTGCAATTATGGACTCTTCTGACCATATTTCTTCCTTTGAAACAACTGGTTATTCCTCTCCCCAGCCTGATTGTGCAGTTGTCACCACGAGCCGTTCCTGCTGGGCTCTCAGGACACCACATCTGCTGCAAACTCCTGGGGACAGGGACAGGGTCCCTCTCTGAGCCCCACTGCACAGACACTGTCCATAAACACCTCTCTCCTGCCTTTAATCCAAAAACAAAAATTGGAGAGAGCCAGTAGCCAGCCAGGACTTCCAGAGATAACCCAGGGCTAGACAAGCAACAACTACTTGTACCCACACAAAGCAGAGCATCCCAGCCTTCTCAGAGCCAAAATCCACTTTTTTCCATCTCCTCTGCCTCTTGACATCACTGTCTCGCACTGTGTCAGCCCCTCCACCTCTCAGTGCCAAAATTATCTGTATTCCCTTCCCTCGCCCATGGAGAACCATCCCTGGCTTTGCTGAAGGCAGGGGGATTCCTCCTGCAAGGAGAAGCTCTGCTGCCTCAATTTCCACATTTCCAGGTCAGTGTGAAAGAGAGCAGGACTCTGAGCAGGCTGAGAGTGGGACATGGAGCCTGGAAAACTTCTCTAGGAGGAACACACAGGACCTGTGCAATGCAGAAGGTTCCATCACAAGGGAAATGGGGCAGCGAAAGAGAAACTGTGCAAAATATTATTTTATTAGTAATCTGTTTACTTAACTACTGAAGAGATTTTTTTAAAAAAAGCTTTCTCCCCATTTATCCATTAGCTCCTCTGCCATCCAGCTGCACTGCTGAATTCTCATATTTATGACATCAGTGCATGTTGCTATAGAGATAATTAATTAATGCAACATAATCAAGTCAGCAATTTTACTACTTTACAGCTTAACACAGGGCTGGAAATAGAGTGGGGAGAACACCAAAGCTTAGTTCTGAAAAGCAGGGTTTTTAATGGTCCTTCAAGCCCTGAGAGTTGGGTCTGAAAGTCATTTCCACAGTACATGAAATGTGCTGCATTTGGCATAATCACTGTCATTAGAAGCCCAGAGAAAAATTAGAAAAACAGCAATAAAGAGGAATGAAAGTTCTGACAAAAAAATTACAGGTGGAGGGCAGAGCTCTCCGAGCACCCAGCAAAACTCTTCATCTGCACCTGGCAGAAATGCCAGGCTCCACAGGGATCTGGCCAAAAAGGCTGCAAGCTGTGGTGTCCTAGTGCCTAATCCCAAATACACCGGGCTTCTTCCCAAGAGCCACCCCAAAAATCATCTTTCCTGGGGTGCCTGCCTTCTCTGCTCCTTGTGGGACCTCCTGAGCCAGCTGCCGATGAGAGGGGGGCTGAGATGTGGGAAATCCAGGACTCCTGGACCAATGTGATTAAAGAGAAGCCATTTATTGTGTACATTATACACTTACTTATAGATTCTGCCACTACTGCACATGCTGATTAAACATTTCTTGTTGGTGCCTTGTCTTGTCCATGCACCTTTCAGGATATGGGACTGGTCACAGTCCAGGTGTGTCAGGAGCCAGAACATCCCTGTGGCTGTGCTGAGCAGCCCAGACCCTGCCAGGGGGCTCACAAACCCTGGCACAGAGCCCAAGATGCCCCTGTGGGTTTGATTGTGACCCATGGAGCAAATTACCAACCTTAGATGAAGATCTGCAAGCCACAACATTTTAGGTAGAATGATAGTGAATTTATCACAGGGTGGAAAAGTAGATTTTGGGGTTTTTGGTATGGGGGTTCAGGAGGCAAGATGAAGGGATCTGGGTGTGTCCAGCCTTTCTCCTTCTTCTTCTTCTTGGCCTCCATCTTCTGCTGTGATGGTGGCACTTTTGGATTGGTTTAGAGTAGAAACTCACTGTCTAACATGGGTGATAGGTATTGGGAAGTTATGGTAAATATTGTACACGTAGTTTTTAGTATAAAGACATAACACTGCCCCAGGGCAGGCAGAGTGCCTGGACTGTCTTGGTGAGCAGATCTCGGCAGGGCAGGAGAAAATTTTTTATAGATAAGATACAATAAACAACCTTGAGACTGAGAAATGAAGATCTCTGACTCCTTCTTCAACCACCAGGCTGGGAAGAGAAACTTTGGAACTTTTCTCAGGTTCACTCTGACCAGCGAGATCCCAAGGCAGGTGACTCACAGCTCTCTGCTATCTCCTTCTTGTGGCCTTGGAATTTGGTTTCTCAGCTTCTTCTTTCACATTTTAGCACAGTTTATGTCTGAGTAAATTGATGAATTCCAGAGGGCCCTGAGAGGGTTCTGATAAGCGCAGTGCCAAGCAGGATGGCTGGGGCACACTGAGTTCTGAGGTACATTGCTCCCCTGAGGAGAGCTCTTGGCATGGCAGGAGGCTCCGTGCCACCCTCAGCCAGGAGCTGGTGGCTCTCCAGCTGCCACCAGAGCCAGGCGTCCCTCCTGTCACAGGTGGGCAGGAGGTGACACCAGGCCCTTTCACCTCTCTCATGCCTGGCAGTCAGGTTGGCATTTGCAGTGACAAGGACATCAGTGCCTTGTCAGCATGGCCAAACAAGACACTCTTTGATGGGAGCTGTAATTCCACCCCAGGAGCTTGCCTTCCCACCAAAAACAAGGATGCTGTGGAATATCCCAGTAGGTGCCACACTTGCTGCTGTAACTCCACCCCTTTGCTAATTTAGAAGATTAAAATCAGTCCCATTTTCAGGGGAAGCCTTATTTTTTTTTTTTTGTCCTGTACTAATTAGAATCTTTTTATATGCTTTTCAGTCTAGGGTCTCTGCCTTCTGAGGGTAGAAAGACAAAAGCAGCACAGATGAAATTAGGTCACTTAACCCTCAGGATGCTCCCATTCCTCAGCAAAAGTTGCTCCATCCACAGTGGAGCAAAGGGGAAAAAAGCTTTAAGAGAGACACATGCAGAATAATTGAGCCAAAAACTGTATTTTTGGGCCAAGAGTGATATCATAAAGCCACATTTGCCTTCCACAACCATGAAGTTTTTCAGGCTGTGGCATTTCCATGGCAAGCTTCACTGCCAAGCAGTGACTGAAGCCACCTACACTTCTCAGAGAGCTGCCCAGTGAAAAAACAACCAAGCAAATTATTGCTAAATAATTTTTTTAATAATTTAGCAGGAAAACCAGCAGACCAGAGTACTGCTGCTCAGCTTTATTAGCTGTCTGTACATACACAAAGTAGAGAGACTTTTCCCAAAAGCATGAAGTGATAGAAGAAGGGGGAAAGCAGAACGAGGGAAGGTGTAGATGGGATATTGGGAACAATTCTCTGTGAGGGCCTGGCACAGGGTGCCCAGAGCAGCTGGGGATGCCCCTGGATCCCTGGAATTGTCCAAGGCCAGGCTAGATGGGGCTGGGAACAAGCTGGGACAGTGGAAGGTGTCCCTTCCCATGAGGGGGTAGGACTGGCTGAGTTTAATGTCCTTTCCAACCCAAACCATTCCATGTTCCCACACCCTAGCTCAATTAAAGCAGGGAAAAGTGCACAGTTCTTATGCTGCATTCATGTACAACACAGTTGAAAAAAATTAGGACCAAAAACCACCCAAGCACTAAATGCATCACGATTTGTTTGGAGACTTCAGCATCCTGATTCTCTCCAGGCTGAGCCACTTTCAATGGGATAAATTGCAGAGAGTCACTGAAATCCAGAGCTTATTGCACACCATCTGCAGGCAGAGAGAGCCCTGTGTGCCCAAGCAGAGCTGCTTTCCTGATGCTGTGACCTGTTGCAGGAGGGGACAGCTCCACCTGAAGGGCTCAGCTCAGCTGCAGGGGAGGGGCAGAACCTGCAGGACAATTTTCCTGCCACACTTCGGACAGCAACATCCAAGCCACCAGGAATATTTGTGCTTGATCTGCACAAAACCCAGAGGGAAAACTCACTCTTACAGCCGCCAGCTGCTGCTGCTGCAAAGGTTTATGGCTGGAATAAAGAGAGAACACATCCTCCCTAAAGCCAGACGACAGCCCAACCCAGAGAGAGGCAAGAAATCATCTCTGGTGAGAGCAACAATGAGCAATTTAGCTTGATTATATCCTTGCAGATCTCCCTATTTATAATGGTTTGCATTATTTTAAATGCAAACTGGTGGGTTTTTTGGTTTTGTTTTTTTCCCTCTGCATCAGCTCTCGTGACCAAAACTTGTCATTAGCTCCTGATTAAAAGAGATTTTAAATGAGTAGAAACAAGCCCAAAAAAGTGCTGCTGCATCCCCCATCCTCCTGTATCAGACTGACTGCTGCAAATGTCAGCTCTATTTACTGTTTGCAGCCCACTAAGCTTTTTTGTCTTGCAAGGAGAGGTAAAATTGGGAATACTGGATCAGGTGGGAGAAAAGAACAACAGAGGAGAGGTAAATAAATAAACAACCACGGGGCCCATGTGCCCAGGAGGCTCCTGGCAGCTCACACTTGCAACACACATGCAAGTTTGTCCACAGATGCGGCAAACAAATGAAATCAGCTTCACTAGTGAGAGCCTGACCTTTTCCATCTTCCCCCCAGCAGAAATCAGGCACCAAAAAAAGGGTCAGAAATAGCAAAGATGATAAAGTCAGGCATCAGAAGCACGGGGGGGCTGAAGGAAAAAGACAGGCAGGTGAAAGGACAGGCCAGGGAAACCTGAAATATTGCAAGTCATGCTCTGTGGCCAAAATACCAGGAGATAAATATCCCTATGAAACAGTGGCAGTGGAGGGCGAGGCCAGGGGAGCCCAGGAGCTCCATTTCCATGCTGGGAGCAGGAGCTGGCTCTGCCCCAGACAGGGACCTGCTCCTTTTGGCACAGCACAGCGCTCAGCAGGACAGAATTCTCCTCCAGCAAGGTGCAGGCAGACACCAAACAAGATCAGTTTGGATTTTCCAGAGCACAGGAAACACTGCTGATTGTTCCAAGCGGAGGGTTCCTGACCCCTCTGATGGCTGAGCCCAGCCTGGAGGGGGTGTCTGAACCCACAGTGAGCTCAGCCACCCCATCAGCACAGCCTGGGCTGCATTTTGGGTGTTTGTGGGTTTTATATTCACCTTAAATGCTGTGCCCAGGTCTGGAACCATCACAAGAAGGATACTGAGAAGGGAACAGTGCACACTGCTGTTCTCAAGGTGAAGGAAAAGGGAAGTTTATTTTCTGACTTTAACGTTTATAGTTTTCTAAGAGTGACAGTGGATTGGAGGGTGACAGTGCCACCTCTCCAATGACACTGGTCAAACCAACAGTCTATTAACTTTTTCTTCTTCTACAAAGGAATGCAAAACAATGAGTTATTTACAGAAAGTGTGTGAGAAAGTTCACTACAAGGATGTCAACATCAGAAGGCTCAGAAAACCTTAAATAACTAAAGTGACAGGGATCCTCACCCTGCATCCTCCTGGCAGCACTCACAGCACTCTGCCTTCATTGCTGGCTTGCTGGTGAGCAAATCCACTGCTCAGAGAGCCCAGAACTCCTCTCTCAAAGCCTTCAGCCAAACCCACACTAATGCACTGCTGCCCACTGCACAGGTACTCAGCCCTCCCCCAGGCCCTGAGAGCAGGAAAAGCCAACTCCAATAAATGCAAAGCCATTCCTTTCGATTCCAGCTCTTAAATGCAGCACTTAATTAACTCTGCTGGGGCTGCTCTGGCTCTCTCTGCTCCCGTTTCCATGCCACCAAGGTTAGGAAAACACCTTCTCCCTTTGCACAGCGGGGCCCTCCCTGCTCCCTGCTGGCACCACACCAAGCCCAGAGCCCCACAAATCCTCCACCATCTCCTCCTGCACAAAGCTGGGAGCAGATGGTGCTGGATTTTCACTGCTCTGGCTGCCCCTGGCTTGGACTCCAAGCCAGCAGCCCTCACCAGGCTCTGGTGCTGGAGTGGCACTGCAGAAACCAAGCTGCCACCCCTCCAGATCCAACATTCCGAGTCAGCAAGGCTGAGCTCTCCAGAAGAAAAGGAAAAGAAAAACAGCAGGGATGGGGAGTGGAGGGAACAACCCAAACCAGATGTTTTAAGCAGCTGGCATGGCTGTTTCTCCCAAGATGCTGATGAAGGCAAACTCTGTGGCTTGACAGACCCCCATCAGCCACCCCCTTCCTGCCAACACAGAATTCAAATCAGCCCTGCTGGATTTAATCATCTTCTCCCCTTAAATAATCAGCTGGGGGCAGGACACGAAAAGGATTTATTCATGTCACTTACTGTCAAAAAAAAAAAAACAGTTTACTGGGCTAAAATAACCTGCAGTAAGAAAAAAAAAAAAAAAGGATTGAGAAAGAAAACAGAGGAGGGGGGAGTATGGGAACATCAGCTCTGCACAAAGGATTTGGATGTGCCCAGGTGGGTGCTGAGATGGGACAGACATGAATAGAATAGAATAGAATAGAATAGAATAGAATAGAATAGAATAGAATAGAATAGAATAGAATAGAATAGAATAGAATAGTAAGAAAGAGAAAACACCCAGAGGAGAGGGAGCTGTGGGAACATCAGCTCTGCACGAGGACTTGGACGTGCCCAGGTAGATGTTGAGACACGAGCCCTTCCAGCAGATATGAACAGGGAAAGCAGAGCAGGAAAGAAAGGGGCAGCACACTGGTTGGCTCAGGGTTTGAGCACTGGTTTTTGGGCAGAGCTGAGAACACACAATTTTTTTTAAGCAGAGTTTGTAGGACTTGCACCAAACCCCAGCACGAACTCAACAGGTTGCCCAGCAGCTGCCCCAGCTCTGGCCTGATGGCCTGCATGGCAGCAGACCACATCCTCAAAAGGGAAAAAAGGTATAAAAGGTATCAGGAGCTGGGCTGCAAGATGCTCCTCCTGCCAGAGAAAGGTCAGGAGATGCCAGAGGCCTGAGAAAAAACAGCAAAAATTCAACGTACCAGGAAAAACAAAGACTTTGAAGCATGACTGGAACAGCCCCCAGCTCTGTCACAGCAGCATGAACCCTTTACAACAGGGCACACCAAGGGCCCAGAACACAAAAGGCTTGAACAACCTGGCAAAAGTCCATCAAGGACTATTAAATCCAAAGTTACAGATTAACTTCCAGCTCGGGAAGCCCTGAAGCTGCAAAATGCCCCAGACTGGGAGGGAGGGAGGGAGCAAGATGAGGGTGCAGATTCTTTCTCAGGCCCTTGCCCCTCACTGGAGCCCCTCTGGGGAGCTCAGCACAGGCAGTGGCACTGCAGATAGAGGGGCTGAGGACCACATTTCACATTTAAACTGTGGTGCTCACAGCAGGAAACCTGCACAGATCAGTTTGGTGATGTTTTGGGCACGTTCCCAACCTTTTGGAGCTCTCCCAGTGCTTCAGGAGCTGTTTCTCACCCTGGGAGACACTCTGCTGGTGTGACTGAACAGCACAGTGGAGGGAGGTGCACTGGGAGCCAGACCAGGGCTTCACATCCCCAGCTTGAGGCTTAAAGGAAACAGAAAATAGCCAGCAGGAAAATTAGGCACCAAGAGCATGGAATTTCTTGTTCTCACCTCCTCTCTGGCTGCCCAGCATCTGGGAATGCCCAGAGGCCTTTCCAGATAAATCAGTGCAAAGGACAACCTCATCACAAGTAATATCAAACAGCTGAAGCCAGGAACAAATTGTTTTCTGCTCCAAGACTGTGCCTCTCATCACAAGTCCTCAGGGGACAAGAAATGGAATGAGATTCCCTCCTGTCGGAATAAAATCAGGATGAGTGTTACAAGGAAATGAGCACAACACGATGTCCTTGGCCATGGCAGCGTCCTGATCCAGAGGTGCCCAAATTCGGGCACGTGGAGGCCAAGGAGAACACCAAGAAGCTCAGGGAAGCAGAGCCAACCGTGCCTCAGAAATTCCGGCAGCACGATGGCATTCCAGCTCCACCTGCAGGAATTTCTGTGGCTGAGAAGACCCCGAAGGTGAGGTGGGAAAGGCGGGAAGCTCTGAAGTGTGGGAGGCTGAGGCTGGTGGGGAGGAACAGGCCACAAGTGAGAGAAGCAGGGAAGGTGGGCAGCATGGGGGTTCTATGAAAACACCATTAAATACCTTGGCATTATTCTTGGCATAATCCCAGAGGCAAATGCTGAATGCAGCTTCCCAAGAGTGCACTCCCCTCCCAGCAAGGCCCAAGAATTCCCTGCTCCAGCCCTGTGTTCACCTTCCCACACAGCTCAAGTTCCAGGAGGAGCATTTGCTGGACTCAGACTTTACAGGATTATTAAAGAACAATGGCAAAATGAAATATTGACTGGCGGAAGGGAACATGCGTGATACAACTTGCATTTAAGGAAAAAAAAAGCAAAATAACTGCTCTAGATTGGGGAATCACTATTGGTATGTCCTTGCAAAATTATTCCCCCCTTTAATTAGAGGTTTTGGGGGGTTAGGAGGTCAATTAAGTCTCTGTGATGTTTCAAGAATCCTGACATGATTTGGACATCAAGCTCAGGCTAAAAGAAGTAGAAATCCAGCTCGTTTCTCAAGTAACCCATTCTGTAGAATCTTTGATGTTGGAAAGAGCTCCTAGACTGACTCCAACCCCTAAAAAAGGAGAACACCATTAAGAGGTACAAAAAAGGCCTTCAGTACTTTCACACCTACAAAAAAAGCCCTCAAACTTATTCGATTCCAGGGTAAAACACATCCCAAACCTTCAAATCTGCACAGCTTTAAAAATCTGCAAAATTTTAAAATTTTAAATTTTTTTAAATTAAAATTTTTTTACTTTTAAAAGAAAGGTATTTCAATGTTATCTACGCAGCAGCAATCACAGGCAGGAAATGCATGAGCACGTCATGGCTCACATGAGAAATCCCTGCAGGAAAAGAAGGGTGAGAGACAGGAGAATTCCCAGCATGGATCACCAATCCCAGAGAGAGCCTCACCCAGGGAACAAGGAAAACTGTGACCTTGAGATGACAGCACATCTGTAACACTTCCGTAATGATGGCAATCTCCTATTTTTATAAAATAAATATAAAATTATAATACATATAAATATATATACAAATATATAAATACATAAATACATAAATACATAAATATATAGATATATAAATATGTAAATATATAAATATCTATCTCCTGTGCAGATAGCCAGGAAGCCATGCATAAAATTCCTGCACCAGGCTTCCAAGAAAACCCCTCATTTTTCTCCTCTGCTGCCATCCCTGTATCAATCCATGGCAAAGCTGTGCCAAATGCCTCCTTTCCTCCCCAAAAGACCTAAGTGCTGGTCTATATTCCAATAATTCTGCTTCATTTCAGATGAATTATCAGCATTTGCTCTGCTGGGCTTTACCTATGCAGACAGCAATCATGGGGGGAATAAAAAAAGTGAAGAAAAATTTAAAAATTCTGTACAACTTATTCAAAGGCTGGAAATGCCTCACAGCACAGGCTGGTTTTCTTGCATCTCTCTTCAAGCAGAAAAGCAGCACAATATGGACTCAGAGATCTAAAGTGGCAGCTGGACTGACAAAGAAAAATGTTTGGTGGGGTAGCACACGCTCAGCAAAACCAACAGCATCCTAAACTGGATCGTTTCTACCAGCTTTACAACCCAAATTGAGGCTTGTAGGAGACTCCAGAGAATACTGGTGATTCAGAGTTCAAAATGAGCCTTTTTTCCCAGACTGGCTTTGCAGGGGTTTTGGAGAAAAAGAGAGGGTAGCAATAACAAATACAAGAAATATAAGAAATGTAATAAATATAAGAAATAATATAATAAATATAAGAAATATAAGAAATAACAGAAGAAATATAAGAAATGTAAGAAAATAAGAAATATAATCAATAATATAGCAAATATAATAAATAATATAACAAACAATATAACAAATATAGCAAGTATAACAAATATAACATTAACACACAGAGGGACAGATGGAACACCAACAGATTGATATTATCCCACTGAAACACAAACAGAAGCCAAAATGCCTTTTGCAAGGACAGAAGCTGTTCTGAGAGAGCCACCTGGGGAAAGAAATCCAACCAAACATCCAAATGGATCTCCCCACTCCCTGCTCTGCTCCAGCACAGCTCCACCACCGAGAGCTTGGTTCTCTTGTGGCTGGGCAGAGATGGGTTCTGGCCAGCCAGAACAGGTTCCTGTCACCCTCCCAGGGTCACCTCTCCCAAATAAGCACACACCACCATGAAGGATCAATTAAAACCAGCAGGAGCAGAGGAGAAGCTGCAGTTCCATCCACTGTTCAACTTCTCCATCCCAGTTTTCCTGATTTTATATTTTTGGGATTGGTACCTTTTGCCTGTGAGCAACAATAAAATTACTGATTAAACTTTAAAGGGGGGCTGTCTTTGTACCAGAGGAGAGGCACAGCAGGGTAGGGATACATTATTGAAAGGAGGGTTTGTGTTTTCTACCCCAGCAGCCACCAGGAGATTTACCAGGCAGAGCACGGTGCTGCTGCAGAGCGAGAACCCGAGTGCCTGGAGATGAACATTCCGTGGTAATGCATGCCTGAATAATCCCTTTATTACACCTTCTGATTGTAACTTTAACAAGGAACAAGTTTTACAGCTCATATTTTGGAGAGCTGCAACGGGGGCTTTTATAAGCATGCCAAGAATTCACAGGAGAACGAGTCTCACCTAAGTTAACATCTTCTATCAAGGGACTAAAGAGATTTTTCACATAAAATTACCTATCACATGCTGCCTATAAAAAGATGTGGCTGTAAACATCCTGGTTTTAACCTCGGGGCTGGAAGTGAGCAAAAAATTCCTCTAGGAAACCTGTCTGGCAAGCTCTTCCTCCCCTGCCCAGGTATCCCATTCCAGCTGCTGGAGCAGGGCTGTGCTGAGGAGATGCAGCCAGCCCCTGTGTTTGCCTATCATTTAAAGTCCACGTTTCTCCCTTTCTTTTTACCTTCTAAATCAAAGAAGAATTAACCTTTGGTGGGGAAAAGACAAATAAAAAAGCCTGCGCGGCCCATCTCCTGCAGTGTTGACAGAATTGTTTTCATTTGCGAGCAAATGGAAGTTGAACTCAAACGTCAAATATTCATTTATCAGCATTAACCCAGCTGCCCCTCCCCTCTTTGTCCTCATTCACTCAGGCCTTTTCCTTGTTTGACTTTCAGTGGGCTCATCAATGTGAGTACAGAGTCGGTTTTGTGCCACAGATTACCCCTGAACTCCTCTGGTGGGAGTGACTGTTCTAGGCACCACTTAAAATAAGTAAGTAAGTAAGTAAATAAATAAATTTTATATTTATTTATTTATTAAATATTATATTATTATATTTTAATATATTCTTTTATAGCATTATATAAAATATGTTATATATAATATATTATACATAACATATATATGTTATATATAATATAAATTATATATTTTATATACTATATATAGTGCATATATAGCATGTATATAATATATTATATATTATAAATAACAAACGTTATATATAATATATAACATTTATAGTATAATATATAATATAGTTGTATATATGTATTATATATATAATTATATTAAATATAATATAGTTTTATATATTTTATATAATTATATATACAGTATAATAATATATTATATATTATTATATGTTATAATATTATTTATACAATTTATTATATATAATAATATATCTATAATACATTATATAGTATATAGTATATAATTTATTATTATTGCTATATTTTAGATTTTTAATATATAGAATTTTTATATGTAAAATTATATATATAATATATATTATATAGAATTTATATTCTATACACGTAATCTATTCTATATATATTCTATTTTATAGAATATATAATTTTTTATATTTATATATTATATATAATATATATTTTATATATAATATATAATTTTATATATACATATACATATATAGATATATACATATATATGTGTGTGTGTGTATATATATACACACATATATATACATATATATACACACACACACATATATATATGTAATATTCCCTGCCATCCAGGGCAATCCATTCTCATCAATGCCGAGACTCCCAGAATCTGTTCTTCCCTCCTTTTTCATTTGGAGATGTCAATGCCTGTTGTCAGAGCGCAATTGTTTTCCTTAATCACCCGCAGCAGTGCAGTAGAAAGCGCTCATCTTTTCGGGGGGTGGGAAAAGCCGCTGCCTTTATTCCCGCCCCTCTCCATTCCAGAGGATGATTTCGGCCCTGGGCAATCACGGCTTGTGCTCTCATCTCCCGTGCCAGCCATGAGGATCCTTCCACCGGGAAATTCGGATTTCTCTCACTACAGTTGCTGCTTCAGGAGAGGCGCAGACACAGGGACACGTCCTAGAAGGTGCCAGAGAAACCTTAGGAAAAAGCCATGAAAAACCTGGGCATTCTCTTGCTTTGAATGTGGGAAATAGGAAAATAAGTGGGGCTTTGTTATCGCCTCGTTTTTGCCGAAGCCACAAAGGCGAGGTGCAGAACGTTCCTTTATCGCTCTCCAGAGCTGCTCCTCGGTGCAACAAGCCACTCACCATCTTTTCACTTCTGTAATTGTTGGGGGTTTTTTCACCCAGCAATCACAAAGAAAAGCTGCTGAAAGGTGCAGGCAGCAGACTTCGCAAAGAGCTGTTGACAACTCCCAGGAAACTTTTACATTTCGAATGCATTCTGCCCACATTTCCTGTATTTTCTGTGCTTCTTAAGCTCCTCAATTTAGCACACAAAGCTATTTGCATGAAAATAGCATCTTGAGAGTTTCTTACAGAAGACTTACAATACCTTGCCTTAAAAAGAATAAAAAATACACCACATAATTGTAGAATTATGTGTCGAACATCTCAGGTAGCCGGGGTGAGAGGAGAATGAAGCACAAAACTGATTGCAAACATTCTTCTTTCATTTTAGATCCCATCAAGCTCTCATTCTCCAGCTGCCACTCACAATGGTGCTCCTGGATGCACTAATCTAGTGCCATTATCATTCTCTGAAGGCAAGAAGCACTTTTATTAAAGCAAATACAAATTAATTTAATGGTCTCGCTGTCTGTGTTTCTAAAAGTACATGTAGATTTCCTCTTGACCTGCAGAGAGAAAATTCTGTATTGATACATTCTTTGGTAAAACCACTCCTAATGGAAAATAAACATGCATCTGGTAAGCACCTTTTTCCCCAAGTCCCAGAGAAATGGAACCTGTGATGCACCACCCAGGCCAGCTGAGTGTTAGCTGAGAGATTAAATCTCCTTTTAGAGGAGATAATCCTCCATAAATCCACCAAACTACAAATCCCACCAAGATAAAATGTTTTGGGTCGCCAGCAACTCTCACCTAAGGATGCTGCACCTCCAACCAGCATCTTAAATTACACCATGGAGTAAACGGGACAGCTGGCAGTTCAACATCCTCCAGATTAAACAAAACAAACCCAAAAAATAGCCAGAAGGATGTGTTAACCAAAATTTACACTTGCTGGTGTTTCTGGGTGAAAGTCTCACAAAGAGAGGTTGCTCCTACTGCTGGAGGTTGGGATGAGCAAGGTATTTTCCAAACATTTTACTTGCTTAGGTCTTGGAATCCACATTTCTGCTCCAGAATTCCTGGCAAAAAAGAGGAATCTGGCCTCAAGCTGTGCCAGGGGAGGTTCAGGCTGGACATCAGGGAGGATTTCTTCACAGAAAAGGTTGTTGAACAATGGAAGGGGCTGCCCAACGAGGTGGTGGAAGTGTTCAACAAACAGCTTGTGGCACTCGGTGCTCTGGTCTGGGTGACCAAGAAAACCAACAACCCAAAAAACACCAACAAAAACCACCAAAACACCCACAAGGAATAGCAAATCACTGGAAAGAAGCCCAGGAAGCACCTGGACTTTTCTTTGTGGACATCCCAGCTCCAACCCTGCCTTTCTTACAAAAAATGTCAGGACCATCTCCTAAAATGGCACATAGGAAGAACTTCTTGTAGTGTGAACAAATGCTGAATTGTCCTGATGAGTGGCTGAATTCAGCACATCATCACAAAAATTCGTTTTTAAAAAAAAAAAATCACAAGGACATCTCCAAACAGCTCTTGAGTAGCTATTCTCACTATTCTCATGCAAGTGTTTGTGTGCACCAGTGCCAGAAAAACACAAATAGCAAGAAATATACCAAAAGTTTAAAAAAGAAAATTTAAAAATCATTGCGAGTAGAGGAGCTCTGTCCCACAAGGCAGCCAGGAGAGGTTTATTTTTTAACACATCTGCCTGCTATTGCTGCAAAGGCAGGAAGAAAAGACAAATTAGAAAGATGAGAAGGTGGCAAAGCACAAGGACAGCAATAATGTGACTCTGAGGTATTATTGAATCCAGTCAAGGTTAATCACAGGAGCCACGTTTTTACCTCGCTGCCTTCACCAGGTGCCTTCACATGATGTAAGGATCCAGCCCAAGAAACATTAGACTCTCTCATTTCTGCCTCACCGAGGAATCTTTGCAAGACCCTGGGTAATTAAACTAATAAACCACAAGTGAAAGCCTGGGCTGGAGGCACTTTTTGACAAACACGTTGTGTCACGTTAAAAACCTTTATCCCACCGTGGGCATGGGAGCAGGGAAGGAGAACGAGACAAACCAGCTGATTTTCAATTAAGAGCTGAAATAAAAATGAAGTGCTTTTAGCACTCGGCCTTCCAAATGCCAATACTCTTAAATACCACCTTAGATACCTGGCCATCCTACAGCCCTGGTAAATCAACTTCATTTGTTTAAAGCTCAGCGGCACTTATTTAACAAGCACGGCTTCAAGCACGACTCAACACAGCAGGAAGCATTTTGGGCAGAGGAAAACGTCCCTGAAGGATGCTGGGAGGAAAAAAAATTCTCTTTGGATTAGAAATCACTCCGCACAGCAGCTTCTGGCCAGGCTTGGAGCATTTGGAGACCGTCTGTCTCTGCCCAGGGTGAGGCAGGTCCTGGGAATGCTGATGTCCCCAGAGGTGCAGCAGCTGCTGAGGGGCTGAGGTTGGGATTGCAGGCTCCTGCAGGGAGAAGCAAACACCTCAGAAGGTGGCTGAGCTCAGGACACCCTAAAAACCCTCCTCAGTTACCACTTCCTCCTAGCTGGCTTTGCTCGAGGACATCTGGAGTCTTTAAAGCATCACTGGTGGTTCTGGCCTGGAGGTTGAAGGTTGAGTTTGAAAGATGGGTGCTGATGTCCTTACCAACAACCCAATGAATGGGTGAGAGTCTTTAGGAAAAATTAGGGGTTAATGTCCTCAAAATGGGGTATGACAGTAGCTGAGTTTGTTACAGAACCCAGTCTGACTTCTGAATTTTAATGTAATAGGAGAATTGGGCCCACAGGAGCCAACTGCAGAGCCCAGACAGTCTGAAATTTAATTTTGGGGGAAAATAACATGTTCAAGGGAGGGAATGTGTGATGGGCAGTTCAGGAAGGCTGCACCTTCCTCCTACCTCAGCCAAAGGAAGAGGGCAACATGCAACCAGGAGTTCAGCACAGGAGGCTGAGTCCTGTGAAACTGAGAGAGAGAGAGAGACTTCACAGAGATGTGACTCTCTCTCCTTATTAAAATTGCAGGACTCCTCTGTCTCCTTTGTGGACCCTGGCCCTTCTCAGCATGGGTTTTCTGTGCAACTGGAGCCCTGTTTTGGTGGCTCAGCAGCACCCAAGGTGTCAGTGGGATCCACTGATGGTGGATGGCTCCAAAGCCCCATCTCTATCACTGTTTCAGTCCCTGTAGCATTTCACAGCCTATTTATGACCTGTCCCTTGTAACTCAGCCATCTCCCACCAGCTGTGCACACACTGTGCAGATTCCAGCTTTTCCTCCAGGAGCATCCAGGCATCCTCTGCCAGCTCCCCCTGCCCTGGCCTCTCCTTCCTCACCAGCTCCACCTGGGTGGGTGTACCCCAGGCACTGCTGCCACTTCACCATCCTTGGCTGCTTAGGGCTGAGGGAAGATCCTGGACCTTCTCCACCACATTTTAAATGCTTTGAGCCTCACATTTCATTAGTGGTGACTCCTCCCTGTCATTATCTTCAGCTCCAGTCTCTGTATCCAGATCTCTTTGATCCATTTACAATAAGATCCACTTACCCCAATCCCTGACCCCGCATCTTTTGATGCAACACACAACTAACTCTTTGTGAGAGCCTCTTTCCTTGTGCCAAAGAGCTCTCAGGAGCAGCTTTGTGTCACAGCCAAACCCATTCAAAGGCCCCTTCACACACTCATCCTGAAGCTCTCTTTCAATCAGTTCTCCTCGTGGAAGTGCTCTTGTCCACACATGCTCCAGGCTCTCTTTGTATGTGCTCCATACAAAGCCTCTCAGAGCCTCCAGTGGGGTTTATGGACCAATGTGCATTAACCTTTCCTCTAAAAAAGCTGAATATGGAGCACCAAGCTTATCTCAAAGCCTAATAAGCAGTGGAGAGCAGGAGGAACAGTGTTGAACTGCCTTCTTGGGATGCTTGGATGAGGGAAACAAGCACAGAAGTATTTTGAAAGAGTGCTCCTTCATCTCTCTCAAAACTACCAATAATCAGGATCTAATTTTCTCTGTCCTGTTAGAGCTTGTTAGATTTCTTGAGAAATTAATACCTGTCCTTAAGGTTAGGATGATGCAAGCACCGATGATTTTTCAATGGCTCAGCTTCAGCCTTTTAGAACAGCAAAATTATCATCATGTATCATTAGGTAAAGCAGAAGTTTCATTATTTAAAGGGGGAAAAAAGCATGCATTAATATTCTCTGCGATAAATGCAGAAGCACATCTGATGGAATCATAAAATATCCAGAGCTGGAAGGGGCCCACAAGGATTATCAAGGATTATTAGCTGGATTATCAAATCCCACACAGACACCCCAACAATCCCACCCCATGGCTGGGAGCATTGCCCAAATGCTCCTTGAGTTGGGCCAGGTTTGGGGCTGTGACCATTCCCTGGACAGACTGCTCACTCTCTGACCACCTCAATTCTGGACGCAAACATTTTTCAGAATCCTAATAATTATGAGGGAGGGGATTTACATTTTCCACTCCAGGAGGCTCCTGCCTTCCTTAGCAGACACCTGTCTTTCCAAACCATCCAGCGAGATGTGGCCCTTTCCTTAGGGATGCACCCATGCTTTGGGGAGTGGGAAAAAGGCAAAAGGCCTGGAGGCTTTAAGTGCACAGGAGCACTCCACTCCTCCACACACTGCAGCCCAAAGGTCAGGACGGTGCCAAGCCATCCACCCCACTCCCCAAACCACACAACCTGAGGCTGAGAGCCCTGGCAGCCCCAGGACAGGAGCACAGAGCCCTGGGAGGGGGATGCACCCCACACTGCCCCAGCCCAGGGCTGAGTGCTGAGTCTCTGCCCCTCCCTTTCAGAAGCAAGAAGTAGAAAAAGGGACAAGGCTGCCATCATCATCATCATCATTATTATTATTATTAGAGGTTTCAGAAGCAGGAGGGATGGGGGAGGCTGGAAAATGTCACCAGCTTCTTGGGGACGTGACACAGGCTGGCTCGTGGGCAAATTAACACGAGCAGAGAACTGGCTCGGGCTCATCAGGGTAATGAAATGTGATATCCACTGGAGGCAGCAGGGGCAGGCACAGCTGCACTCTGCTGCAGCAGCAGCGATGCCCTTTAGCCAAAAGACTCCCTGGTGAAATGCAAAACAACTCTTGGGCAGAGTGTGTTCAAACAGGAGCCGAGGACAGCAAACCCAAACCTCCCCTAAGCAGATCCCTTCTGTTTATTCTGGGCTGCACCAGGGTGTGCCTGAGAGTGTTTGGGGAGCAGGCACTCAGCAAACCTGCCATTTTCCCTTTCTCCTCCCTAACTGTCCTGTTGTTTAGGGTCCAGAACAAAAGGTCTCACCCCAAAACTCCTTGCTGACTGCACAGGTACAGGCCACGTTCATCAGCCTTTAAGAATGACTTACAGCAACTGCTGCACCAGTCAGGGAGGCAAATCCACCTGGCAAACAACTCTGCCCATCCAGACACCTCTTCTCTCCTCCAGATCAAGCCAAACCTCATTTCCTGTGAGGACAGACAAATTTCAGCTCCTTGCACACTCTCCTGTTCAAGAGCACTGGTTGTTGGGATGGTCTGTGTCATCTCAGGGCCAGCAAGGGAATATTCCTTGCTAACAACTGGGACTGCCATTCCCACCTCTTCAGAAATGCTTTTTTGGTGCTGTCCCTGCCTCTGATCCCATGGCACATCCTTCAAACAGCTCCCACACTCTCCCCAGTCTTGCAGATGAAGACTTGTCTTTTGAGCAATTGCATTTTTCTGTAATTCAACCTTCTCTCAGGGCCCTCTGCCTTGCCCTTACCTCCTCATCTCCTGTCATTACAACCAGGTTAACTTTTCTAGGAGCAGGATTTCTGGAAAACACTTTCAGAGGAATTTCAAGGAGATCCTAGGAAAGGTTCTCCAAAACAACTCTATTTTTGCTCTACCATGGCTTGAGCATTGTACACACGTACAGAGAAGGAAAATTCCCATTACCCAATGGCTCCTCTGCCAGTCTGCTGCAGCTCTGAGTAAAAGGGAGTCACCAGCCCTGGGGAGAGGAAAAATAAACAGGGATCACAGCTTTATCTTCACTTTTCACACTTTCCTTCGCAAAGGAAATGCTGCATTGAGGTGTTGGGTGAAGGATAACACATCCCACACTCCCCCTCTCAGCTCCAAATGTGTATCCCTCGGTTCCAAAATCCCAAATTGCTGTGCTCAGGCAGGTGATCCATTTGTTAAATCATTTCTTTTGTGCTGCCTGGACTTGAATGAATTTTAGTGAATCCATATCCAAAGATGCCAACCCTTGTTCCTTAAAGCCTGAACTGCTGTGGCATTCTGTTTGCCTCAAAACCACATCCTGGGCCTTGACACCAGCAACAGACAGATATTTGTTTCTCCAAACACAGCTTGTTTTGGGGGTGTTTTTTAGGGCTTTAAATAAGCTGTTGCAAAAACCTTGACTTTGCAAACAAAGTTTCCACAGGGAGCAATTTGTCTGCTGCACAGCACCTTAATTTGGATGTGTGTTTTGAGGAGGGTTCAGCAGCAGCCAGGCTGTGGGAGTTACATAAATCAGTGCAATATTCACGTCTGTGTGTGCTAACAAGGAATGAATGCCTCCTTCCCTCCCAGTAAGCATTTGTAGTGTGTCACAGGCACTGCTCCCTGTGCAGGATCCCAGCACAGAGCTCGTCACATGGAATTGCACTGATAAACCACCCGGTTTGGTGCCCTCTCTCCTGTCACACCCCACACCAGCTGCTGGGGATTTACCTCTCCTGCTGATTGACCATGATGGAACAGCACCACCACCAGGGACAGATTTCCTTTGCATCAGGGGCCCCCTGCTTTCCTTCTGTCTTTTGTCGTGTGGATTTTCATCCTGCATCACTTACCTGGGAATGTTGTACGTTGAGAATACCTGCTGTGGTTTTTTGGGAGGGACACGGCAGCATCAGCCATGGAGATGTTCTGAGGGCTGGAGCATCTCTGCCACGGAGATATCTGGGGTTGTTCATACCAGGGAGACCAGAGAGCCCCTTCCTGTGCCTAAATGTGGTTGCATAAAAAGGAGGGAGAGTGGCTTTCTACATGGGCTGATGGTGACAGGACAAGGGCAGTCACCATCAGCCATGTAGAAAGCTTTAGACTGAGGGAAGAAAACTGTAGAAAGTTTTAAACTGAGGGAGGGAGGTTTAGATGGGATATTAGAAAGGAATTGTTCTCCATGAAGGTGATGAGGCCCTGGCACAGGGTGCCCAGAGCAGCTGTGGCTGCCCCTGGATCCCTGGATGTGCCCAAGGACAGGTTGGACATGGCTTGGAGCCACCTGGGATGGTGGGAGGTGTTCCTGCCCATGGCAGGAGGGTGGAACAAGGTGGTCTTTAATGTCCATTTCAACCCAAACCATTCTGTGACTTTGGAGTTTTGCATTTTGGCACATGAACTGAGTGAACGGCTCTTGATTCCTGCACTGCCCCTCAGCTGCAGGTGACCATCACCCAAACCTCCCAAAAAGAGCTACCTGCACCAGGCAGGGGGTAGGAATGACATTGCCAGTGTCATTCAGTGACCTGAACACCTCAGTTACTGTTCTGTCTCTTCTGCTGATGAAATTTGTCTGGCTCTGCATCCCTCAGACACATCACTGATGGGAATTCTCCATCCCACTGACAAAACCCTTCCTTGATGTCATGGTGCTTACTCATTGCTTGGAAATCTGCACATGCTTTGCCCTCCTCATCAATTTTTAGCAGTGGCTTGGTGCCATTTGCCCTCCCTTGATCCTTCCATAAAAAAAGTGATTCTTTCCAAGCTGGGCAGTGCTGTCCCCCTTGGTCCAGCAAATTATTTATTTGTAATTCTTTTGAGGACACAAAATTTCTCCATCCATATCCCCACAACTATACATACTTGGTGTGCCTTGCTCCTTGAAAATAAGGAAAACATCTTGCTGGGCTGGATCAAGGATTTCACAGCAGAAGAGAAGCAGAAGAGTCCTTGTGTCACATTCACATTTTCTGGAAAAATCCCTTCGCCCAGGATTTTTCTCCTGGGAAGCTGAGAAGCCTCAGAGAAAAAGGAAAACAATACTTATCTGATTTGATTCTCCTGTGTTTTGCTCATATGGAATGTGTTTGGAGATTGTTCCATTGGTTTCATGTGCATTGTTTTCACTCATTGGCCAATTGGTGCCAAGCTGTGTCAGGACTCTGGAAAGACTCACAAGTTTTCATTATGATCTTTTTAGCATTTTGTAAGTGTCCTTTTTGTATACTTTAGTATAGTTTAGTATAGCATTCTTTAAGATAATATAGTATAATAAAATAATAAATTAGCCTTCTGAGAACATGGAGTCAGATTCAAAAAACCCACAGTTTGGATGTTGCAGGGATCCCACAGCAAGGAGGGGAAGGGGATGGGCTGCATTGCAGAGTTCAGCTTTCTCCCTCAGCCAGGAAATTTGCAGCGTGATTAAAGTGAAATGTTGGTGTCTGTGTTGCACGTTGAAATATTGATGGAGGGAGGCATAAAGCATTTTATGAAAGGAGGCTTCCATTCTGTGATTTACTGCCCCCAAACACAGCTTTCACAGAACCTGCTTGGGAGGAAAAGGGGAGAGATGAAAGAGCAATTGGGGTTTTATCACTGCAGAAAACGGGAAGGGAATTGGGCAAAGTTAAATACGATGGATTGAGATAGTCTTTGGCTCTGAACTTCACATACAGCAGGGGCTCTCTCACACCTGGAAAAGGTCCTCTGAAGTCTGGGGACGTTTTCCCCCTTTCCTGGTGCCATAGCAATGCTGGGAAGGGGCTACACAGCTTTTAGCTGCAGTGAAGAAGTCAAGCCCGTGTTTGTGACGAGATTTGCAGTGAAGCACTCACAGCTGGGTGGGAAGGCACAGCAAGGGCTCCCATCTCCTTTACCTGCCACTCTCTCGTTGTCCCTCAGCCCACCAAGCACAGCCAAAATGCTACTTTCAAGTTCCATTTCCTCTGCTAAGATGAAAACTTGGCTCTCTGAGCTGACTTTAAACCATTAAATGTTGACCATACCTTTGAATTCAAGTGTTTACAGGTACAATTTTCAACCCCTGGCACAAAGCAGCTGTTGTTCCACAAGCTGAGGCAGAAAGGGAGAAAACACAGAAGCAAAACCAACCAGGTTGAATATTCAAAGCTGGCTGGGTGGAAGAGCCTTTACTAACTACCCATCTTGTGAAAATACATTTCATATTAAGGTTTCAGCCTGTTTTAACATAGAGATGGGATTCACCCAACAGGGCAACTTCCTTGCAAGATGAATTTTTATATTCCATGCTCCCTTTACAAGTAATTCACTCAGAGCCATGCAAGAAAACACTTTATGAAGCCCCCGGATTTACTGGCTCCTCAGCAGAAAATATCAGTGAGAGGTCTGTGGAAAATTAAATATATGCACATATTGAGAAAAACAGTAAGTGACTCAATGGAGTTTTATGCGACCAATTGCTGTTGGTGGATAGGTGATTTAAAGGTTGCATTAAATATCTGAAGCTTTAACTAATCACTGTATAAATAACTTACAGTGGTGGCTCCAGGAAAACCACTGATTTTCATCTTCTCAACAGACCCACATCAACAGAGGTGGATTCCAACTAAGATCTACAGGAGGATGGAAAAAAAAAATTAATAATTCCGGGTGAGGAAACACTTCCAAAAAGTGTAACTCCTCCTTCCTGGTGTTGGGGTTGTGCACACAGCTTTGGACAGTTTAGGGGTACACATCTGTGTGCAGATGTGGCTCCACCACTGGCCAAGTTAATTGTTGGGACATGGATAAATATTCATCTTCACTTTCCCTCCTTCGTGGCCCCAGAGACATTCTTGGATTCCTTACAGAGAATCATACATTATTTACCACCTTTAAGGAGCATCCTGTCTCCTTTTTCCCCAAGGATGGTCACTTGGGATGAGGAGAGGAGCTGAAGCTCCTGCCCACCTTCTCCTTCAACCACCACACAAGGGGCAGGGAGGGGAAGAAAGAAAAATATCATCAAGGTCATTTTTCACAGGGATGAGGAAGAAAAGCGCCCTTTCACTGTCCCTTTTGGCTCCTGCTCCTGATGCTGAAATCCAGGAGCTAATGAAGATAGATGGGTTCATCCATACGGGTGGGGTCTGGATGCTAATGAATATTATTTAATGGTCAAGGGCTGTCACGGGGCACATTGATTAATTAGCAGAGTTAGGAGGAGAGTGACTCCAGCAGCACATCAGCTGCTAAGAATAGAACCCAAATCAGCCAGGAAGCAGAGCCAAAAGGATGAGGCAACTGCAGGCTCACAGCTCACCTTCACCACCAGAAACAAAGGCAAAAACTCTTCCAGATGGGTTTTGTCCACCTCCCACTGTGACCGTGTTCACAGGGGTCTGAGGATGAGAGAAGAGATGAGGATCTGACTCCATGTTTCAGAAGGCTTGATTTGTTATTTTATCATATATATTATATTAAAACTATACTAAAAGAATAGAAGAAAGGATTTCATCAGAAAGCTGGCTGAGAATAGAATAGGAAAGAATGATAACAAAGGCTTGTATGTCGGACAGAGTCCGAGCCAGCTGACAGTGATTGGCCATTAATTAGAAACAACCACATGAGACCAATCACAGATGCACCTGTTGCATTCCACAGCAGCAGATAATCATTGTTTATATTTTGTGCCTGAGGCCTCTCAGCTTCTCAGGAGAAAAAATCCTAAGGAAAGGATTTTTCAGAAGATACCATGGCTACACTCCCACCTCCTGCGAGGAGGAGATGTGTTGTTGCAGGGCCAGGTGTCCCCAGGGAAGGGGAGGTGACTGACCCATGACCGTGGCTGTGGGAGGTTGTCCTGGATTGCCAAGTAAATTGTGTTCTATTTACCATCTGCATGGCAGCTGTCTTCTGTTCAGTGGGCAGATTTCCTTATCTCTTCCACAACCAGGGAGACATCTGCTGATAACAGACTATTGAATGTCACTGCATGGCTGATAAGAACTTGTCAGGGTTTGAGCCTGGCACAGAGCCAGTGCCCCCCATGAAAATGCCTCACCCTGGTGTCTGCTGTGAGATGTGACCAGGAATAAGCAAAACAGGCTCTAACTTAAACATAAAGACCACTTTATTACCTAAAACTACAGGAAAAATAGGGAAAGACTATAAGGAAGAAAAAGAAAAGAATTGAAAACCTTACAAAAAACCACTTTTCCTCCTCCCCACCACCTGACTTTCCCAATCCAATACATTCTCTCAAAACAACTGCCCAGCCTTGGCCCCACACGTTAGTATACTCAAAACTGCAGTTCATGAAGAGGAACGGAGTCCTTCTTGTTCCATAGGCTTCTCCTGGAAACACACTGAAATCCCGGATGCTTCCTTGTCACTTCGGCACCGCCCGGGGGAAAAAAGTCCTTCTGCCGCTTGTGACATGTTCCTTCCATGCCCAGTGCTCTCACCACCGAGACATGGCCAGAGCTGCTTTTAGGGTGGTCTTTCAAGGATGCCTTGTCTCACTCCAAAAAGGCACAGTCTCTGCTTTTGGGACAACTGTCCCCCCCATATTTTTCCAACCCCCTGGGGCCGGGGGGTCCTCACGAATGAACCCTCCTGGTTTTGAGGCACTGCCTCCCCCTAAATGCAGTCTGTGTCACAGGAACAACTGAGTCCATGGCTACAAGAAAAAGTCCAGCCAAAAGGCCACTCTAAATCATCTCTCCCCATCCAATCATCTCCACATCTCATCTCTTATCTCTCTTCTTATTCAGCTTCGAGGAGGATTAGCATTTTTTTTTTTTTTGCAAGGCCCCAATCATGCAAGAAAGGGTTAAAAGTTTTCAGTCTCTGTCTGTCGGTCCCGGAACGGCTCCCACGCATGCTGCCCACACGCTGCCGCTGCGGCCGGGCAGTCTTCCTCCCCCTTCTCGCTGGCTGCTCTCCTGGGGGGGGGGAAGGGGGGGCTGGCTGCTCGAGGGCTCGATGTCTCTTGGGGCTCCTCCACCCTTCCATCCTTGGAGCCCCCCCCGAAGCCCCCTCTGTCCAGGCCCCAGGCCTTACCGCATGGCTGGCCCCTCCCCCGCCCAGCAGCAGCGGGCCGGGCGGGGGAGAGAGATCTGACCTCCTCGCCCGACGAGGTCCAAAGAGGAAGTGCCAGGGCAGTGCCCTGCTTTTAACCCCTGTGTATTCTCGGAGGTGTGTCCAAACCCCACTGGCTACACCAGGTGTCAGTATGAAACCCAAAACCTTCATTGGTTTGACCACAGCTTCCCAGAATTCCCACTTCTTCCTGGTCAAACCATGACAGAACTATAACATCCCATTGGGAGATGGGAGCCCAGGGGGAGGAGCCAAGCATTGCTACCCAGATATAATCCAGAGGTTTTGAGACACCAGCACGGCTTTCTCCACTGGATTCCCCAGAGGAACAGCAGCTGTATCTCCTTCCACTGGATCTTCAGAGGCAGAATACATCCTTCTCTACAGGACCCCCCTGCTCCAACAGAACCACCCCTGACACTGCAGGAGGGCTGAGCCACATTTCCAATGGGACTGCCACCAACACCCTGACCCACAGGGTGTCAGGTTGGGTTCTGACTCTGGCAGTGTTGTTCTAGTGCACTGCATTGTTTATTTGATCCTTTTATATTTTTTCCTTCCCTATTAAAGAACTGTTATTCCTGCTCCCATATTTTTGCCTGAGAGCCCCTTAATTTAAAATTTATAACAATTTGCAGGAGTGTTTACATTTTCCGTTTCAGGGGAGGCTCCTGCCTTCCTTAGCAGGCACCTGGCTTTCCAAACCAAGACAGAGGTCAGGGAAGGGATGCTCCTTTCCCAAAGGATCTGCTGCTCCTTTTCTGCCAGGGGATCTACACCCCTTGCAAACCTGACAAGAGACCTCAGCACAGCCCCTCTCTGTATCCTCACAAGGGAGGCAGTTGTAAAGTTTTACTCAGAGCTGAGTCTTAAACACTGAGGTCTCAATTTCTCCTTGCTTCAGCTCCCTACCTCCACAAAGAAACCTCCCCCACATCAATTTCAAGCATAATCTACTCAAAACATGAAATCCTTTTCCCCTGTGTGGCTACACAGCCTAGGAAAAAAACACAAACAACAACCCCACACAACAAGCAGCCTGTTATAGAAGTTTTCTACGCTACTGGAAAACAAACCAAGAAACAAATTGACAAAAGTGACCCCTGGGAGGGGAGAGCTGCACTTAGGAGAAGCTTCCCAGGTGTGTGGAGGAGTGCAGGGAATGATGAGGAAACAGCTCTACCACATGTACGCACATTTGTTAGAGCACACACTGACACAGCTGGGAGACACTGACAGCTCTGCAGAGTAAGACTAATTTCTGAGCACTGAAAATCATCTTGGTGGAAGGCTTGGGAGTAAAAATTATCCAGCCAATCTGACAGACCGGTCATAATTTTGGCACCTAACATCTCAGTCATGCCTGAGCCACAAATTATCTTTCTGCCTCAGCAGAAAGCAGAGATCTTTTCATGGTTTCTGTTGACATGGCAGACTTGACTGCTTGCTACAGAGGCTTGGAAAGTAAGACAGGTGGGTTTTGCACTGTGCTTACTGCCAGCAAACACAGAGGCACAGGGCAAAGATCCTGGCCTGTTCCCCACTTTGCTGGTTTCCCACAAGCTCTAAAATACCCTTTCTGAAGCTCTGTAAGGAAAAACCACAATTCCGTGCTCTAAAGCACAGCTAAATCTCCCAGCAGTGTAAACATAAGCAAGTGAAATAAAAGCCAATCTAGTATCCCTTAAATAAACCTGGAGTATATCTCAGGTTGTCCCTCAAATTTTATCAGAAGATGGTGCCACAAAGAGAGCAAGAAAACTTCTCCCCAGCTCCTCCCTCCTTCTGGCAATGAACACCCAGAACCACAGCACCTACAGTCACATTTCTCTGCTTTGCAGCCCAGAAAGCAGCAGGTTTGCAGCAGGTATTTTACAGCATCAATTAATAAAAGCTATGCACCACTAATCAAAACAGGAGCCTGCTGCTGCAGTCCACACCTGAGCTGCAGACACAGCAATTCAGATCCCAAATTCTGCTGTGCTGATGAGGTGGGCTCTCACTCCTTCCCTCTCTGTGAGCCTCATCTGTACCCAGGAGAACTCCAGTGGCACCAGGAGTGTGGCAAAAAATGCCAGTGCTTTTCAATATCCCAGTTCTCCCTCCTGCCCTCAGCTGGATTTGCCCACAGAAGCCAGGCTGAATTTGCAAGGAGCTGCTGGGGTGAGACCCTCTGCAGTGTCACGGATCAGTCACATAAACCCTCAGTTACCTGCTTAAGAAGGCAGAGCAGCTGCAGACACCAGGCTGGAGGGGATCAGAAGAGACAGCTGAGTTATTACAGAGCTCCCTGTGGCCTCAGGCTCTGCAGCACCTGTATTTATTTCCATGCTGGGCATTTGTTGCATACTGCTGATCAATACCTGGAGAAAAACCTTCCCTTTGCTGAGTGATGCCGCTGCTACTGACACAGAGGCTGCTTTTGGATCCTGCTGCCTTTAGTCCTTGCTGCCATGGTGGTCAATATCACATCTCCCACTTGCCTTGGAGCTGTTCATCCTGTTTGTTACCACAACAGGAGCAGGGGTTTGGGGAGAAAAGTTCCTGGTTTTTGTTCTCCCTCTTCTTCTGCCCTTGGCGACTGGGTCTGTTCCTTCTCTGCTTTGCAGGCAGTTTGTCCCAAGGCACTGATGATGCACTAGGGCTGGATTCCCTGGTGTGCCCTCCCAGTGGAAACCCTCCCATGCCATGGACAAACACTGTGGGACACACTCACCCTCCTCTCCTTCCCTTTGTGGGGACCTCTCCAAGGACAAGCGCCTTCTGAGGGGCTCAGGATATAGAGAAATCATACAGGACACAGAGCCCCTGCATGGTTTGGGTTGGAAAGGATCGTAAAGCCCTTTAAGCCATAAGCAGGGACACCTCCCACTATCCCAGGGTGCTCCAAGCCTGTCCAAGCTGGCCTGGGACACTTCCAGGGATGGGGCAGCCACAGCTGCGCTGGGAATCAGTGTCCCCACCTGTCACAGACATCTTTTATGGAAAATCCTTTCCTTAGTTTTTTTCCTTCTGAGAAGCTGAGAGGCCTCAGGAACAAAATGTAAACAATTATTATCTGCTGCTGTGGAATGCAACAGGTGCATCTGGGATTGCCCCATGGTGGATGTTTGTAAATAATGGCCAATCACAGCCCAGCTGGGTCAGACAGAGAGCTGAGCCACAAACCTTTGTTATCATTCTTTGCTATTCTATTCTTAGCTAGCTTTCTGATGAAACCTTTTCTTCTATTCTTTTAGTATAGTTTTAATGTAATATATATAATAAAATAATAAATCAGCCTTCTGAAACATGGAGTCAGATCCTCATCTCTTCCCTCATCCCAGAACCCCTGTGAACACCATCACACCCACCCTCAGAACAATTTCTTCCCAAAATCCCATTTAAATCTTCCTAACATCTGAATTCCACCCTTGCAGGAAGCAGCCAGCTCTGTCCCAGCACTGTGACCACCACCCTCCCTCATTCCCCATTCTCGCTGTGAGGGCTCTCCTGCCACAAGACACGAGCTCTGTTATCTAATTTACCACCCCCAGCAGGTGAGGCACTGTGGCTTTTTGGCTTCTCAGGATTGCCACTACACAATTTTCCCATTAATTTTGATCCTGCTTTGAACAAAGAGCGCAGACAGCATGGTCCAGTGGTCCTTGCCACTAATAGCAAGAACAAGCAGAGCACAAGGATTCAGTCTGTGAGAAGCAGAACAAAGCTCATTAGGCTGGGGAGGAAGAGAAGAGGTAATGTAAATAAGAGAGTAACCTCATCAAAAGAGTATGTTTAATGCTAACAAGGAAAAAAAAACAATCAGTGCTGCACCTGACATGAATACCATGAGCTTCCAGTAGCAGGTTCTGCGTTAGGAAAAATGCAAAATGGGACAGTATGTCTGCAGCAGCTCCTCATACACCACACTCTGTGCTGGGTACTTCCAGCAGCGTGCTCCCCTGCTCACCCACCACCCTCCTGGCATGGCCACAGATGAACCCATCCAGAATGAAGCCATCCCCAGGTGTTAAATACCTCACCTGAGTCTCTGAGCACCCGAACACACTCCCACAGACAGTCTGTGAGAGACAGGCCACCCCCAGCCACCGTTTATCACCAAAAAAACCCCACTCTGTCTGCTCTCTCAGCCCTGATCAGAGGGAAAAATACTACTAGGAAAACCACGCAGAGGCAGATTTAGGAAATAAAATCCACAACTCTACCATACAGCAAAGCTCCTGGAGTTAGGCCCTGTCCCCTCATCATGTGCCATGACCTATAAACTTCTCTTTCTCCAAGAAAATGGCTACCTTAGCAAATCTTTTATCCTCTCACCTTCTCCTGTGTGCCACAGTCACTCCTTCCTCCCAAACCATCTCCAGGTGTCAAATACCTCAGGAATCTCTGAGCAAATCTCCTCACCTGGATTTGCAGCCTGACAGTTCCCGGTTCTGATCAGAGGCCTTGTTTGCCCAAAAGCTTCCCTGCTTTCTCTAATCCTACCCAATAAAACATTTGCACAGACAGACCTCACCTTTACATCCACACCCAGGGCCCCTCTCCGGTCCTCTGGCTGCTTTTCCCTACAATTGCAAAGTTGGGAATAACACCCCAGGAATTCCAGGACTTGAAAACAGAAATGGCAACCAAATGATCTGGGGTCTCTTCATCAGGAACTGGAGTGATAGGACAAAGGGGAATGGTTTTGTGAAAAATGCATATTTTATGATTGGCTTTTCGCAAATATTAAAAATGAATATAATATATGTTGTGGTAGAAAGTTATGCTGTGTTAATTTTCCTAAGTAGTGTGTTAAATATAGTTTTAGGTTATAACATAAGGTTAAAATAGAAACTGGGCTATGTAGGATACTGTGTGTGATACCCACATCGCACTAAGATAGCATCCACAGGACACCCAAATCTTTCAGAGAAAGAGAATTTATTGCTCCATTATCGAGTTCTTCCCACCTCGCTCAGCCATGAAGACTCAGTCGGGATTCAGAGGAAGAAGCTGACACTGCCCAGACAGAATCCTGGGTTTGAATGGAATTTATGCATCATGCATGAGGTGTATGAATATGCAACAGGCTGTTGCTTTTAAGGGTTAATCCTCTGTTAATGTGGCTCCTTTTTCGGGCTTATTTTGCCCAGAAAAGGTACCCAGACTGTCGGTAACTCTTTCTTCTTATTGTCTCATATTGTCCTAATTCAAATTGTCCAAATTATTAGTACTCTAATCATATTGCTACTTTTATAACCATTTTATTACTGTTAAACTTTTAAGATTCTAAAAACAAGTGATTGGCGTTTTTCACAGTTTTAAACTGAAAGAGGGGAGATTTCAAGGGGAGATTGTGAAGAAATTCTCCTGTGTGAGGGTGGAGAGGTGCTAGAGCAGGGTGCCCAGGTCCTGGATTTTGGGACCAGGTGGGATGCTGAGAGCCCTCACTCACCCTGGGCTGTTTCAGAACATCTCGGTTTTCCAGCATTTTCCTGACCCCTAGTGCCAGGACGTGGCTGTACAGCAGCTGCTTGACGTGCAGTGCCAAACCCTGCCCGAATAAACAGGGAACAAAACTCCTCAACATGGGAAAACGCTTTCCAGATCTGTCAAGATACTCACTGTGAAAAATGCATGTATTTTATGACTGGCTTTTTGCAAATATTCAAATGAATATTATATGTGTTATGTTAGAAAGTTATGCTGTATTCATTCTCTTAAGTAGCATGTTAAATATAGTTTTAGGATATAACATAATGTTAAAATAGCAGCTATGTATGGGGGATATTTTTTTCAAGACAGAAATGAGATTTCAGCCACAGGACACCCAAATCTTTCAGAGAAAGAGGATTTATTGCTCCATTACCAGAAGAAATGAACTTCTTCCTGCCTCACTCAGCCATAGAGACTCAGTCAGGATTATGAGGAAGAAGCTGACACTGCCCAGACAGAATCCTGTGCTTGAATGGAATTTATGCATCGTGTATGAGGTGTACGAATATACTGTTGTTTTTAAGAGTTAATCCTCTGTTAAATGGGTCCCTTTTTGGGTGTATTTTGCCCAGAAAGAGGTACCTGGACTGTCTGTAACTCTTTGTTTTTATTGTCTCATATTGTCCTAATCCAAATTGTCCAAATTTTTATTACTCTATATTGTTATTTTTATAACCATTTCATTACTATTAAACTTTTTAAATTTTAAAAACAAGTGATTGGTGTTTTTCACACTCACTCACCCTCTGCCACCCCTGCAAATTTGCCAGAAAACCCAACCTGTTCGACAAAGAAATTTGGGCAGAAAGTCAGGAAACCAATTGGATGCATACAAGGAGCTTCTTCCGCTGAGCCAGGCTCCAGCTGTGCCCAGGGAAGCGCAGAGCTCCAGGATTAATCCATCAGCAACCCAGGCAGTTTGGATGGATTGCCTTCCCCTGGCACAAACACATCCTATTGCAGGACCTTGGCAAGGCCACAACCTCTGTGATCTCAGCCCTGTCTGCTCCTGGGAAGCAGAAAAGATCTGTGGCACAGGGGGGCATCACCTGCCAGAGCCCTTGTGTGTGGCTTCAAGAGCAAACACAGAATGCAAACAGAATTATTCTGTCCCAACTCTGAATTTCCTATTCTCAAATTTTTGGAGGATGCAGCCTCCTTTTTATCCCAATTTCCCAGCCGCATTTCCCTTCTCTCTTTCCCCCTTGGCTGAGGCATTTGAGAGGTTCAGACTCCCAAAATGCCTGATACCAAAGATTCCCCTCTAATGTATAACCCTCCCTTTTAATTTTAATTCTTATGAAATTTAGGGAGTTTTCTTCCCCATTGTTTCTTTCATCTTTCAATGTCTATTTTCATTGATCAGCAAACCTAAAGTTTATTTGTAAAAGCAAATCTCTTTTTCCATTCATCAATCACTGGAACCCTCCCCATTGTTTCTTTTATCTCTCGGTGCTAGTTTTATCTACCAGCAGACCCACAGCTTGTTTGTAAAGACAAATCTGCCATTCCTCTCAGGATCCATGGCAAAGCACTCCTGGATACCTTGGACTCAGGTCTGCATCATCATCATCCTCTGGGAAACCTGAGAAGCAATCATGAATGTGATGAATCACATTTCTTTGTCACTTGTCTCTGTGAATTCAGACAGTATTAGGAAAATCAAAACAAAATGTGCTCAGTTCTGAAGTATTGTTGTTCTGATCTAAAAGCAGGATCACATTTCATGGTTACATGTGAGTTACATGGATTTAAGAGCTTCCCAGATTCCAGATAATTCATGAGACATCTCATTAAAATGAGTATCCCAGCTAGCACAGGGAATGGGGACTGAGGACAGTTAAGCAGTTTATCCAAAGCCACTTGCAAACTGCAGCAAAACTCAGATTTGTCACAGAATCCCAGAATCTCTGGGTTGGGACCTCCAAGATCATCGAGTCCAGCCCAGCCCCAACACTTCAGCTAAACCCTGGCACCCAGTGCCACATCCAGGATATGTTAAACACATCCCTGGGCAGGCATTCCAGAACTCCATCACCCTTTCTGTAAAAATCTTTTCCTAACACCCAACCAAGACCTCCCTTCAGTGAAACACTGCTCACTCCTATATGCCCTGATATTCCTGAAAGCAGGAATTTCAGAAAGCACCTCCCCTCCCACTTTGGGATTTGTGTGCAACATACTAGAAGTGGTGATGCCATTTTATTGCTGTTCTTTTCACCTTATTTTCCATGCAGGGTACTCTGCCTGAGACAAAAGACCTTAGCCTGACACACAGTGTGAGCAGAGCAAAGCCCCAGTTTCTGCCAGCCTCCAATTTATTTTGATCATTGCTCTGAGAGCCCCACTGGTTTTGATAAAACACTGCTACAAGAGGGAATCTCGCACACAATTAATTAATGATTCATTTCTGTTTATTGGGCCCTTTTGTCAACTTAAACCTGTCACACCTGCCATAAATCCCCTCCAGTGCTAAATAAGCTCTTTAATTAAATATATTTGGCCATGAGAGCAATGTTTCAGATCACACCCTTTGGGTCTCAGTTTCTCAGGGCACCCTGTGCCAGGGCCTCACCATGCTCACAGGGAAGAATTTCTTCCCAATATCCCATCTAAAAGCAAATTTTGAGATGGGAGACAGAACATTGCTCCCAAGCAAAGCAGCTTTCAGGTCAGGTATGTTTTGTTAAAAAGTTATTGACAAAATAAGAATTTCAGTGGTGATATGAGACCTCCCTCCAAATATGCAGAGTCCTGTACACATGTGGGGTTGGCTGCCACCAAAAGCAGCACAGCTGTAAAAGAGACAAAAAGGAGAGGGGCAAAAGAGCACAAATCTGTTCCCAGTACACAGGTTCACCCCTTGCACAGGGTGAAAACTGCTCTGAGCAAACACCTTGCCCAACACCCCTCAGTTAATCATTAAACACAAAACTAAAGGGTCCCATTTCAGATGGGGCAACTAAAGCAAACAAATCTACAGAGGGAAAAATTTTAAAAAATTTTAAAAAAAATAAAATAGTAGAAGTATTTGCTTCCCTCTAACGTGCCTGCTGGAAAAATAAATCATCTCTGCAGAACCCACAATCCCTTACAGTAGAAAACAAAATGTGCACAAGAGTATATACAAGGGATGTATATCATGTTGCACTAAAAAAAAAATTAAATAAATAAATGTGGAATTAGTTGCTTCAGAGGTGAAGAAAGCCATGAGGGAATAGCAGGGGGCTGAATTCCTGTCTGCCACGTACAGCAGCACAATAAAAACTGGTCAGCACTGGAAAACTGCCCATCATGTGAGTGGGCTGAGCAGACGATGAGCTGCAGGACATGGGCACAAATCCATCTGGCCTGGAGAGGGAAAATGCCAGGGAGCAGCACTCAGCATCCATGAACACACCATTGCCTTGGCAAGGGCAGAAAATGCCTTAAAAGCGCTGGGAAATGTTGTGTGGGGCATTGCTCCTCCTTCTGCTCCATTTGCAGGGCTCTCAGCCGATATAACCTGGCCTAACCTGGAGAGGCAGCCAGTGAGAAGCAATATCATTAGAGTGATAAAAATTTGGACAACTGAGATTAGGACAATATCAGACAATAAGAACAAAGAATTACAGACAGTCCAGGTGCCTTTTCTGGGCAAAATAAGCCCGAAAAAGGAGCCACGTTAACAGAGGATTAACCCTTAAAAGCAACAGCCTGTTGCATATTCATACGCCTCATGCATGATGCATAAATTCCATTCAAGCACAGGATTCTGTCTGGGCAGTGTCAGCTTCTTCCTCTGAATCCCGACTGAGTCTTCATGGCTGAGCGAGGTGGGAAGAAGTTCATTTCTTCTGATAACGGAGCAATAAATTCTCTTTCTCTGCAAGATTCAGGTGTCCTGCGGCTGCTATCTGGTGCAAGTACCTCATTCCTTTCTTGAAAAAAATTATCCCCCATACATAGCTGCTATTATAACATTATGCTATATCCTAAAGCTGTATTTAACACACTACTTAAGAGAATGAATACAGCGTAACTTTCAAACAAAACACACATAACATGCGTATACATATAATATATATATATACACATATATATGCATATACGTATATATACACATATAATATATGTATACACATATATATACATATAATATATAGGTGTATATATAATATATGTATAAACATATATATATAATATGTATATACATGTGTATTTATATATGTGTATATATATAATGTATATATGTATTTATAGATATGCGTGTATATATAATATGTATATATGTATTTGTATATATATTTATGTATTTATATATATTTATTCATATTTATGTATTTTTTATATATATATATAATATGTATAATTCATTTGAATATTTGCGAAAAGCCAATCACAAAACACACATTTTTCACTTTAATGGAGCGGCGCGCGTCTCGGCCCCAAACCCATGGCGGCTTTGGGGTGCGGGGCTCCCAGCGCCCCTGTCCGGCCATGCCCGGTGACCGGGGCTGGGAAGGCTCGGCCGGCCGGGGGCGGACCCGGGGCCTCGCCACGCCTCCGCCGCCCCGAGGAACCGCACGGAATCGGCACGGCGGGAGCGTCCATCACCGGGCGGGCACGGAGCAGCAGCATCACCATCACCATCATCACATCACCCAGAACCATGGTGAGTGGCTGCGGGGCCAGCCGGCTGCTCGCCGTGCCTCTCCGGAGGGTGCGAGGAGCGGCAGGAGGAAGGGGAAGGAGCGGGCGCTGTGGTTAATCAGTAACGCGCAGCTCCGCCGGTTCCTGCTGCTGCTTTTCCAAAGGCAGCGCTCGCTCTCCAGGCTCTCCGAGGGGGAGGGAGAGGGTCCGCCAGGAATGACCCCCTCTCCGCATTCTGTAAAGCAAGGGGGACCCCCGCGTGTGCTCCATCTGCGCGGCCCCACAACGCGCCCGGCCCCGCTGGAAATCGGCTTTTCCACCGCAGCGAATAGAGCATTCCAGGGCTGCCCGCCGTGCCTTTGCCTAGGTGGAAATTCTGCTTTTCACTAGGGAAAAATGGTTCTCTGGCAGGGTGGGCAGGCCGTGGCACAGGGTGCCCAGAGCAGCTGTGGCTGCTCCTGGAATCCTGGAAGTGTCCAAGGCCAGGTTGGACATGGCTTGGAGCCACCTGGGATAGAGGAAGGTGTCCCTGCCCATGGCAGGAGGTAGAACTGGACAGGCTTTAAGGTCCCTTCCCATCCAAACCACTCCATGGTTCTTTAAAAGGGAAGATTTTAGAGCAAAGAGGGTCCAAGGGCAGGTTTGATGAGGCTTGGAGCCACCTGGGATAGTGGAAGGTGTCCCTGCTCATGAACTGGATGATCTTTAAGGTCCCTTCCCACCCAAACCACTCCATGATTCTTTAAAAGGCAAGATTTTAGAGCAAAGAGGGTTCAGATTCTCCCAATTTCCCTTGCTGGTTCCTTTCCCTCTGTTGCACAATGCATCTGCTTGGTTTCCTGCTGGCAATAAAACCCCAAAAATTAAAATCCCAACTTTTTGGCGGTTGAGAGCCAGCAGAAGAAAACAAAGCAATTTCATTTCCCTAATGAGAAGAGTGTGTTTTTAGGGAGCGAGGGCACATGAAAGCATTATCATGCCATCCTGACAAAACCAGCAGGCTGGCCCATGTCCTGGTGTGGAGCAGGATGGATTGCAGCAGGATGGAGGGCACAGGGTGCTCCAGCAGAGGGTTTGCCCTCGGACACAGCCAGAGGAGTTGGCTCTGTGTGCCAAACCTCAGCCTGGCCATGCCTCCCGCTGGTGCTGGGAGGAGCTGGGCTGGAAAAAGCCCCGGGGCCATCCTCCCACAGAGCCACGACAGAGAAAAAGAACAATTACACCACGTCCCTTTGCTGCTGTGCCCGGGGAAGGCTGGTTTGGAACCCTTCATCCCTCTGCTCCAAGCTACAACTCCAGCTTTACCTTTCCTCCTTTTAGCACCGATACGGAGCAGGTTTCAGCCCCTGGTCCCGAATCCTGGTGCAGGAATCTCCTGCCCTGCACCCTTCAGAGCCATCCGCTGTGTGTCCCCACCTCACCCAGTTGCTAAGCTACCTGTGCCCGGCTTATCTCCCCATCAGAGGGAAGGGCAACGGCTCAGCGTTTATTGAGCTCGGTCCTGTTTGCTCACTGCCTGCCCTGCCAGCACAGCGTTGACATTTGGGGGTGGGGATGGGGGTGACAGAGCCAGGGCTGCCAGGGGGTCACCCAAAATATGCACAGGCAGGGAACACCCTCCCCAAAAATCCTGCAGCTGCAATGCCAGGGGACGGGAAGCATCCCACCCCCAGTGACACTCTGGCACTCTCCATTCCATGCAGGGATACACAGACAGGCACCATAGGAATGGGGTGTTGTCATTCCAGTATTCCCCAAAACATGCAAGAGCCACCCACAAAAACATCAGTTTCACAGCTGGTCCTTTGGGTTTGTGCAGCCTGTGAGCAGGGAAAGCACAGGAGAGGATGATTTGCCTCAGTTGCCACTTCCGAGCATTGATGCCCAGGCAAAGCATCTCAAGGGGCTGCTGATCAAATACCCACAAAAAAACTGGGCCAGATTTATCAAAACTCATATCCAACTTGGCTCTACAGCACACAAGGGAGAATAAATTACAGGGATCTCTTTATCATCAGCAGCTGGAAAGATCAACTCACCCAAACCTGCCAGGGCTCAAGGAGTGTTTGGACAATGCTCTCAGGCACGTGGTGAGGTTCCTGGGGCTGTCCTGTGCGGGGCCAGGAGCTGGAGTTTGATGATCCTTGTGGGGCCCTTCCAACCCAGAACAATCTGTGATTCTGTGGAAGAATTTCAGTTGCCAGAAGATGACATCTCAGAGAGCAGTGCCCCTTTGCACTCACTCCTGCCTTCCCCAGTGGGCCAGAGCAGAGCTGGCTCAGGCAGCCCCCATCCCCAAGAGCTTCATTTTAGCTTCATCTCTGCCTATAAACACCCCTCAAAGCCAACAACTGCTGCTTCCCCACTACCACCCCTTAAAAAATAAGTACCAGCAGCTCTGCCCGAGGCACAGCTCAACCACAATCCCTCCCTCTGCCCTTTGTTCCTCACAGGCAGAAACAGCCTCTTAAAATCCATTGTAACATAAAGGAGAGGGGGAAAAGGAGCTGAACTGCAGCTTAGTGTGACTCAGCTCTGATACCCAGGACTTTTTTCTCCTCAAAAGCAGGCTCCCAATAAAGAGAGGGAAAGAAGAGAGGGAGAGAAAGGGAGGGAGAGAAAGGGAGGGAAAGGCCCTCCTATTTCAGGAACCCTAAAGCAACTCTCAGATCTAGAAATGATCACAAGATCTTCTGCTTTTTAAGTTGTTGGTTGTTTTTCTTTTTTCCCCAGGAGATTATAGGTAAAAGAAAATGTATTTTGGAGTTTAACTTCACACAGGTATCATTTTTTAGCACCTCAGGCACCGTGGGAGGTGTTGCAGGTGATAGGACAGAGGGGACCAGCTGGACTCTGTTGGTACATGCAGGATGTATTCCAGGCAGGGAGCAGAGGACATGGATATTCCAACCCTCCCACCCACTCCACCACCCATGGGATGTCTCGCTGCTCTCAACATCTGCTTCATCCCACTGCTGCCACACTGACCTGCTCCTCTTCCCTCTCCAGGCAGGCAAAGCCCACAGGCTGAGCACGGAAGAGAGGGAGCAGCTGCTGCCCAACCTGAGAGCCGTGGGGTGGAACGAGGTGGAAGGCAGAGATGCCATCTTCAAAGAGTTCCACTTCAAGGACTTCAACCGGGTACGAGCACCAGGGGGACACAGTTCTGCATACTGAGAGGCCCCTCTGCAAAGCTCAGCTAAAGAAAGCTCTCTGGGTCTCTCCTGAAATGGAATGGCTGAGCAAAATACCCTCCCCAGGACACCAAAGGGACCAACCCAGCACAGAATTTGTCTGGGAAACACTCCTCAGGAAGAGGAAAACACATAGAAAACCCCCAGAGTAGCACAGGTCTTGCATTTGGTTGGGTTATGTAGACACAGGCAGGGTAAAATTATTAGTAATGGGAGTGAAAACCAATATGTTGTAGGGTAAATGGTTGAGAGTTAACTTTCCTTCTTACCCTGCAGGCCTTTGGCTTCATGACCAGAGTGGCTCTACAGGCAGAAAAACTGGATCACCACCCCGAGTGGTTCAATGTGTACAACAAGGTGAGGAACACGGTGGTGGGGACGGAGCAGAGCCCCTCAGGGAGCAGCTCCCTTTTCTGAGGGACAGAACAGGAGCAGCAAGTGCTGTTCTCATCTCTCTTCCCTCAGATGCTATTCCCATATCACAGCCAGCCTTCAGCTACCACAGATCCTTTCCTCCTCCTTTTATCCCGCCCAGCTGAGCAGTAGCTGCCAAAGGCTGGCACCAGCATTACTTATTAATAACTGTATGAAGTAGCAGCCACAGGAAAAGCTTCTGGGGAAAAGAGTTGGAAATGGGCACAGGTGGCTGCTGTGACCAAGGCAGGGGTGGCAGTGACAGCTTGTGGCCAGCATGAGCTGTGGGAAGGAGGAAAAGCAGGCAAAGTGCCAGAGCACCTCTGCCAGCCCAGGGAACTTTGCTAACAAGTGTGGAGCTCCTGCCTCATCAGATGCAGCACTGGGGAGAGCAGCCCTGCTGTTTCTGTCAACAACTCTGGGCCTGTCTGTCTGTCTGTCTGCCTTAGGTTCACATCACCCTGAGCACCCATGACTGCGGGGGTTTGTCGGAGCGGGACATCAACCTGGCCAGCTTCATCGAGCAGGTGGCAGCTTCCCTCTCCTGACCAGGGATCCCAGTGACCAGCCAAAACCCCACTGTGCCCTGCACCCAGAGCCTTTTCCCACCTCCAAGACAGATCCTGGATCCAGAGAGCCTGAGATGGATCCTGGATCCAGAGAGCCTGACACCCTGCCAGCCACCCCAGCGCAGCTCGGATGGATGGAGGCACTGCTCAGGGTGCATGTATCCATCTCTGATCTCGCAGGTTCCATCCCTAAACCCTTCCTCAGCCATGTAATCCCACAGCCCCAGCTGCTGAGCCTCTTACCAGGAGTCAGTCACATCACAGAGTCACGGGATGGTTTGGGTGGGAAGGGACCTTAAAGATCACCCAGTCCCACTCCCTGCCATGGCAGGCACACCTTCCACCATCCCAGGCTGCTCCAAGCTCCATCCAGCCTGGCCTTGGACACTGCCAGGGATGCAGGAGCAGCCACAGCTTCCCTAGACACCTGCCCACTCTCACAGGGAAGAATTTCTTCCCAATATCCCATCTAAACCTATTCTGTGTGAATCCATTTCCCCTTGTCCTGTTACTGCCTGCTCTTGTAGAAAATCCTTCTTCGTGTTTGTCGGTTCCTTCAGGCACTGGAAGGCTGCAGTGAGGTCAGCCCAAAGCTTCTCTTGTCTGGGCTGAACAATCCCAGTTCTCTCAGCATTTCCTCACAGCAGAGGTGCTCCATCCCCTCTGATCATCCTGGATTCGCTCCAACAGGTCCATGTCCTTCCAGAGTCAAGTTACACCAGTAAATCTGTCCAGAGCCTGCCCCCATCCTGCCCCTGTTGTTGCTCCTTACCTCCTGGAAAGTGCTTAAACCCATTTTGTGACCCCTTTGGCTTCTCTGTAGCCGAGCAGCAAGGTGCTGTGCAGTTTGTCGTTGCTGTAACCCCTCTCCAGCAGTATTACATCAGGCACGTGGTCTCACCCCGACTAGAGCCAGCCTTTCCCGGGATACCAACTGAAAATGTTTACAATAAACATCTCATTTAACCTGGTGGCTCTTTGCAAAGAGGCCTCACTGACCAAATGACACCAACAGGTTTCCCTGGCTGCCCTCAAGGTGGTGATGCTGCCACAAAAAACCTTCACACAGAAAGGGCACGTGCCTTCACCTCAGAGTGACTGGGCTCTGAAGGACTGAGAGAGGATCAAAGCCAGGCAGGTAAAAACTGCTTGTGTAAAATCACAGCCATCGCACAAACACAGGGAAAGGACAGCCAAAAGGCGCAAAAGCAGCATGGCACCAGGGCAAGGGCTGCTTAGGGTGGAAAACTACCCAAAAATGAGGTTGTGGTGCAGGATCTTCACTGATACAATGATCTCATGTGAAACCAACAGCATTTGGTTTCAGCACCACAGTCTGGGGAAAAGCACTACAAACACCCACTTCAAGTCTCTTTTTCTTCTCTTTTTTAAACCCTTTTAAGTTCTACAAAGTATTAATAGAAAATCCACAGCTCTTAACTTACAGCATCCTTGAACATCACACACAAGATGCAGACATGGACAGCACCTTCATTTTGACAGAAGGACAGAGCAGCCCTCAGGCAGAGTTAGTGAGATTCATAAACCATCCTGCCTGCCACAGACCAGGCTGTGCATGAGCAAATGGCAGGAACAACAGGTCCACATTCATTCAAACAAGCACTGAAGCAGAAAAATAAGAGCTCAGTGAGCCTAGATAGCTAAATGCACCATTTTAATACAAACCAGGCCCATTTTCACCATCTCTCCAGCTATTTCAGCCTCCAGTTCAACCAGGGGCAAATCAGAGCAAAGCAGGAAACGGCCATCAGATCAACTCATCCCATTTGTCCATTAAAAAGTCCTCGTGGATTTATTGGGCAAGGTATTATTGTGTTGTACGCAACCCTTCCGCTCCCCTCTCCCCCAAGTCATCAGAAAAGTGCAGATGAAATCCATGGCATGAAGACACACATCTCTTCTTGGTCCATCCCATTGGATATTCTTCATTCTAGTACCTAAGAACAGGTGAATCCCTTGGGAGTGCTTTGTACAAGCCACAAATTGAGTGTCCTGCTTGGAAAACCAGGAAATCCTGCAGGAATTAACACTGGCAAGGATCCCTCCAGGTCTAAAAGTACCGTCCAGTTTCAGATCATAATCCAGTTCATCAAATTCTTCTCCTTTTTTGTCTTTAAAACAATCACACAGCCTGTAAATCTGTTTTTCCAGGACCATTTGGCATGATAAACTAGATGCAGATTACATGTTAGGTGACAAGGATGAATAAAAACTACACACCAGGGAATTACAGTGGCCTACTCCTGACCACAGGATTACACTTACAGTACAGGAAAAATACACATGGAACAATTAAACCCACAAATATTATTAATAAGCAAAGCCCAGAATAGAATACATTGACTTACAAATAACATCTTCAAATACATCCAAAAGTGTGAAATGGAGCACTGATCTGTTAGATCCACCTACTTCCTGGGAGGAAAATGCAACCAGGGAAGGAAGAGAAGGGAGTTTTGCTCTCCTTCAGCCCACCCCAATCCACCCCTTCTTTCTTTTAAAGCAGAAACAAAAAGAGTACCTCCCTTTTTTTTTTGTTTGTTTTGTTTCATTAAATCTCGGTTCCAAAGAGAACCATCACAGTAGCCAGACACTGAAGACTGTCTCCAAACTCAGAGATACAGTAATGGTCACATTGGCAAGACCTTGGGAGAATAAATAGGTCCAATACAAACTGCCAGAGCTGATATCACCATCAAGAAACTCTCAGGCAATTCAATGATTTCAAAAGGGCTCAGAGACCTGCATGAAGTCATCAAGCTCAGGGCAGATGGCCAAAATGCTTGTGTCTCCTAGCACAGGGAATAAAGCTGTTGGAAAGCCAGGATCCTTCCCACAGTGGCTGGGCTGGTTTGTGCAGGAGCTGGTCAGTGACCTTCTCATTCCTTGCAATTCCTGTGCTTCAGGCTAACAGGCTGGAGCAGAGAGATGCCTTCAGGTGCCCTGCACAGGACTGTGCAGACACGGCATGAAGTCTTCACCCACCTGTGGGACTCTGCCTGGGAAACTCTGCTCCATGCAAAAAGCTGACAGGAAACATGGGAAAGCCCTGCAGGAGTAACTCCAAGGCTACTTGAGAGACTCTGGCTTGTCCTTGAGGCCACAAGGCTGCGCTAGGAAACCTCTCTCACGCTAAAAACAGCGGGGAAAAACAGGAAGGCTGAGCCATGCCCAAGGCTGAAACAGCTCTGACTTGCTGCATCCTTTCCTCTGCTTCTCCCAGCATCTCTGTAATACTGTGAAGGGACTGGCTCATTACAACTACTATCCTATACCTAACAGGCAAGGGTGCTTCTTCCTCTGAGGCCAGCCTGCCTTTGAGGTTTGTTTTCAGAATTAGTACCATAAAGAAACGACCAGAACCAAGGTCATGGTCAAACAGCTGAACCCTCCAACCCTCCCTGGCCTGCCACAAAAAAAAAGCCAGAGAAGCATCAAGGCACAATGGTGAATGCCCTTTTGAGAATGTGCCTTAAAAGAATCAGTGCAAAGAGCTGAGATTACTGCTATTACAAAAGTCACCTTTCTGATACTAAAAGACCATGGTTAAAAAACCGTCTGCGCACGACGTCCCTGGCTGTGACAGGGGCCAGGGCCCTGATACAGCATCCTGAGGGGACAGTGTAAAACCTTCAGATTCTGAACAGTGAAATGAGCTTTGCACCTCCCTCCAGATTTGTGCAAGGGAAAACAGCACTCCTGGGTGGTCAATGCATGTCTTCTACGAGAGGCAGGGGAGCAGAACAGCCACGATGTACCTGGGGGTTTCAGTACCTTCCAGTTCCTCTCCCTGCACCACCTGCTTGGTTTCTACTTCTGCTGCTGTTCAAGAGATTCCAGGAAAGGAGTTTGTGTTGTTTTTTTCTCCCCCTCAGCAGATATTGATTGCAGTCTCACTCAGATTTCAAAGGGAGGCCATGACTACCTTCCCTCTGCCAATTTATCAGCTCTGCATTACACAGATATAAGGCTCCCAGCACGGTCTGTTAAATGCAGCAGCTTACAGCAATACTCAAGAGAAAACAAAATTTCCAATTTACTGTCTGCCATTAGCTTCCAGGAAGACTGGAGCCGTGGAACACAATGTGAGAACTCAAATTTAACACTTGGCTGGACACTGGCTGAATACCAGGTCTGAGGAGGAGAAATAACACGGAATGAAGTGACATGCAGAATACCTGAGGAATTCGGAGCTGTGGAATGGACATTCAATTCACCATCAACAGCCATGATGAAAACAGGCAGGGGGGAGGGAGGAAAAGCCCTAAAACTGAAATTGGGCATGAAAACAATGCAGATTTCAGAAGAGACTAAGACAGGGAAGGAATTCTTCCAGATCAAGCCACCCTCAGACCTGCAATTGTAGGAACAAAGGAACTGCAATCTCTTTCCCTAGGAAACCTTTGGAACTACCCCAGTGCTGGCTGGCAAGGCACAGGTTGTTGCACTACAGTCAGTGGTGGCTGGGAGAGCCGTTCATGTGCTTCTCAGTGCTCAGAACATCCGTGCTGTAGAGGCCATCCAGGTAGGCCTGGGAAATCTCTGCCACCAGGCTCCTGTCTGGGACGGACTGCGCCATTCCATAGATGGCTCCCTGAGCAGAGAAGAGAGGCTGTTACACAGGAGAAACACCCCCAGCCCAAACACCCCCTCCTCACCGTGTGCTGGCTCCTCACCATGCCTGTGGTCTTGGCGTTGAGGTCCTTCATGATGTCCTGGATGCTGTCCCTGACGTCCTTCAGGAACCGCTCAGCCACGCCGGGCTTGGTGTGCAGCTGCGTGATGCAGAGATGGATGCTGGGCAGGCAGGCAGAGGGCAGACATTAACCACCTCCAGCACACACAGCTCCGTGCTTCCTGAGCCCTTCTGCGGCCACTGAGAACTGTGCCTCTCCTTGAAACACCATTCCCACTAAGGGTAATCCCTGCAAAATGCTTGCTAGAACCAGCTCCTTCTTCCTTCCTTCCTGGCTTCACAATTAGGTTAAAGTTTCTCACCTCATTCCAGGTATCTCTGGTGAGAAAAATGCAGCTGCCTGCAAGCATGGGGACCCCTGCCATCATTTCCCTCTCCCTCCTCTGCAGCTTCTCAGCCATCACCAGAAGGAAGCACCCACCTCTGAGCCACCACCTCAGGCTCCCTGGACTTCACTTCCCATGGCCACTCACAATTCTTTTCAGTGCAGTGCAGTTGCATCTGGGAGCACTGGCCCCTTCTGCCCACAAAAGTCCAATTTCCCACTTAAGGAAAGTCTCTGACAAAGATTAATTTTACATTGAAAGTAATCAGCCGTTCACTGTTGTTTTGATTTCCTTCATCTTCAGCAGGCAGAAGGAAGACAGTAAAAATCAATAAATCAATCTACAAGCCCTCAGTTAACTAAACATGAGATAGAGTCTTGGTTATTTACATTTTTCTGCTTGTATTAGATAGAGCTAAAGAGAAAGTCCTCTGCCAGGCTCATTAAAATTACTATTACTTTATCTTCACTGCTGTATAATGGCAATTACAAAAGTGATTCCTGCTCTGCAGAGGAAAATTCTACATACAATTTATCAACTATGGACAACAGTACTCAGCAAATCACGAGAGCTACATGGCCTGAAGTTGAGCATCTTGCTAAATACATCACTCCCTGGTCTCCACACACTCACCTTGGTGGGAACTGTAGGACATTCAAGTTCCATCCTTTTGCAGCTAAAAAATTAGATAATCGATAGATGTCAAAAGTGTCCGAGCCAATGGACAGGACAGACACCTCTGGCTTCCCAAAAATGAAGATGCTGTCGATTTTTCTCAACCTTGAAAAGGAGGAGGAGAAAAGAAATGACTGACCAATGTTACAGGGTTCAGACATTCCAGAGCCTTAAAGGAAAACCTACAAGAGGGAACAGATGGCAGCACATTCCCACCCAAAAATCATGCACCCAGCCTGGGCCATTGGGGCTTGCCAGAGCACCTGGGTCATTACATACCCTAAGGTCAAGTAAACCCAGGAAGAAATGGAAAACAGGGAAGACAGAAAAGCAAGGGAAGACAGAAAATCATCTTCTCTTACATAGCCACCCAAGCACCCCAACAAGGAAGAGTATAACCCTTGTTTTGTCCTCCCTCCAGATTCCCCCTCAGCCATGGCTCAGGCAGAAGGAATTATCAAAGCCAAGCTGAATGAAGGTGCCTGCACCCCTCAGCTATCTGGGCACACACAAATGTTCTCCTGCAAATGCCCAGCAGGTACCAGGGAAAAACAAACCAAAGGCAGTTGGTGAGGAGGGGTCCAGCAGCACCCAAACCCTTACTCTGACTCCAGGAAGCGAGCTGTTCTAATGATCCTCTTGGTAGCCTCAACGTAGCCCGACTCTCCGATGTGCAGCAGGGTTGCCCAACATGCAGCTATGATCCCACCAGGCCTGGAGCCTGCCACCGAGGGGGAGGCATAAATTCCTCCTTGCCAGTCAGGGGCTATGAAGAACTGGTACTTCCTGTACTCCTTGTCACTGTAGAGCACCACCGAGGAGCCCTTGGGAGCGTAGCCATACTGCAAGGGGCACAGAAAGGGTCAGAAAGCAGCAAGAGGCCACAGGAATGCACGCAGGTCCTCACCAAGATCCTTTTTGTTGATGTGCTGGAGAGCAGAAGGCTCTGCAGAGGGCTTGGGACAGGCTGGATCCATGGGCAGAGGTTCAGCAAGGCAAAGTGCAAGGCCCTACCCTTGGGTCACAGCAAGCCCCTGCAGCTCCAGGCTGGAAAGCTGGAAAGGGCCTTGGGGTGCTGGTGACAGTGCCAGGACATGAGCCACCACATGCCCATGTGGCAATGGCACCTGGCCTGGATCAGGAACAGCCTAACCAGCAGGATCAGGGCAGTGACTGTCCCTCTGCTGGGAACCCTTGAGGGCTGTGTCCCATTCTGATCCTCCAGCCAGAGAGCCCTGGAGGGGCTGGAGTTTGTCCAGGTAAGGGAATGGAGCTGGAGCCCCAGGAAGGGCTGAGGGAGTTGGGAATGGGGCTCAGCCTGGAGAAAAGGAGGCTCAGGGGGACCTTGTGGCTCTGCACAAGTCCCTGACAGGAGGGGACAGCCAAGGGAAGTCAGGTTCTGCTGAGAAAACAAGTGGCAGGACAAGAGGAAATAGCTTCAAGTTGTGCTAGGGGAGGTTAAGGTTGGAAATCAGGAGAAGTTTCTTTGTGGAAGGGGAAAAATGGGCTGTCAGGGTTGAAGGGGCTGCCCAGGAAGGTGGCAGAGTCTCCATGCCTGGAGGTGTTCATGGAATAACTGGATGTGGCACTCAGTGCTCTGCTCTGGTTGATGAGGTGGGGACTTGGGCACATTGCACAAAGCACATGGACAGAGCAGCCCCTACCCCTGCACCTCAGTGCTCCTCCACACAGCAGGGAAGAAATGCCTGAAGGCCAGGATGGAAACAGGATTCACAGCCCAAACATGAAGCCCCTTCTCCTCACCTTGTGGGTGTCAGCAGAAATGCTGGTCACACCTTCCACACGGAAGTCAAAGGGACGCTTGAGGGGGAACCCTGCCTTGTCCATGAAAGCAATGAGGAATCCACCCAGGCAGGCATCCACATGGAAGGGGATTTTGTACTTCACTGCAAGCTGTGGGTGAACAAGAGATCAAAATTATGTGGCTGGAGCACCCAAACTCCAGTCACCAAAACGTATTTGGCATTTCACAGTCAAATGGTCACTGAACCCTTTGAGAACATCACACCACTCTCAAGCAGTGGAGGACAGGAGATGTGGAAGGGCTGGCTGGCTGTGGCATGCCTTTTCCTGCCTTCCACACGCAGGAAAAACAATGTGGCATTTTGGTAGTTTGCTGTGTTTGCCAAAGGAATGTGACAACATTGTCTGAAAGGAATATCTACAATAAAATAAAAGGGTGTGAGCCAAATGAACAGAAGGTCAGAGGCCCTGGCTGGTCACATACAAAATAAATAACTGGGGCACAGAGAGGAAAGAAATAAATCAAGAGGTGTGTTCAGAAAATAAGATCCCAGGCCTTTGACTCCTTCTCCCTCCACACCCATTTTGCTACCACCAGCAAAGCCTTTTCACCAAGTAAGCCATTTAGGTGTTCTTTCCTTTCAGGCAGCACAGCATGAGCACTTCTGGTTGGTCTCACAGTCACACACTGCCCCTCAGTCCCAAACTGCATCCTACAAACCCTGCTGCTGCTCAACAGCTCAATTTGAGGACAGTACTGCAATGCCCTTCCAGGCAGTGGGATCCCTCCCCAAATTCACTGCTCAGCTTCCTGGAACCCCTCCACTCTTCCTGTGCTGGTTTTACTGCTGCAACACAGGTTCCTGCAGGCAGGGGTATCCTACCTCTGCCACCTCTTCAATGGGGTCCATAATTCCATGTGGGAACTGGGGAGCAGAACAGACCAGCATGGCTGTGTTCCTCGAGATGGCTCTCCTCATTGCCTGAAGATTTAAAGAGAGAAGATGCTCACATTCCATTTACCAAGTGCCATCCTGCCAAAAAAGATAAAGAGTGAGAACATGCAGAGTTCAAGGCATACAAGAGTACAGAGAGGAAAGCAACAAGCCACAACCACTCATCCGCTGGGAAACACCATAATATTTTTGTTCACCCTCCTCTGAAATCTGGGGCTATTTAGGAAATACATAAATTATGTGAGTCTAAATGAATCCCACAGGAAAAAGGGTTATCCAGTTATTTCAAATACAACTTCATCTGCAATGACACTTCCTCATGCTGTTTTGCATTGTTTCCACAAACATTCCTCCCTCTTCATCCACTGACTCACTACCTGGACAGGCAGATTTCTTGCCTAGTTGCTGTGCAATGTTAATTTCCTCACAGAGAGAGACTAAAGTGATACCTGAACATCCACTTCCATCGCCTTGGTCAGTGGTATTTGGATCAGCTTCATCCCAAAGTAGTGTGCTGCCTTGTCAAAGGCAGCGTGGGCACTCACAGGGACCAGCCTGGAAAAGGAACAGATCAAATGAAGGCAACATTTGCTGTCTCCCATCTCCAGTGGCAGTGGCTGAACAGCCTCAGTTAACCCTGTTTTCTGAGGCCTCACATCATTATCAGAGCCTTAAATGCTAGAGAGGGAAGAAAAGAACCACCAGTGTTTTGTTTCCTTTAACATTTTCCCCTTAAAGCAATTAACCAGAGAAATATTTCCCATGCACCATCTAGAAAAGAGACAGCAAATCCTCTATTAGCAGCGTAATGATTAGCACAATTCCTCATTTGAGCTCCAACTCCAGCCTCAGAGTTCTCAGGCTAAGCCTTCTTTGATGTGAATAAATCAAACCCCTTGAATACTTCAAAGGGCCTGACAATCTCTGCTCAAGAGCAGAGCTGATCCAAGCAGGCTGTCTGGAGCAGCAGACAGGTATTGCCAGAACACAGCTGCCCCTGCAACATCTGTGCCCCCCAGGCTGCTTGCTTTAGAACTTTCTGTGCTTTTGAACTCTTCCTTCCTTCCACACAGAGATGGACAAGGAAGAGGTGGCAATGAGCTATGAAATGAAAGATTACTGAGGTCCAGCAGCATCTCAGCTCAAGGGGACAGTAAAGGAAAAAGCTGTGGTGGCACAACTCACATTTCTGGCTGCTTGATGCCTCTCTCATAAGCCAGGTCTCTGTACGCCTTGCAGGCCATCAGGATGCTCTCAGTGCCCCCAGATGTCATCTGTCACCAAAAAAGAAGCAAACAGGAAAAATAACAATGGGTGTTGCAGGAGGGAAAAGCAAAACAGGGATGCAGGAACAGCATTTCTTGACTCTGCTTCAAAGTGCACAGGACAACTCAGGGTTTAAAGGGCAGCAGAAGGCACTGAACAGCACGAGGCAGCTTTCTGAAAATGCACATTTAAATGCTGAATCCTTTATTTAAATGGGATGTGGGAACAGGAAAACAAACAAGAAGTATAGAATTCCAGAGCCCAGCAGGAGGGGACACACTGTACAGTCACCTCACCTCACAAAACTGCTGGTACTTAAGCTCTTGATTACCTGGGGATGTTTATCTGCATTACAGATTAATTGTGCCACGTACACAGAAACAACAAGGTTGACTCTGTGTTAAGTCAGCTGCAGTCCAGCAGGGTTTATTAGGTCTGGAGCAGTGCCACGCTGAGGCACAGCCAGCTCAGGGCTGGCACCACTCCTCAGCTACAAAACCTTCCCAGAACCTGGAACGCTGCAGCACTTGGAACTCTCCCACCTCTCCTCTCTGCTGAGGCCAGCCCAGGTCTGCTCAACACCAGAGCTTCCAAGCCCTCAGGGACACGAGGAACTTTACACCAGGAGGAATTTGTGCATTCCCCTCCCCAGCCAGCCCAGTCAGTGCCCACACCACCCACTGAGGCTGCTGTCCCAGCCCTCTCCACCCTGACCACAGCGTTTGCATCAGGAGGTGGAGGAGAGGAAGGCGCACACAGGTTTGCTGTTGCATACTTGAACTCAAGAGCTGCTGCAAATACACAAATTAAACTCTTCACAGGAAGGAACTCCTCAAGTGGAAGGTCTCTTGTAGGTCAGCTTCTGTGAGTTCTGGCATGCAGGGGACACTGGGTACAACCTTCCCCAGTAAAATTTTAACCTGGGAAAACGTCAGGTTGGCTTTTTAGGCAGCCTGAAGGCTGACTTATTGGGTGAGCCAAAAACTGAGGATATGGAGTACCTGGGACAGTTATACAGAGGTTCACATAAATGAGGAATCAAAACCTACTTATACTGCTTGTGGGGGACTAATTTTGCTCCTCAGACCTGCTGAGCCAACTGCAACTTCCCCTTTTAAACCTCTTCCCCCTCAAAAATAAACAGAAAAAGGAGCCAATCACATTTGTGTGCCTTATGACATTTGGGCTTTCCTTCGGTTTTTCCCTGCTGACATGGCTGCAAACCCTGAAAATGCCAAGTGACTGTGTGACAATGACTAAACACGAAGTACAGAGATAAGGAACAAAGTTCACAGCCTGCCAAGATTTGTTCCTAACACAATCCAAGCCAGCAGCAGCTGCTGCCACAGGCAGTGCAGAAGCAACTGTCACACCACAGACAATTCCTGCTTTTTGGGGGAAGTTTAAAAGCAACAGCTGTCAGAGATAAAACCTTACAGAGCTTCTCACTGGATAAAGACATCTCTGCATTAATTGTGGAGCAAATGGATGGCAGCAGGAACAATGTTTTAAAGGTTTTATGGGCTGTGCCACTCACTTCTCAACACCCTTTATGAATAAAGATCTGTCAGGTTGTGACTACCTTTGGAAAAAAAAAAAACCCAGCTGGTGATAAGACTGCCTTCCTACTGGGTGGGAGAAGAGGAATGGGATTATTGCATACTTGCACCTACCCTTGCAACACTGCTTAGGATAATGATTGTGAAAACTTTGCTAGGAAGGACGTGGGGATCTTGGGATTCGTGTTACTGAACACCAGCTCCTTGTTGGGCAGCATTCCCTGTGCTCACCTAGATAATCTGCTCTTGAAAAAGCAGCCTCTGTACAGTGTTATTCTCATTTCAATCCTACCACCAAAACACCAACACCTTGCCTTTGTGTGTAACAAGCCTTTCCCCAAAGTCTGGCTCTATCATGGGAATGCTGAGCCACACACAGTTTTTGGCAGGTCAGAGCAGCCAGTCACATGCAGGGTAAGGAAAAGCATCCAGGATGGATCTTCTCCCAGGCACCCAGACTGGCAGATGACCACACAGAAAGCTTGCTCAGACAGCTGAAAATCCACCCAAAAAAGCTGAATTTCAGCCAGCTCAGCTTCCTAAATTGGCCCAAGTCAGCACATTGTGAGTCTGCAGCACGGAGAAGTGCCCAAGTCTGGAACAGCACCTTTAGCCCAGCACAGCTCCAACAGCAAAAGCCACATGGATGATACCTGTGCATGGGGGCTGCTCCTTTACAGGAGGCCTTGTCAGCTCAGCCACTGGCAGCAAGCTCGTTGTGCTGCAGCCAGAGCCTGAATCAGTGTCACAGGATCAGTTCCCCAGAGCCTGCGGTGATTCAGCACCCGCCCAGGGCTCACACACACACACATTCCTCTCTCCCCTCAATGAAGCCACAGGCTTTTCCCTGCCATGGGAAAAGGGGCTGGAAACAAGCATTGTTTAGGCAGCTCTGCAGCCCTGCACTATCTTCAAAGGCCAGGCAAAGTGTGGGGGAAAAAGGAAGGTAAACAGACATTTTGTGCTCTTGATTTATTTGTTGTTTTGCGAATGGGAGGGGAGAGGAGAGAACACAAGGAATAAGTATCCCTCCTGCTTTCCAAACTCAGTGTATGATTTCCATTGCTCCCTCCCTCCAAATCCCAGTGCTCTGGAACCTCAACATTACAACAGCAATAGGAGATAGGGTCCCTGGTGCAGGATTCCTTTGTCAAACATTAAAGAACCACTTTGGTTCATGGTCTCTGAAGTTTTGCTGCCATTTTCACCTAAAAACATGTCCATTCAGACCCTGGAGACAAAGCTAACCAGAAGTTTCACTGAGCTGAACTACCCATGAATTAGAAAAAAAAAAAAGCAAACAACAATTTATTTCTAGGGTAACAAGAGTAAAAAATCACACCACAATCCACTGCATGGTCATAATGTTGTGGCAGCCTCCCATAAAACCCCTGGAAACCTGCAGGTTGTAAATTCCACAACTTGTGTCTCTCAAGGTGACCTGCTCATCACTACAGATAAAATCTGACAGATCTGCACAGTTTAGGCCCCCCTCAAGACATGTTACTCACATCTCCCTACTTCAAATGTGCAGCCAAAGTTTGTAAGCCACAGAATTTGGGGAGAAGAGACAAAATGGGTTTCTACAGGAAGCTTCTGCTTGCATCTGGTGATTTTGCCTTCTCTCTCCTGTCCTCAGCTGTAGAATAAGTGGATGATGAATTCCCAGAGAAATCCACATCAAATACTCACATGTCTCACACGCACACAGAATTTTTCCCTACACTTCAAAGCTACCCTTTCTTTTTAAAGTTCAAAAAGCCACTTTAAAACAAAAATACTGCAGCTTGCATAAAAGTGCTGATTTCTCCCCAAATTACAGGGGAAATCCACACAGCTAACACTGCAAAACAAAGCACCTTGTGAACATGAGCACATCAGAGAAGAACTAACTACCCTGTTCCTCTTCTATGTGCTGAGCCTAATTAGTCCTTCCAAATCATTGCAGGAATGTGATTAGAATCTTCCAGGCGCCCCAACTCACTGATCCCTGTCTCTTTGCTCTTGCATAACACACTTAAAGTAAGAACAATAGCAGTAATTAGTGAGAAATAGGAAACTTCCATCCACTGCTGAAAATGATTACTTTTAAAACTGCTTAAAAACTTGAAGCATCTCCCGGAGCAATTTAAGGCAAAGGCATGTCTGAACCTTTAGCATTAAAACCTCTCTGCTTTACAGTCTCACCAGTTACAGAAGTATAACTGCAGCACTGAGCCACCAGCTGCAGCAGGGCCTTCCCAAGACAGAAAGCAAGTCATCAGTTTGAAAAAAAATCCTCTTTTTAATTGAGTTTGCAACTGCCCAAGCCTCCAGAAATTATTCTGAAATGTTAATTCAGTTCTGGGGAGAAGAAAAAAAGATAAGAGAAGTCTTTGAGCCCAACTACTTAAAGAGCATGTGACCTCCATACACCCACCCACATCTCCCCATCAGTGATCAGCAACTCTGGATGTCACTGTCTTAATTTCTGAAAAATCCCTTGGCCCAGGATTTTTCTCCTGGGAAGCTGAGAAGTCTCAGGGAAAAAAAGGAAAACAATACAATCTCATTTGCTTCTCCTGTGTTGTGCTCATATGTGGAATGTGTTTGGAGATTGTTTACCCACAGGTGATTGTGTCATTGGATTCTGCTGTGAGTTGTTTTCACTCATTGGCCAATCAGGGCCAAGCTGTGTCAGGACTCTGGAAAAGAGTCACGAGTTTTCATTATTACCTTTTAGCATTCTGTAAGTATTCTTTCTGTATTCTTTAGTATAGTTTAGTATAGTATTCTTTAATATAATATAGTATCATAAAATAACGAATTAGCCTTCTGAGAACATGGAGTCAGATTCATCATTCCTTCCTGCCACAGGGCACCCTGCAAATACAAAACTCTGGATCCTTCACAGTCAGGAAGAGCAGTGGGAGGAAGACGAGAAGTCCACTGGAAACACTCACTCAGACAGGGTAATTACAGGAGTGCAATTCATCTTCTGTTTCTGGCTGATCAGCTTTCCAGCCCTCCCCTTCTCCCTGCCACTGGGACTGTGTTTCAGCAGCCAGGACAGAACCCCACAGCAGGCTGTGCCCTTCCTTTGCTGTGTGGCACCATCCTCAGGAGGGAGAGGAGGACAGAAGGAAAAGCAGGATCCCCCAGAGTACATTCATGCAGGTCTCACTTTGGCTATGCAGTTTTTTACCTGTTCTGACCCTCTCTTAGGCAATCCCACTTTTCCACTGTAGTGGGAGAGCACCCAAGGCCAAGGCTGACACCTTTACATTGTGTTTTACATTACAAAACCCCAGGCAGCCACCCGGGGCACAGAGCTCTCTGCCTGCTCTGCTGTGCCAGCTGATGTCCCAACTGCTCACAGAAACCAGTCCCAACAGCTTCATCCCAGCCCCTGCCCCACTCCAGGGATAGATAATCTCAGCTCTGCAAGCCAGGAGGCAGCTGAGGTGAGGTGAAATGGTTTTTGTAAGCAAAGAGGCAGGTTCCTCCTCTAAAGCTTGTGAAAAATACGTATTTTATGATTGGCTTTTTGCAAATAGTCAAATGAGTATTACATGTGTTGTGTTAGAAAGTTATGCTGTATTAATTTTCTTAAGTAGTGTGTTAAATATAGTTTTAGGTTATAATGTAAGGTTAAAATAAAAACTATGTATGTGGAATATTTTTTTAAGAAAGGAATGAGGTAGCAGCCACAGGACACCTAAATCTTTCAGAGAAAGAGAATTTATTGCTCCATTATCGAGTTCTTCCCACCTCGCTCAGCCCTGAAGACTCAGTCAGGATTCAGAGGAAGAAGCTGACACTGCCCAGACAGAATCCTGTGTTTAAATGGAATTTATGCATCATGGATGAGGTGTATGAATATGCAACAGGCTGTTGCTTTTAAGGGTTAATCCTTTGTTAACGTGGGTCCTTTAGGGGCTTATTTTGCCCAGAAACAGGTACCTGGACTATCTGTAATGCTTTGTTCTTATTTTCTTGTATTGTCCAAAATCCTAATTGTCCACATTTTTATTACTCTAATTATATTACTATTTTTATAACCATTTTATTACTCTTCAACTTTAAAAATTTTAAAAACAAGTGACTGGCATTTTTCACAAGCTGAAAGTGGCACAAGGAACACAGTCCTGAGAGGACAAGTCAGGTCAGAGGGTGTCACCTCCTCCTCCTCCTCCTCCTCCTCTCAAACGCAATCACATCTAGCACTCCCACACAGCTGAGCTCATCTTCAGTCCCCCGGGAGTCTGATCCCAGCTACACCTTCTACAAAGCTACTCCAGGACTCAACTGCTCACCACAAGCAGGTCCCCAGCTGCCAGGGAGAGCCCACTCAAGGCCAGCTCAGCTCCTAAGCTCTTGTGTCACCACTGCCCTCCACCAGCTTAAGAACACACATTTGGACTCTTGCTGGGAATTTTATCACGACTCTACAACTGGTTAGCACAGGAAGGCCACATGGAAATGCAGCTTTCCAGCTGGCCAGCTGACAATCCATGCCATGCCTGCTTGCTGGTGGGCAGCCAGGCAGCCAGCTGGGCTTGTCCCTGAGCTCAGCAATCTGGCAGGCTCACACATCTCCAGCTCAGAGAGTGAAACTGAGGGGAGTTCTCAGAGTGACACTTGTCTGCTCACACTCCCCACTGACACCCAGCCAGGCTGCTCCTTTCCAACTGCCACCAAGCCTGTGGCACTTCAGAGCGGGGGGAAAAAAGCTGAACTAGATGGTCATGCTCAGAAAACTGTTTCTCTGAGTGAAACTGTCTCTCTCAAGAAGAGGAATTAAGCAACCTCCACACAGCTGGCATGGAATACACCAGAATGAGCTCACCCAGAGAGCACAAGGTGCATTTGCACTTATCAAAGTCAAAAATGCCCAAAATGTTCAGGAGGCAAAGACATTTCACTTACAGCACCACAAGATTTGGGGCCCCCATGGAAGAGCGTGCAGGCAATCCTCACTACTTCTGCTTCCATCTTCCTCAGACCAGGGAATATATCTGGATGGAGAGGATTACTCCAGGCAAACTCTTCATACACCTTCAGAAAACAGAGAGAGAAAGTCAGACTTGCAGATGAGGCTTTAAGAACTCCCCATGTGCCCTCCAGAAGGAAATGAGCTGCATTTTACCCTAAGAATATTACAGGACTTAACTGCTCCTGCAAGTAAATGCCACAAGCTGGGAAGCTGAGGAGTAAAATAAAGAAAAAAATAAACGTTTTTCTAAGGCATTCAGACCTCTGCAGTGGATTCTACAGTACAGCAATCTCTCTTGTTTTAAGGACAGATCTAATAATTTTGCTGTTTTTAAATAACACAAGATACATCCTGCAATTGCTTTACACAAATCAGGAAAAAAAAAAAAAGGTGACTTAGCAGAACTTGTTCTCAAATTTGCTGTTAAGAGGGGGTTCTGAAGCAGGCAGTACAGCACAAATGCCCACCCACAGCACAAGGAAAGTGGCTGTGGAAACCAGTATTTCTGCTCATTCCACAACTGTGGACTCTGAGGGTACAAGGCTGGAACAGGCCAGCTCCAACCTCCTGCAGTCCAGATCAAAAAGCAACTGCAGGGATGTTAAACAAAATACAGCAAAACAAACCAGTGAATAATCAGCACAAACAAAGGGAATGTTTCCACAAAGTGATCCAAGCCGAGCCCCCTCCAGAAAGGCTGCTCTGAGCTTTGTTTCTCCAGAAGTGGCACAGAAAATGTCAACATGAGGAAGAAAACAGCAATAATAGGAGCCACCCAACAGAGCCTGCAACAAAAACTGTTCCCAGGAACAAGAGGGCCAGACTTCCCTTTCTAGCAAAACAACTCTGGAAGGAGATGTACTTGAAAACAAACCTTTAGGCTGTTCAGGTTATTTTGCAGCCTTCTCAAAGGGAGGAGTTCCTGAGCAGGTAAACAGACCTCACAGAAACACCACTGAAGCATGCCAGGGCTCCATTGTCCAAGTGCTCCACTGCACTTGGACACTGTGATTCAGTGCTCCACTGCTCAAAAAGCATTTCCCAAAGCTTCTCTTTTGCTCAAACCAAGAGGAGTTCAGTTTTGCTCAAAACAGTGAAAAGTTTAGTTTTGCTCAAAACAATGATTGCTGTTCCAATACCAGTCTCCAGTTCACCTGTAATTACTAATTATTTTCTCACTCAACATCTCATCTGATTAGATCCCAGTTATCTCTACAAGGTAAGATAACCTGAAGAGTTATCTTTCACAGGGACAGTTACCTGGCCAAAGTCACACTGCCCAAACTGCCACTAATTCCCCTTCCCAGAATTAAGTTTTAGATCCTCCCTATTTACTGTGGGATGCTGGAACAGCTCTGAGGGGTTTGTGGTCACCCTGAAAACGCCAAGTTGGCCTGCTTGCACCTTACCTTGACCAGCAGGTGGGTCAGTTTCTCTTCACCACTGTACACAGTCCCAGAGACCTTCCCGTCCTGCCAGCGCACATCTCCTGCAAGGGAGGGAAGGGCACACTGCTCACAAACTCAGCCATTCCCAGACAGGGTGGAAAAGCACATGGAAAATCCCCTCAGTTCCACGGAGGACAACTCAGCTTTTGAGATTCCCCTGAGTTTTGTGGCCCAGGGACGGCTCTGTGTACAGCTGAGCCTCTGGCACTGTGTGAAGTTAGCAAACAGCAAGAAAATGATGACTAAAGAGTCAGCACATAACCAACATGTAGCTGGAGCAAGCAGTTATATTAATAAATAATCCACTTAATCCACAGCAGCCTCCCCAAACTGCTGTTCAACCAACTGGACACTAAATTAAAGCCACTTTCAAAGAGCACCCACCAAAACAGTAAGCTGAGAAGAGATGGAAAAGCCAAGTTTGTACTGCTCAAATCCACAGTGCTGGCACCTCAATTAAATTTTAATTAAGTCTCCAGGCAACTTCCAAAGGGGTGGGAAGGGTGAAAATGGGAGGGAGGACTTTAGGAAAAAAAAGAACCCAGTGAAGGAAGAACAAAAATTTAAGAGAAAACACAGACAGAAACAATATTAGCAATACACAGCAGCAGAAAAGAAGGAAGTTGTTCCAGAATACTGGAGCACAAAATTGTGTGTCTCTGAATTTGGAGCAGAAAATTCAAGGCATTTCTCAAATCTGGGATAGGAGCAGGGCAGTTGTATCTTCTGCCCTGGACAGGAAGTCACCCAGATTTGCTCACGGGGAGTAAGAAGCACACAAATCAGGGGGAACGTGTTTACATGAGAGAGGCAGCTCAGATGAAGTGTCAGACACTGCTTGTGTGGACTCAAGCCAGGAGAACACCATCATCACTCTGCCTTAAAAGGCTTCTGCAAGGCACAAACCCATTGTCTCTCTTAACTTAGGTCACAGCCTTGGAAATTCCCTAACAATCCTGCTTGGAAATTGCCTTTTTTGATTGTGAGTATTTCTGGGGCTTCACATTTCTGGTAAAACCAAACATCAAGGCAGCTGCTCAGAAATGCAATCCAAAAAGAAAACCTCCTCCATAATTCTCCTCTCCCCATCAGCCTAGAATTCTGATGGAAGGAACAGAATTTTAATGTACAGCGTTAGAACTCGTAAATCTCAGTCACATCCAGAAGAAAAACAGACAAGAAATTGCAAGGGGACAAAATCTTTAAGCTGAAACCATGAGTAGGAGTTCCTGGGACTCGTTTAGGAGAGGAAGTGTCATGTGTGGTGTCTGCTGCAGTACAGACTCACCTTTTGAGCTGTACTCTTTCATCTTCTGCAGCACTTCAGGCTGGCTCATGCCTTGTTCCGGCAGCGCTTTGATATATTCCCTTTCATCTTTCAGGAAGGATAAACTGGAAGTGACATCATTCAAGGCCTCATCAATCTTCTTTTGAATCTAAAAAGAAAGAAAAAAGCCTATCAAACTATGGCACTGGTCAAATTCTAAATAACTGCTGAGTGTGTGCAGGACAGGAGCTGCTGCCTGTATCTGTGGTGCTGATGGAGCAGACAGGAACTGCTCCACTGGGAGCTTTGACCCCTTTGAGAAATAAAACTCAAGGAAAAAACCTGCATTTTTTATCCAGCAAACCTTTTCAAGCCACAGTTTTTAATTTGTAGAAGTCTTCAGGAGCATTGGTTTGGACTTTGCCTCCTCTACCCCCACACACACAGCTTGGAAACTCACAAAAATGGAGACATAATAAAGAAATCTCAATAAAGAGTCAATAAAGAAAGATTTTCTTTCTTCCCACCCACACCCTGCACTCAGGAAACCCCAGACTTCTTCTCTCAACACATTCCAAAGTAAGGATTCTTCTTCCAGGCAACACAGGTGTTGGGATATTGACTTTTGGACGTTGGAATGCTTCAAAGTCAAGGCCTCTTGTGAGCACCTGATAAGTTATCAGGGAGCAGGAAGAGGACACAGATAGGAGACAGCAGGAGTGTTCTGGCACAGGGGAGCAGGCTCAGCCCTGGGGAGGGAAGCCTGGACACAACAGGGACTGTATAAAGTGTCCTTTCTAACAGGCAGGCAAGAAACGAGCAGAGAATTTGCTTCACCAAGGACTACTCCGGTTAGGAGGTGAAAGCTGGGGCACTTAACAGGCCAGGGAGGGGATTCAGTCCCTTCCAGAGGGATGTGGGAGAAACTGCAGAACTCCTCCTGTCTCCCACACCAAAAGGAAAAAAATTCCTCTGTGCCACAGTCATATTTTCTGAAAAATCTCTTGGCCCAGGATTTTTTCCTGGGAAGCAGAGAAGCCTCAGAGAAAAAGGAACACAAATTCTTATTTCATTTGCTTCTCTTGTGTTGTGCTCACATGTGGAATGTGTTTGGAGATTGTTTACCCAACAGGTGATTGTTTCACTGGTTTCATGTGAATTATTTTGTCTCATTGGCCAATCAGTGCCAAGCTGTGTCGAGGCTCTGGAAAGAGTCACGAGTTTTCATTATTATCCTTTTAGCCTTCTGTCTGTATCCTTTCTGTATTCTTTAATATAACATAGTATCATAAAATAATAAATTCTCCTAAGAACATGGAGTCAGATTCACCATTCCTCCCTTCACCCACAAATACAATTCCTCTGTGCTCCTCCTTGGATAAAGCTGCCTGGAAGAGATGTGACCCCTGGAATCAGGGTGTAAATACACAGCACAGCAAGCAGCAGGAAGTACAATCAATGTGATGCCGTGGTTTACGAGGTGAAATAAACCCAGCTGTGCATTTCTTCAGCCCCAGTCCTTGGCCTGATAAAACATGCTGACAGCTGTCGTTTCAAGTTTTTTATGAGGGGAAAAAAAAAAGAAAGAAAACAACAAACACAATTTTAAAACCCCCAAACCCTCCCCAAAAAAGCCTCAATAAATTTTAAAAAACCCTCCCAAAAAAAATCCTCAAAAAAAGCCTCAAAAAAATAAAAGCCTCTCAAAAAAAGCACCATCAAAAAAACACCCTCAAAAAAACACCCTCAAAAAAAAACCTCAAAAAAAAACCACCCCAAAAACTCAAAAAAAAAAAAAACTGGAAAAAAAAAACGAAACCCACCACAAAAATACTCCAGAAAACCCCCCCCAAAAAACCCCAAAACAAAGCAAAAACCCAAACAAACAAACACCAAAGACCAGCTCCCAAACACTAGAGCTCCTGGGACATTTTAATGATTACACAAAATGTTGATATCCTTCTGCTAACTTTTGCTAATAGTTACCTGAGCCTTGAACAAATCCTAGCCAGCTGCTTGATTAAAATAAAAACACATTGCACAACAGTGTGGAATTGCTGTCAGTGTGACAATTGCTGTCTCACACTCCACACTGCTTCAGAAGAATAACTCCAGTTCAATCCAGAACCTTCTTCCAGAATTAAAATAATTTCCTTAAAATCTAAAATGTTACTGGAGAATTCACTCATTATTGAGTTTCTATTAAGATAAATAGCTCAAAAGTTAAAAAGAGGTGGAACCCCCTTATTATGGGAGTGATGCTATGACATAAAGATTGGATAGAAATTACATCTGTCGTTAAACCAGAGGGAGCAGAAGACATTCCAGGTGTGTGTCCTGGCTCATTAGGATCACAGGGACATGACAACAAAGATGCACTCAACTGTACATTCTCCAAAAGAGCTGAAAAAAGGACCTGGAATAGTCCTGTAATACTTGTTCAAATACTTACTATAGCCCCAACAAACGGCATTTTCCTCAGCAGTTTAAAGAACTGTTTTTTAGTTCGGGATGTCAAACCTGGAAGACAGAAAGCAGAAAGGAACTTAAGGAACAAAAAAAACAAAACAGAAACTTCTGATGCAGCTCACGATCCAGGCCCAGCATTCCTGATCCAAGCTGAAATAACACAGGGTGAGACAGATGAGCGGATCCAAGGGAAAGGTTTTCATGGATGGATCATGCCATGGAAACATCTGCACTGCAGGAATCAGTTATTTGTTTCTTACTTACATGGGAATTCACACCCACGTGTGGATTTTATGGAAAAATAGGGATTTCAGGGTTTGCTAAAGGTAAGGAATTATTAACATTTCCTGCCTCTAAAAAGCAGAATAGTTGCTTAAAAACAAAAGCACTGAGCAGTGTGAAGCAGGCTCCCAGAGCAAAGAGAGAACAGGGGCATTTGTGAGAATGGATTTGCCCTGTTGGATGCACTGGGAGGTGACTCAGGGAAAGGGGATGGACAGAGGGAAGGGCAGAAATTCCACAGAGATTCAAATGAGAGAAGCCACTGATGACAGGCATGGAAAACTCCTCGGGTAGTTCCAAAGGCAGGAATGAAATCAGGATGACACAGATGCTTTACAGCCACCAAAAATGCCTTCCCAGTCCTGCCTGCACACCAGCAGTTAGAGGACAAACCAAAAAATAACCAAATAAAGCTTAAAAATCAACCATTTGAAGACTATACTTTTATCTACACTTAATATACATTTCACTTCATATATACAATTTGGAAAGCTACCAAGGATACTAACTGGCACATTCTGCAATAAATACTTGTTAGTGCCCTGGTAATTAAATTTCTGTTGCACATCTCAGTGTGCACACTGTTCCATCAATAATTTCCACAGCAAGAAAAGACTCCTGAAAAATTCTGACAGTTTAATCAGATCTCCTAAGAGCCAGCCCATACTTAAACAAAATACACTGGGCAACAGCACAAATACTAACTAGGAAGATAACTGTCCTGAACAGAAGTTTCACAGCAATTTGTTCTTTACAGACATTCAGAAAGGGCTGCTTCAGAAACAGACACAGAAGGAGACATCAGGTTAAAAACTTGGCTGTTTTTAACAATCTGCCACCAGAGTGCAACCCCAGGGCCTGTGGGAACTGAAATGCACCTCTGAGGGCATCACACCACCAGAGGAAACTGCAGTTCTGCAGAGTTCAGCTCCACCGAAGAGCTGCCAGTACCAGAAACCGCTCAAAACAGGAAGATACTCCGGAAACACATCTTTAAAAATAAAAAAAAAAAATCACAAGAAGAAAATTTCTTCACACTGTCACACGCAGTTACATCTCGAACATTCTGAGGATGAAATGTGCCCCCAGCATGGAATCAAGGCCACAGCTCCTCCCCCAGCAGGAAGGGAAACAAGCAGGAGTTATCCAGGCACTCTGCAGCAGTGACTGAGCTCGCAGGAACCCAGCTCTCCATAAATCCCCCCAGGGTTTGGGCAACAAGAGTGTGCTGTGACAAGCACACAGTTCAGCCAGAGGAAAAAGGGAGGGGAGGGAAAGGGAAGGAGGCAGAAGCACATTCCATGCACCCTCTGACAGAACAGGGGAGCTTCATTCGCCAGGCAGGCCTTGACCTTAATTGAGAAGAATTTGGTAAATATTAGGTGACAGCAGAAAGTCTTGTGAAAAACGCCAATCACTTGGGTTTTTAAATTTTAAAAGTTTAATAGTAATAAAATGGTTATAAAAATAGTAATATAATTAGGGTAATAATAATTTGGACAATTTGCATTAGGACAGTATGAGACAATAGAAACAAAGAGTTACAGATGTCTGGGTACCTTTTCTGGGCAAAATAAGCCCCAAAAAGGAGCCACGTTAACAGAGGATTAACCCTTAAAAGCAACAGCCTGTTGCATATTCATACACCTCATCCATGATGCATAAATTCCATTTAAACACAGGATTCTGTCTGGGCAGTGTCAGCTTCTTCCTCTGAATCCTGACTGAACCTTCAGGGCTGAGCAAGGTGGGAAGAACTCGATAATGGAGCAATAAATTCTCTTTCTCTGAAAGATTTGGGTGTCCTGTGGCTGCTATCTGGTACGAGTCCTCTCTTTAAAAAAAGTATCTCACATAGCATGGTTTCTATTTTAACATGATGTTATAACCTAAAACTATATTTAACACACTACTTAAGAAAATTAACACACCATAACTTTCTAACACAACACATATAATATTCATTTGAATATTTGTGAAAAGCCAATCATAAAATACGGATTTTTCACAGTCTGTTTTACCAAGTTTGGCCTTGTTCCACCCTCCTTCCTTCCACTGCCCAGGAAGGGCTCAGGGCCACCTCCCCTCCCTCAAAGGTAAGGAAATGTCCCATACTTACTCTCAGGCTGGCAGAGGAAGCCATGCAGCCACACACTTGCAAGCGTGGAAGAAAAAGTCAGCCCAATGAGCTGCCAGGGCTCCAGCCCCTCACAGCGGGCGTTCACAAAGCCTGTCACCTTCTCCCAGTACATCTGCAGGATCTCCTTGTAGGGAGTAATGGCATCCTGTGCAAAGTTAAGGAAAACACAAATGTAAACGAGTAGGGCATCAAAAATCCAACTGCAGATTAAAAAGAGGCTTTCTGGTATGCAGACCCCATGCTTTCCTTAATTCCTACAAAAATTAGTTTGAGTTCTGAAGTGTGTGTCCTAGAGATACATTTCAACTAAACTGGGCATCTTCTCCTTTTTCTTCAAGGAAGGAACTACTTCTATTTGCCTTTCAAAGAAATCAAATTATTCCAGCCATTTTTTGGAGTGGTAGATGATCTGACCTTTCTAAATCAGTGCTATAGATCCTAAATACACTGCTTAGTTCTTTGTAGAAATCATTTTAAGCAAGCATGCTTCTGGCTGTTTATTTCTGAAAACTGAAATGTTGTCAGTGAGGGTTTCATTTTTTGGAAGCTGTATTTTGGATCACTGTTTGTGGTACAAATTTAGAGAACAGATGTATAGTGTCAAGCAGTCTGCCCATGTGAGATCTGAGGTGAAGATGAAGAAGAAGAAGAGACAAGCGTCCCACTCTGTGAGGAATCAGAGGATTTTGGAATATGAGCTGCCTAGGGCCATATGTGAGCTGTGGACCTCACTGAAGGATCTGTGACACAAAAAGCAGAGGTAGGAGATAGTTTTTATTCCCTTCCACACAGGTAAAAGCACACGCACCTTCAGAGACATCAGACCTCAGAGAGAAGCACCAGGAGCAGATGAGGAATGCAAGGCTCTCTGCACAGTCCCAAGAACCACCACCAGATCCCACCACTGCCCAAGAGAAGGAACTGTGACAATTGCTTTCCAAGGAATTCTCAGGCGGTGAGTGAAGGCACCACCAAAACAGGTCCATTAAGCACCTCGGGCTGGATTTTCAATGAAGATGGAAGCACTCAGCAAGTCCTTAATTTAAGGATCTAATTAGCATGTTACACACCGAGGGGGATGGGAGAGGAAAACACTGCTGCTGCCAAAATAACCCCCAGAAAACGGTGATGCAAGCACAATTACAGCGTCACAGCAGGAATTACTGTCGGGACACAGCCCAAGCTCCTAATCAATTGTTCCAAACCAGATGCTCTTCAGGAGTGTCACAAAAACTGGATAAGCACAGGACAGAAAGGACATTTCCCCCTGAACAGGGTCCTCCATCCAATCCTCTGGGAAAGGGTTTCCAGAGATAAAAAGAATGAGAAAGGACTGAGCCTTGTTCCAAATCCCTCTTCCCTTTTGACCAGCCCTGTTTAACTGGGGAGACTTCCAGCACTTGAGAGCTTCACCCTCCAAACAACAGGGAAAGTACGTTCAAAGATTCATAACTAAACCTGGGAAGGAATTAATCCTTGGTTCCTGTGCTGTTGGATTTCAGGGGGGAATAGAGCAGTTTTTTCAACAAGCACTAAATTAAAAAGTTCCCTTCTCAGGTCTCACTTCTGGGTCAAGCCAACAGCTGAAGCATCATTTCATGAACTTTTATTTAGGGGGTAATGTGTCATCCCAATACAACTGGAGAGGCTACTAACAGTATTTTTAAAAAGCCAAGGTTTTTTCTAATAACCAAAGGAGGAAGGCAGGTTTCCTTACCAAAAAGCAACACTAATTAATACTCACTACAATGGAAAAGCAGTAAAATGCATATAACAGGGCAGAGTTTGAAAGTATTTAAGCAACCCAAACCCATTTTTTAATTAATAAATAAATTTAAATAAAATTAGTAAATAATTATTAATAAGTAAAAATAAACAGACAAATAAATAAATTTGAAAACAGAATTAACAGCGTTTACCCTTAACAGAGGAGGGTTTTCACCCATGTCCCAGCACAGGCTGAAGGGACAGGGACTGAATTGGGCAAAAGCAGGCAGCGCTGAGCTCTGAGAAGGCAAATTAGCACCTATTGACTTAGCAAAGGGCAATTTAAAAATACATCACAGCCGCTTCAGCCTCCAAAACAAGGCAGCCACACAAACCGCTGCAATTAGGCAACGTCCCAGCTAATGAATGCCCCGTCCTCCAAGCCACTCACCACAAAGCCGATTTAACCCCAGAATTCCACCTTTTCCAGCTAACCCTAACCGGAGGTGCCACTTAAGTTCCAGCGAGTTTGCACAATGTTCACTGGCAGGGCCCTGGAAATGAGCGTTTAACCAGCAGCAATGACTTTGGTTCTTTGCCTGCCTGGGATGAAATTCCAGGATATCATTCTGCACTGAAAGGATGGAAATGGAGCCACTAATGGGCTGCGCCTCAATAGCTGTTCTCAGCTCATGGCAGGAAAATGCTGCAGCATCAAATATAAAGCGGGCCGTGCCCTTTTTATTTTATTCTTTTTTTCCCTGAAGATGGAGGACACTGTAAGCCCTGAGTCAAAATGGAACACGACCTTCTTGACAGAAGTCACTCCAGCCAATGGCCAAGCCAAAATAAATAAATCTGGCAGGAGATTGACCTCACTCTTGGGGAAAGCTCGGGACAGAAGATCCCAGCTGTCCGCACATTTTGTTGTCACTGAAACCCCTGAGAAATGACATACAGGAACTCAATGGTAAATGCAAATTTTGAGCAAATGAGAGAAGATTTTCACTATGTTCGTAAGACATTGAAGAATTCTTCCCCTTTCTTGCTTTAAAAATATCCCAATCTGAAATCAATCCACAAGCGTTACAGTTTGACCAGATAAAGTTCTCTGTATTTCCCACTTTCCTTCTTCGCTCGTTTCATACTTAGATGAGTTTGAAGGATGAGGTTGATCCATTTAGGAGGATAACAAAAACTGGGATTTAAAAACCCAGTGAAAACTGGCATGGAAGATGAGTTAGCAGTGAATTACAATTTCTCAGCTCCCTGGCTCAATTTTTCCCAAATGCTCCTTTCCCTGAAAGTATCCAGCACAACATGAGAGACCTTTACGTCCTGAATAATTCACTTAATCCCACAGAGGGCATTGAGAAGGTTGCACTCAAATGTCTTTACTACACCCAGGAATGCGCTGGGTTAAAAGGGAGCCTATAAAAAAGAGACAGAGTGACTTTTTAGAGGAGCAGAATGGACAGGACAGAGGGATGGGTGTCAGGAAGGAATCCTTCCTTCCCTGTGGCTGCCCCTGGATCCCTGCAGGTGATGCTCAGTGAATAAACCCTTCCTGCTTCCCCAGCTGGGCTAAAGACAACAGGCCGACCCGATTTTAAACCTGTCTACAGGACAGGATTTCATGGAAGACAATAAACTGCTTATTTGTGAAGGCATCAAAAAAGAAAGGTTTCCTTTCCCATTAGAAGAAAGTAGATAAGCTGCTTTTATTTCTGTAAGAGAACACATAAAAGCTTCACAAGCCACAGGATTATTTCAAAGCAGTTTAAAAACCTGACTTATGAGCACACTAAAGTGCAGGGAGAAAAAAAAAACCTCCACTGGAGGATTTGATTTTATTCTTAGAGCAGCAAGACAGACCCAGGTATCAGATAAAATACTAATTGCTATCATTAGGACTTGCAGTGCTCATTTGTACTGATATTAATGCACTCAGCTACCTAAGCAGTTTACATATTGAATTTTTAGCTGCACAGATTAGGAATACATCCTTAGTACTTTATTTCTAAAAGTCATTAGCTAGCTGAGCTGGTTCCAGGGACGGCACTTATGCCACTACAAAAGAGCACAAATTAACTGCAGTAATGCTCTTCTGTCCCAGATGATGGAAAAGGGAGGGGGGAGGAATGCCAGAGCTAATGAGAGCACATTCTGCATTTCTGCCAGAACAGCATTTCCTCAGCTGCGAGTTGTAGGACACAAAAAAAGCTTAAAAGAAAACAAAACAAAAATGAGAAACAGAATGGCAATAAACTGGACAATCTCAGCCTTTCATTACAAGGGCCTTCTGTGGAAATTGAAACACTGTCTGAGCTTACCTGTGGGAAAAACAGGAAGAAAGATTTTACCAGCTGAACCTTCCTCCCTCCAAAAGAACCTTTAAAGTGGGTTTAAAATGGGGCCACAGAATAAAAGCAGCTTTTAAAGGCAAGCTTACATTATGCAATACCATGAGGCCGACTGTCCAGGGAGGAAGTGCTAAGATCAAAGAATCACAGAAAGGACTGGGCCAGAAAAAAACCTTAAAGCTCATCTTGTTCCAAACCCCTGCCATGAGCAGGGAATCCTTCCATTATCCCAGGTGGCTCCAAGCCTCACCCAAACTGGCCTGGGACAGTTCCAGGGATCCAGGGACACCTTCCACTATCCCAGGTGGCTCCAAGGTCCACCCAGCCTGGCCTGGGACACTTCCAGAGATCCAGGGGCAGCCACAGCTTCTCTGGGCACCCTGTGTCTCCACCCTCTCAGGGAAGAATTTCCTCCTAAGATCCAATCTAAACCTACTCCCTGTCAGTTTATACCACACCCTCAGCTTTCACCTGAATCCACACGTATTCCCAAATTAGGGACCCTGGGACCACTTCCCCACACAGCCTAACCTGAGCATCTGTGTGTGCCACCAGCTTCCCTCGTGTCCCCAGAGCTGAGAGGCAGGAGGTGGCTGTCACACAGTGACCCAGGCCAAGGGAGAAGGCTCCAAGGGCCCGAGCAGGTCAGCTCCGATTATGGGAGCAGGCGGAACACCGGAACACGGGTGCTGCCACTGTAATTGAGGCCCAGGAAAAGCTTCCTGACTGAAAACAAACCACACCAAGCCAGCAAGCACACGGCAGCCTCATTTATTCAGCTCACAAGTGGAAGGAAGACTCCAATTAGCCCTGCCTTCGCTGACACCTCGTTGCCTGCACGTGTGCTGGCCACAAATCTGACCGGAGTAACCAGCCTGGACTGGGAGCCACCAATTCCTGCTGGAGAGGCAGCCATGGGATTGAGCAATGGCAGCCCAGCCTCAGAGCCACCATGCTGCCCCATTCCTGCTGGAGAGTCTGTAGTGGGATTGAGCAGGGGCACAGAGCCACCATCCTGCCCCATTCCTGCTGGAGAGTCTGTAATGGGATTGAGCAATGGCACAGAGCCACCATGCTGCCCCATTCCTGCTGGAGAGTCTGTAATGGGATTGAGCAATGGCACAGAGCCACCATGCTGCCCCATTCCTGCTGCAGAGGCAGCCATGGGATTGAGCAATGGCAGCGCAGCCTCCTCAGACAGCGCGGGTTGCTCTGCACTGCCTGTGCCTGCGGTGTTTTGGTTGCACCCCGGCAATGACTCTGCTCCTGCTCCCTCCCTGCCAGCCCCAGCCTGACAAATACCTTTGCATAAGAGCAGGCAGGGAATGTTCGTTAGTCAGCTCCTAATTGCAGCTTGAGGTTTGGGCCGCGTGCTGCCCAGCAGGACCAGAGGATGTGGGCAGACAGAGTGACACAGGATGCGTGATCGCTTAGAAATCAAAAATCATGAACTTTTGGGTGTATGGGCCGAAGTGAAATTAAAAACACACTCAGGCCACACTCATCTTACCACAGCTCCCCAATACCACCAGTTTCATCTGCGTTGCATTTACTTCCACCACTGCCATACTGAAGCTTTTTCTTTTTCTAGAATGAGAGCACCTGGGGGGAGGTTTGCCACGTATAGCATCCGCAAAATGAATGTATACATACTGTACCACCAGCCCTGAGAGCCCAAGGGGAGTGGCCAAACAATGGCTAATTATAGCTTCAGCACAAAAAACAAACAAGGCAGCGAGTCACAGTAAGTACAGCAGCATTCTAGCTTCCATTGCAGAGATGGAATGTAAAACCACCAAAACAAAATGGGAAAAAAAATGATTGGTGGCTCAGAAAAAAAAGTACCATTTTACCGGAGCCCAAAGGACTCCAAAAATCAAATTCAAATTTCATTTAACCCAAAACACACACAAGGTGTCACATTCCCATTGCTCCCTTAGGCAAACCAATGTATAGAAGGTTCTGCAAACACTCCGGGCAGCACAGACCCCACAAGAGACAGGATCCACCCAACGGTGAGCTCACCATGGATCTCTGTGGGTCACCAGCTCCAGGAATGTGCAAGGAAACATCCTCTGCTGCCACCCACAATAATTAGGGCAAAAGAAGTGCCCAGCTCCCTGCATGCGGGGCTCATCCGGACACATTCCATTCCTCCACACCTCAGATCCCAGAGAATAAAATGGGCATTTCTTGGCAATATCAGCGAGCACCTGGGTGCCACCGAGAGGTACCCCCAGCACTGAGCCTTGGCAGGAGCAGTGTGGAAGCAGAGCCCAGCATGGCAATTGTTCTGGGAGCAGGCATCCATGGACAAAGGCGGCAGCAGGGAGCCCTGGCACGGCTCCCCAGCAGGGTTATGCAAGCCTGGCACACACAAAGCCCCCAGTATCAGCACAATCTGAATGCTGCCACTCTGCAGGAAGGGCCCTGCTCCTGGGCAGGTCCAACCATAGGGCAGAATCCTCAAAAATTATCTTATCAACACCTGCACACAGAGCCTTTGACCCCTGCAATATCCATCACACGTCCTTCCTGATATGGCAGGGATAAATCCTGATGAGCAAGAGGGGGCAAAGGAGACAGAACACAATGATCCTGAGGGTGTTCTACAGGCAGATTCCCAGGAAATACACATTTTCCTAACACAGAAAGCTGTATCACAACCACCACAGCAAATAGACCAGGACACCTGCAGCTGGTAGAGGAGAAGATGGAGACAACTTTTTATCGGCAAAGTCGCGTATTTGGAAAAAAGAGACGAGCAGAACCCCAAAATCCTTACTCAGAAGTGGGGTGCTCCAGTCTGAGCCACAGCCAGGCTGTGATTGCTGCCACGCCACACACAATAAACGCTGGGATTGGGGTTATCTGCACAGCACCCAGCACTGCTGCAGAAACCCCAGGCAGGAAGCGAATGAGGCAGCACCCCAGCAAACCCTCCCCTGCTCGGGGTAGGAAGAGTGTGGGAAACTCTGAGCAGGCTGGACATAAGCTGAACACAGAAAAACAAAGATTTTACCCTGTCTAGATAAGAAAGAAAGAGGCTAGACATGAGCAGAACACGGAAAAAGAAAGATTTTACCCGTGTAGGTAATAAAATTTCCAGTGCTTCACCCTGCCTTTTGCTAAGGTCACAGGAAGGATGCCAGGGTGAAACCACAGTTCAGGGAAAATGTTGTGTGTCAGTGTTTCTCCTCCTTCCCCGAGCACAAACACAACTTGCTAAGCTTTCCAGCAGCCAGGAATCCCGTGCAACAGCTACTGCCCAATCCAGCGAATACAAGAGCCGACCCGAGCAGGTCTTTCAGGTGCAATAAGCAGCAATTTCCTCCGCAAAGCTTTGGCACAACAGGGCCCCAGCAGCCCCAGGCCAGTCTGGACAAGCAGCCCAGGATTTACCCAGTGCCAAATTTTGGCAGCTGAAAGCAACCCCAACACAAGCTGTGCCGGGCTCTGGGTGCTGTGCCACGGCACTTGGGAATGCCGTAACCAAGCGGGACAAAGGAATGGGACAAAGATAATGCTGCTTCATTTATCACTCAGCAGCTGTGATTTCAATTCCCCCTGCTGACGGGGGGGGAAAGGCCCAACCAAACAACCAAGAAATCTAGTGCCCCTTCCAGGTTTGAGGAATTGCGAGATTCACGCCAATGTGGGCTATAGTCCAAGCAATCCCGAAGTTTGCTTCCAGCTAAAAAAATAACAGCCAATTAGCAACCAGCGTCTCTAAAAAAAACAACAATCAATCAGCAGACACGATTTCTCTCGGCCAGATCGGCACCTTCAGCAAAATCACGAGGAAAACATCACTGTGCCCCACCCAAGGGAAATTAACCAAGACAGGCGAAAACACCGCTCCTAACCCTCTCTGCCCCGAAACCAGGTAATTGTGGAAAAGCAGTATGTGGATATAAGGACATATTTAGGCTCAGGGGAAGGGTATGGGCCTCAGATGGCGGACAAAGTGAGGACCTGACCACAAACCCCGGGCCAGGCATCCCCTGAAGCGCGCCCGGGACCCCTCAGCCCGCACCCAGCCCCGCCGGACGAGGCCCGGGCCTCGCTGCCTCACACAGGCCGCGCCGGGACACCGCTCCCCGGCCCGCACCGGCCCCGCAGCCCCCGCTCACCATCGCTGCTGCGGCCGCCAGCTCTGTCGTTCCGTCCGCCCTTCTTTTCTTCTTCCCCGCTCCTCCTCCTCCTCCTCCTCCCGCTCCCCGCGGGGTCCCGGCCCGCACCGGCCCCGCCCCGCCCCGCTGGCCCCGCCCCGCCCCGCTGGCCACGCCCCTCTGGCCCCGCCCACAGCGCGGGGAGGCCGCTCCAGCATCGCACGGAGGCCACGCCCCCGTAATTACAAGCCACGCCCCCTCAGGCCGAGGCGGCGGCGGGAGAGCAGCGCCCTCACGTGGAGACAGGCGGTAAAACCCTAAAGACGGAATTTTTTGTTAAAATACCAAAAAACCCCGAATTTTTTTGTTAAAAAAAACCAAACCAAAACCACCCAACAAAAAAACGACAACAAACAGTTTGTAAACCCGTCCTGGTTATTAATTATGTGGATATGGAGCTCCTCTGCTTTGGATGCGGCCTGGGAGAGCTCAGGATGTCCACCTGGAGAGGAGAACTCTCCCGGGAGATGAGACCTTAGAGATGCTGCAAGTGCCTGAACAGGCTGCAGGCGAGCTGGAGAGGGATTTGAGACAAGGGGGAATGGTTAGGTGAGATATTAGGAAGAAACCCTTCCCTGAGAGGGTGGAGATGCCCTGGCACAGTGTGAAATATGTTATTTTATTATTGGCTTTTAGCAAATATTCAAATTAATATTATATGTGTTGTGTTAGAAAGTTATGCTGTGTTAATTCTCTTAAGTAGCGTGTTAAATACAGTTTTAGGTTATAACATAAGGTTAAAATAGAAACTATGCTATGTGAGATACTGTGTGTGATACCCACATCGCACTGAGGTAGCAGCCACAGGGACACCCAAATCTTTCAGAGAAAGATAATTTATTGCTCCATTATCGAGTTCTTCTCACCTCACTCAGCCCTGAAGACTCAGTCAGGATTAAGAGGAAGAAGCTGACACTGTCCAGACAGAATCCTGGGTTTGAATGGAATTTATGCATCATGGATGAGGTGTATGAATATGTAACTGGCTGTTGCTTTTAAAGGTTAATCCTCTGCTAACGTGGCTCCTTTTTCGGGCATATTTTTTGCCCAGAAAAGGTACCCAGACTGTCTGTAACTCTTTGTCTTTATTGTCTCATACTGTCCTAATCCAAATTGTCCAAATTTTTATTATTAAGTTTTATTTAATTATATTGCTATTTTTATAACCATTTTATTACTGTTCAGCTTTTAAAATCTTTACACTCTTAAAATTTTCTTATTAACCATTTTATTACTATTCAACTTTTAAAATTTTAACACTCTTTAACGTTTCCTGCACTCTTTTGAAGCAGACACAGCAGCATCATCATCTCCTGGCGTTTGGAGTTTGCTGTGTTACAGGTGGTGGCTGTTTGTCTGCTGCCACCTCTCACAAGGTGACACCTGCAGACTCTGCTTTTATCTCAAGCACACATATTATATTAAAACTATAGTAAAAGAATAGAAGAAAGGATTTCATCAGAAGGCTGGCTAAGAATAGAAAAAGAAAGAATGGTAACAAAGGCTTTTGTCATGGAGAGTCGGAGCCAGCTGTGATTGGCCATTAATTAGAAACAACCACACGAGACCAATCACAGATGCACCTGTTGCATTCCACAGCAGCAGATAACCATTGCTTTCATTTTGTTCCCGAGGCCTCACATCTTCTCAGGAGGAAAAATCCTAAGGAAAGGATTTTTCAGAAAATATCATCTGCCCAAGAGAACCCCAAAGGAGCTGGGCTTTTCCTCTGCAAAAACCTCTGCAAACTCCAGTGAGCCCAGCCCTCAAGAAAAACAGCCTAAAAACCCATATTTATGCATTCTAAGTGATATCCTGCCCTCGGGGAGGTGAGAGAAAATTTAGTTTGTTCCTCCAGCCCTGAAAAGATTCTCTGCAGGTGCACCACTGCTAATCTGCACAGATCAGCACCAAGGAAACAGAGAGTTTGGTGTGTTTATTATGGCTAAAAGGCTCAGGTAGAAGGGAATATCTTGCTATGAATACCTGGCTAGAGAGCAAAAGCCACACCAGGAGGGACAGAAGCCATTTGGGTGAGGGGACAGCAGTGGCATGAGAGCAAAGGGGAGCAGGCTGGCCCTGAACCCATTTCCATTTTATTTTGGTCAGTCACACAGCCTAGGTAGAAAGTGGCTTTCCCACTATTCAGATGATTATTTGAAATATCAGAGCGGCTTGGCCTCTCCTCACAGGCGTCAGGATTGGTGCTGAGGCTGTGCCAGAGTCACTGCTGTCCCACAGAAGGGAGCTGCCCTTCCCAGCAGAGGCCAAGCATCTCCTGGCACTGCTAAAACTCTCACACCTCCTTTAAAGCCCCTTGGAAGGGGGATGGAGAGAGAAAAAGCCAAGTTATTCATGGTTGTGCAGGGCTCCAGGGTCCTCTGGGGGCTGGCATTGCCCTGTGCATTGGTTACCTGTTTATGAGAGAGGAACGGTCAGAGATCCAGCAGGACCAATCAGTTCAGGTTCTGATGCAAAAGTCGAGTCTGAAAGCAGTCAGGTTTGAAAAAAAGGGAGGGCTGTTTCCTCTTTCCAGAAAGAAACGGGAGGGGCAATTATAACTGTATAATTATATACTGTGTGAATGGAGTGCCCCAGGATCCCTGGGACCATCTGGGAGTGCCCAGGGAGGGGGACCTGAGGAGGTGGCTTTGGGATGGAGAGAGGGTGTTAATATTATTATTATTATTATTATTATTATTATTGGTACTGTTATTATTTTTATTTTTATCATAATTATAATCTTCATTATCATTATCATCATTATCATCATTATTGAGTCTATGTATATTTATATTTATATTTATATTTATATTTATATTTATATTTATATTTATATTTATATTTAATTTGTCTAATTTTTGTATTAATAGTAATATTAATTATATTCATATTCATATTTTAATATCGTATTACGATATTAGTACTATATTAAACTATATCAATATATTGATGTTATATTAATAATTATGTTAATATTAAATATAGAGTAAGAATTAATATTAATGTCTATATTCTTGAATATAATAATAGTAATGATGAAATATATAATCTTTATTAATAATATTATATATTATAATGATATTATAATATAATAATGTATCATAATAATATATCATAATATTTTATTATTTATATATATAAAATTATATAAAATATATATTAAATATATTATATATATAAAAATATAAATATATATTACATATAAATAATATATATAAATATGTATTATTTCATTTATATATAATATTATTTTATGATATATATTATATTAAAACTATACTAAAATAATACAGGAAAGGATTTCATCAGAATAATAATAATAATTATTATATAATAATAAGTCGCTGGTTTTTATTATCATTATTATTTATTTAATAATAATTCTTATTATATAAGAATTATTATTATATAAGAATTATAAGAATAAGAATTCTTATTACATAAGAATTATTCTTATTATATAAGAATTATATAATAATTATTTAATAATATTTATTTAATAATAGTTCTAATAATTATAATAATGATAATAATGATATGATGATGATGATGACAATAATTATAGTAACAATCTCCCCTCTCCCAGCATCCTGTCCTCAGGGTCCCCAGCCATGTCTCCAAACCCTTCTGTGACCCCCAAAAGTGGGGAGAAACCCCCAGAAGCGTGGAGACCCTCTGGAAAAAAGCGGGAATCCCCCAAAAGCCTCCTCAAACTGGGGATCCCCACCCCGAAAGCAAAGCAGCAGCGTTGTCCCACGTAACATCCCTCGGGAATGGGCTCCAGGGAGGGCAGCAGGTGGGAAAATCCTCGGGTTTGGCCCCGCCAGAGAGGTCTGGAAAAGAGTTTTAATTAATTTTTGGACAGGTTCTGGAATTTTGGAAGGATTTTGGAGAGGGTTTTGAAGATATTTTGAAGATATCTTCAAGTGAGAGCTGCGGGGTGCCAAGGTGAGCACATTCGGGGGAATGGTGATAGTATGGGGTTAAATTTATTAAAATTTTAGGGATTTTAAGCGATTTTAAGGGATGCACGGGACGGATCGATTGATAAATTTCCAGATGTATCTGAAAAGGGACTCATCGTTTTGCAGAGCTCACAGCCCGGCATTCCCAGCCCTGTGCGTGGAGCGGCAACACCTCCGAGAGGAGAGCAGCCCTGCGGCCTCACCTCTCCTACCCGTTAATTAAAACACCACGTTTCTCCCTTTCTCCCTCCCTCTTCCCGATGTTCCTCCCAAAAGTGCAATTCTCCAAGTTATTGTTAGGTTTTATTCGGTTTTTTAGGTCGATACCTCTCCTACATCGCCTGCCTCGGGCTGCGGCTCTGCCCATCCCCGGGGGATGCTGGCACCGCGGGAATGGGGATTTTTACCGCGTTAACGCCGGTTTTGGGGTGCAACGGAGGCTCAGATCTCGACAGATTCTTTCTGGCAGATCCACTGCAGCATCGTGTCGCAGCTCTGAGGGCTGATCCCATTCCCCTTCAGCGTTCCGCAGGATCCAGGCGCCTTCCCGACCTCCAGCTGGAACCTGCGGGCGTGGCAGGAAGGAGCCCGTGTCACCCTCGGGGACAATGGGGTGGCCTCGGGGATAATGGGGTGCCCTTGGGGACAGCGGGGTGCCCTCCCGACCGCCAGCGCTCACCCCTCCTGGTCGAGGTCGGAGCCGTTCTCCCATATCCAGCCCGTCCCGGCCACAGGCACCGAGAGGCCGATCCAGAAGCGCCGGGTGGGATTCTGAAAGCTTGCATTTAGGAATTCCTGACCCGGGAAAGGGGAAGTGATGATGGCGCTGCTTTGGTCACCCCAAAATGGTGACCAAAATAGGAGGATCGGAGCCCCAGCCGTGTCCCCCTCACTCTACCACAGGCACTGGGGTGGGGGCCTGGACACAGAGAGGAGGCTGAGCTCAGGATTTTGGAAAGCCCCTCACCTTTCCATGGGTGGGCCGAGCTCAGGATTTTCAAAAGTCCCTCACCCTTGCACGGATGGATGGCAGATTGCAGGAGCCAGTCGGTAGTATCAAACCAGCCCGACTTGGCACTGGTGCCACCTTGGGTCTGGGAACTATCCTGCGTATCGTGGATTTTCAGGACCCAGCTGGCCACTCCCAGCCACAGGCCCCCAAACACAAACCACTATTGAATATGAATCCCAATATTACCAGTTAGATTGTGCCTGGGCCAGTCTCACCCTCGCTGCTGAGGCAAAGGCGGCTTCTGTGGTGTATCACCCCAGAGACACCTTCTGCTTGCTGGTGGTTTCAGCTGGGCACTAAACAAGTCCATGCTTGTTGGGGACTCCTTTTACCTTAGGAAGTGGCTTCAGGCAAAGGTGAAGAGAAAAAAGGAGGGATTCTGCTGGAGGGTTTAATATCCAGAGGTTTATTCCATGGTTACAGATGTCTGAATCTTGGGAAGAACCCCAACAGAATGCCGAGCGCATGGCGTGCTTCACCTTTTAAGCTCAGGGAGAGGGGAGGGGAGGGGACAGGTGAGCCACGAACCAGGTGGGCGGGCGGGGTCTCAAGGGGTGAGGGACACCCAGACAGGCCAATGACCCCCTGGCGTGAGGGGCATCCTTTGAATTTGACCAACCACACGACGCCTTGTTGGATTGTTAAGCCTGATTGACAGGACTCACTCAGCAAGGGGCGAGGGGGAAGGGGAACGGGTATTGCCACACCTGGGAGGTGACCTGGAAATCTAAAACAGGACATTACAACATACCACAACAACAAAGGGTGTTCCCTGATCTATTTCAGCAAGAAAATGGGGATTCCTCATCCATTGATAGCCCTGAAACAATGGCCAAGGCAGGGTTTCTTTCCATTGATGCCCTCAGCATTGCAGGTGAATGGGGATTCCCCCAGTTGAAACACAGACAATAAGGGAAAATTAACCAGTTCAACAACTCCAGAATACACTTGGACAGAAATCCATTGAAAGGGAACCACACACCTCTTGTCTTCCCTAATTAATTCCATCAGGCTTCCTTCACTAAAAACACTCAGAATTAAAAGTGGAGATGCCTGGTGTGTTACCTCAAAGCAGAGGAAGAGGCAGCATGGAAATGCTTCTTCTGCCATGCCAAACTCTCCTGGGAGCACTCCCAGAGCCCTGCAGGGCTCCCCTGGGAAGCTGCTGAACAAATGGAAAGAGCTGGGATGAGCAGAGCCCCAGAGAAATCCCAGCCCCACTGATGGAAAAGTCAGATTATCCAAGCAGCAACAGCAGCTGGAGTGTTTGCAAAAGAGCAGCTTTGTTCTGAACCTCAGCTCAGGAGTTCTCCTCATCACTAAGGGAGTCCCTCCATCTGTTTGGACCTTTTCTATAGCACAGGCCACACAGCAGTTCAATGTGATCATGTTCTTCACCTCAATTATGTTTTAAAGTATCTAAACTTGATCTAGCTACTCATCAGTGGAGAATTTTATGTATTTTCAGTGTAAATTACCTTTCCTGGTCAAACACCAACCCTTCCCAAGGTTCAAGTACCTCTGTTTTCCACCACTAACTGCTCATTATTCTTGTCTCAATTAAAAAACCTCTGTTAACCCCATTTTTCCACCACAGATCTCTCTGAGTCTCTCACCTCTCAGCAGTCCAAATTCCTTGAAATTTAGCAGAACCTTCTTCACACTTCCCAGCTCTTGCTGTCCATCTCTAATCCCTGTCCAACCTGCCAGTGCTCTCCCTGAACTGCTGACAAAGTGAAGCCTTCATGCTCTCAGCAACTGTTTCCAAGTCATAGTTTTGCTCCTCCTCATTTGGGGAAGGAAGGGACTCATTTCTTGTCTCCTTCAGCATCTGATCCAGAGCACCTGGTGTCATATCCAGCCAGCTGTCATCTGCAAGAACACAGCACAGATCTGTTACTCTGCACAAGCCTGCTGGCCCACAGGCCCAAACCAGCTGACTGACAGGGCTGCAACCATCCTGCAGCTCAGTTCTGCAGTTCAGCTCTTGTGCTGCTCCTGGCTCACACACAGCAGAGGCAGAGAGAGGCTGAGAAGAACTGAGTGCAGATTTCTTGTCTCTACTTACAAACTCTGCTTTGCAGAGCTCAAACTCAGAGAGACCATTCTAGTCACTGAGAAGCCTTTGGCCACTCAGTGGAGGAAGAAAGGCTTACTCTAAACTGGGAGAGCCAATCCAGTGTTTAGTCTTGAGGAAGGCTGGATTTGCTCTCCCTTCACAGCTGTCAGCATTGCCCCTCTCCCCCCACAAATAACCATCTGTAATAGGAATAATTCCCCCATCCAGCTCACCATCCTCTGCAGGAAGACAAGCTGCTTCTCTCTCCAATTCCTTCACATCAATGGGGGTTGTCTGTAGTAGTGCCAGGATTTCATCACCTGGGCTCACTTCATCACAGCTAGAAGAAAAACCAAAATCAATTTACTGAAATGGATTCAATGGGATCACATGCTCTGCATTCAGGTTTTCACTTGAATTCTTCATTTTTCCTTCTGTGCAAGCACATCCAAAAGGGAAATGAATCTGGGGAAGTCCCAGAGCACTACCCAGAGCATTGGCCAAAACAGGGCACAGTCAGTCCCTGCAATTCCCAGCTGATGGCTCCAAACCCATTGGTCATGGCTCTTTTCCTTTACATTTCATTTGCCTTGGTAAATATTGAGATTATCAGATCCCAACCAGCACAGACTGGAAACTCAAAAAAATAACAGCCAAGATATTATGACCTGCCAAAGCCTCAGATATTTCTGTAGTGATTTCTTTTCTGGATTTGATCTTCCAGAGAAATCCACAGCCAGCCCCTTGAGTAAAGGAGACAGATTACCCTGTATTCATTATTCACTGGCACTGCTGTTCAATGAAACTTTTCTACACTTTCTGCAGTCAACCAAGCAAAAATTGCTTTGCAGTCACCACTTGGAATCCACTTGGAAGAGCTCAGCATTTCACAAAACCAAGATAAAAGAGTTACTCAGGCCAGAACTTCTCCCAGTGGAGCATTCCAGAGGAATTAGTACTTGTATGCCCTGGCCACAGCTCCCATGCTCAATGTGCAGTGCAGAAAAGGGTTCAGGTGCTTGTAACAAGCATTTCAAAGGTCACTTACAGGATTTGTAGGGTCTATGACACTCATGAATTTCAAGCAGCTCTCACCTTTCTGGGACTGCAACAGATTGCTGGAAGTGATCTTCTGCCATGTGCAACAGCTCCAGGTACTTGGCTGATCCTTCCATTTCTCCCTATTGAATGCAAGCCACAGGCATGAACCCAAACAATTCTCCCTCCCCTTCCTCCTCACAGTCAGGCTTCCTAAGGGCGACTGTTGGTCACACAGAAATGCTGAGAGAACCAGAACAACTCAAACCTCTTGGCCATGAACACTTGGAACTCAATACAGCCAAGGGGCATTCCTGTATTTGAAGTAAATTAAAGGATATTAACCTAAGAATCTCAATAAAGTTGTCCAACATTATAACCTTCAAACAAGCAGTCCATTTATGTCCAATTTATTAACTTCAAAAAACTAATCAAAGGCATCTTTAAAAAAAAATCTGACAGAACCTCACCAAAACTCCCAGAAGTCACAAAAACCACACACACATAAAAATTACACTTGCATGGGCCCAGATAGGTCTATGGTGTTATGTATGGATCTTGAAGAATATTGAATTCTAGAGGGGTGGAAATGAAATGTAAACCAGTGAAATCAGTCACACCTCACACAATCACACATGGGGGTTTTCTTCACTCAAGTGTATTTCTCCCCTTGCTTTAGATGAATGAATCAATCCCCACATCTTGCTTTTTTCTTTTTGATTTCCAAAATAAATTACTTTCAAAGGGGAACAACCTGCACATGTCCCCTTTAAACACATTAATTCATTTCACACAGAGATAAGGATTCAAGCTCTGGCCCCACTGCAACTCCTAACACAAGTTCAAGGGTTAAAATGTATTTTCCCTGGAATGTTCAAAAGCCACAGACACACTGCTTCACCTTGAAATCATCCTTCTCCTTCAAGTACAAATAGAGAACCAGTGCAGGAAGCAGCACAGCTTTTCTAAAAAGGTTATTTGAGATGCAAGAGACCACGATCCAACCAGGAAAAATCCCTATTTGAACTGCAACAAATTTCATCAAATATATCTTATTTCCCTAACAAGAATAATACCATGTGTCTCTTCAACTGGAGAAGTGCTTCAGGGGAACCAAGATATCCTAACTGCTTCAGAATATCACAGGCATTAAAAAGCAGCATTTCAGGTGTCACATGCGACCTCTGCTGGTTCCTCATGCTAAGAAAAGCCCTGAATGCAACGTTCTCAACTCCCTCACTCTGTTCCCTCAAACAAAAGGAAAGTATGAGCCTGACACTCCAGGTACACATTTGCAATCAATTTTGGTGGTGTAGTCCCGCCCTTTTAAGAATCTTGGAGTAGGGGAAAAATAATTGAACAATTTTTGGCTAATGACCAAAATAATGATCCCCGTTCTAATTCACTGCCATTAGCAACCACCCATATCCAGGTGAAGGTGTCTGCTCATTATTTCACCTGGACCAGACAAAGCCTGTGTCCTTACAGAGACAGCAACACTCCAGCCCTGAGCATTCCCTACCCTCAGGGACACTTCTGAATCCATGTCTGCTGGGGTTTTTTTTAACATTCATAAACTCATAGAAAGTCTAAGGTTAGAAGGGACCTTAAAGACCAACACCTGGTTCCAACACCCTTGCCATAGGCAGGCACACCTTCCACTAGCCCGGGCTGCTCCAAGCCCCATCCAACCTGCCCTTGGACACTTCCAACGTGTCTGGGATGGGGAAACACCTCCAAGGATGGCAATGGTAAGACAGGACCTTCAGAGCACAGGCACTGCCCCTTGGCAGCCCTCCCACTAAAGCAGCTCAGCAGCACCCGCCTTACCTGGCTGCCAGCCCCGGGAACTCCCTGGTGATCTCCCGCAGCAGGTACACAATGAACCACTCATCCTCCACGTTATCCCCGAACTCCGTGGTGCCGCCCAAGTGCGCCGGGATCTCGCCTGCACGGGGCACAGACAGGAGAGGCGGCTCAGCAACGCCGTGCCCGGCAACAGATTGTCCACACGGGCTGCGGAGTCTCCCTCACTGCGGATATCCCAGACCCTGCTGACAGAATCTTGTGTCCTGTGCTCGGGGACGGCCCGGCTGCAGCAGGGAGGCGGCACCAGATGCCTCACTGGGTTAACCCGTGCTGTGGCACCGAGAGTCGGGGAAGCCGCCGGGTCCCCCTCACACGCTCCCGGTTCGAGCCCGCCGGATCCCTTCTCACACGCCGTCGGTTTCCGGCCGCCGGATCTCCCTCACAGTCCCCCCGCTCCGGGCGCTCCTCCCGCCGCGCCTCCCGGCCCGCTCCCGGCTCACCGCGGCCCGGCACGTAGCGCAGGCGGAACGGCTGCCGCTGCCACACGTAGGCAGCCAGGAGCGGAGCGAAGCGCACCAGGGCCAGCTCAGCGCAGCGCCGCAGCAGCGCCTCGCCGCCCGGGCCCGCCGCCGCCGCCGCGAACAGGCGGTAGCGCACCGCGTCCTCGGGCAGCGCCGGCCGCCGCAGCGCCTCCATCGCGCCGAGGCCCAAAGCGCTCCGCCCCCGGGGAGGAGCGGCGCGATGGCGGCGGCGGGGCGGCGGCGCTGAGGATGATATCGCGATACGCGCGGAAACCGGTGCAGCCGTGAGTGGCCGCCGCTCCCCCGGTGCCCGGCGCGGCCCCGAGCCCCAGCGCGGTCCCGGGCGCGATCCCCCCGGCCCCGCTCCCGGGCCTGCCGCCCGCGCTGCCCCAGCACCGAGCAGGGCCCGGTGACGGCCCGGTCACCCCCTGTCCCCGACGGGAGATGGTTCCCGGCATTCCTAATGTTATGAATAAGAAGCTTGACTAGACGAATATTCAAGCAGCAATCAATTTATTATTTAATATGGTAAAGTATGGGTACACCGCTGAGTACAGTGAGGAAAGTTTTCCCTCCAACTGCACACCGATAATTGATGGTTACAGGTATTTGTAGGGGTACTTATCAGGTTTTTTTTCAGCAGTTTCTATTTCCAGGTTTTTTTCTCATCAGCAGTTTTTATTCCGAATTATTACATTACAATTCTGTACACTATTGTGATTATAATTTCTCAGGATGTATCTCAAAAGGAGTATCCCCAGGTGGTGACGGTCCAGTTTCTGAAAGAAGAAAGACGAATCCCATCTGGTGGAGTCCAGCTCCCCAGATGTGGGTCACCTTTTAATTGCAGAGACTATAAATCTCATAACAGCGATGTCCAGCTTCCCATTGGTCAAAACCATAAATCCTTGAGATGATCTTCATCTTCCTTTCTCAAGCTGTTTTTCTCTGCTTCAATAAGGCGTGAGATAAGCATATTTTCCTTTAGATATATTCCAAAGCTATACTTTAGAGGATACAAGTAATATTCTGAAATTATACTTCAAATAGTTATTATTGCAGAGCTCTTTATGGATTAAATGCAAGCAAAAAGCAACATCCTTAACATTTTAATTCAAATGCTCCTAAATCAAGCAGGGTTAAGTGCAAACAAAAGATAGTTTCAAATGCCTTTTTCCATGCTTTATTTACCTCAGTTATTATTAAAATTCACAGCTCTCCCATTGTCGGGGCCCACATTTCTCACTCACAAATACACACGTCGCCTGTTTGTACCCGACACGAAATACAGCTTTGTATTTCACAAGCTGTGACTCGTGCGCTCTGGCAACAGGCCCGGGATCCCCATAGGCTACCCAGCATGCTAACACCATCCTGTGTTCAGTTGCCCGACGACAGACAAATTGTTTCGGTTCTCGGGCTCGCTGTCGAAACCTTCTCGCTCGGCTTTACTTCCACAAGACTCCCACAGTCCGCGGCCCAGGCTCTGCGCTGATTGGCCAAAATGGCTGCGTTCCGTGCGCTGATTGGCCAAAGCCGGAACTAGCCCACGGCCGACTCTAAATGCTCTGTGACGGCAAAGGGAGCGTTCAGGACATCCTATACGGGAAAGTGGCTGTTCGGGACATGCCGGGGCGGCGGCGGCACCCGGGGACCGGCGCGGCGGCGGCGGAGCTCGGAGGCGGCTCCAGCCCAGGTGGGACCCACGGTCGGTGCTGGACCAGCTCGGGGCTTCTTGCGAGCGGAGGGGGCCGCGGTGAGGGCCCGGGGGGTTCTGTTCCTGGTGCCTGCTTCCCCCGTGTGCCCCCTGCGCTGGGATCGCAGCCGAGGGAGCGGCTGCCCGCGCTCTCCTTCTTGCCTGGATGGCTGGGATGGAGCCGCTGCCGCGGCAGCGATGGCTCATCCCGGCTGCTCTCGCTAGGACGGAGGCGGCTGCTCCGTGCCTGGGACTGTTCCCGGCCGTGCGGCACCGGGCTCGGGGCCGCTGCTCGGGCGGGAGGTGTCCGTGCCTGAGCCTCGGTGTCCCGCAGGACCGGCACCAGCAGCGACCTCTCATCGTGTCCCTTTCAGGGTGCCATCAGCGCGGCTGCAAAGCTGTTCCCGAAGCCGAGCTCCCAAACGATCTGCCGAGAGCACTCCTAATGTCTCGAGAGCAAGGTGCTGTTTGTTCCAGGCAGAGAGATGGCGCCTGTGAGCAAGAGGAGAGTGAAATCTGCTCCATTCCTGGAGCAGCGAACGAGCCTTGGTATGTCCAGGAGGGACCAGCAGCCGCCGTTCCACACTTTCCTGGAGCCCAAGAAGCCTCTTGGCATAAGCAGGGGGATGCCACTTGTGAGCGTGCAGCGAGTGCAGATGTGGAGAATGGATTCTGCACCAGGGATGGGAGTGTGAGGGAGCCCCTGGCTCCCCAGGGCACAGCAGCAACGGGCAATGAATGTAAAAGGACCCTCAGAAGACTCCTGGGTGAGTACAGGGCCATCTCTGTGGCCTCTAGACAGGGGCCCGTGTCCCCTCCCAAGGCCAGGGCTGGCAGGTGTGTGGCTGTTTCCCGATGTCTGGAAGAGGCCTCGTGCTCTGCTGGGCCCCATCCGTGGCTGGAAGCAAGAGCCCCAGCTGCCCCCAAGGCTGTGCAGTTCTCCTGCTGCAGCCTGTGCCCACAGCTGTGTCCCTGCCTGTGGCCACAGCTGTGTCCCTGCCTGTGGCCAGGCTCTTGGCTCTCTGGCTGCCAGCTGAGGGAGGCCCACACTGCCTCAGGGCTCCCTGCTCTGCTCCCTGGCCATGGGCTGAGCAGATTGCAGGGCTGGCTCTGCTTCTGGCAGCCAGCAGCTCTTTCCTGCTCCAGGTGAATGGTTCAGGTCCCATCCCGTGGGCACGGCGGTGCTGATTCTGCTGCTCCTGGTGCTGGTGCTGGCTTTGGGGGCGGCCTTGGCTGTGCAGTCAGGTAAGGGAGGGGCAGCAGCCTGGGCCCAGCCCCTCGGGGCAGAGCGGGCTCCCTGCTCCCTGCACAGGGGAATCCTCAGAGCTTCTCCTCTTCCCCCTGCAGCACCACAGGTTCCAGTCACACCTGCGACTCTGCTGTTGGTTCTGGGCTGTCCCCATGAATGGGTGGGCTACAATGGGGTCTGCTACTACTTCTCACGGGATTACAGCACGTGGGAGCAGGGTCAGGAACGGTGCTCCGAGCTCAATGCCTCCCTGGCCATTGCCAAGGATGAGGAGGCCATGGTGAGTGAGGGGCTGCGGGCGGTGTGGGGTGGCTGAGGGCAGCCTGGGGGCGCTCCTGGGCCGGGCTCGGTGCTCGCAGAGCCGGGGCTGCAGCCCTGGGCCGGGGCCTTGCAGGGAAGGAGCCCCGGCGTGCTGGGGCAGCCCCGGGCACGTGTCCCCCCGAGGGGCCGGGGCAGCTCCCACTCCTCTCTCCTGGGCAGGATTTGCTCTGCCGCCTCTGTGGGAACGTCGATTACTGGCTCGGGCTGCGCAGACGGGGCGAGCGCCTGCAGTGGCGGGACGGCAGCAGCTACAGCTCCCGGTGAGTGCCGGGGAGCCGGGCAGGGCCTGGGGGCACAGGGGCACAAGGGCTTCCCCTGGCAGCCAGCGCTGCCTCTGCTCCTCCCTGCAGGGTTCCTGTTTTTGGCAATTCCGAGTGTGTGTACCTGGCTGATGAGAGATTGAGGAGTGACAACTGCTCCAACGAGCGGCCCTATCTCTGCAGCAAGGCCCAAGCTCCCCTGTAACAGGGGCTGCACAAAGGACCTTCTCCACACTGGGCAGTGCCAGCTTCACCTCTGAGCCCAGCACAGCGCTGTCCTTCCTCAGCTGCGCCCTGTGCCTTGCACTTCCTCTCAGGGTCACCTCAGTGCCTCTCCATCCCCAGTGCCAGCGCTGGGCTGGGGCTGCAAAGGAAAAGTCTCTGCAATCCATCCTGCCATCGATGCTGGCTGGAGTGAGTGCATTGCCCTCATGATACAACAAGCTCCAATGGGAAATCCGAATTGCCTGGGCCTCTTGGAAATCATGACAAAGTGGCCAGAATGAGACACTTTTGGACTGTCTTTGGAAGAGGAAGAACCGCTGACACGTGCTGAGCAGGAATCCCACTATTGGCATCAGGCACCTGTCTGTGAAGAAGGATCTGCTGTCTGTCTGTCTGTCTGCCTGCCTGAGAAGGATCTGACTGTCCTCCTGTGGGAGGAATCCCAGGCTGGAGCAGGACAAGGGATTTGTCTCTCCAAGGGAGAAGCAGTGACATGACGTGACTGTAATACCCATCCCTCTGTGCCGCTGTGTGGGGAGGAGGAGGAGAGGGAACTGGGGAGAAAGTGAAGCCAGGAAGGAGAGAACAGTGTCAGGAAGGTGCATTTTTAGGATTTGGTGTACATCTCATTCTCTTGCTCTGATTTGTATGATAATAAATTCAATTAATTGTAATTTCCCCAGTCTGGACCTGTTATGCTCATGTTGGGTGAGAGATCTCTGGCTGCCTTTCTTGAGAGCCCCGAGCCTTTCCTGCTGTGTTCTGTTGCCTGCCCAGGGGCAGGAGCAGAGGCTCAGAGCTGGCCCCGGGACCTGGCCTGGCCCAGCCCAGCCAAGCCCAAGAATCCCTGCGAGAATTCACTGTTGAGAGCCCCAGAAGCGGCTTCCCCGGGGCTGCGCTTCTTCCCCAGCTCCAACAGAGTGGGGCCCTTTTTCTTAGCACGCCTTTTTCGGGACAGGAACGTCGGTGTCCCGGCGGCGCGCTACTCGCTTGGCCGCCCCGCTCGCTGCTCCCCTACTGCTCGGCATCGCTGCCGCACCCTGAGGAGCCAAAACCGTCCCACAGCGAGAGCCCCGAGCTGCGGCGGCACCAGCCCGAGTGCCCGCGGAGTGTGAGCGCAGGGCGGCACCAGCCCGAGTGCCCGCGGATACCGGCCGGGATGGGAAGGGCGGCTGGTGCCGCGTTCGGATCGTTCCACAGCGGTGGCGGCACCCGGAGCCCGGCTCGGGGCTGGTACCGGGCACTTGTCCAGGCTCACTCCAAAAATTCCTGCCGTAATTCACCGTTCGGAACTCCAGAAGGGGCTTCCAAGGGGCTACGGTTCTCGACCAGCTTCAACAGAGAGGGGCCCTTTTCCTTAACAAGGTTTTTGCACCAGCGCGAGTGCCCGCGGGGTGTGAGCGCATAGCGGCACCAGCCCCCGTGCCCGCGGAGTGTGAGCGCGGGGCGGCACCGGCCCGAGTGCCCGCGGAGTGTGAGCGCAGGGCGGCACCAGCCCGAGTGCCCGCGGAGTGTGAGCGCACGGCGGCACCAGCCCGAGTGCCCGCGGAGTCCGGCCGGTGATGGGAAGGGCGGCCGGCGCCGCGTTCGGGTCATTCCACAGCGGTGGCGGCACCCGGAGCCCGGCTCGGGGCTGGCACCGGGCACCTGGCTAGACTCACTGCAAAAATTCCTGCCGTAATTCACTTTTGAGAGCCCCAGAAGCGGATTTCCTGGGGCTCCCGTTCTCGACCAGCTCCAACAGCATGGGGCCCTTTTCCTTAGCAAGGTTTTTGCAGGACAGGAGTGACCTGACTGCTCCCATCGCGTGGTTCCTGCTTCTGAATATGCCCCAGACTCTGACTCCCAATATGGCGCCGGGAGTCGCTTTGGTGCAAGAAAACAAATCACTACGGTGATTTCCATGAGACACCCTGCTCTGCCCTTCCCCCCCAGCTCGCTGCTCCTCTCCCTCACTCGTCGCTGCCCCTCGCTGCTTTCCTGCAGCGCAGGACGCACATCGGTCAAAACGGCCAAAAGCAGCTCCCAGATCGGCTCTGTGCAGAGGCACCAGCCCGAGTGCCCGCGGGGTGTGAGCGCAGAGCGGCACCGGCCCGAGTGCCCGCGGAGTGTGAGCGCAGGGCGGCACCAGCCCGAGTGCCCGCGGGGTGTAATCGCAGAGCGGCACCAGCCCGAGTGCCCGCGGAGTGTGAGCGCAGAGCGGCACCGGCCCGAGTGCCCGCGGAGTCCGGCCGGAATGGGAGGGGCGGCGGGCGGAGCGCAGGTTTAATTCCGCAGCGGTGCCGGCACCCGGAGCCCGGCGAGGCGGCGGCAGCAGCGGAGCTCGGAGCGGGCTCCAGACCAGGTGGGACCCGCGGTCGGCGCTGTCCCAGCTCAGGGTTCGCGGAGGGAGGGCCGCGGTGAGGGGCGAGGGGGACATGGGGGAAGCCGGCACAAGGAACTCGCGGGAATTGCTGGTACCGGGCACCTGGCCAGGCTCACTCCAAAAATGCCTGCCGTAATTCACTGCTAAGAACCCCAGAAGGGGCTTCCAAGGGGCTACGGTTCTCGACCAGCTTCAACAGAGAGGGGCCCTTTTCCTTAGCAAGGTTTTTGCACCAGCCCGAGTGCCCGCGGGGTGTGAGCGCAGGGCGGCACCAGCCCGAGTGCCCGCGGAGTCCGGCCGGTGATGGGAAGGGCGGCTGGTGCCGCGTTCGGATCGTTCCACAGCGGTGGCGGCACCCGGAGCCCGGCTCGGGGCTGGCACCGGGCACCTGGCTAGACTCACTGCAAAAATTCCTGCCGTAATTCATTTTGAGAGCTCCAGAAGCGGATTTCCTGGGGCTCCGCGGTGAGGGGCGGGGGGAACATGGGGAAGCCGGCACAAGGAACTCGCGGGAATTGCTGGTACCGGGCACCTGGCCAGGCTCACTCCAAAAATGCCTGCCGTAATTCACTGCTAAGAACCCCAGAATGGGCTTCCAAGGGGCTACGGTTCTCGACCAGCTTCAACAGAGAGGGGCCCTTTTCCTTAGCAAGGTTTTTGCACCAGCCCGAGTGCCCGCGGGGTGTGAGCGCAGGGCGGCACCGGCCCGAGTGCCCGCGGGGTGTGAGCGCAGAGCGGCACCGGCCCGAGTGCCCGCGGAGTCCGGCCGGGATGGGAAGGGCGGCCGGCGCCGCGTTCGGGTCATTCCACAGCGGTGGCGGCACCCGGAGCCCGGCTCGGGGCTGGCACCTGGCCAGGCTCACTGCAAAAATTCCTGCCGTAATTCACTTATGAGAGCCCCAGAAGCGGATTTCCTGGGGCTCCCGTTCTCGACCAGCGGCAACAGCATGGGGCCCTTTTCCTTAGCAAGGTTTTTGCAGGACAGGAGTGACCTGACTGCTCCCATCGCGTGGTTCCTGCTTCTGAATATGCCCCAGACTCTGACTCCCAATATGGCGCCGGGAGTCGCTTTGGTGCAAGAAAACAAATCACTACGGTGATTTCCATGAGACACCCTGCTCTGCCCTTCCCCCCCAGCTCGCTGCTCCTCTCCCTCACTCGTCGCTGCCCCTCGCTGCTTTCCTTCACGCACATCGGTCAAAACGGCCAAAAGCAGCTCCCAGATCGGCTCTGTGCAGAGGCACCAGCCCGAGTGCACGCGGGGTGTGAGCGCAGGGCGGCACCAGCTGCAGTGCCCGCGGGGTGTGAGTGCAGAGCGGCACCAGCCCGAGTGCCCGCGGAGTCCGGCCGGAATGGGAGGGGCGGCGGGCGGAGCGCAGGTTTAATTCCTCAGCGGTGCCGGCACCCGGAGCCCGGCGAGGCGGCGGCGGAACTCGGAGGCGGCTCCAGACCAGGTGGGACCCGCGGTCGGCGCTGTCCCAGCTCAGGGTTCGCGGAGGGAGGGCCGCGGTGAGGGGCGAGGCGGACATGGGGGAAGCCGGGACAAGGAACTCGCGGGAATTGCTGGTACCGGGCACCTGGCCAGGCTCACTCCAAAAATGCCTGCCGTAATTCACTGTTAAGAAGCCCAGAAGGGGCTTCCAAGGGGCTACGGTTCTCGACCAGCTTCAACAAAGAGGGGCCCTTTTCCTTAGCAAGGTTTTTGCACCGGCCCGAGTGCCCGCGGAGTGTGAGCGCACGGCGGCACCAGCCGGAGTGCCCGCGGAGTGTGAGCGCAGAGCGGCACCAGCCCGAGTGCCCGCGTTGTCCGGCCGGGATGGGAAGGGCGGCCGGCGCCGCGTTCGGGTCATTCCACAGCGGTGGCGGCACCCGGAGCCCGGCTCGGGGCTGGCACCGGCCATCTGGCCAGGCTCACTGCAGAAATTCCTGCCGTAATTCACTTATGAGAGCCCCAGAAGCGGATTTCCTGGGGCTCCCGTTCTAGACCAGCGGCAACAGCATGGGGCCTTTTTCCTTGGCAAGGTTTTTGCACCAGCGCGAGTGCCCGCGGAGTGTGAGCGCAGGGCGGCACCAGCCCGAGTGCCCGGGAAGCCGGCACAAGGAACTCGCGGGAATTGCTGGTACCGGGCACCTGGCCAGGCTCACTCCAAAAATGCCTGCCGTAATTCACTGTTAAGAACCCCAGAAGGGGCTTCCAAGGGGCTACGGTTCTCGACCAGCTTCAACAGAGAGGGGCCCTTTTCCTTAGCAAGGTTTTTGCACCAGCCCGAGTGCCCGCGAGTGTGAGCGCAGGGCGGCACCAGCCCGAGTGCCCGCGGAGTCCGGCCGGGATGGGAAGGGCGGCCGGCCCCGCGTTCGGGTCATTCCACAGCGGCGGCGGCACCCGGAGCCCGGCTCGGGGCTGGCACCTGGCCAGGCTCACTGCAAAAATTCCTGCCGTAATTCACTTATGAGAGCCCCAGAAGCGGATTTCCTGGGGCTCCCGTTCTCGACCAGCGGCAACAGCATGGGGCCCTTTTCCTTGGCAAGGTTTTTGCAGGACAGGAGTGACCTGACTGCTCCCATCCGTGGTTCCTGCTTTTGAATATGCCCCTGACTCTGACTCCCAATATGGCGCCGGGAATCGCTTTGGTGCAAGAAAACAAATCACTACGGTGATTTCCATGAGACACCCTGCTCTGCCCTTCCCCTCCAGCTCGCTGCTCCTCTCCCTCACTCGTCGCTGCCCCTCGCTGCTTTCCTTCACGCACATCGGTCAAAACGGCCAAAAGCAGCTCCCAGATCGGCTCTGTGCAGAGGCACCAGCCCGAGTGCCCGCAGAGTGTGAGCGCAGAGCGGCACCAACCCGAGTGCCCGCGGGGTGTGAGCGCAGAGCGGCACCAGCCCGAGTGCCCGCGGAGTCCGGCCGGAATGGGAGGGGCGGCGGGCGGAGCGCAGGTTTAATTCCTCAGCGGTGCCGGCACCCGGAGCCCGGCGAGGCGGCGGCGGAACTCGGAGGCGGCTCCAGACCAGGTGGGACCCGCGGTCGGCGCTGTCCCAGCTCAGGGTTCGCGGAGGGAGGGCCGCGGTGAGGGGCGAGGGGGACATGGGGGAAGCCGGCACAAGGAACTCGCGGGAATTGCTGGTACCGGGCACCTGGCCAGGCTCACTCCAAAAATGCCTGCCGTAATTCACTGTTAAGAACCCCAGAAGGGGCTTCCAAGGGGCTACGGTTCTCGACCAGCTTCAACAGAGAGGGGCCCTTTTCCTTAGCAAGGTTTTTGCACCAGCCCGAGTGCCCGCGGAGTGTGAGCGCAGGGCGGCACCAGCCGGAGTGCCCGCGGAGTGTGAGCGCAGGGCGGCACCAGCCCGAGTGCCCGCGGTGTCCGGCCGGGATGGGAAGGGCGGCCGGCGCCGCGTTCGGGTCATTCCACAGCGGTGGCGGCACCCGGAGCCCGGCTCGGGGCTGGCACCGGCCATCTGGCCAGGCTCACTGCAGAAATTCCTGCCGTAATTCACTTATGAGAGCCCCAGAAGCGGATTTCCTGGGGCTCCCGTTCTAGACCAGCGGCAACAGCATGGGGCCTTTTTCCTTGGCAAGGTTTTTGCACCAGCGCGAGTGCCCGCGGTGTGTGAGGGCAGGGCGGCACCAGCCCGAGTGCCCGGGAAGCCGGCACAAGGAACTCGCGGGAATTGCTGGTACCGGGCACCTGGCCAGGCTCACTCCAAAAATGCCTGCCGTAATTCACTGTTAAGAACCCCAGAAGGGGCTTCCAAGGGGCTACGGTTCTCGACCAGCTTCAACAGAGAGGGGCCCTTTTCCTTAGCAAGGTTTTTGCACCAGCCCGAGTGCCCGCGGGGTGTGAGCGCAGAGCGGCACCGGCCCGAGTGCCCGCGTTGTCCGGCCGGGATGGGAAGGGCGGCCGGCGCCGCGTTCGGGTCATTCCACAGCGGTGGCGGCACCCGGAGCCCGGCTCGGGGCTGGCACCGGGCACCTGGCTAGACTCACTGCAAAAATTCCTGCCGTAATTCACTTTTGAGAGCCCCAGAAGCGGATTTCCTGGGGCTCTCGTTCTCGACCAGCGGCAACAGCATGGGGCCCTTTTTCTTAGCAAGGTTTTTGCAGGACAGGAGTAACCTGGGTGCTCTTCTCGTGTGGCTCCTGCTTCTGAATATGCCACTCCCGAGCCATATTGGGAGCCAGAGCCCTGACTCTGGCTCCCAATATGGCTCGGGAGTCACTTTGGTGCGGGAAATCTAAATTGCATGGTTGATTTCCATGACATGCCAGCCCTTTCCCCCTTCCCCCTGTCCCCCGCTCTCCGCTCTCTGACCACGTCTCGTAAACCGCCCTCGCTGCTTCCCCGCACTCTCCATTGGTCAAAACGGCCGAAAGCCCTGCCACAGGGCCCTCGGCACCCAGTGGCACCAGCTCGAGTGCCCGGAGAGCAGAGGCAGTGGCCAGGTGTTGGAGCAGCTCCGATGCAGCTTCAGCCCAGGTGGGACTCGCTGTCGGTTGTGCCCCAGCTCGGGGCTTGCTGCGGGCAGAGGGGGCCCCGGTGAGGGCCAGGGAGGCTCTGGCGAGTTCCTTGTGCCGGCTTCCCCCGTGTGCCCCCTGCGCTGAGATCGCCGGGGACGAGCCGGTGCCGCGGCAGCGATGGCTCATCCCGGCTGCTCTCGCTAGGACGGAGGCGGCTGCTCCGTGCCCGGGACCGTTCCCGCCCGTGCGGCACCGGGCTCGGGGCCGCTGCTCGGGCGGGAGGTGTCTGTGCCCGGCTCGGGGCTGGCACGGCATGAACTTCAACGCAGTGCCTCAGAGCCCAAAGCGCTGCAGGCGCCGAGTGCGGGCACAAAGCGGCGCATGCAGCCTGCTCCGGGGCCGAGGCTTCTCGGCGCTGCCCTGTGTTCTTGGGAGCCGCAGCGGCCGTGCCGGCGCTCGGTGTGCCCGGGCTCCGAGGCGCCGGGGCAGGGAATCATGCGGGGCACAATGGTGAGCAGCCCGGGGCTGCTGCTTCTTGCCCCTCGGCAGGCGGACTCCGAGCCGCAGCTGCCCCGGGCCAGCAGCAGCCGGCAGCTCGCAGGCGCTCTCAGCGCCCGGCCCGCCACGGAGCTGGGCTGCAGCGGCTGCAGAGCCACAGGGGCCGCGGCTGCGGCCACCGCAGAGCTGCCGGAGGCTGCGCTTGTCTCCGCACCTGCTGCCGCACCTCTGGGCAGCGGCGACAGCGCAGCCACAGCTGCCACCGCCCTCGCCACGCACGGCCGGCACCAGCAGCGACCTCTCTTCGTGTCCCTTTCAGGGTGCCATCAGCGCGGCTGCAAAGCTGTTCCCAAGGCCGAGCTCCCTAAGGATCTGCCAGCATTCATGATGAAGCTCCTGCATCTCCAGGAGGGACCAGCAGCCGCGGTTCCACACTTGCCTGGGGCCCAAGAAGCCTCTTGGCATAAGCAGGGGGATGCCACTTGTGAGCGTGCAGCGAGTGCAGATGTGGAGAATGGATTCTGCACCAGGGATGGGAGCGTGAGGGAGCCCCTGGCTCCCCAGGGCACAGCAACAACGGGCAATGAACACAAAAGGAACCTTGCAGGATTCCTGGGTGAGTGCAGGGCCACCCCTGTGCCCTCTAGGCAGGGGCCCGTGTCCCCTCCCAAGGCCAGGGCTGGCAGGTGTGTGGCTGTTTCCCGATGTCTGGAAGAGGCCTCGTGCTCTGCTGGGCCCCATCCGTGGCTGGAAGCAAGAGCCCCAGCTGCCCCCAAGGCTGTGCAGTTCTCCTGCTGCAGCCTGTGCCCACAGCTGTGTCCCTGCCTGTGGCCACAGCTGTGTCTCTGCCTGTGGCCAGGCTCTTGGCTCTCTGGCTGCCAGCTGAGGGAGGCCCACACTGCCTCAGGGCTCCCTGCTCTGCTCCCTGGCCATGGGCTGAGCAGATTGCAGGGCCGGCTCTGCTTCTGGCAGCCAGCAGCTCTTTCCTGCTCCAGGTGAACGGTTCAGGTGCCATCCCGTGGGCACGGCGGTGCTGATTCTGCTGCTCCTGGTGCTGGTGCTGGCTTTGGGGGCGGCCTTGGCTGTGCTGGCAGGTAAGGGAGGGGCAGCAGCCTGGGCCCAGCCCCTCGGGGCAGAGCGGGCTCCCTGCTCCCTGCACAGGGGAATCCTCAGAGCTTCTCCTCTTCCCCCTGCAGCACCACAGGTTCCAGTCACACCTGCGACTCCGCTGTCAGTTCTGGGCTGTCCCCATGGCTGGGTTGGGTACAATGGGGTCTGCTACGGCTTCTCACGGGAGTACAGCACGTGGGAGCAGGGTCAGGAACGGTGCTCCGAGCTCAATGCCACCCTGGCCATTGTCAAGGATGAGGAGGCCATGGTGAGTGAGAGGCTGCGGGCGGTGTGGGGTGGCTGAGGGCAGCCTGGGGGCGCTCCTGGGCCGGGCTCGGTGCTCGCAGAGCCGGGGCTGCAGCCCTGGGCCGGGGCCTTGCAGGGAAGGAGCCCCGGCGTGCGGGGGCAGCCCCGGGCACGTGTCCCCCCGAGGGGCCGGGGCAGCTCCCATTCCTCTCTCCTGGGCAGGATTTGCTCTCCCGCCTCTGTGGGAACGTCGATTACTGGCTCGGGCTGCGCAGACGGGGCGAGCGCCTGCAGTGGGGGGACGGCAGCAGCTACAGCTCCCGGTGAGTGCCGGGGAGCCGGGCAGGGCCTGGGGGCACAGGGGCACAAGGGCTTCCCCTGGCAGCCAGCGCTGCCTCTGCTCCTCCCTGCAGGGTTCCTGTCCTCGGCAATTCCGAGTGTGTGTACCTGGCTGAGAGGAGATTGAGGAGTGACAACTGCTCCAGTGAGCGGCCGTATCTCTGCAGCAAGGCCCAAGCTCCCCTGTAACAGGGGCTGCACAAAGGACCTTCTCCACGCTGGGCAGTGCCAGCTTCACCTCTGAGCCCAGCACAGCGCTGTCCTTCCTCAGCTGCGCCCTGTGCCTTGCACTTCCTCTCAGGGTCACCTCAGTGCCTCTCCATCCCCAGTGCCAGCGCTGGGCTGGGGCTGCAAAGGAAAAGTCTCTGCAATCCATCCTGGCACCGATGCTGCCTGCAGTGAGTGCATTGCCCTCATTATGTGTGGGAAATACAGCTCACTATTTACACTTTGTATAAAAGTTTATTATGGGTTTAAGTCCTGCCCTTAAGTCCTGTTTTTATGCTTGCACAGGGTTAACTCAACCTACGCTTTCTATATGCTGTTACATATTAGAGCTACATGTACATTTATAAGAGTGCATGTAGCTCTAATATTTAAGATTTATAATATGAAATATATTATTAAATTATATATATGTAATATATGTAATATATGTAATATATGTAAATTTTTAACAGCTTTTAAGAGTTGCACCATAATTTTGAATTTTCTTGCTGATTTAGGTTTTTTTAACTGTTTCAGGCCATCTTGTACCTTAAGCTGTTATATTTCATGGTTTCTTGTGATTCTATCTTTTTGTATTTTCACTCCCTGATAATGAGGATCAATAAAGCCTTTTTTTTTTCATGCTCTTGTTTCTGTTATCTTGTCTTTCTGATAAGGAAGTCCTTGAATGTGGAAAATCACTTAAGTATTTGACACCATTTTCTGAGTTAGTTACATGAAACAATCATTCCAAGATATCCCAGTCTCTATTGTGCTATGGCCTAAGCTAGTATCTGTGACACTTCTATTTATTAAAGCTACAGAGTGCATACATAAACTGACTGATTATACTATATCAAATGCAGTAATTACAAATTGTACTATTTCAGGGTTTTTGTGATCAGTAATAGCGTGCAAAACAAAAGGTAGTACATAAATGTGAAAGCCAATACCTATATTTAAAATTTATCACATTGTACAACAAGCTTAGTTGGGAAATCCAAATCACCCTGGGCTCCTGGAAATCATCACAAACTGGCCTGAAGGTGACACTTCTGGACTGTCCTTGGAAGATGAGAGGAAGGACCGTCACTTTTAAAATTTTAGAGGTTTATTAAACCTTAACAAAATATACAACAACAGACTGAATAAGGAAAAATTACAGCACTGGGGGCCTCTGTGACTGTCAGCCACGTGCTTGTTTACAAAATGGATGCTCTGCCTTTTATACCCTCAGCCCCTCCCAGAGTTTTGTCAGTCAGCTCCTTCTCTGCCCTCCACAGGTGGAGATCACTTCCTCACACCTTGACTGGAGCTCAGGTGTTGTCCTGTGGCCCCTCCTGGTAATGAGCCGGCCCTCCCCAAATGCCCTGGGAACTGAGGCTGCTGCAAGGGGGAGGGAAAGGGGACTGTGGGGGGACATATTACAGTAACAGCACTATTCATCTACAAAACTTCTCCTCACATATACATAATATCTGTCTCTCAATTGTGAGAGCCAACCATCACAATGTTCATCTATTTAAAAACCCTCTTTTCCTATGAGTCATTTGGCTTGAAGAATTAACAGCCATTTTAAATTCTGATAATCTCTCCAAAAATTTTTAATGAAACATACTAGCATCTGTTGATGTGGGCAAGGACAGTGGGAACAGAAGGAAAAAAATCTTAGATTTTCTTTGCCTCACCTATTTGGAATGGACAAAATGGGATCACTGAGGTCTGGTGTGTCTTTCTTACCCCATCTACCATGCCCATGGGGTTGCTACTCACAGCAGGTGGATCTTAGTGGTGAGTACAGAGCCCAACTCAGTCTTACCTTCTGGTTCCTGTTGTATTAAAAGACAGCTGAGCAATGACAGAACTCTGGGGTGCCTTTCTTGCCCCCACCTTGCCATGCCTATGGGATTGCTGCCCACAGCAGGGCTATGGAATCTTCTTGGTGTTGAACACAGGAGCCAACCTGGTCTTGCCCTCTATTTCCTTTTTCACTCTACTTGTTGGTCCTTAAGGGAACTGCCCCAATACCTCTGATGGTTCCCTGTGTATTTCCCCTCAACAGATGCTTGTGATTCTCATCTATTAAAACAGGACAACTACATCAATAAATGATAAAGTTCAAACTCCCTGCCCAAAGTGTTAGTTAAACAATCTTCAAGCTGGTGGAAGCTTGACTCCACTTTTCGGACATCTTCAATCTTTGGTTCTCTCTCACCTGCTCTGCATGTTACAGTCTATTCTTTGGGTTCTCTCACCAGCCTTTAATTCTGTTGCCTTGAGTCCCTCTCGCTCTGGGGTTGGCACAGCCCATTCAGCTCTCAGGTAGAAGGATCCTTCCAAGCCAAAGGGATTTCTGAAGCAGTCCCAGCCTGCAGCCCCTGGGTGCCTTCAGGCCATCCATCCAAAAGGAAAAGTGACTTCTGGACCCTGAGAGAGCCCAGTGATCTGTAGGAAGGATGTAGAAAATGACAGAAACTTCATGATAAATTTCTCCTGGGCAGCTGCGATTTGTGACCAAATTAGGAACCAGGAGAAAACTCTTTCTTCTTGTGGAGATGTCTCCATAACATTACCAAGAGGGACTTCTCTCCCTAAATGAACTGAAGAAAGACTATTTTAGAGGTAGTAAACTAAGTGGAAATTTTTGGTTTTGTTTCTTTACATTGTCAGTGTAAAAGAAAAAGTTGTGGGAGGAGGAGAAGTTTTAGAAGTTTTCTAAAAGGTTTGCTCTAATTCTTGCTATTTTTTTTTTAGTTACTATTAATAAAATTTTCTTTATACCCTTTTAAAGTTTTAAGCCTGCTTTAACTTTGTCCTAACCCTATCTCACAGCAGCAGGAAATGAGTGCACTAGTGATTGATCAGCACCAAAACCACTACACAGGGCACTGTAAGACTTGGCTTTTTCAGGGAGAGGAGGGAGGAGCAGAATCTTACCAAAGCTTTGCCAACTTTGTGTCCTCTCACAGAGAATAAAACAAAAGTGACTACACTGTTATGAATGAGGTCCCTATATGTCTAATTTAATAAACCACAAAATTAGAATTTAGCACCAATTTTAATTGAGCAGCAATTTTATATAAAATAACGCAATCAAATACAATCAAGCAGATACAAAATAATTTGGCAGTGATTTGGATAAAGCATAAACAAAACCGATCAATTTGGTATAGGGAGGGTTTTTCTCACCCTGCCTCACGTACAAAAGGCAAAAGGATCCAAACACAACTTATATACTGTATGCTAACACACATTCATCAATATTTTCCTGTAAATCCCCTCCTGTTTTCTGTTATTGAAATCTGTGTCACTGCACTGCACAGCACATGCTCCACCTGTTGCTAAGGGGTCTTTTGGCTTTTTGGGGGTCATTTCTGATGAAGGCATCTCCTCATCCGCACTGTCCTTTGAACAACCCCACAGTTTGCACACGTGCCCCAAGTCTTGTGTTATAGAAGCCAGCATTATATGCCAAAAATAACCCTTATTATTTCATAGGTGGAAACCTGGAATCATCCCAGTTTTGTACATCACAAGGCCAATTCTGCTTTGGGAGTTGTCCCAACTTTGTTCATCCTAAGGCAAATTTTACTTTGGGAGTTTTCCTAACTTTGTTCATCACAAGGCCGATTCTGTTTTAGGATATTGCTTATCTCAATACTCCATCCTCTATCCTATTTTTCCATGAACATCTGAGAACATCTGTTTCATGACACTAATTACATATCCTTTTCCTCTATTACTTTTTAACAAATATTTTCTAAAATATCAATATAGTTACAATTGTTAGCATGAATCATATCCATTTAGCACAATTTCTCCCATTTTCTCTTTTGATCATATTGATTCATGCTTTCTATTAAAAGACTGAATCTCAGTATCTTCTACATCCCCAAAAATCCAGGTTTTCACATTGCCTCATTTCTCTTTTTGATTAAATTTAATATGTGGTATTTTCACTTACATAACACAGGAGATAAAAAATGGTCTAGCCAACAATTCCAATAATGAGTCCAGCTAGTATAAGCCATCAGATTTCTGCCTAGAGGGGTTCCACTTTTTAACAGGTACAATTAGCTTCTTTTGATCAACACTTTTCCATTGTTTTTTTGTTTTAGACAGCATTTTGATGTGTTATATTTTTCACAAACTCCTCCTTTTTCAGCCATTAGATAGTCCAAGGCCAATCTGCTCTGATAGACTGTTACTAGCAGGTGCATGCTTTGTTGGGTAGCTGTTTTGTTCAAACTGACCTCAATTACCTTTTGCAGTCTTATCAAACGATTTACATATAGTTTGGAGTTCTATATTCCCCAGATCTGTTTACAGCCCAAACAGCTGCATCGTAAAAGTTTATGATCCTTTCTGTGTGCCATTCATTTTCACTCCATTTATAGCTGCCCCTAATCAAAATGTTTAGGTTTGCCTTGTTTTTGCCCATGGCTTTATCAAGTGGGGCTTTCTCCAGTGGATTTCCCTTGGAGCAGGGCAGGGTGCAGGAGGAGGGTTGGATAACTCCTAACCTACAGGTCCCTTTCCATCTCCAGGGTAACTGACTGCACACTTGCTGTCCACAAATCCAATATAGCCCATCAGGGGCCTTCCATGTTCTACTTATATTGTCTGGTTGGTTCCAATAGGGATCTGTATTTTCTATGGAATGGTAAGGGCCAGCTGCAGAACTATTATACCAGCACAGATTAATTTGATTGTCCCATTTGCAAAAATTTCTCTTTGTTGTTCTCCAATACCCATGGGTTTTGTTTGGCCACCAGGTCATCGTTCTATTATCTGAATTTACAATTAAGGTAGATTCACAGGGGGTATGTCCCACCTCTTTGGTATAGTTCTTGGTATAGTTCTTTCCTTCTCAAGTTATACAAACTGCTCCAATTACCTGGTGACTTAAAGTACACCCTTCAGGCCATTTTATTGTCTCAGAAATTTGGGTGTATTTCCCTTTTTAAAAGTGTTCTGGAGCTAGACCTTCACCCCTCCATGGCCATCTTTCAGCCATTTGAGTTCCCCCACAAATGCAACCTTGATAAATCCAACTCGGCTGTCATTTTGTGCATTAAATCTACAAAAAGATTTCTACCTGAAGTTGGCAAATCCCAGTTGCTGTCTTGCTGCCTTCATTGGTTATACAACACCCTTGGATTTTTCCCTTTATTCTTACCTTGCTGGTTTTGTTCTGAATTTCCCCACTCTTCTCTTTTTGGGAAACAAAGGAATTCTCCCTCTGTGGGGCAGTCTGGGCATGAAGGTGTCCATTGGCCCAATCCTAGATTAACTCCCACCCCCAATAGGCTCAGCCATTTCTGTGGCAAGTTTGTAAACTTGTCTGGTTGTAACATTCAGCATCAACAGAGTGATGTACTGCAAAAACAGTCATTGAATTGTGGCTGTCCCACATGAGTTGGCAGCATTTATTGCAGGGGTTGCAGATGCACAGGGTACCAGGATCCATGTCAGGAGCAGGTACCTCAGGAGTCTGGACTCTCCACCTCTCTCACGGCCCCTTGGGCTGCAGCCAAGGGCTGAGATTGTCTTCTGGGTATCACAATCTCTGTCCTGGAACCTCATTGCTGGTACCATTTCTGCTGAGCCAATCTCCACTCTTACCCCTTGGATACAGTGATTATAGCACAGGATACTATTTCTGTGTGCACCCCTCAGATACAATGATTATAGCACAGGATACTATTTCTGTGTAGACCACCTGGGTGCAAGGATGATGGCACAGGATCCTTACAGTCTGGAGGCACTGTCCTATCGCTTTCCCTGGGTTAATTGACAGTTCTTTTTTTATTAAATATAAGACGCTTTGGAGATGTGCCAACCCCAGGAAATGTTTCAACACTCTTTTCTATAAAACAAATACTAAAACAATTTAGTTAAGCAATTTAAAAAATTGTTATAAGATCTAACTTACTGGTTGCTATTTACTCTGATGTTGGGGATAATTACTAAATAATCTTTGCCACCAGTAAACACACCTGCAATGCCCATCTATCTGTAGCAGAAACAAATCTATGGTGTGACTCATAAATTTCCTTCCCCCAACAGCTGTCGGTGATAACACAACTATCTATCACAGAATGGCACACTTGCTCTCTTGCCTGTTCATAGGCTATTACAGCTAAAACTCATTGGTCTCTGTCTTCTATTCATTGAACAGCTGCATTAAAGGTTCTATCTCTATTACTTAAAGGTGTTCCTATAAAATCCCTGAAAAGGCATGCTATTGTAAGCTGGTCACATAAGCGATTTAAGCAGGTTAAACAAAGCAGTTGATTTTCCCCTTCTTCTATTTTGGTTCCCTTCCAGCACGAGTTAAACTGTACAGACAATACAAGCCCACGGGGCACAGCCTAGGCCATGCCCAGCACACGTCCAGTGCTCTGTTTCTTTCTGGACCTCTGCTGCTGGCATTAGCCCCTGATCCCAGTGTCTCAGGAAATGCTGAATTCATTCTTCATGATGTTGTTTGGCCTCCAAATACAGTGGGGTTACTCAACCCAATGATTCCAGAATTGATGGCAAGCTGGTGTTTGAGCAAAGGTTAAAATTTCATCTACAAAATTACCAAGTTTTCCATCTGTAGTCAAGCTGTTTGTATGTTCCAGCTGAGCTCACTACTGTATCAGTGTGTCCACACTCTGGACCCAACCCTGATGGTGGATAACCCCTGCGGCAATGTTAATACCTGTTAATGTAACAACCCTCCTTACAATAGTTACATCCAATGCCTACAATTAGTAGCTTGTATAAAAATTTCTAGTGGACATAAACTATACTTTTTAGCCAGCCTTTGGTACACATTGCACATTTTCCCTCTGCTGTAACACAATTACTTTGACAAACAAATCACACATATCAAACACTCACACACTTAGTTTGGCCAAACTACATAAAACATACATTCATTACTATAAAAACTTCTACCCCAAATTATTTGCTTTTATCCCTTTCAATTGGAATCCAAATCTTGGAATAATAGGCTTCAACAACATTTTGGCTGCTGTTTGAGCTGTAGCCCGAGCTGCAGGGATGGCCTCTATCCACTGAGTCAATTAATAACGAATAGATATTTCCACCTGCCCACTCGGGGTAATTTGGCAAAATGAATCTGGATCCTTTTAAATGGCCTGTATACTATATAGCAGCCCCCAGGGGGATGAGTCCTCCACACCTTTTTGTTCACTTTTCAACATGTGAGATGCCCCTGACTAATTTGTTTTCTGATTTCAAATATTCCTATATATCCATACATTTTTTAAAAATGATCACAAAGTGCTTGTCCTTGTGAGGACCAATTCTTAATTTAATCAAGGGCTCTTTTGGTGTTTCAGTCCTCATTAAATACAGTCCCTGACACCCCTACTCCTCCTGAAACCTCTTTTCATCCTGCTTCCTTTTCCTGCAAAATTTCTGCTAGTGCCCCTTCTCATGGCAATAGAAACAGGTGGGTCTCGAGTCATTAGGGGTAGAATTTAGATTACCCTGATGTCTCAATGCTTTTGTGGATCCTTTGGTGTTAGTAGCCTTTTGCGTTTTTCTCATTGTTTTAAAACCTTCTCTCTGCTCTTTCTGGGCAGCTCCATCGAACCCGCTCCTTTTCATTTTCACCACCCTGGCCTGAAGTCAGGGAACCAGAGAGGTTTGTCACAGCCACCCTCACTGTGACACCTACAGAAAAGCCTTTAAAATACTTTTAGTACAAATATTGCATTATTCAGACATTCTTTAGGAGCCAATTCCCCTTTCTTTTTGTTTTAAAAATAACATGCATGTCTCTTGCTATGAACATTGAAGGGGACATCAAAACAAAACAATACATGCAGTGAAAAAAGAACCTGACAGTAATCAAGAATAAGTCAGATAATGCATGTAATTAATAACACTTGTGAAATTGCATGATTATCAATGTCTTAAATACTGCACCATCACCCAGAGCCTGCAGCAGCTGACAAACCTCATTTCAGTGAGGACCTGCAGAGCCATTCCCAGGAAAGGTGTCCAAGCTCACTTTAAAAATAGATCCAGCTGTCCTATTGGTATAGGGTCAAATTGCCAAGGCCAAGAGACTTGAATATAGTTTTGAGGCAGAAAACATCTGGGTTTGTTGGCAATTTTTTGCGACCAGGTAGAGCCAGGGCCTGGCCAGAGCCCAGACCCTCATTGGGAGGGTCTCCCTCACACACCTCAAAAACAAATCTCTCAATAATAGCAGCTATGAGATGCCCCAAACACAGCAAACAGCTGGAGTGCTCCTGTGAGAATACCTGGGGCTGTGTCTGATTGCCACAGAGCAGGAGCAGCCTTGCCCTCAGCAGGTCACAGCCCTGTCCCATGAGGATGTGGCACAAAAGGGTCGGCAAAGACCACAGGACCTCAGCTCAGATGAGGCTTTTGACAGAGCCCAGAGATCTCATCCTGGAACTCTGAAAACACAGGAAAACCATGAGACAGCCCTGGGTCAGGGCACAGCAACCCTGCTGGAACAAGAGAAGGGACTCAAGGCTGAGCAGGCAGTGCAGGGAACGGCTGCAGACAGCCTGTTCAAAGAGATGCACCTGCAGCTGGAGAGCAAAACAGAGAGAGCCCAAAGTGACACCATGTCTTGTAGATAGTCACACAAAGATATGTCAAAGTTCATGAAAAGCCAGTTATAAATAAGGTAATGGTGTCTTATGAATAATGCCTGTTATAAAAATGAGTGAATTCACATGATGGAACCAATATATCAGCAGTGACTGTCTCAGGAATTGGAGACAATATTCTTCCAGCATTCCTGTATCCATACAATGAAACACTGAACAGCTTACAATGGATAACAGCCATAATGTAGAACAACCACCCACTCTCCTGTGTTATCTGTGGGAGATAAAGCAGAAGAGATCACAATCAATGATCCTGTCAGGCAGTGCAGCACTGACACCTGTGCAATCTGTGAGAGGATCAAGGGCCCCACAAACTGTATCTTCTTCTATCCAAAAGCAGGTGTTTATCAGTGTTTCATCCCAGCTGCTTCAGTGGGATCTGTCTTATCTCTAGAAGGAAATAACCACATCTTGCCATGTAAACAAACATATTTAAACAAAATTAACTTAGGACTTGAAATTAATTGCAGAGTAATTCAATGTCACCTCGGTGGCATTAGGCGTACACTTAATGGAACTCAAAGTTAACATCTTTAATACTGACTAAAAACTGATCTTAATGAAATTGGAATACAACAAGAAATGGCTTAAAGTGAAGACTTAAACTTGACCTTGTCCAAACTCAGCAACGCTCAAACCTGACAGAAATCCACCTCAACATAAATGACTCTAAACAAAATTAACTCAGTAGAGTAATAAAATATAACATTACTCAGAATGTAGAATTTGGCAAAGTGTCCAGCAAACCGGGAGATTGTAGTTAGTGTAATAGCATATGATAAATGTTATCAGCATTTCTGTTAAAGAAATTCGATTGTGTTATGCTGCACATGATAATAATTATGAGGCACTGCATTTACCGCTTTGAATCTCTCCAGTAACAATTCTCAGAGAAATCAGAGTTCACGAAAAACACAAGACTAACTTCAAATAAGCATTTCAGCACATGTTTACGGCATTCTAGGACACGGAGCGTGAGGCTTCAGTAGCCAGGGGCAGTCAGAGCCCTTCGGCAAATGCCGGGGGTTCGCCCCGCCGCAGGGTTGGGGAGCCACGGGGGGAGTGAGTTCGCCCGGGGCCAAGCGGAGCCGGCGGGCAAAGCCGAGCCCCGGGAGCGGGGAAAGCGCCGGCGGCAGCGAGGGAAAAGCCGAGCGGGGAAAGCCGAGCGCCTCCGAACATCTCGCCCAGCGCGCGCTCCTCGCCGTGATTGGCTGCTTCCCCTAGCACGCTGATTGGTTAAAAGGGCCAAAACCCCTCCCGCCCAGCTGTAGACTTTAAAAGACCGGCGGCAAAACCTTTCGCCTTGTCGGCCCGAACCGGAGTGGCGGCGGCACCTGGGATCCGGCGAGGCGGCGGCGGAGCTCCGGGACACCTCCAGCCCAGGTGGGACCCGCGGTTGGTGCTGCCCCAGCTCGGGGCTCGCTGCGGGCGAAGAGGGCGGTGGTGAGGACCGGCCGCCGCCGCGCACCTCGCAGCGGGGACCGGGGGCGGGGGGGAGCAGCCACCGCCGCGCACCCCGAGGCGGGTTCGGGGCCGGGGGGGAGACCGGCCGCCCCCGCGCACCCCGAGGAGGGCCGCGGGAGGGGGGGACCGGGCGCCGCCGTGCACACGGAGACGGGGCTGGGACCGGGCGCCGCCGTGCACACGGAGGCGGGGCTGGGGCCGGGACCGGGCGCCGCCGCGCACCCCGAGGCGGGGCCGGGGGAGGGGGGGACCGGGCGCCGCCGCGCACCCCGAGGGGGGTTTGGCAGGGGACCGGACGACGCTGCACACCCCGAGGTGGGGCCGGAGCCGGGGGGGACGACCGGGCGCCGCGGCGCACCGAGATGGGGCGGGACGGACCGGCGCGCCGCGGCGTCGAGGGCCGAGGGGGAGACCGGCGCCGCCGCGCACCCCGAGGGGCGGAGGGGACCGGGCGACGCCGCGCACCCGTGGGCGGGGGACGTGGCCGGGACCCGGGAGGGCGAGGGAGGGGGGACCGGGCGCCGCCGCGCACCCCGAGGGGGGTTTGGGAGGGGACCGGACGACGCTGACACACCCCGAGGTGGGGCCGCGGAGGGGGACCGGGCGCCGCGGCGCACCGAGGGGGCGGACCGCGACGCGCGCACCCGGAGTGGGGCGGGGTGGGGGGACCGGGCGCCGCCGCGCACCCGCGAGGAGGGGCGGGAGGGGACCGGGCGCCGCCGCGCACCCCGAGGCGGTCGGGGCCGGGGGGGACCGGGCGCCGCGGCGCACCCTGAGGAGGGCCGCGGGAGGGGGGACCGGGCGCCGCGGCGCACCCGGAGGGATGGGGCGGGACCGGCGACGCGGCCCCCCGAGTGGAGGCCGGGGAGGGGGGGACCGGGGCCGCGCGCACCCCGAGGGGGGGGAGGGGACGGAGACGCTGCCACCCCGAGTGGGGCCGGAGCCGGGGGGGGGGGGGGGGGCCCGGGCGCCGCGGCGCACCCGAGGGGACGGCCGGGGAGGGCGGGACCGGGCGCGAAATGGCGCACCCGAGGACGGCCGCGGGAGGGGAGGGACCGGGTGCCGCGGGCACCCCGAGGCGGGGCCGGGGGGATCGGAGGACGCTGCGCCGAGGCGGGCCGAGCCGGGGAGGCCCGGCCGGCGTGACAACGCCGGGCGGGGCTGGGCCTGGGGGGAGCGAGGGAGAAGAGGCAGTGGTCCATGAGGGTGAAAATGGCTTTGCTGGAGCTGGCAGGGACAGGAGGAGGAAGCAGAAAGTGCTCCAATTAAGCGAGAGAAAGTAGGCAGCTGATGTGTAGGCACATGGGGAAGGCAGGCATGTGCTTTCAGTCCTTGAAGTTCCTTTATGGCTTAGGTGGTGTGCGTTTGTTATGAGATTATTTTTTTTGAATGTACTAAATGATTGGAGTGGGTTTAGTGTTGGTTAATTACTAATGTATCTACTTTTTGTTGTGGATAGGATTCGGAGAAAGGTAAAGTAAGTGTAAAACTTTAAAATCGTATGAAGAAAAGTTTATTCGCATTAAGTAAAAGAGAGAGTAATAAGTTAGAATAAACTTTTAGAACACTTATTTCCTCTTATGACTTTTTACTGTTAATGTAATAAACAAAACTTAAAATTTTAGTTAGTTTACTGTTTTAAAATAGGGTTTTTTCAGCTTCCTTAGGGAGAGAATCTCTGTTGTTAATGCTATTGATACTTTTCCACTAGGAAAGAAAAACTAAGTTTTGGTGGTTCTTAATTTTTTATGAATAGCAGCCGCTTGGGCAACCTTGTAATTGTGAAGCCTTTCCACAAAAGGGTCGGAAAGACCACAGGACCTCAGCTCAGATGAGGCTTTCGACAGAGCCCAGAGATCTCATCCTGGAACTCTGAAACACAGGAAAACCATGAGACAGCCCTGGGTCAGGGCACAGCAACCCTGCTGGAACAAGGGAAGGGACTCGAGGCTGAGCAGGCAGTGCAGGGAACGGCTGCAGACAGCCTGTTCAAAGAGATGCACCTGCAGCTGGAGAGCAAAACAGAGAGAGCCCAAAGTGACACCATGTCTTGTAGATAATCTCACAAAGATATGTCAGAGTTCATGAAAAGCCAGTTATAAATATGGTGATTATATCTTATGAACAGTGTCTGTTATACGTATGGATGAATTCACATGATGGAACCAATATTAAAACTTTTTACAAGCTTTTTTTTACAGCTTGCTTACAGGCTATTTTAACTTATGGGGTCTTGTTTCAAAGATGTGTTGTTTAAAGGTTAAGGTTTTTAATATATATTTTTGGAATTATTTTTTATCTCTGGGAACAGAGATATTTTTTTTTTCTTGGAGGCACAGAATTTTATTACTCTTCTCTCTGTTTCAATTTTTTATGGGATTACAGTAACTTTCATATTTGTTTGCTTTGCTGTGCAGTCTTTTGTTTGATCTTCAGTAGAATTCTATCTCTCTATACTTTTAAGCGTTATCGAGTACAAAGTCTTTTTTCCATAGTTTTATCAGAGGATTTTAGCTTTAAGATTAAGGCATCTCTTTATCTCTCTTGTTTGGGATTTAATTTCTTCTTTACTGTCTCAGAAGCTGTACAGCTTTTAGTAGCTAAAACTTTTGCGTCGCTTTTTTAAATACCTCCCGTGCAAATCCAAACCAGGTGGATATCGTCGAGAACTGGAATACACTTTTATCTGCCTGGGCTGCAAAGGCGCGGTGGGAGGGGACGGCCGCTGGGAATCCTGTGCGAAAACCCCGCTCTAAGGAAAAGGGACCCACGCCGGAGGACCTGCAGAAGAACCTCAGCCCCCGGGGAAGCTGCTCCTGGCGGTCTCCCCCTCTGGGGGCCGCGCCCCCCGCTCTCCCCCTGCGCTGCACGGCCCGGCCATCGCCACCGGCCGGGGCTCGGCTCGGCACGGCCATCACAGCACCGCGGGTGAAGGCAGGACCCTCGCTGCTTTCAACGCTGATTGGGCAAAACGAGCTCCTAAATCGGCTAAATTGTTCCCATGCATCTCTTGAGTCATCCTTTTTTTGGTGCCCTTTAACATATACCACCACTACTTCCTCCACAGCGGAACCTGACTCCGGCCGTGCCGGGCCGGTGGGTGTGACCAGGACGGGACCGGAGCGGCGGCGGCGGGTGGCGAAGTCGTGACGGACCTCGGAGCGGCGGCGGCACCGGGGCCCAGCGAGGCGGCGGCTCCAGCCCAGGTGGGACCGCGGTCGGTGCTGCCCCAGCTCGGGGCTCGCTGCGGGCGGAGGGGGCCGCGGTGAGGGCCGGGGGGTTCTGGCGAGTTCCTGGTGCCGGCTTCCCCCGTGTGCCCCCTGCGCTGGGATCGCAGCCGAGGGAGCGGCTGCCCGCGCTCTCCTCCTTGCCCGGATGGCCGGCATGGAGCCGCTGCCGCGGCAGCGATGGCTCATCCCGGCTGCTCTCGCTAGGACGGAGGCGGCTGCTCTGGGGCGGGACCCTTCCCGCCCGTGCGGCACCGGGCTGGGGCCGCTGCTCGGGCGGGAGGTGTCCGTGCCCGGCTCGGGGCTGGCACGGCATGAACTTGAACGCAGTGCCTCAGAGCCCAAAGCGCTGCAGGCGCCGGGTGCGGGCGCAAAGCGCCCTGCTACCGCACTTCTGGGCAGCGGGGACAGCGCAGCCACAGCTGCCACCGCCCTCCTGAGCCCCCGCACGGCCGGCACCAGCAGCGACCTCTCTTCGTGTCCCTTTCAGGGTGCCATCAGCGCGGCTGTGAAGCTGTTTCCGAGACCGAGCTCCCAAAGGATCTGCCAGCAGCACTCCTGATATCTCTGCAGCAAGGTGCTGTTTGTTCTGGGCAGAGAGATGCTGCCTGTGAGCAGGAGAAGAGTGAATTCTGCTCCATGAGTAGAGTTGCGAATGAGCCCCAGCATCTCCAGGAGGGACCAGCAGCCGCGGTTCCACACTTGCCTGGGGCCCAAGAAGCCTCTTGGCATAAGCAGGGGGATGCCACTTGTGAGCGTGCAGTGAGTGCAGATGTGGAGAATGGATTCTGCACCAGTGACGGGAGCGTGAGGGAGCCCCTGGCTCCCCAGGGCACAGCAGCAACGGGCAATGAACACAAAAGGAACCTCAGAAGACTCCTGGGTGAGTACAGGGCCACCCCTGTGGCCTCTAGACAGGGGCCCGTGTCCCCTCCCAAGGCCAGGGCTGGCAGGTGTGTGGCTGTTTCCCGATGTCTGGAAGAGGCCTTGTGCTCTGCTGGGCCCCATCCGTGGCTGGAAGCAAGAGCCCCAGCTGCCCCCAAGGCTGTGCAGTTCTCCTGCTGCAGCCTGTGCCCACAGCTGTGTCCCTGCCTGTGGCCACAGCTGTGTCCCTGCCTGTGGCCAGGCTCTTGGCTCTCTGGCTGCCAGCTGAGGGAGGCCCACACTGCCTCAGGGCTCCCTGCTCTGCTCCCTGGCCGTGGGCTGAGCAGATTGCAGGGCCGGCTCTGCTTCTGGCAGCCAGCAGCTCTTTCCTGCTCCAGGTGAACGGTTCAGGTGCCATCCCGTGGGCACGGCAGTGCTGATTCTGCTGCTCCTGGTGCTGGTGCTGGCTTTGGGGGCGGCCTTGGCTGTGCTGGCAGGTAAGGGAGGGGCAGCAGCCTGGGCCCAGCCCCTCGGGGCAGAGCGGGCTCCCTGCTCCCTGCACAGGGGAATCCTCAGACCTTCTCCTCTTCCTCCTGCAGCACCACAGGTTCCAGTCACACCTGCGACTCCGCTGTTGGTTCTGGGCTGTCCCCATGGCTGGGTGGGCTACAATGGGGTCTGCTACAACTTCTCACTGGATTACAGCACGTGGGAGCAGGGTCAGGAACAGTGCTCCAAGCTCAATGCCTCCCTGGCCATTGCCAAGGATGAGGAGGCCATGGTGAGTGAGGGGCTGCGGGCGGTGTGGGGTGGCTGAGGGCAGCCTGGGGGCGCTCCTGGGCCGGGCTCGGTGCTCGTAGGGCCGGGGCTGCAGCCCTGGGCCGGGGCCTTGCAGGGAAGGAGCCCCGGCGTGCGGGGGCAGCCCCGGGCACGTGTCCCGCCGAGGGGCCGGGGCAGCTCCCACTCCTCTCTCCTGGGCAGGATTTGCTCTTCCGCCTCCATGGGAACATCGATTACTGGCTCGGGCTGCGCAGACGGGGCGAGCGCCTGCAGTGGGGGGACGGCAGCAGCTACAGCTCCCGGTGAGTGCCGGGGAGCCGGGCAGGGCCTGGGGGCACAGGGGCACAAGGGCTTCCCCTGGCAGCCAGCGCTGCCTCTGCTCCTCCCTGCAGGGTTCCTGTCCTTGGCAATTCCGAGTGTGTGTACCTGGTTGAGAGGAGATTCAAGAGTGACAACTGCTCCCATGAGCGGCCGTATCTCTGCAGCAAGGCCCAAGCTCCCCTGTAACAGGGGCTGCACAAAGGACCTTCTCCACGCTGGGCAGTGCCAGCTTCACCTCTGAGCCCAGCACAGCGCTGTCCTTCCTCAGCTGCGCCCTGTGCCTTGCACTTCCTCTCAGGGTCACCTCAGTGCCTCTCCATCCCCAGTGCCAGCGCTGGGCTGGGGCTGCAAAGGAAAAGTCTCTGCAATCCATCCTGCCACCGATGCTGCCTGCAGTGAGTGCATTGCCCTCATGACACAACGAGCTCCAATGGGAAATCCAGATCTCCCTCGGCTCCGGGAAATCATCACAAAGTGGCCGGAACGTGGCACTATTGGACTGTCCTTGGAAGAGGAGGAAGAACCGCTGACACGTGCTGAGGAGGAATCCCACTTTTGGCATCAGGCACCTGACTGTGAAGAAGGGTCTTTCTGTCTGTCTGTCTATCTGTCTGTCAGCTGCTGGCTCTTTATCTGTGTCGCCTTTGGAGGAGGACGGTCGGAGCTGCTGCATAGGGAAGGGAATTCGGTGCCACCGCCACAACCCAGCCCAGAGCTGCTTCTCCTGCTGTGGGGCTGTGGGCTGAGCCTGTGCTGGTGAGAGCAGCCCCTGCACGGGCCCCTCAGTGTCACCCCTCAGTGCCGCAGGGCCCTGTCCCCCCTGCTCGGGTGCCCGGGATCCTGAGCTCGCCTCTCCCTGCCCTGCTCACACCCGGCTGCCGCTGCCGCGCCCCCGCTGCCCCTCGGGCGCTGCTCCGAGCTTTGGCTGCTCCGGAGCTGCGAGGAACGGATTTGTACAGAATCTGTAAAAATTGATCACACGGTCTTGTATATCTGTATGCAAATATTGAGATCAGGTGTGTTGACTTAGGAAAGCTATGGAATAGGGATTTTATTGTTGAGAGATTGAATTAGAAATAAGTTTTAAAATACAAAAAGAGTATATCAGAGTGTAGATATATATATACATAAAAGATGGTTCAGAAAAAGAGTAGATATTTTAGAGATTTAGAGCTCTGATAGATGCATTGTAAATAGGAGTATGTGAGGTACAAATCCAAGTGATTCGTGTAAGAAGTAATAGCAGTATTGTGTGGTAAAAGAAAATAGCTTGAAAAACATTGATAAGGTACTGCAATTAGGAAATAGCTTTTATAAGGACAACGTTGAGGCTTATGGTTCTTATGTTTCATTCTTTTTTGAGACTGATAATATAATAAAATCTTTTAATAGACTTTTGAGTTACCCCGTCTCTATAGAAACTAAAAAAACCAACAAAACAGTACATCCATTCTAAAGAAAACAATAACTCAGCTATCTTTCAAGCATTAAAACCTCAAAATTTGTTTGTTCATTGCTACTACAAAGAAACAAGATCTGAAAGAATTAGTTTACAAAAAAACCACTCAAAACCTCCACTGACCTCACTAGCTCAACTCAAACAGAAACCAATATTATTTCCTGTTACATAACATCAAGCAAGCTTTTAAAAAACATAATCCAGCACAAAATATCCAAGCAACCAAAAGACATTGATAAATGCCTTAACGCTCTAATCTAATTCCTATGATATTTCAAACAAAACCTGAAAAGTTTACTATCTTAGGTTCGAAAGCAATTTCTAACTCTAAATAATACTTCCGTATTCATCTTCCCTCTGAGACCCAGTTAAATTCAAACTATACAATACTTTTACCACAAACCAAGTCGATACAAACACAAATGTATTCCCTCCGCTCAACGGATGTAATAATTAATTTATTTGAACAACCTGCAAAGCTTTCCACTTCCCCACTCTTGTGTGCAGCCCCTGCGCGTCCCCAGCCGTGTCTCCGAGCCCTCCCTCCCTCCAGCCCTGCCCAGAGGCCCCGCAAGCCCGAGCGCAGCCGCGCTGCCCCCGGCGCTGCCCCGCAGCCCCCGCCGCTCTCCCGGCTCAGCCCCGCTGCCATCCCCGGCCCGCCCGGGATCCTCCAGCCCTGCCCGGCCGGCAGCGAGGGCAGCTCTGCCCAGCTCAAGGAGCGAGGCTGCTCTGCCAACGCTGCAAAAACCCGAGCTCTGGCTGCCGGCAAAGAGAGCAACGAGAGAAAACCCCGCGATTGGCAAACTCCTCCACAGGGAAATGAAGCAGGGCACGGACTCTGGAGCAGAGGAAGAGTTTAACCCGTTCCATCCCAGCCCCGTGAACACACAACGGGAACTGACTGATTTGGCTGACATTAGACCTAAACTCATAAGAGGTAAAGATTTTTATTCACCATACAGAAAACTCCTTGCTGTGCCAGTTCGATATAAGGAAAATAATGCTAATCCTCGGTGGGAGCCTATAGCACATTAGGATATTGAGAAGTTAAGGAAAGCTTTTAAAGACATCAGCTTAAACTCCCAGTATTTTAGTAACGTGGTGAGAAGTAGATATGATTCTTATCACCTCACACCTTCAGACTGCTGTAACATTTCAGCTGTAATTTTAACAAACTCATAATATATTCTGTGGGACTTGGAACAGTGAAAGCATCTTCACAGATCAGTGGAGAGCTCTGCTAGAAGTCTTAATGTCCAACTAACAATCAGTCAATTAGCTAGAGATCCTCCAAACCATAAAGCTGAAGACCAAGCCGAATCTCTTTCTAGACCAGGAATAAGAGATATTAGAAATGCAGCCAGAAAGACTCATTTAATGCTACAACTGCAGGAACCCATGAAAATGCCGATTCTCTGATTTAACAAGCCACAACTAAACCTTCTCCTGCCTTTTTAGATCTCTTGGCACAAGCAGTTCAACAGCAGCCTCCTAAGGAAACAGCACATCCTCTTTGAATTAAAGCCTTGCCTTTACTGATACAAACAATAAATGTAAAAGGGTTCTTTTACCAGCCCATCCACCAACAGTGCCACGAATGCTCTCAGCTTGTGGTGAGCTCAGCACTCCACAGCACAACATGACCATACAAGCTCCTGCTCTGGGGGAACAACTTACAAAGTCCCAAGATTCGCTGGGAAATAAATTCCAAAGAGTTATTGAGGCTCAAACCAAAACTATTGAAGAAACCCTCACTGCTTTACAGGTAGAGCCCATTAAAGAGCCATGTTTTAACTGTAAGAAAACCTAAGTAATTTTTAAAAACGACAGTTCTGAAGCAGAGAACAATACAAAATCACCTGATTCTTACCCTCAGTACAAAAAGAGAAAGAGATATTATACTGATCGCTGTCGCTCCAAATGTAACATAACAGAAAAGCCTCTGTCGGGAACTTCAACAAGGGCTCACAGCGCCACCGTGTCACAAAACAAAGAACGGCGGCTCCATCGCAAACAAACTTAGAGCAGATGCAATTTGTAAAATCACCAGAAATCTCCCGAGCAACCCCGACTTATTACCCCCAGGGGCACGATGCAAACTAACAATTTCTACATTAACATTCCTCTAAACAAACTTTTGTCATCAATTTATGCCCACAGGAGTTACTAGTACTTCACAACAGAGACAGGGCTTTTAAATTCTAAGCTGAGACAAAACCATAATTCTTAGATTTTCAGTGTTCCCAACTATTATTTCAGTACACTGTAACCAAGAGCTGATAGCTTTAGCTCTTGCTTCCAGCACTCCAGCACTAATTCAACCCAAACCACTCAGAGCTATCACAGCTGCATTGCCAGGGACTGTAACTGAGCAAGGCATCCATGGAGAGCCTGTGCTTTTAACTAAGCCAACTGTGCACCAAGGAAGAGCACCGACAGCTGTAGCCCACAGCTGGTGGCCTTTGGGTGGGAGGTGTCCCCAGTGAGCAGCCACAGCCCCCTTGCAGCCTGAGCCAGGGCAGTGGAACAGTGAATGTCACAGCTGTGCTGGGCACGGGCACAGAGGGCACTGCAATTCCTGCTGTGCTTCAGCCCAGCCATTCCAATCTGGGAGCGCCCATGGGGGCTCTCCCAAGAGCCAGAACAGTCCCACTGTGTGTGCACAGTGAGCTCATGGGGACTGCCACCAGTGCTGAGGGTGAGCCAAGGATCACCCGGCCCCTCGTGGGGCACAAACCCATCCCAGCAGAGAAGGGAGACTCGCTGGCCCAGTACAGAACAGAAACAGAAGGGAGTTTTTAATGAGAGCCACAGCAGCTCCTGCTAGGGCACTTATTTACAATCGAACAGGACGGGGCAATCTGGACTGGTGACATCAGCTATTTATTCAGCACATCAGTCTCAGTACATTGTTAGGACAATGGAGACAGGATGTTTACAACGGGAAATGCTAAGGGGGTGTTACATTATAGCACAGTATAAAACTATCTCGGCTTAGATTTCAGCTAATCACACACAGAGCAAAACATATTGACAAGAATTCTATCTAATCATTTGAAACACACGTAATGGTAGTTAAAACAAAGACTTGTTCATCAGAGACAAAGAACAGAGATCTATTCATACTAACTTTCTAAAGCTATACATTAAATAACTTTGTTGCAATTTATAAGCCAGTTCTACAGCACCGACCACTCCAAAGTTATCATCAAAAATAACAGCCCTGTCTAAGGGAGTCAGGAGCCTCCAGCAGAGAAAAAACTAAATACTATAAAAAAATTAATACATGAACAATTGCAAAATAATCTCATCAAACCCACAAATGGTCCTTAGACATCCCCAGTGTTTGTCATACACAATAAAATGTCTGATTCCTGGAAATTACTCCCATCTCCTGCTGCTGAGGGCACTTGCTGAAATGAAAAATACTCAGGAACCTTTCCCTTTCTTGATATAAGAATGGCTTCTGCAAGTCCTTGGGGTGTGAGCACAATGATTAGAAACCGACCGTGCAAATGAAAGTTTTCCCCTCCTTTCCCCCACTCCATGCTCCATCCTCTCACTTACTTTGCCATCTCAACAACTGCTAAGGAAACCTTTCTCATCCTGTCAATTGGCAATGCAACTGTTTTTTAATTCAGTTTTAAAATAGGTTTTAAAGTCAGGCTCTGCCCATGCTATTGACTTAAATTTCGGATGAAGTTGTGGGTGCCTAACAAGCTCTGTGCTGCTTTGAAGCCTTTCTTCAAGGCTCAAAGAATGACCCCGGCAGGGAGTGCAGGAGTGTTGTGCTCTCCTTGTTTAGAAATGGAGTGCACCAAACCAGGTTCCTTTAAAAGGCATTTTAAGTGAAATGGAGGCCCTGGAATTCCTTTGGGAAATGTTCCATTTAGGACAGAGCCACAGTGCCAGAAGCTGTTTGTCTGATGCTCAGTTCATGCTCTGGTCAGTGCAGGGCAGCCCCTCAAGAAATGCATGAGCCAAAGCCAGCAAGGAGAGGAAAAGAGCCGAGCTGAGCTGAGAGAGCTGGAGAGATGAAATGGCACAGATGTGCCTGGAGCATGGCCCTCCCCAGCAGCTTTTCTTACAGTTCAGTGTTCAAAAAGCTGAAAGCTGATGCTCAGGACTTTGGGATCTGTCTTGGAAGTGCCGAGGGGATGAGCTCACTTAGTGGAACCCAGGCAGTGGAGTGCCACAAGCCTGCAGCCAGATTGCTTCTCCTTCATCTAGAATTAAATATTCTTTTAGTTATGGGGTTTTATTTGGTATCATAGAGATGCTAGAATTGAAAGAAGAGAACAGAAACAGGCTGGAGCACTACTGGCACAGTAATTGATATTTCACTTTTCCTCTTTCCCCTATTAAAATATATGTACATAACATGAACTTTTAAACACTGTTGTTTGGGACAAACACTCTTTTTTCCCTTTCTTTAGAAGAGATATGCAAGTCCTGAGACCCTGGGCCAATGCTCCCTGCATTTTATTTATGTTTTTACAATTAAAGAAGGGGCTGAAAAGATTGACAACGAAGATATAACTCAGGAGCTCCCTGGGCAGCCTCCAAACTCTTTGGATAATGCAAAGAGCAGTAGGGTGTGAAGGCTGCTTTCCAGTGTGAGATTAATCCATAATAACCTGCTCAGTGACATCAAAGTCACTGCTTAGAAGCCACTTGTTATTTCCCGAGGTGCAGGAGCTGGAGGGTTTGACAGAGCCTGGGCAGAATGATGAAGAATATTCCTGTCAGATTTCTGCTTCTCTCCTTGTGCCAGCAAGAGAAACCCATCCTCGTTAAGGGTTTTGTTCCTGTGTGACAGTGTGTAGTTTCCCAGCCGGGTTTGCTCTCCTGACAGCTCCAGTCTCGCCTCTTCAAGAGCAGAGCACGCTGTGCCCCCAGGGCTTTGCCGCTGGGAGCACTGGGAGGGAACTGGGAGCACAGGGAATGCCAGGAGGGAACTGGGAGGGAGAGTGGGAGCAGCGGGAGTGAGCAGGAAGGAGCACTGGCAGGGATATCAGGAGCCCTGGGAAGGAACAGCGCTCCCAGCTCCTGCCCAGTGCTCTCCCCATCCCTGCCGGGGCTTGCCAGGAAGAGGGAAACTGGCAGGGAACTGGGAGGGAACTGCTCAGCACTGTGCGAGGGGCAGCAGCCCCAGGGGTGAGCAGTGAGGAGGGGGAAGTGCCCCCAGTCCCTCCCGGGTGCCCCAAAAATGGGATTGAAATGGAGAGGAGAAAGCTTTTCTGTAATTGTGTTTGTACTGGGGAGGATTCCCATTCACCTGCGATTTGAAGGGTCTCAATTGCAGGAGAACACACATTTTTCCTCATTTTGGGTGCCTCCCTTGGCAGGTAATCACTGTTTTCCATGATTTTCATGTTGAAATGGAAGGAGAATAACTTTATGGTGCTGTTGGAATTGAGGGAAAGAGCCCCATTTTCATCATCTTCAGGTTCAAACTGAGCAAACACGGCTGTCCCTGGTCTGAAAGGGCTTCCCTTGAGAGGAACCTCTTGATGTGCCACTGTAAGAGTTCCATCCAGGGGGACCCTCCATTTGAAGGGACCTTCACAGATGAAAAAGATGTCCAAAAGCCCCCAGAATGGGCTTCGTTGAGGGAAATTGAGAAGGAAACTGCATTTCCACTCATTTTAGGGGGCTAAATTAAGGAAAACCCCTCTTGATTCACTTTTGACTCGGGATTAAACTGAGGGGAGACTCTCCTTTTGCATCATGTTATAGATGCATATGATAGTATTGGCTTTTTGCAAATATTAAAATGCATTCTATATGTGTAGTGTTAAAATAACTTTGCTATAGAAATATAATTTTAATTTCTGTTGTTAACTAAAACCTAAAGGTAGCTGATACAAATATGCTTGTGTTGAAATGCCTGCTTGCTTGGGATAATGTCCAAAAAACACATGATGAAGACCTGTTAACTAATATTCCAACTATCAGCACTCATTGTCTGTAAAAAGCCCAATAACTAAAAAATAAAGATAAGAATAGACTAAAAGCACAACCAACAAATACACATGCTCTAAAAAGGCAGACCCAAAGAAGACCCAAGCTAAACACTTTTAAAAACATGTAAACTAGTTTTTTAAAGTCTAAATCTAGAAGAGATGATGCAAAGAAATAGTATTTTAAAAGTGTTTCCAAAAACAGTGTGTGCTCTTGGCTGAGTGCCAAGACCCACCTGACTGTAAGTTTTCCTTTACTATATTTGTCTCCTATTGTCCTTTATTAAACTTTTAAATTTTACTAAGAAAAGAAACCGTATTTTTCACAATCATTTAGGGATCTAAATCGAGAGGGAACCTCCGTTCTCCCCTTGACTCAAGGCTTTGAACTGGCGACAAGAGGGAGTTTCCCCTTGGTTTAACCATGGAGCAATTGCAATAGAAGGGTGAGGATGAGCTGGCGCTGCGGGCCGGGCTCAGTCTCTCCCTGGGGACGGCAAACGCCGCCAGGCACCGAGCGATGCCCCCGGCCCTGCCTGTGCCGCGCCCGCCGGATCCAGCAGCGCTGGAAGCTCCAGGAGCAGCTCAGCGCCTGCTCCGCGCTCGGCCCTGCGAGCCCGGCCCGGAGCGGGGGCTCCGGACACATCCCCGTGCTGGGGCAGAGCCGCTGCTCGGCCCGGGGATCCTTTATCCCCCTGGGGCGGCTGCCGGGGGCCGAGGGCACAGTCCTGGTTCCGAGGCTGAGCCCTGCTGCGTTACCGCTCGTTCTCTTGCCATGATTTGTGTCATAATAAATTCAAAGAATTCCCCCCAGTCGTGTCCCTTTACACCAGTGACCGGTGAGTGATCTCTGCCTGGCCTTTGCCGATCCCCGAGCCTTTCCTGCTGTGTTCTGTTGCCTGCCCAGGGGCAGGAGCAGAGGCTCAGAGCTGGCCCCGGGCACCTGGCCTGGCCCAGCCCAGCCCAGGAATCCCTGCCAGCATTCCCTGCACCATTACCCGGCCCCACGGCGGCTGCGGCTCCGCAGGCAGGCGGCTCCAGGAGTTCAGAGTGGGCAAAATGGGAGCGAGGGACAGGAGGCAGCTGGTGCCAGTGGGGGAATGGCTTTGCTGGAGCTGGCAGGGACAGGAGGAGGAGGGAGAAAGTGGTGCAAAGTGTCCTGGTTTAGGGCAATTTTGGGAGAAAATTCTTTAAAGGAGTTTCCTCTAGGGAGCAAATTCATGCTCCCCCACCCCCAGCTGCTTAGGGAAAAAGATTTCCTTGGATAAAAGTGGAAAAAACTGTTCATTTAACCAGCAAAGCATTTACCAGCACAAAAACTGAACAATATTAAACAGCAGAACCTCTCACCGTGTGAAGAGATGACAAGCTCAGAAAGCCCCCTCTGTGGGGTGTAGTTCAGTTCACTCAGTCCCTTATCAGTCCCTTATCAGTCTCTCACAGTCCCTTATCAGTCCCTGTTGCCAGGCCCTGCCAGGTGCGCCACGGCTGTGAGCTGCCGGTGCTCTTGTGATGTTCAGTCCAGGGCAGGTTAAACAGGAACAGAGAAAAAGGAAAACCCACAGTACAGGGAACTTCTCTGCCTCATGGAGGTAAAAATTAACACGATTCTGGCAGAGCTGCAGGAGCACAATGTGCAGAGTGAATGCAGTTTGTGATAACAACCTGTGCCTTCTTCTCTGCCCCTTCTCTCTCAGAACCTGCCTTAAATGTGCAGAGCTTATTTCTGGGCTAAACAGACAAATGGGGATATGAGTGTCATAAAGTCACCCCAGGACACTCCTGTACCCCCTAAAAATAAAACTATTAATCTTAACAAATTTCCACAGAAATTACCAAAAATATTAACTCATTTATAAAAATAAAACCTAGAAAAACATTCCCTCAAAATATAAAATAGCCCATATAACAAGCAACTCACTATAATAACACCTAATATTAAAAGAAAATCCAAACAACCATAAAAAAATCATCATTATAAAAAACCCCTATAATAACAGTTTTACCCCTAAAACCCTACAAAACAAGTTAGATGAAATTTGTTTTTACCTCAACTCACCTCAACTATAACATTAAATCAATTAAACCAGAGTATTAATTAAATTTTAAAAATCAATACTACTTCCAGTATTATTAATAATATAACAAATATTAGTACTACTAAACATAACTGGTACAAAACAAAACCACCATCAATTTTCCCTTACTAGTACATGAACATAATTATAAAAATTTTAAAAGATTATATTACATAACCTTATCTAACCACTCTGCCCATCCACAAACACCTTCAAAAATGAAAAATTTAACAAATTAAATAAAAACAAACAATAAATCCTAATTAAACAATCTATTAAAGAAAAAATACTTTATACCTTAACTAAATAAAAGTTACAAAATAAATTTCCAAATATTAATTATTATAATAACAGTATAAGTAATAGTACCCTATATACTTCACTGTATACACAAATAATACATAAGACCAATCACTGAGATAAGGCTGCTGACTTAGGAGGGCCACGGAACAGAGGTGACATTGGTGAGAGAGAGGTTGTTTCAATAAGTTTCAAAATATGGCCATGCAAAAAAACCAGACACTTTAGAGAATTAGAGCTATGAAAGATGCACTGAAACAGGGCCACGTGAGGTAAAAATACAGGTGATGGGTGTTAGAAGTAATAGTAGTTGTGACAAACACCATTCACTTGTGTTAAAACTTTAGAAGTTTAGTAATAATGAAAATTGTAATAAAAATTAGGACAATAAGAATTTGGACAATCAAAGTTAGGACAATAAAAGACAAGAAAAAAGCAAAGAATTAGGGATGTCCGGGTGCTTTTGCATTCTGGCACAAAAGCACACCTTGCTAACAAAGGATTAACCCTTAAAAGCAACAGCCTATTGCATATTCATAAATCTCATACAACAATCAAATTCCTTTCAAACTAAGGGGGTTTCTGCTTAATTTCAACTCTCCCCCTCATCTGAGCTTTCCCAATTATGAGGCAAGAGTTCTTCTCTTGGGATCTTGGTGTGTTCTTGCTGTTATCTCTATGTGAAGAATTTCTTGATTATCTTATCCATTCCTTGAGCTAGTTACAGAAAGTATCTTACATCACATAGTTTCTATTTTAATATTATGCTGTAGCCTAAAAACTATATTTACCACACTACTTAAAAGAGATTAATACAGCACTGCTTAAAAGAGATCAATACACCACTACTTAAAAGAGATTAATACAGCATAACTTTCCAAAACAACACATTTAATGTGAAAATTGTGTATTTTATCATTGGCTTTTCACAAATATAGAAATGAATATTTTATGTGTTATGTTAGAAAGTAATGCTGTATTAATTGTCTTAAGTAATGTGTTAAATATAGTTTTAAGTTCTAACATGTTAAAATAGAAACTATGCTGTGTGAGATACTTTTTTTCTTAAAAAAGGACTCACACCGAGATAGCAGCCACAGGACACCCAAATCTTTCAGAGAAAGAGAATTTATTGCTCCATTATTGAGTTCTTCCTGCCTCACTCAGCCCTGAAGACGCCATCAGGATTCAGAGGCAGAAGCTGACACTGCCCAGACAGAATCCTGTGTTTGAATGGAATTTATGCATCATGGATGAGGTGTATGAATATGCAACAGGCTGTTGCTTTTAAGGGTTAATCCTCAGTTAATGTGGGTCCTTTTCTGGGCTTATTTTGCCCAGAAAGAGGTACCTGGACTGTCTGTAACTCTTTGTTTCTATTGTCTCATATTGTCCTAGTCCAAATTGTCCAAATTATTATCACTCTAATTATATTACTATTTTTCTAACCATGTTATTACTATTAAACTTTCAAAATTTTAAAAACCAGGTGATTGGCATTTTTCACACTTATGTAGTCCTTTTGTTGTATTTTGGTCAATGTTTAATAGACTCCCTGCTCCTGCTGGCCACACCATTCCTGATCCAGGCCAGGAGCCCTTGGCCTTCCTGGCCACCAGGACACACTGCTGGCTCATGTTCAGCCGGCTGTCACCAGCACCCCCAGGTCCCTTTCTGCCTGGGCACTGCCCAGCCACACCATTCCCAGCCCAGAGCATGGCAGGGGTTATTGTGGCCAAAATGCAGCACTGGGCACTTGGGCTTATTAAACTTCATCTTCCTGGACTCTGCCCATTCATCCAACAGTTCCAGGTCTCTGCAGAGCCCTCCTACCTTCCCACAGAGGGACACAGCTCCCAGCTCAGTGTCATCTGCAGATTCACTAATGAAAGACTCAATTTCCTCATCTATGTCACCAATAAAAATATTGAAAAATATTCCTTTTAAAAATATTGCCCACTAGAGACTGAGGCAAAGAAGGCATTGAGGACCTCTGCCTTCTCCTCATCTGCAGTTACTAAGTTCCCTCATGCATCTAAAAGAAAACAAAAACTGGTCCTACCCTTCCTTTTACCATTAATATATTTGTAAACACATGTTTATTATCCTTTACAAAAGCTGTCAATTTAAGTTCAAACTGAGTTTGGGCCTCCCTATTTTTTTCCATACATTCCCTAGCAAGCCTCCTTAAATACTTCCTGAGAGATCTGACCCTCCTTCCAAAGATCATACATCCTCCTTTAATTTTTAAGTTCCTACAAAACCTCGTTGCTCATCCAGGCCGTACGCTTTCCTTTCTGACTCAATATTTTGGCACACAGAGACAGTCTGTTCCTGTGCCCTCAAGATCTGTTATGAAGCATGCCCACCATTCCTGGACTCCTTTGTTTTTAAGGGCTGCTTCCCAAGGAACTTTCTGAATAAGTCTCCTAAACAGGCCCAAGTCTGACCGCAGGAAGTCCAATGTAAAAATTTTATTGATGTTCCTCCTGATATCACCAAATGTCGAGAACACTGTAATTTCGTGATCACTGTGCCACAGGAGGCCTCCAACCAGCACATCTCCATTTACAAACAATAATTAACAAAGTTCCATCCCTGGAAGGGTCACTCACAAGCTGTGATTGCTGTGCCCTGGAAAGACTCCATGAGTGCTTTGGACGCCGACCGGGTTCCTTCTTGTCTGCTCGGGCTCCCTGCACAACGTCTCTTTGTATTTATCATGACCCAGTGTGCGTTCCAGCTGCTCGGGCTCCCTGCCAAACGCGTTCTCTTTGCTGTGACCCCAGACCAGGCTCCCTCGCTCGCCTCCTCTCCTCCCCGCCCCTCGCTGCTTCCCCGGGCGCTGTTTGCTCAACACGGCCAAAATCCCTCCCACACCCAGATCGGCTTCGCCCTGCGGCGGCAGCGGCCGGGAGCGGCGGCTCTGACCGGGACCGGAGCGGCGGCGGCACCCGGAGCTCGGGGGCGGCTCCAGCCCAGGTGGGACCCGCGGTCGGATGTGTCCCGCTCGGTGCTGAGGGCGGGCTCAGGGGCCGCTGCTCGGGCGGGAGGTGTCCGTGCCCGGCTCGGGGCTGGCACGGCATGAACTTGAACGCAGTGCCTCAGAGCCCAAAGCGCTGCAGGCGCCGAGTGCGGGCACAAAGCGGCGCATCCTGCCCGCTCCGGGGCCGAGGCTTCTCGGCGCTGCGCTCTGTGCCGGGAGCCGCTCCGTGTGCCCAGGCAGGGAGCCGCAGCGGCCGTGCCGGCTGTGTTGGAATTTAGTGCCAGCCTTTTCTTGCCTCCTCCATTCTCCTGCATTCCCTTCTCTTGTCGAATCTGAAGAGGCCGCATCTGCCTCCCTGTTTCCTTCCTCTCTCGCGTTCCAGGTCCTGTTTCCCAACCCTGTTCTTTCCTTAACAAACCCTTGATAACCCGTTCCCCACTTAAGGCTTTGTTGTATCTTTGTTTTTCTACCTTCTGGCTGCTGTGGGTGAAGGTCTGGCTTTGAGGAGCACACCCTGCTCTCCCTGCTCCAGAAACCAGCCTTGCAGTTATCCCAATCTCCTGCTGCTGAGGGCTTCCTTAGGCTCCTGCTGAAATGAAAAATATCCAAGAAGCTTTTCCTTTCTTGAGATTAGAACGGTTTCTACAAGTCCTTGAGATGTGACCACGAGGTTAAAACTCCACTGGGCAAATGAAGGTTTTCCCCCAATTCCCCCCACTGCTAGCTCCGTCCTCTCCCTTATTTTGCCATCTCAACAACTGCTAAGGAAACTTTTCTCATCTTGTCAATTGGCAATGCAACTGCTCTTTAATTCAGTTTTAAAATAGGTTTTAAAGTCAGGCTCTGCCCATGCTATTGATTTGAATTTTGGATGAAGTTGTTGGTGCTTAACAAGCTCTGTGCTGCTTTAAAGCCTTTCTGCAAGGCTCAAAGAATGACCCTGGCAGGGAGTGCAGGAGCGTTGTGCACTCCTTGTTTAGAAATGGAGGGCATCAAACCAGGTTCCTTTAAAAGCCATTTTAAGTGAAATTAAGGCCGGGGAATTCCTTTGGGAAATGGTCCATTTAGGACAGAGCCACAGTGCCAGAAGCTGTTTGTTCATGCTCTGGTCAGTGCAGGGGAGCCCCTCAAGAAATGCATGAGCCAAAGCCAGCAAGGAGAGGAAAAGAGCCGAGCTGAGCTGAGAGAGCTGGAGAGATGAAATGGCACAGATGTGCCTGGAGCATGGCCCTCCCCAGCAGCTTTTCTTACAGTTCAGTGTTCAAAAAGCTGAAAGCTGATGCTCAGGACTTTGGGATCTGGCTTGGAAGTGCAGAGGGGATGAGCTCCCTTACTGGAACTCAGGCAGTCGAGTGCCACAAGCCTGCACACAATCTGCAGCCAGATTGCTTCTCATTCAGCTGGAATTCAGTGGGAGTTCTTTTTGGTTTGTTTATATTTTTGCCCGTTTGTTTGTTCTGTTTTCTATTTTTAAAGTAACGTTAGAGATGCTACAAGAAGAGAAAGAACAGAGCATAAATAGGCTGGAGCACCACTGGCACAGTAATTGTTATTTTTCTCTTTTCCTTTTAAAAATATATGCAGAAAACACGAACTTTTAAACTCCGTGGTTTGGGACAAACATTCTTTTCTCCCTCTCTTTGTAAGAGATATGCAAGTGCTGAGACCCTGGGCCAATGATCCCTGCACTTTATTTATGTATTTGCAATTAAACAAGTGGCAGATGAGATTGACAAGGAAGATACAACTCAGGAACTCGCTGGGCAGCAGCCTCCAAACTCTTTGGGTGATGCCAAGAGCAGTAGAGTGTGAAGGCTGCTTTCCAGTGCGAGATTAATCCATAATCACCGGCTCAGTGACATCAAAGTCACTTCTTAGAAACCACTTGTTATTTCCCGAAGTTCAGGAGCTGGAGTGTTTGACAGAGCCTGTGCCGCGCCCGCCGGATCCAGCAGCGCTGGAAGCTCCAGGAGCAGCTCAGCGCCTGCTCCGCGCTCGGCCCTGCGAGCCCGGCCCGGAGCGGGGGCTCCGGACACATCCCCGTGCTGGGGCAGAGCCGCTGCTCGGCCCGGGGATCCTTTATCCCCCTGGGGCGGCTGCCGGGGGCCGAGGGCACAGTCCTGGTTCCGAGGCTGAACCCTGCTGCTTCATCGTTCGTTCTCTTGCCATGATTTGTGTAATAATAAATTCAAAGAATTCCCCCCAGTCGTGTCCCTTTATACCGGTGACCGAGGAGTGATCTCTGCCTGGCCTTTTTCCGATCCTCGAGCCTTTCCTGCTGTGTTCTGTTGCCTGCCCAGGGGCAGGAGCAGAGGCTCAGAGCGCTTTTGCTGGCCCTGAGCACCTGGCCTGGCCCAGCCCGGCCCAGCCCAAGAATTCCCACGCTGATTCATTGTTGACAGCCCCAGAAGCGCCTTCCAGGGGCTGCGCTTCTTCCCCAGCTCCAACGGCCTGGGGCCCTTTTTCTTACAACGGTTTTTTTTCGGAAAAAGGAGGGATCTGACTTCTCCCCTCCTCCCCTCTCTTCCTCGCCCCCCGCTGCCCTCCCCACACACTGCTCTCTCACGACGGCCAAAATCCCTCTCGCTCCAGACATTTTCTCTGTCCTGTTGCGCCGTGCCCGCTGTATCTGGCCAGGAAGGGAGCGGCGGCGGCGGAGCTCGGAGGCGGCTCCAGCCCAGGTGGGACCGCGGTCGGTGCTGCCCCAGCTCGGGGCTCGCTGCGGGCGGAGGGGGCCGCGCTGAGGGCCGGGGGGTTCTGCCGAGTTCCTGGTGCCGGCTTCCCCCGTGTGCCCCCTGCGCTGGGATCGCCGAGGGAGCGGCTGCCCGCGCTCTCCTCCGTGCCCGGATGGCCGGCATGGAGCCGCTGCCGCGGCAGCGATGGCTCATCCCGGCTGCTCTCGCTAGGACGGAGGCGGCTGCTCCGTGCCCGGGACCCTTCCCGCCCGTGCGGCACCGGGCTGGGGCCGCTGCTCGGGCGGGAGGTGTCCGTGCCCGGCTCGGGGCTGGCACGGCATGAACTTGAACGCAGTGCCTCAGAGCCCAAAGCGCTGCAGGCGCCGAGTGCGGGCACAAAGCGGCGCATGCAGCCTGCTCCGGGGCCGAGGCTTCTCGGCGCTGCCCTCTGTGCCAGGAGCCGCTCCGTGTGCCCAGGCAGGGAGCCGCAGCGGCCGTGCCGGCGCTCGGTGTGCCCGGGCTCCGAGGCGCCGGGGCAGGGAATCATGCGGGGCACAATGGACACAGCCCGGGGCTGCTGCTTCTTGCCCCTCGGCAGGCGGACTCCGAGCCGCAGCTGCCCCGGGCCAGCAGCAGCCGGCAGCTCGCAGGCGCTCTCAGCGCCCGGCCCGGCACGGAGCTGGGCTGCAGCGGCTGCAGAGCCACAGGGGCCGCGGCTGCGGCCGCCGCAGAGCTGCCGGAGGCTGCGCTTGTCTCCGCACCTGCTGCCGCACCTCTGGGCAGCGGCGACAGCGCAGCCACAGCTGCCACCGCCCTCCTGAGCCCCCGCACGGCCGGCACCAGCAGCGACCACTCTTCGTGTCCCTTTCAGGGTGCCGTCAGCGCGGCTGTAAAGCTGTTTCCGAGGCCGAACTCCCAAAGGATCTGCCAGCAGCGCTCCTGATGTCTCCAAAGCAAGGTACGGTTTCTTCAATCCAGGCAGAGAGTTGCCACCTGTGAGCAGAAGAGTGAGTTCTGCTCCATTCGTGCAGTTGAGAAGGAGCCTCAGCATCCCCAGGAGGGACCAGCAGCCCCGCTTCCACACTTGCCTGGGGCCCAAGAAGCCTCTTGGCATAAGCAGGGGGATGCCACTTGTGAGCGTGCAGTGAGTGCAGATGTGGAGAATGGATTCTGCACCAGTGACGGGAGCGTGAGGGAGCCCCTGGCTCCCCAGGGCACAGCAGCAATGGGCAATGAACACAGAAGGAATCTGAGAAGGTTCCTGGGTGAATGCAGGGCCACCCCTGTGCCCTCTAGGGTGGGCACAGCGTCCCCTCCTGTTACAGGGCTTGCAAGAGCCTTCAGGGTGAAGAGAGAGATGAGAATGTTGACCTCATGTTCAGAAGGCTGGATTTATTATTTTATGATATATATTACATTATGACTATACTAAAAGGAATAGAGAGAGAGTTCTCAGAAGCTAGCTAAGCTGAGAATAGAAAAGGAATGAATAAACAAAGGTCTGTGGTGAGCACAGAGTGAGACCCAGCTCTGCTGTGAGTGGTCAGTAAATCCAAACATCCACCTGAGACCAATCACGGATTCACCTGTTGCATTCCACAGCAGCAGATAACCATTGTTTACATTTTGTTGCTGAGGCCACAGCTTCACAGAAGGGGGAAAAATCCTAAAGAAAGGATTTTTATGAAAAGATGTCTGTGTCCCCTCCCAAGGCCAGGGCTGGCAGGTGTGTGGCTGTTTCCCGATGTCTGGAAGAGGCCTCGTGCTCTGCTGGGCCCCATCCGTGGCTGGAAGCAAGAGCCCCGGCTGCCCCCAAGGCTGTGCAGTTCTCCTGCTGCAGCCTGTGCCCACAGCTGTGTCCCTGCCTGTGGCCAGGCTCTTGGCTCTCTGGCTGCCAGCTGAGGGAGGCCCACACTGCCTCAGGGCTCCCTGCTCTGCTCCCTGGCCATGGGCTGAGCAGATTGCGGGGCCGGCTCTGCTTCTGGCAGCCAGCAGCTCTTTCCTGCTCCAGGTGAACGGTTCAGGCGCCATCCCGTGGGCACGGCGGTGCTGATTCTGCTGCTCCTGGTGCTGGTGCTGGCTTTGGGGGCGGCCTTGGCTGTGCAGTCAGGTAAGGGTGGGGCAGCAGCGTGGGCCCAGCCCCTCGGGGCAGAGAGGGCTCCCTGCACAGGGGAATCCTCAGAGCTTCTCCTCTTCCCCCTGAAGCACCACAGGTTCCAGTCACACCTGCAAATTTGCAGTGCTGTCCTTTTGAGTGGGTTGGGTACAAGGGGGTCTGCTACTACTTCTCACAGGATTACAGCACCTGGTGGCAGGGTCAGGAACGGTGCTCCGAGCTCAATGCCACCCTGGCCATTGCCAAGGATGAGGATGCCATGGTGAGTGAGGGGCTGCGGGCGGTGTGGGGTGGCTGAGGGCAGCCTGGGGGCGCTCCTGGGCCGGGCTCGGTGCTCGTAGGGCCGGGGCTGCAGCCCTGGGCCGGGGCCTTGCAGGGAAGGAGCCCCGGCGTGCGGGGGCAGCCCCGGGCACGTGTCCCCCCGAGGGGCCGGGGCAGCTCCCACTCCTCTCTCCTGGGCAGGATTTGCTCTTCCGCCTCCATGGGAACATCGATTACTGGCTCGGGCTGCGCAGACGGGGCGAGCGCCTGCACTGGGGGGACGGCAGCAGCTACAGCTCCCGGTGAGTGCCGGGGAGCCGGGCAGGGCCTGGGGGCACAGGGGCACAAGGGCTTCCCCTGGCAGCCAGCGCTGCCTCTGCTCCTCCCTGCAGGGTTCCTGTCCTTGGCAATTCCGAGTGTGCGTACCTGGCTGAGAGGAGATTGAGGAGTGACAACTGCCCCAGTCAGCGGCCGTATCTCTGCAGCAAGGCCCAAGCTCCCCTGTAACAGGGGCTGCACAAAGGACCTTCTCCACGCTGGGCAGTGCCAGCTTCACCTCTGAGCCCAGCACAGCGCTGTCCTTCCTCAGCTGCGCCCTGTGCCTTGCACTTCCTCTCAGGGTCACCTCAGTGCCTCTCCATCCCCAGTGCCAGCGCTGGGCTGGGGCTGCAAAGGAAAAGTCTCTGCAATCCATCCTGCCACCGATGCTGCCTGCAGTGAGTGCATTGCCCTCATGACACAACGAGCTCCAATGGGAAATCCAGCTCTCCCTCGGCTCCGGGAAATCATCACAAAGTGGCCGGAACGTGGCGCTATTGGACTGCCCTTGGAAGAGGTGGAAGAACTGCTGACACGTGCTGAGCCGGAATCCCACTTTTGGCGTCAGGCGCCTGACGTGAAGAAGGGTCTTTCTGTCTTTCTGTCTGTCTGTCTGTCTGTCTGTCTGTCACCTGCTGGCTCTTTGTCTGTCGCGTTCAGAGGTCGATGGTCCGAGCTGCTGCATAGGGAAGGGAATTCGCTGCCACCGCCACAACCCAGCCCAGAGCTGCTTCTCCTGCTGTGGGGCTGTGGGCTGAGCCCGTGCTGGTGAGAGCAGCCCCTGCACGGGCCCCTCAGTGTCACCCCTCAGTGCCGCAGGGCCCTGTCCCCCCTGCTCGGGTGCCCGGGATCCTGAGCTCGCCTCTCCCTGCCCTGCTCACACCCGGCTGCCGCTGCCGCGCCCCCGCTGCCCCTCGGGCGCTGCTCCGAGCTTTGGCTGCTCCGGAGCTGCGAGGAACGGATTTGTGCAGAATCTTTAAACATTGATAGAACGTTCACACAGTCTTGTGTATCTCTATGCAAATATTGAGATCAGGTGTGTTGACTTAGGAAAGCTATGGAATAGGGATTTTATTGTTGAGAGATTGAATTAGAAATAAGTTTTAAAATATAAAATGTATATCAGAGTGTAGATATATATATATAAAAAAGATGCTTTACAGAAAGAGTAGATATTTTAGAGATTTAGAGCTCTGATAGATGCATTGTAAATAGGACTATGTGAGGTACAAATAGAGGTGATCTGTGTTAGAAGTAATAGCAGTATTGTGTGGTAAAAGAAAATAGCTTGAAAAACATTGATAAGGCACTGCAATTAGGAAATAGCTTTTATAAGGATAACGTTGAGGCTTATGGTTGTTATGTTTCATTCTTTTTTGAGACTGATAATATAATAAAATCCTTTAATAGGCTTCTGAGTTACCCTGTCTCTTTAGAAACTGAAAAACCCACCAAAACAGTACATCCATTCTAAAGAAAGCAAAAACTCAGCTCTCTTTCAAGCAGTTAAAAACCTCAAAATATTGTTTGTTCATTGCTACTACAAAGAAACAAGATCTGAAAGACTTAGTTTACAAAAAACCACTCAAAACTTCCACGACCTCACCAGCTCAACTCAAACAGAAACCATTATCTCCTATTACACAACATCAAGCAAGCTTTAAAAAACATAATCAAGCACAAAATATCCAAGCAACCCAAAGACATTTATAAAAGCCTTAAAGATCCTTGAATTTAATTCTTATAATATTTCAAAACAAAACCTAAAAATTTACTGTCTTAAGTCCAAAAGCAGTTTCCAACTATAAATAATACTTCTGTGTTCACCTTCCCTCTGAGACCCAGTTAAACTCAAACTGTACAATACTTTTACCATAAACCAAAACCATACAACCACAAATGTATTCCCCTCCGTACAAATGAGGTAATAATTAACTTACTTAAACAACCTGCAAAGCTTTCCACTTCCCAATCTTGTGTGCAGCCCCTGCGCGTCCCCAGCCGTGTCTCCGAGCCCTCCCTCCCTCCAGCCCTGCCCAGAGGCCCCGCAAGCCCGAGCGGAGCCGCGCTGCCCCCGGCGCTGCCCCGCAGCCCCCGCCGCTCTCCCGGCTCAGCCCCCGCTGCCATCCCCGGCCCGCCCGGGATCCTCCAGCCCTGCCCGGCCGGCAGCGAGGGCAGCTCTGCCCAGCTCAAGGAGCGAGGCTGCTCTGCCAACGCTGCAAAAACCCGAGCTCTGACTGCCGGCAAAGAGAGGAACGAGAGAAAAACCCGATATTGGCAAACTCCTCCATAGGGAAATGAAGCAGGGCACGGACTCTGGAGCAGAGGAAGAGTTTAACCCGTTCCATCCCAGCCCCGTGAACACACAACGGGAACTGACTGATTGGGCTGACATTAGACCTAAACTCATAAGAGGTAAAGATTTTTATTCACCATACAGAAAACTCCTTGCTGTGCCAGTTCGATATAAGGAAAATAATGCTAATCCTCGGTGGGAGCCTATAGCACATTAGGATATTGAGAAGTTAAGGAAAGCTTTTAAAGACATCAGCTTAAACTCCCAGTATTTTAGTAACGTGGTGAGAAGTAGATATGATTCTTATCACCTCACACCTTCAGACTGCTGTAACATTTCAGCTGTAATTTTAACAAACTCACAATATATTCTGTGGGACTTGGAACAGTGAAAGCATCTTCACAGATCAGTGGAGAGCTCTGCTAGAAGTCCTAATGTCCAACTAACAATCAGTCAATTAGCTAGAGATCCTCCAAACCATAAAGCTGAAGACCAAGCCGAATCTCTTTCTAGACCAGGAATAAGAGATATTAGAAATGCAGCCAGAAAGACTCATTTAATGCTACAACTGCAGGAACCCATGAAAATGCCGATTCTCTGATTTAACAAGCCACAACTAAACCTTCTCCTGCCTTTTTAGATCTCTTGGCACAAGCAGTTCAACAGCAGCCTCCTAAGGAAACAGCACATCCTCTTTGAATTAAAGCCTTGCCTTTACTGATACAAACAATAAATGTAAAAGGGTTCTTTTACCAGCCCAGCCACCAACAGTGCCACGAATGCTCTCAGCTTGTGGTGAGCTCAGCACTGCACAGCACATCGTGACCATACAAGCTCCTACACTGGGGGAACAACTTACAAAGTCCCAAGATCCGCTGGGAAATTAATTCCAAAGAGTTATTGACCAAACCAAAACTAGTGAGGAAACCCTCACTGCTTTACAGGTAGAGCCCATTAAAAGGGGCCAAGTTTTAACTGTAAGAAAACCTAAGAAATTTTTTAAAAACGACATTCTGAAGCAGAGAACAATAAAAAAAAACCTGATTCCTTTCCCCAATACAAAAAGAGAAAGAGATATTAACTGATCGCTGTCGCTCCAAATGTAACCCTAACAGAAAAGCCTCTGTCGGGAACTTTAACAAGGGCTCACAGCGCCACCGTGTCACAAAAAAGAGAAAGGGGGCCCCCCATCGCAAACAAAATTAGAGCAGATGCAATTTTTAAAATCACCAGAAATCTCCCGACAAGCCCGACTTATTACCCCCAGGGGGACCATGCAAACTAACAATTTTTACATTAACATACCTCAAAAAAAACTTTTTCATCCCAAATTTTTCCCACAGGAGTTACTAGTACTTCCAACAGAGACAGGGGGTTTTAAATTCTAACTTTAGACAAAACCTAATTTTGATTTTCATGTTCCCCCAAAAAATTTTTTCAGTACACTGTAACCAAGAGCTGATAGCTTTAGCTCTTGCTTCCAGCACTCCAGCACTAATTCAACCCAAACCACTGAGAGCTATCACGGCGCATTGCCAGGGACTGTAACTGAGCAAGACATCCCCTGGAGAGCCCGTGCTTTTAAAATAAGCCAACGGGGCACCCAAAGGAAAAGGGACCGAGAAACTGTAAACCCCAGCTGTGGCCTTTGGGGGGGAGGTGTCCCCAGTGAGCAGCCACAGCCCCCCTTTCAGCCTGACCCGGGCAGTGGAACAGTGAATTCACAGCTGTGCTGGGCACGGGCACAGAGGGGACTGCAATTCCTGCTGTCTTCAGCCCAGCCATTGCAATCTGGGAGCGCCCCCGGGGGGTCTCCCCAAAAGCCCGAAAAAAAAAAAGTCACACTGATTTGCACATGACTCATGGGGACTGCCACCCGTGCTAGGGTGACCAAGGAACCCCCCCCCCCCCCGGGGGGCACAAACCCCCCCAGCA